>NC_143262.1:33580000-34200000 GCF_984573655.1 Nuphar pumila
CTCGATATTTTATTTATCTTTATATAAATATTTATGAGATTTGTCTTTTCTGCTTGTATTTCTTGCTCTCTCTCTCTTTCTCTCTCTCTCTCTCTCTCTATATATATATATATATATATATATATAACAGGTTGCTTTTCGTGGGTTTTCAATGCTCATGCAGATCTCTCTCTCTCTCTCTCTCTCTCTCTATATATATATATATATATATATATATATATATATATATATATATATATATATTCAGGCTTATGAAGCTATCTTGCTCACGCAAGCCGAATGTATATACATATATGTATATATATAACAAAATTTCGAAATGGTTGATTTTCATAAAGCTGGACATATATGCATGTCAATCTGGAATAGATCTGCAGCATGTAGTTATGTATGCAGGTCAACATAGATACATGTATGTAGATTCGACCCAAATCTGCTAAGCATTCCAAGTGTGTATATCGGGTCTGCCTGCTGCTTTTTCTCGTGTGGTCAGATCCGGCCGGATCTACTGTTTCCTTGAACATGTAGACCTGGACTGAGTGATACTTTGGCTGACAATAAGATTTATATCTATATTTATTGACTGTTAGTAAACTCTGACTTTTTTCGCTATTATGACGCTGATCAAATGGACATCAAAACTATATTAAAGCAAACTGTTTTTGGATGCTGCCATGAGTATCAAACTTTTTTGATGCTGCCATGAGTATAAATTGTTTCTGATGCTGTCATAAATATGAAAAGTGTTTGGGATGTTGCTATGTATGTCGAAAATGGTTGATGCTGTCAAATTTGTTTTTTTACGCTGCCATATGTACCGTCATAATTGCTGAAAAATATGTTGTGCCTATGTGTTTTTGTGGACTGTATTGGGCATTATGGTATTGCAGATTTTAGTATATCTCTGTTTTGCTGTTCGCAACATATTGCTGTATATTCCTGCAACAGGAACATGTTGTCAACATGTCACTGCCCAACGACAGCATGCTGTTGCGCATGTGAGGCGGCTCAAGTATGGCCTGTTGGAGCTTGGTTCGGTAAAATTTTGGACCAGATTTGCCCTTTCTTGACTCTTATGCAATGTGATTATGTTTTCATGGTGTGGCACATAAATTTTGATCGGATTTGTAAGAATTAGTATGCTATATTTTTTCTGAACAATGTAGTTATGTTCATATTTGATTCGTATGGGCTGCATGGTACTTATGTTGAATATGTTATTCATTCAATTATCATGTTGCAAATGCTCATGTCATACACATTAGAAATTATAAAATTCATTTTGTTGTTTGTAAGAATATGAACATGTGCATGTTTGAGAGCTTATCCATAAATTGGACTATGTTAGTACATGTTGCAAGCATCTTTTTGCATGCATATTCAAATTGTTTTATATGTGCATTCTTGTTGTGTGTGATCGAATGTGCATTGTGAACATGTTTTGAACAAGTGTGTGCATGTTTACTAAGGATTTTGCATAAGATGCACACGTGGTCTGTTGAGAACCATTGCAGGCCATGTGGGCCCGGAGCATATCGTTCCAAAATTTGTTTTTATGCATTGCAAAATTTGTTTTGAAATTATTGGCTTTCTAAAATTAGTTGCATTGTTAAATGTGACGGGCTATGGCCCGAGTTGGGTTTAAAAGAGATAAACAATGTAATTAATTTCTTTCTTGATGTCCCTTTCACAGTGTAAAAATTTTGGATGACGGTTTTGAGAAAACCGTGAAGATACTAAAACTCTGTGCGATTGTGCCCTTGAACCCGATATGATTCACATCTCAACTACGGTTTTAGAGAAATTTCAGCTATTTTGCCTAAGGGTGATGTTGACACAACTGTTGTTATTGGTATGCCAAGAAAGTGACATCAGTGGATGCTGATTTCTCTAGTGTCTCGACATTAGATGTTGATTTCTCTAGTGTCTCAACATTAGATGTTGATTTCTAGTGTTTCGATGGATGATGCTGATTCCTGATATCGGTCGAGAAAAAAATGTGAAATCCAGTAATAAAATACAAATTGTGTGTTAAGCTATAACTAGGAACCTAACTTGGACTTCAAGAATTGTTGTGCCCGTTTTGAGTATCCGCGGATTTAATGAAAAGTGCAACTAAAATTATGTGCATTTAATATGAACATGCATATAAAAAAACTCTGATAATAAATTAATAAGTTATTCATGCATGTGCATTGAATCATGCATTTTTACTGTTCTGCATTAGTTCATGCATTCATATTCATTATGTTTCGTATGAAAATTATTATTACATAGTACTTGTTTTAAATGCTTGAATGATAAATTGATTATAAAATTATTGTTATTTTTCTCTGAATTTATGCATGAATTTGGTTTATGCTCTTTTCTTTTTATTAGGATTTTTAGAGGAATTCTTACAAAGAATTTTGGTTCTAACTCTGTATTTCAAAATATTTTTTATGATCAGGATTTCAGTGATGGGGTGATTGCTACATGGAGCCTGCAAGTTTGCGTGATATGATTATGATGTTCTTGACAGAGTGACTCTATGTTACAAACTATTTATTTATTTCTGTTTTTATTCCATTCATTATATTGGTTAATAAAGTTGGTTATTTCCTTTGTTGATTCAATGCACTATTTTTTGTGGTTTTGTAGTTATTAAATATGTGAGACTCCGAATCCTTGGGTTTGGTTTTCGCAATTGTTTAATTTTTTTTTCATTTTCCATGAGAATAAGTTGGGGTCATTATAGACATAACCCTAAACGTAGTTTAGAATCCCCCGAACCCAAATCAGCTAAACCAGATTTCTAACCTGTTCTAAAAATTAGCCTAACTTCGTAAAATTGCTCAGCCCAAACCGTACAACCTTTGGATATAAAAGTTAACTCAACCTACCATAGGATGTCTAGTGTCTACCCTCCGAAAATTAGAATTTATCGAGCTTCGTGTCCGAAGATCTTGATTTTCCAAGTTGACCTACTTGTCCCCAAAACCCCGTCTGTCCCTGTCCTATCTTGTTTGTCCCATCACTTGTTTGAGTCAGTTCTCCATGTTCCTGTGTTTGCTGACCTTGAAAATTTTCCTGGAGCTAGTTCAAGGTGTCTAGAACCTTTTCTTAAAACTTGAAAATTTTCTGTAGTGTCGTTTGGGGGTACTGAATTTTCTATGTAAACATGTTAATAAACTGAACCCTGTTTACCCAAGTTTGACCCATTGACCTAGACCTTGACCTAATCGAGCCTACCCACTGCATAAAATATGTAAGTCGGGCCATGAATACATCAAGATGCATCACTATGAATAACCATTCATTAAGCTCAGCTCAATAAAACTTGGGAAAATCGATTCTTATTGGGTAGCTAAGCATGGAAACATAGACAGATTCACCTGAGTCTACTAGATGCAGTGGGGTTGCATTGGTGCAACTAGAACCGACTCATGCTGATCCACCAGTGCCTATGAACACCCCAATTGCTCATCCCCCATGAGTGATTTTTGGTACATGGCCTCCAATTTGTCTAAGTGAGACATGGTCTGGACTGAGATCTCCTTCAAAAATGCGATGGAGGCATGCATATCATGACTGCTCCTCACAAGCTCATTGAGTTGAGGCTGCACGGGAGGCGTGTGCACCTCAGCCACTTGCTCCATGTTTGATACTTGCTTCGGTGGCATTTGTGTTCGCTTTTATACCAAAGTTGATGGGCACACATACGTTTGCAAAGCGCAGTGCGACAATCTATCTTGCACACACTTGAGAGCATTCGGTTGGCTTGTGTGGCTCAGTATGCAATTTGATCAAGCATATAGCGGGTGATCCTAGATAATTAACTCAACACACTTGTAATTAGTGAAGACTAGTTTTTCTCAGGGTTGACATGAACCCAGGCATGCTAGAAAAATGTGCTGGTGCTTGAAAACATGGTCAGAAGGCAGAAATTATACTACCACTCTACTAGTGCATGGGATCACCTAGAGGGCGCACAACTACATGATCTGCATAACTGGCCTGGGCGGAGTTGGTTTCTTTTGGTCCTTGGGACTAAGAGCAGTCGATCAAAGCAAGAATGGTGGAACCAGATTCTAGTGGTTAGAGAAATGGCTCTAAAAATCAACCACTTTTGCTATGTTGGATTTTGGCTCAAAACTATTTATAAGTTTTTCTTATATTTTTTCAAGTGGGTGTTATCTCTACAAAAGTTTAGTCTCATATTGAAAGTTGTGAGAACTTTTCTTGTCCTTATATAGAGGGGTGACCCCTTAAAGGGCAATGCCTTCAAGGGCATTAAATCTTGGGTGTGCATCTCTTTATTCTTAGATCTTCACCTTAGATTCCGTTTGTCTTGGCTTTGCAAGTACTTCTATTTAGATCTTCATGGATCTTATTCAAAACCATTTGGAGTTTGCCTTCATGTACATTTATGGTCCAAAACGGTTTATAGCTGCCCATACATGTTGACCTCTGACTCGGTCAAGGTTGATCTTGAACCTTATAGGGTCATTTTAGATCATTTTTTGCACCCCTCTTTGGCCAAGCGTTTGGACCTTTATGGTCATGGCCCATAATAACTGGTTGTTTGGACCTATTCAAGGCAGCTTGGGGACTGGGGCCTATATAAACCTGAGCTCTCCCATATTTCTCTCATCCCTCTCTCAAGCTCTTTTTCTCACTGTCACGAGTTCTCTCTCTCTCTCCTCCCCCACGAGCTTCGCTCTCTTGTGAGATTCAAAATTGGTTGCAGTTCATATCTATTCTTGAGATCCAGATCCAGTTGCAGTTCAGATCCATTATTGAGATCCAAATTTGGTTGTAGTTTGAATTCATTCTTGAAATCCAGATCCAATTATTGTTTGGATCCATACCTATATTTGAACTAAGGATCCATACCCCATTTGAGCCTAGATCATTCTAACCTAGTCAAGAGGTTGTTAAGGTGGTTCATATCGAGGTTATCGGTCTCACCTAGTGTAAGATATGAAATTTTTCAGTAAAATTTTTTAATAAAAATAAGAGGTATTTTATGTAAAATTATCGTATTAACCCGAAATGCAAAACAAATGAATTTTGCAGAGCCAATTATACTTAGGACGTATATATACTCAGAGATTAATGCTCAAACAGTCAAGGAGCCATAAATCACTCCCTAGACAAAATTAGAGAATTTCATAAATTCAATCCACTTCGTTACAAAAAATATCTTGTAAGTTCCATCTAAATATCTCATGAAAATATCAAGTGGGCTTCACAGGGACATGAATGTCATTATGTTACTTTGGTGCTAAGTTTGGATATTGGATTAGATGAACTAACTGGATCAAATTCAGTCCACAATAGATCCAATATCCATTTAAAAATCTATAAATAGAACACCCTCCTTAGAAATCGCCCCCCCCCCTCTCTCTCCACTTTTCTCCTCTTTCCTCTCTCTTGATTCTATCCTAGACCAAACCCACTTGCAGTGAACTTAGGCCTACCTGGCCTAGCTTGAGCTCAGTTGGGTCAAGTCAACTTGACATAACAGGTTAGCCTTTCTCTTTCTTCCTTTATTTTGGATTTAGCCTAAGTCAAGCCCCCTTGATCTAAACTAAGCCTACTTGAGGTGAGCTTGGACTCACCTAACCTAGATTGTAACCAGTTGAGTCAAGACCCCTTAGCCTTGATTGCTTGACCTCCTCTACCTTTTGTTTGACTAGGTTCAACCCATCTGACCTGGCCTAGCCCACTTGAGGTAGGTTCGAACCTAGTTGGACCTAAACTAGGTCAAATTTGTTTTTTACCTAAACTTCGTTATTTCATCGTGTCGACAAGCTCTGTAAGAGACGCTCATGGTTGTGACCGTACTAGACATAAGAACGTGTCGACCACGACCTAAGAGTACCTCAAACGTGCGTTGAGCCACCACTATCGAATCTTGGTAGGTTTGCACATCGTTCTTTTTATTTTAAGTTATTTGGTGGATTAACTATCGTGTACTATGAGATTTTTCTTATCGTACACATTTCCAAAATAATATCTAGTCCTAATCCTTGGTTTACGTCTTTTAGGGCACCATAAGCTTGCTTCGGTGTCCACATGTGTATCCTCATGTCTAATTCTCTATTTACTATATATATATATATATCTAAAAATATACATATACTTTGCTTTACATGATTTAATTAGTCCGATGCGTGGTTTCACTCACCAGGCCCTGTTTATGCTCTTTACTTTGCCGTCATGTTGTTATGTGCACATGTTTATGCTTTACGCAATTTTCTTAGCCCGATGTGTGGTTTCACTCATCGGGCCTTGTTTACACATTTTACTTAGCCCAATGCATGGTTTCACTCACCAGGCCTTGTTTACACATTTTACTTAGCTCGATGCATGATTTTATTTACTGGGCTTTGCTTATTCACTTTACTTTGTTGTCGCGCTGTTATGTGCACAATATAGCTATGCTATAATAAGCATACAAATGGTGACTGATCGCTATCACCAAAGCGATTTAAAATGCCTTGTCTCGTTCAAAATATTGTTTGGCGAATAAACCTCTATTGAAAGGATTTCAGATTTGCACAAAATCGTTTTTACGTAAACATCTAAGTCACTAGCATATGGCCTAACTAAGGCTTGAGTTTTCAATAAACCATGAAAGATGCAAAGTACGTACAACGGTGCACATCTATCCAAAAATGAATGTAGCAATTTTCCCGTTAAACATGAGAGATGTTGCAAACTTTTTTTGACAAGATGCCCTCCGAGCAAAAATGAATGTCACTTTTCTTTCATCAAATAGGGAAGGTGTTGGCGAAATTTCTGACAAATTACTTACCTGAGCTAGCATAAATGACATGATGATGCCTCCGTTGTTAGAACCCTACCTGGATAGCTTGTTCCACTTTCACTTTTAAGAGCACTGTACTCATAAGGGCCAATGTGCTAGAGTAGCCATTACGTCTTGTTAGGCGAGTGCTCGATGCGACTAAATAGCCCAAGCAATCGATCCAAAGTGATCCTTGTTTATGTATGTTTTTATGAAACACTGTACTACAATAACACTCCGTAAGCGTCGTTGTGCTGGAGTTGGTTGTCCACCGGCAAAGGGGGAAACACTAATGAAGGTCGTAGATGCCAAGAGCGATGTTTGCATGCATATGAATAAAACATAAAGGTAGTCCCTAACTACATGAAAACCGGTTTGTACTTCGAAAATGTAACGCCCAAACTTTTAATAGTAAAAATTTTGGAGTAAATTTTTTTTTGAAATAGCGGAAGTGCGAAAAACACAAGTCGGGTGCATTACAGGGTAAAACAGACAAGTAATAAAAGCATAGCATTCATTAATTAAAGCATTAATGTCATTAATTACATCCCATGACAAAAATGTAAATCTACTAATCAGAGTTCAAACAGAAAACACTGAATAACTGAGATCTCTTGACTACTTTCATACGCGACGCCCACGATACTCCGATTTAGTTACTTCCTGAAAAATATTTAAAGCAGAAGGGTCAGACTCCCCTGTCTGCGTAAGAAGCATTATATTCATGTGGTGCTCAGTGTCCTGTGTACAAATATGTGCAACAACTGTAAATTTAACTAGCATGAAAATTTATATCATTCTAAGGAAAAGATTATGCTTTCTAATTCATGATACAGTGCAAAAGATAACTGAATTAAAGATACAATTATTCACATTAGCAAAATCTGTAGATTCTACAAGTTTTACGAAAGTCATATCAACAGTACACCATTCTTCAAGGATGAGTATTTCATTTAACTTAAATTATTTAATGTTTATCTTACTCTTACCCTGTGGGTACGCACATGCATATACATTGTAGTGAACTGAGACCATACGGTGAGATGCCTAGCTCTCACGAAAGCACGAATGTCCACGAAGCTTGTACCACCTACCCTCTCCAAGGTAGATCATGGGTCCGGTAACATACACCGTCTTTCAGATGTACCCAGAGCCCAGAGAGTCCGGTAACATACACCTTCTTTCAGATGTACCCAGAATCTCAAAGGTTTTATGTTTATGTTTTTTTTTAACCTTTTCTTTATAATTATGTGAGAGCCATCACACCACGAGGGGTCCAGTAACATATACCTTCTTTCAGGTATACCCAGAGCCTCGTGAACCTTATGATTATGCATACATTTTTATCTCTCATTTATTTTCCTGTGCGAGCCATCGCACCACAGGGGATTTCCAAAATCCCAAACCCATCTTAGGATTTACACACTTTATATTCATTTGTGTCAGGGTGTCCTAAGCACCGATTGAGTAGCATCACTCCAATCATGGCTCGACTCGGAGCCCACTTTTTCATCAGATTCTGGATCGAGGGTGTATGCACCCGCATCCCACATACCATGCCATCTACGTGGCGCCAAAACATGTATATAAATAGAAATACACACACACATATATATATATATCTTTAGGCAAGCTCATAGTGAAATTACCTGGCCTTCGCTCAACACGATGGTTGTTATAAGCCTAATTAGTGCCGAAATGGGGTCCAAACCAGCAGCAAATTGGATTTGGTTGCAGCATGTTTCTGTTTTTATAAGGCTAACATTAGCCTTTCAAATTAGGGGCCCACACTAATATACTTATAATGACATGTGGGTTATGTAAACTATGAGAACAACAAAAATATTGATATCACTTGAAGTCCAATTTTTTTTGAACAATAATTCCAATTCATCATTGGTTATTACCAGCAATATCATGTTGAGATTTGTTTCACAAAATGGGAAAAATACTAACTTATTTCTACCCATCTCACGTTTTCTCTTTTTTTTTTACTAGTTGTGGTAACCATCTTTTAGCTCTGCAACACACTTAAATCAGTGTTTTGTTGTTAGGAGCAACGTGTCTCAGTTCTGGCCGTTCCTCAATACCTAAACCCACCAACAACCTTCTTATCTTAGGTTGATGAGAGGTATACTGTACGTGGCTAGCACTGAACCGACCAGACCAACCCACTCTCAACAGCTCAATAAGGCCAGGGAGGGTCTGTATTATTCTTGTTCAGGTCACATTACATCACAAGAATCAAAATATAACATATATGTATATATGTATATAATTTTTTTGTTGTTGTTGTGCAGAACTTGATGTAATAGAAAAAGTATATGAACAACCCAATCGTGCATTCTGATTGAATCTATTTTAAGAGGTCTGTGTCCACCGTGACATTCATAAGTGTATTATACACCATTGAACTATGGGTGTTGGTTATCTATTGCAATAATTCATGGTTCATTAGGTATTGATTCAAACTAAAAATTTCAGCCTAATGTCATACAACAAGGAAACAAATGTTAGGTCATGTTGTTCACATTCAAAACGTTAATTTCAGCCAAGACATAGTGCAGTAGAACATAAATCAGTTGCTTATTTGGCCCATGTCTAACAGACTATCAAGCAACCTTTAGTAGATGTTCAAAGCAAAAATCATTAGATCAAGGCAAGCTTAAACCTAAAGGGAGTGAACAAACATGGGTCTCAACAATAGTCTTGTAAATAACCAGATTTACGTGACCCCCAATAAAACCCTTGGACTGTAGATCTGGGAATAACATATACCTATATTTTTTTTATATCATGTGACATGGTCTGTGTATATTTTGCTGAACATATACCTTAAAATTTCTTTGACAGCTATTGGAAGTTGAAATGATCGTCTCACGTGGTTTCAATACACATATACCCTCCTGTAGAGTCATCCACTCTAGCTGTGTATTACAAATACCCATCAAAAATGTGGGATGAGTTCACATCCAGCCCACCATCACTCGGGCCATAAAAAACCCAAAGTGTTTTTTTTTTTAAAGTCCAGAGCTTGGACCCCTATATATCCATTCATGGCTGGCATGGTTTAGTACAGACTTTTGGGCAGCATCAAGCCCCATACGTACTACAAAGCAGCGAGTACAACACATAAGTATAGTGCCCCTTACCTCTTGTTTGAGCGTCAAGCGAACGAAGCAACGTTTCTTCCTTCGTTGGGGCGGCCCCACGTTGGCAATGGAGGTCCACCCGTCCAGCAGTGGGGGTCGACCACCACCGAGAGAGAGAGAGAGAGAGAGAGAGAGAGAGAGAGAGAGAGAGAGAGAGAGAGTACCCGTCTCCTCCTTTTCATCCAATTTAATTTTCTTCCCTATTTAGGGAAACTTTGATTTTCAAAAAGATCAAACCTCCAGCCCCATGTTTTGTGTGGTTTGTTTAGAAACTTCCTAGATTGCCCCTTTTTCCTCATTAGCAAAGTGTTTTTCCAAGGTTGCTTTATGGGTACCCCCACCACATTTGGGGGGGGGGGGGGGGGATTTCCCATATTTCTTGGAAAAGGGGAAACACAAAGGCCAACTCCCACACGTTTATTGTGGGAGAGGGTCTAGAAAGTAGGGTTTTAACTCACCCACGATTTTCTCTTTCTATATTTTTTTTTCAAGTAAAAATTTTAACTTGTGTGTGTAAAAAGAAAAAATCTGTGCACATGGGGTTTTGAACTTGGGTTTCCAACCTAAGGGGTAACGAACCCCACCTGTTGTGCTACATTGCTTTTCGTTGCAAAGTGTGTGGATTAAGTTGTATTTAACCCTATCCGTTTTATTCTGAATTTCATAAAAATATAATGCTTTTCACTTCTACGTGGGTGCACCGTGAGTTTTGAACTTGGGTTGTGGCTCCAAACAACTGTGTGTCCTACCACTACACCATACCATCACTCGGTGTTTACGTTTGCAAGAAAATTCTTTTTATGTCATATTTGGACGTTTTTCCTTGTTGATGGATTTCTCCCATTTTTAAGTGGATTTTTCACCCGTTGGTTCTAAACTTGCACTCTCTCACCATAAATGTGCTTCGGATCTCACGCTATTATCTCGAAACCATCAGATTTCTCCACTTAGCCTCATGAACCGGGCCAGATCATCGGATCTCGCTAAAGTCCGGATCCAAGTACCCTTTCTAGTATTCGTTACTGGGTTCGCTCTACTGGCCCGCAAGCCTCAAAATCATATTGAATATTTCATAAACCATATTATTTCACATAAACACACATTTTTATTTTATTGAAAAATTCTTAAAATTCATGGGTTTTACATCATACCCTTCTTAAAAAGGATTTCATCCACGAAATCACAAACATCAATCAACAAAAAGGTTATGGTATTTCTTAGTTAATGACACGTCTTTTCCTTCAATGGAGTTGAATCAACTCAAACTAAATTTTCAGTAGACTTTTTCAGGAAAAACTTAGCAATATGTCCTAGTTGCTCACATTTGAAACACTTGCCATTATAGAGAGGGCAAACTCTAAAGGGATGATCCTCCTTGCACCGTCGACAAATTTGTTGAGCCTTTGGCTGTTGCGATTTCCTTTGTTGTTGGCGGTTCGGGTAGCCTTCCTGCCGCATTTTCTTTTTTGTAGGTGGTGTGAACTCCCTTTCATTAGGATTTTTCTCATTAGTACTCACCTTGATCTGTTGCTCGGGTTTATTCCATTGATTATTTTGCTCTTTGACCCAATCTTCTTCCCATAGGGTCGCTACTTCGATGGCCTCATCGAGTGATTTTGGCCCTCGGGTGAACACTTTGGTCATCAAAGTTGGCTTCAATCCACGAGCAAACTTCATTGCTCGATCCTCTTCCACGGTGTATACATTTGGGCAATATCGTTCTAGATAGCGAAACTTAGTGATATAATCCGCCACTGTTGTTGCCCCTTGTTGTAGGTCTAAAAATTCTTGCATCTTCTTACTATGTTCATGCTTAGGGAAATATGCAGAGTTAAAAACCTCAACGAACTCGTCCCAAGTAACCTTTTCATTCTGGAACTTGACCGCAGAGATCGTGTCCCACCACTTCTCAGCATGGTCCTTCAAACGATAAGTACCGAAGTTCACCTTATGTTCCTCTGGAACATTCAAAACACGAAAAATACGTTCTATCTCGCGTATCCATGTCTCTGCAGCTTCAGGGTCCGTCTTGCCCTTAAAAGCAGGAGGATCCATTTTCATAAAGCGCTTGTAAGTGATTGTCCCTATGTTCTGCCTATCTTGGGCCACCTGTTGGAGGTTCGCACCTACTTGTTGCATTGCAACCACCTGTTGTTGCACAACCTCAGCAAGGTTGTTCACAATGTCCATGATATCGTTGCATCTGGCCTTCCATGCCATCTATCAGGACAAAACATAATAATAGTTAATCGTTAGGTTACACAATTATGCTTGCTAAGTAATATCCCTCGCAATCTTTCATAGTTCTCAAGTACACGATGCACAATTCAATCAGTGCCATAATAAAATTTATTGGTGCAATAACTCATTCTATACATATATTCTTCGAACAACCTCAAGCGACACCGCATAAGGCCGCTATCGTCAGAAAATCACCTTTCTAGACGACCCACGTTAGAGAATTTCCACTCTAACACACTATCCGGAAAATTACCTCTCCGATATCATAAATAAGGAGTCATCACTCAAATGACATCGTTAGAAGATCATCATTCTAACGGCATTGCTGAAGAATCATCACTTCATTAGAAAATCATCATTGTAATGACATTGTTAGAGAATCACCACTCTAATGACATTGTTGAAGAATCACCACTTCAACAGCATCGTTAGAGCATCACCACCCTAATGGCATCGTTAGAGACTCACCACCCTAACGGCATTGCTGGAGACTCACTACTCCAACAACCTTCATTAGAGAATCACCATTCTAATGACATCGTTAGTGAATCACCACCCTAGCGGCATCGTTAGAGAATCACCACTCTAACGATATTGCTGGAGAATCACCACTCCAACAACCTTCATTAGAGAATCATCACTCTAATGGTATCGTTAGAGAATCACCACTCTAACGGCATTGCTGAAGAATCACCACTCCAACAACTTTCATTAGAAAATCACCACTCTAATGGCATCGTTAGGGAATCACCACCCTAGCGGCCTCGTTAGAGAATTACCACTCTAACATCATTGTCGGAGAATCACCACTCCAACAACCTTCATTAGAGAATAACCAATCTAATGACATCATTAGAGCATCACCACCCTAATGACAACGTTGGCATTACCAGGAATCACCACCTGAGCCAACCCAACTCATCACAATCCCTTTCGACTGTGGTTGGGAAACAAGAATTTCCACAACGCTCTTTCAAAAACTATAACACCCAGAAGTCTGGTGTTATGTAGTCCCCAACTATGACCCTCTCAGGAGTCGATTGCCATCATCGGCAACCCAGAAGCCATTTGCTAAGCATATAACATCATTTATGTTCTCATCACCAAGAACAACTGGGGATCTACAACATCCTCCAATGAGGAACTCAAAGGTTTAACGGGCACAGACAAGGCTTTCGCCTTCTGTCCGAAAGATTATTCGGGAAGGTACCCTTCATTAATGATAGAGTCACTAACATCTCCAACGAAGTTGGAAAAGGAAAAACATTAACTTAGAGCCTCATCCGATAACTCTTATCAAAACAATCATCGTTTCCAATATGATTTGGATAATAATTTTGAGACTCGTTACGATTCACCAATCATTTTCGAGAAGGTAAAATACACAAGCAGTCTCTGAGTTTCGGTCCAGAACTTCAACTCTCGCAGGAGTTGACACAAAACTAGCTTGGGAAGCTACGCCCTCAAGCACATCCCTATTTCCCATCAAAAAAAAAATCTATAACGTACTTTAGGTGGCACTCATCTTCTATGTATCCTCTAATGGGTCTCATGATGTAAATTGTCGCCCATCAGCTGCATTGCAGCAGCCTACTGGCCTACCACTTCGGCCAAGTTATGTAGCATCTCCATAAAATCATTGCAACGGTTTACCCAAGCCATTTGTTTGGGCACTAAAAAGGCCGTTACAACCTTAGTTATAAATCCATGAAAATATAATATGAAATTATATGTTTTTGTCTCTATATTAAGAAAACAACATTTCTAGATACTTACAGAGCCATCGCGGTCGCTGGAAGAGCCAAGATCTCAAATTATTCAGTCATGCTCTGATACAAAAGCTGTAACACCCTAACTTTTTATAGTAAAAATTTTGGAGTAAATTTTTTTTTTTTGAAATAGCGGAAGTGCGAAAAACACAAGTCAGGTGTATTACAGGGTAAAACAGAGAAGTAATAAAAGCATAACATTCATTAATTAAAGCATTAATGTCATTAATTACATCCCATGACAAAAATGTAAATCTACTAATCAGAGTTCAAACAAAAAACACTGAATAACTGAGATCTCTTGACTACTTCCATACGCGACGCCCACGATACTCCGATTTAGTTACTGCCTAAAAAATATTTAAAGCAGAAGGGTCAGACTCCCCTATCTGCGTAAGAAACATTATATTCATATGTGGTGCTCAGTGTCCTGTGTACACATATGTGCAACAACTGTAGATATAA
Organism: Nuphar pumila; assembly: GCF_984573655.1. Taxonomy (NCBI): domain Eukaryota; kingdom Viridiplantae; phylum Streptophyta; class Magnoliopsida; order Nymphaeales; family Nymphaeaceae; genus Nuphar; species Nuphar pumila. The sequence continues at coordinate 33,594,421 of NC_143262.1, forward strand.
CTAGCATGAAAATTTATATCATTCTAAGGAAAAGATTATGCTTTCTAATTCATGATATAGTGCAAAAGATAACTGAATTAAAGATACAATTATTCACATTAGTAAAATCTGTAGATTCTACAAGTTTTACGAAAGTCATATCAAGAGCACACCATTCTTTAAGGATGAGTATTTCATTTAACTTAAATTATTTAATGTTTATCTTACTCTTACCCTGTGGGTACGCACATGCATATACATTGTAGTGAACTGAGACCATACGGTGAGATGCATAGCTCTCACGAAAGCATGAACGTCCACGAAGCTTGTACCACCTACCCTCTCTAAGGTAGATCATGGGTCCGGTAACATACACCGTCTTTCAGATGTACCCAGAGCCCAGAGAGTCCGGTAACATACACCTTCTTTCAGATGTACCCAAAATCTCAAAGGTTTTATGTTTATGTTTTTTTTTAACCTTTTCTTTATAATTATGTGAGAGCCATCACACCACGAGGGGTCCAGTAACATATACCTTCTTTCAGGTATACCCAGAGCCTCGTGAACCTTATGATTATGCATACATTTTTATCTCTCATTTATTTTCCTGTGCGAGCCATTGCACCACAGGAGATTTTCAAAATCCCAAACCCGTCTTAGGATTTACACACTTTATATTCATTTGTATCAGGGTGTCCTAAGCACCGATTGAGTAGCATCACTCCAATCATGGCTCGACTCGGAGCCCACTTTTTCATCAGATTCTGGATCGAGGGTGTATGCACCCGCATCCCACATACCATGCCATCTACGTGGCACCAAAACATGTATATAAACAAACACACACACACACACACACACACATATATATATATATATATATATATATATCTTTAGGCAAGCTCATAGTGAAATTACCTGGCCTTCGCTCAACACGATGGTTGTTATAAGCCTAATTAGTGCCGAAATGGGGTCCAACCCAGCAACAAATTGGATTTGGTTGCAGCATTGTTCTGTTTTTATAAGGCTAACATTAGCCTTTCAAATTAGGGGCACCACACTAATATACTTAGAATGACATGTGGGTTATGTAAACTATGAGAACAACAAAAATATTGATATCACTTGAAGTCCATTTTTTTTTGAACAATAATTCCAATTCATCATTGGTTATTACCAGCAATATCATGTTGAGATTTGTTTCACAAAATGGGAAAAATACTAACTTATTTCTACCCATCTCACGTTGTGGTAACCATCTTTTAGCTCTCCAGCACACTTAAATCAGTGTTTTGTTGTTAGGAGCAACGTGTCTCAGTTATGGCCGTTCCTCAATACCTAAACCCACCAACAACCTTCTTATCTTAGGTCGATGAGAGGTATACTGTACGTGGCTAGCACTGAACCGACCAGACCAACCCACTCTCAACAGCTCAATAAGGCCAGGGAGGGTCTGTATTATTCTTGTTCAGGTCACATTACATCACAAGAATCAAAATATAACATATATGTATATATGTATATAATTTTTTTGTTGTTGTTGTGCACAACTTGATGTAATAGAAAAAGAATATGAACAACCCAATCATGCATTCTGATTGAATGTATTTCAAGAGGTCTGTGTCCACCGTGACATTCATAAGTGTATTATACACCATTGAACTATGGGTGTTGGTTATCTATTGCAATAATTCATGGTTCATTAGGTATTGATTCAAACTAAAAATTTCAGCCTAATGTCATACAACAAGGAAACAAATGTTAGGTCATGTTGTTCACATTCAAAACGTTAATTTCAGCCAAGACATAGTGCAGTAGAACATAAATCAGTTGCTTATTTGGCCCATGTCTAACAGACTATCAAGCAGCCTTTAGTAGATGTTCAAAGCAAAAATCATTAGATCAAGGCAAGCTTAAACCTAAAGGGAGTGAACAAACATGGGTCTCAACAACAGTCTTGTAAATAACCAGATTTACGTGACCCCCAATAAAACCCTTGGACTGTAGATCTGGGAATAACATATACCTATATTTTTTTTATATCATGTGACATGGTCTGTGTATATTTTGCTGAACATATACCTTAAAAATTTTTTGACAGCTATTGGAAGTTGAAATGATCGTCTCACGTGGTTTCAATACACATATACCCTCCTGTAGAGTCATCCACTCTAGCTGTGTATTACAAATACCCATCAAAAATGTGGGATGAGTTCACATCCAGCCCACCATCACTCGGGCCATAGAAAACCCAAAGTGTTTTTTTTTAAAAGTCCAGAGCTTGGACCCCTATATATCCATTCATGGCTGGCATGGTTTAGTACAAACTTTTGGGCAGCATCAAGCCCCATACGTACTACAAAGCAGCGAGTACAACACATAAGTATAGTGCCCCTTACCTCTTGTTTGAGCGTCAAGCGAACGAAGCAACGTTTCTTCCTTCGTTGGGGCGGCCCCACGTTGGCAATGGAGGTCCACCCGTCCAGCAGTGGGGGTCGACCACCACCGAGAGAGAGAGAGAGAGAGAGAGAGAGAGAGAGAGAGAGAGAGAGAGAGAGAGAGAGAGAGAGAGAGAGAGAGAGAGAGAGAGAGAGAGAGAGAGAGAGAGTAGCCGTCTCCTCCTTTTCATCCAATTTAATTTTCTTTCCTATTTAGGGAAACTTTGATTTTCAAAAAGATCAAACCTCCAACCCCACATTTTGTGTGGTTTGTTTAGAAACTTCCTAGATTGCCCCTTTTTCCTCATTAGCAAAGTGTTTTTCCAAGGTTGCTTTATTGGTACCCCCACCACATTTGGGGGGGGGGATTTCCCATATTTCTTGGAAAAGGGGAAGCACAAAGGCCAACTCCCACACGTTTATTGTGGGAGAGGGTCTAGAAAGTAGGGGTTTAATTCACCCACGATTTTCTCTTTCTATATTTTTTTTTCAAGTAAAAATTTTAACTTGTGTGTGTAAAAAGAAAAAATCTGTGCACATGGGGTTTTGAACTTGGGTTTCCAACCTAAGGGGTAACCAGCCCCACCAATTGTGCTACATTGTTTTTCGTTGTAAAGTGTGTGGATTAAATTGTATTTAACCCTATCTGTTTTATTCCGGATTTCATAAAAATATAATGCTTTCACTTCTACATGGGCACACCGTGAGTTTTGAACTTGAGTTATAGCTCCAAACAACCGTGTGCCCTACCACTACACCACACCATCACTTGGTGTTTACTTTTGCAAGAAAATTCTTTTTATGTCATATTTGGATATTTTTTCTTGTTGATGGATTTCTTCCATTTTCAAGTGGATTTTTCACCCGTTGGTTCTAAACTTGCACTCTCTCACCATAAATGTGCTTCGGATCTCACACTATTATCTCGAAACCATCAGATTTCTCCACTTAGCCTCATGAACCGGGTCAGATCATCGGATCTCGCTAAAGTCCGGATCCAAGTACCCTTTCTAGTATTCATTACCGGGTTCGCTCTACTGGCCCACAAGCCTCAAAATCATATTGAATATTTCATAAACTATATTATTTCACATAAACACACATTTTTATTTCATTTAAATTTTCTTAAAATTCATGGGTTTTACAGAAAAACTGAGCAGGGTTGAGTTCATATTTTTTTAGTGCAGAGTGCATTGGATTGCCTATGTGACACTAGACGTCCTAATAAGAAAGTCTTTGATGTCGAACTCCTTCAACACTTTATGTTCATCGAGAAAAATAATGATGGTACTACCTCGGGTGACATGTATGATATTATAAGCCAAAGAGTTCAGGCGGTCTTCCGTCATTCGGAGGTTAGGAGGCCGAGTTATCTTTAAGATATAAGGATTGAACCCCACTACTACAGTAGAAGGATGCATCCGAACCGACCTAGTGAGGTTTATCCCGGCATGAAAACTGTCGCCCCACAATGGACATGGTCATCAAGCTTCTGGGGTATACCAAAATACCTAGCATAATAAACCCTCAGATAACTTTGTTGATGCCGAAGTCAAGCTTCTCGGGTATACCAAAATACATAGCATAATAAACCCCCAGATAACTTTGTTGATGCCGAAGTCAAGCTTCTCTTGCGTACCAGGGGGCGAACGGTTAATATCAAAACAATGCATTAGCTATAGATATAATAATGAATGAATTAATATGCATTAGTGTTACTCATGCATCATTTTATGTAAGCTATTAATCTCAGTACACTATTGGACCGATCGAGCAAATGACTCAAATTGTATCTGCATGCCTAAGCTAAGCTCGAGGAGCTCCTGCTTTGATTTATGGGATACCGATATGCTAAGTCATAGAGACTTGAGCTACGATATTTTCAACTGTGGCCTTGAAGTGACTGTTTATGCTTTCAAAGTATTATACTTGTTAGATTTTCAATGCTTTTCTATCGAACCAGCAATGGTTATGACCCCGTTGTATAGGGGAATATAGATACTGAACTTGCAGTGTGATATGCTGAGTAGAGCGGCATCGAGATTCAGGGTTTCTCTGTACTGTAATGAACATTTTTTTTACAAACCCAATTTTTATCTAGTACTGCTTTATCAGCGGTACTGTTTGTAATAAATAACTCATTTTGGTTTGCTTAAATGAAATACTTTGATAGACAATGAGTGCTTGACTGCATACCTGTAACTTGCCTGACTTCTTCTAAAATCGACGACTAAGTATCATCTAAATTCTGCTGCTAAAACCTTTTGTAAATTTCGTTGTAAAAAAAAAAATCATGAATTTTGGACAAAGTTTTGTTTTGAAAATCCGGAATGTTATACCCAATGCAGGGCGGGCGTTGACTGATTTTTTGCGAGTAAACGAAAACTCGATTGTATTCTGTGAGTATAGTTGTACAAGTATCCATTGCACCAAGGACTTGATCCTAAGTTAAGCAAGATGGTGCGTGTAGACGCGTGCCTTCGAGCATACCTAGTTCAAGCTCAGTTACTTGACCCACTAAGTTAAAGCGTATTTTTCAACATGCTAGGCACTACCGGCGGGCCACCTTCCACACTAACTCCATCTTAGTGATCTTGCTGGTGTTGACTCAATCCAAATCCCCTAATGGAGATGCTTGGGAAGAGCTTCTGAAGGGCGACAAAAGAAGTGTTGGCAAGACATCAGTAGAAATGGGCTGATTGCTGGAATGGCCTCCGTGCGCCCCTGGCTGGGGTATTGGCCTATCGATCGACCAATATCCTCTTAGATGACCTTGTTTTGCAATCGACTGTGAGAAGATCTTAGAGGCTTCACGATGCCTCCAGTGCCCTCAGCTCACTGGAATCTTGGAATTCTGTTGAGTCCTGGCTACCGCCACTTGGTGTGCACTGGTTAAGATGCCAATAGGATATATATATATATAAATATATATATATATATATATATATATATATATATATATATATATATATATATATATATATAAATAAAGAGAGAGAGAGAGAGAGAGAGAGAGAGAGAGAGAGAGAGAGAGAGAGAGAGAGAGACTCAACTTTCACTATGGAGCCAAACCAAAATAAGCCTATTTATAGGCTTTACATCCAATGCAGGTATTGAATCCTCAAACTCATGATCCGAAGTCCAAATGCATGAGCTCAAGCCCAAGATAGGTTGAGCAACCGGAAAGTTATGCATATTCTCATGGGTGCGTGACTGAAGCTCAAGTCATACGGCGAACCTATTGGCACACTGGCATCATGGCAACCATAGGTACGACAAGCTACAACCAGCATAGTCAAGTCTCCAATCGTGGGTGATAAACAAAAAAAAAAAAAGTAGCTTGGACTTGGATTGTATACTACATGTTTGAGATTGTTTAATGAGTTGGACAAAACTAAACTTGACCCCTTTGTGGAGCTTGAGCGTACGTGAACATGGCTAGCGCAGCTTGCCTCAGCTGGGTTTGGAACTCGTTAACTCATTAACTCTTGTACATGCTATAAAATAAAAGAAGAAGAAGCACCTATTTTTGTATGAGGTAACCTTGACAATTGAGACTGAAAATCACACCTCCACTATAATGTGCGCGGCATTTTTTTAAACTTATGTTTAGTTTATAAACAAGTCGAGGAGTAACTGTATCGTTTGCATTAGAAACATGTCAAATTTTGTGCGCACTTCATTTTAAAGTATTTTCTTTTAAGCCGTCCATACGAAGATGAAATGCATGCTTAGATTTATAGGAATCGACTCTTAATTAGATTGTCCTATTATGACATGTAAGTAGGTTTTTTAAGGCTTGAAAATAAGAGATTTAAAAATTTTATAAATAATTTTCATAATGTCAATGTTTTGTCAAAAGCTTGATTTAAATGTCAATTCTTAGCAACTAAACCATGCTAAGCACATCTGCAAGGTAAAATGACTATATGTTGGAAATGCTCATAAAAGTTTGCATATTTATAGTTGGCAATTCCAAGTAGAGGAGTTGATGAAGAAAAAACTTGATAAACATGCAGGTGGTTACCTACTTACATATAGTTGGATCATTTGTTGCAAGCTAAGTTCTTTCTATCGATGACTATGTGGTGGGCCAAGCGTCCGAATGGGGCCCCTCATCACTTTTAAGAAAAATAAATAGAAAAGAGGTTTAAAAAATCAACTTGAGCTCGAACAAGTTCGACCAGGTTAGTTTGCCTGAGCTTAGATTGAGCTGTTACTAATATTGGTATTGAGATTTTCTTGATTAGAAAAAAAAAGTTTTCTTGAGCTTAGATTGAGCTGTCACTAATATTGGTATTGAGGTTTTCTTGATGTGAAAAAAAAATAGTTTTTGGTCTACATCAAGAGAGAAGTTATCATAATGTAGGTAAATATAAATATAATAAAATTATACAATAATATAAGCACGTAAAACGCCAGAAAAAATTTACTGTAGCTATAAAATGGTGATGATTTAAAATAAGTATTTTAAACACAACATTTTTAAGGATTTATTGTTTTTTGAAATATCGTGATATTGAAGAGAAGTCACGGGGGCTGTGCTTGACATAGTCCGGCTCATTTTTTTTTTCTTTAATGGACTCAGTTGAAGAACAAAACCCGGAACCCAGACCGATCAAGAAGGGACAGTCCATGGGGCTCACTGCGCGTTAGCCTAGCAGGGTGTGAACCTTGCTTTGTCCAAACAGCCCACCTGGACCCATGCCTACCGCTACTTGGGCTTTAATACAAACTCATCGTCACAAATCTCGGCCTAGGGATTTTTCTCAAGGGATAATCTCATCATCATAAAAAAAATGGTTTTTCTTAAGAAAAACTCAATAAATTACAGTATATTTAAATTTAAAAATAGAGAACAAAATTTATATAAACAAAACGAACAATATATAAAAATGTTAACATTGCATTAATGACATAATAATATCATGTTATTTTTTAAATATGTGATGCTTTTAAAATATCAGATTTTGTTGAGATTGTATTGTGTGCTGAAAATATCACGATATAACCATGATATTTTCAAAATATCGTCAAATATAACAGCCTACAAACCCGACCTCAGGTCAAAGACTGGCAGGTCTGAATCAGTGATGTTGAGTTGAGACACTTATCAAGCTCGTCCAACAAACCGGGCCGAAATGGGGAAGCCTCGTCGCCCGCGCGCGTCATGTGAGTCACAGGACGACACGAGAAAAAGAAAAGAAAAAGGGAAAGAAGAAAAAGACGAGGCACGGAATCTCGGGAAACGATTCCCTGCGAGGCTCGAATGTAAAAACGCAGGGAAATATTTTCCTCCGTTAAAAATGACGAAGGGGGAAAAGTTATCATTTTCCGTCCCTTTTCCGCGTAAAAATACAACATTTTCCGCCCCCGCAAACGCGAAACCCTAACCCTAATCCCTCCCGTTCTCTCTCAGAGAGGCGACAAGCTCCAAGCCTTCTGGTAATCTCTCTCTCTCTCTTTCTCTCTATAAACCCTAGTTCGTGTCGGGTATGCCATAATGTTGAGGGTTTTGATTTCCTCTTTTGTGATTTTTTCTTTGGTTTTGGTTGTTATTTTTCCTTTTTTCTGGATAGAAAATTTGCCTGGGGTTTCAAACCAAGCTCCCTTTTTTTGTTTTTTCTTGTGTACCGTTAAACCCCAGGTCGGATGAGGGTTTTGGTTTCTTATTTCATTTTTTTGGGTTTCTCTTGATTGTGATCCCTGTGGTCCGAGGCACTTCTTGGTTTTGGACCATCATTTATAAAACTGGAAAAGAAAAGAAAAAGTGGGTTTTGGCACCAGGGTATCGAGGATTCGATCGATTTGGATTTTCCCCAAATACCATATTTGAAGCCGTTAAATTCTCTTCTCAATGCCGTATTTTACATCAGGATGAACCATACATTGTCCTTTTTTTTGTGAGTGACGTTCTCGATAATTTGGTCCAAAAGTATAGACTTGGGAGCTATGGTTCTTACTACGGTTGAATATGTGTAAATATTATCGTTTGTGAGTACATGAAAAATATAACGGAAATAAATGGTTAGTAGTATTTTCATCGGGAAAGAGCCCTCCATATCTGTTTTCACTTTTCAATGCTTCAATTTGAATACTTGCATGCTCCCCCTTTGCTTTGTTTACTTGTCTTGAGAGTAGAGTTCTCTTTTGTTTCTCATTTTTTAGGTTCTTTTCTCTGTTTTTGCAACAGTCAATTTCTAAGTGAATGTTACGTTATTATAGACAGAAAAACACCAATTTGAGAAAGCTATTGAAAAAGAACTATCATGGAAAATGGGATTCTCGAAGGCGATGGCGCTGTTGTGTATCTTTAGGTTTTTGAACATGAGCTGGAAATACACTAGGATAAGTTCTTATATTTGAAAAACTGTGTACTCATTGTTACTGGAAGGGATGATTTTTTAGTTGTTTCTTAATGACAAATCCATGCTCTTAACAGAATACGATTTTGTAGTAATGTTCTCCTCCTATTGCTATGCATTCTTGCTTGGATGGGGAACTTTTGCCATATTGTTTCAGTTATGATGACATCATTGGTGCGAGGTGTGGATGTTTGGTGTATAGTTCACTGGGCTATTTCTCAGGATCAAGATGATGCTTTGTAGCAAGGTATTTGAGCGGCTAAGAAAAGGAAAGATGACAGATGGAGCTTGGCCTATAAAAAAATGGGCCAACATCTTATTGGGGTGCGTCTCACAAGGGTCTCTTGTTATCCTTGATGTGGGGTCATTTCTTTAGAATCTTTCCCATCAATTGCATCACTTTTCTGAAGTATAGGACTATAGGTTATTAGGGTTAGGAGAAAATATTACAATCTTGATGAGAGACTTACTGTCAGGGTGTTAACTAAGGATAGTGGAGGTCTTAAACCCTCATAATGACTACAAAACTTGGGGTATTCATTGAACACAATCCATGAATTATAATTGTGTTCATATAAAAGAACTCACTTAGAAGATCACGTTTTGGAGGTCAAAAGAGATTGGATAACCTGCGGATCCACTCTTGAATCAGGACTTTTTCCTTTGCCTTTGAGGTGCTTTCAAAAAGTGCCTTTCAAGGCACTCTCCTATAGGTGGACATCAGAAATTTTTTAATGAACTTGAGGCATGAAGTTGTGGTGGTTAATAGCATAGAAGCACATTTCAGGCCACATTTTATCCCATAAGGCACTTGAGGTCGAAGGGAGAGAATTTGTGGCTAGAAGTAGTCTCATCTCACCTAGCTTACTCGGTTACTCCTCTTTCGTCAAGATGCTTGCGTGGAGTTTAACAGTGCCAAAGTGAAGAGGGCAAATAGGGACACAACAATGGTATGACAACAAGAGGCCTTTTATGGGTGAAGATCTTATACCTCCAGATTCATTGCTTAGGAAGAACAACAAATATTGTGAGTCTTTGAGGGGCCGCCTAGGGAGCCACTCTCTTTACCATCGTCGAATGCCAAAAACCCATTAGAGAGGATGGCATTGGTTATTAAGCAGACATCATTCAAGATCTACTAGGCTGCTCGATTAGAGAGCTGTGGGCTCTGGGACTTTTCTCCTTGCCTTCAGATGAGACATCTTCATTGCAAAGGTGATCAAGGGGCAAACATGAGGCTTACGACCTGTAATTTCCCTGGATTTTGTAGTAGGGAGCATCCTCTCTTCCTATGGAACTGGATAAAAGAGAGGAAATTAGACATAATAGTGATTGCAAAAACTAAGTTAAAAAAAAGTGGTTGATCACAAGTTGAAAAATAATATATAGACGGGATGTGATTCTGTGGTGAAGTAGAGCCTTCTATGAGTCATAGTGGTATTTGGTTCATGAAAGAAGATGCTTAAAGGACCGTTGAAGAATTGGTGATGTTTTGGCCATGTTCAAATTCTAATAAGGCTTCTACTAAAATCCATTTCTGCGCCATTTTTTGCATAATGCCAGGCTCTATTTTAGGACGAGCCCTGGGGGTTTGGAGAAATTTTGACTTCACCCAACCCTAGTGTATTACAGGGGTTATGCACATGTTAGCTTACCTAAAAGACAATAATAAACTAGTAAGAAGATGATGAGTTTATTCTGTTAAAAGTGTTCATGGACCCTTTCCATGATTTGTATGGTTGCACTTTCCCTCGTGCGATAATGGGGCATGGTGCGAAATCGGACCTTGGCCAGAAGGTGTGCTTTCCATTCTGTTCCAAAAAATTATGGGTGTGAGCACAAGCATCCAGAAAAGTTTGAGGAATGGTGGAGTTAAGCTTGCAGTAGGTATTTGGGCTTCTTACTGTATCTGGCGCAAGCTCATGAACCTAAGGAAATGCATTCTGGATTGGGCTAGATTTGAAGGTAAGAACAGGCTTGATTAAATTCAGAACTGGGAGAGTTGGAAGCATTATATTACTTTAGCAACATTCAACTGATTGGAATGTCTAAAATACCCTGAAAATTTGGGGGAATTTTTTTAAAACATTTACATCACAAAGATATGTTGACACGAGTTCGACTCCTAAGTGCAATTTTTTTCAAAAAATAGGACATAAGGACATGAAGTTTTTAATTTTTAATCAATAAAAACTATTTTTTGATATTTTAATAGTAAAAAATGCATTTATTATTGATATAATATTAAAAAGTATTAAACTCTTATTACAAAGATATTAAATAATGTCCCGTACATGTTAATATATGTGTTGGCATGTCCAAGCATGTCCGCTTGTGTCACCAGGGACACACCCAAAATGGTGTGTCCATGAGACATAGGAAAACATAGAGTTACTTTTTAATGTCAAAAAAGTAGCTTCCATTTTTTAAATTAAAATTGCAAAAGTAATTTTTTTTGCCTTCTGAAAGTAGATTACCTCTCTCTCTCTCTCTCTATATATATATATATATATATATATATATATCAGTGGCACACTTTACATGCACAAAGATGGGCTTTAGCGGCAGTCGCGTTTGCAACTAAAGACCAAGGGGTCTTTATCGGCGGTCAGCAACCATTGCTAAAGACCCCCAAAACGGATGTGTGGCGTGCAGCTGAGCATCCGATGGCGTTCGATGCCCAGGTGGTTCAAAGATACACTGGTCCAATATATATATATATATATTTAAAGAGAGGGGGATTGTACTGCCCCTTTTTTCATTGGGTTACGTTAGGACCCTTCAAAAATTATAGTTTTAGGTGTTTAATGCTAGATCTGAACCATCAGATGTGTTTATCAATGCTTGTTTATTAAAAAGCAAGCTTTGTTTCAAATTGATATGATGTAAAAATGTGAATATTTTATCCTCAAATTTTAGTACAGTATCAACCATTATTTTTTTTCTCTAATGGGCCCACACACCTCACAAGAGGCACAATCGCAAGCCAACACAAACACCACTAAGGGCTAAGAAGAGAACACATAAAAAGAAATAATTTATTATTGATAAATGCATACAAGAATGCATACACAAAAGGGGACAAGTAGTCCCTATTTATATACAAGAGCCAAGGGGTAGAAGAGCTCCAAATAGCTGTTGGGAGCTCCCAGACCAAAATTCCCTAAGCAAAACTAAAAATTACAAAAAATCCTAAAATAGATTCCAAAAAAGAAAAGGGATAAAAATAAATATATATTTATATATAAACAATATGTATATACCTATATATATATGTATGTACACATTAACTACATATTTTAACACCCTCTCTCAAACTCAAGGTGTCACAACCGAGAATTTGCCAAGAAGAAAGTGGAATCTAGGACAAGGAAGAACCTTGTTGAAGAAGTCTGCCAATGTCACTTATGGAAATGTGATGGTCTTCTTCAATAACTTTTTATGAACATAGTAGCAATCCATTTATATGTGTTTGGTTCTCTCATAAAGCATATGATTGCCTGCGATGTAATGTTATACTTCACTATTCCTTTCAAACATATTTCCAAGTCAACTGGTGTACAATATTTCAATGCAGGATCATTTGTGAGGCATCTTTCAGGACGTCCATACTCCATTAACCTCGTAGAGCACGAATTACTAAATCTGATCACTACAAAGATGTAAAATAATGCATAATAACACACTTAGGGACAAAATTTGAGTTCTAACAGCAAAAAATGGGATTAAGGGTAAAAAAACTAAAAGTAAAGTAATATATTCTAAAAAAAAATGAGTTTACCCTCCTTCAACTTCAATCATACACAAATGGAGCAAAGAACGAGGATTTTTTTACCTTATGTCACTTCCTTGAGTGAAAATGCACTCTTACATGAGAAAACCACAAAGGCTTCTTCCTTGCGCAAGAATCAGACTAAAAAATACTCTCAAGTCTCCTATGGGTGCGTGGGTTTCCCTCTAATGACCTCTACACAAACAGAGAAATCATCCCTAGGAAGATCTTTAAAATCCAAAGTAAAAGGAAAAGTTTCAACCCTTTTAAAGTGAGCTTAGAGTGTATTGTACAATACACCTTGTATCGCACAATACAATACGATATAGGGGTGTATCGTATGATACACCTGATACAGATACGATACACACTCGTATCACGATATGAGTGTGTATCGTATCGTTAGAGTAAATAGTAATAATGCATATCATACCGTATTGTACAATACAGTACGATACTTACAACATTGGCTCCAATCATCTGTCTGCATAGAATTGGATCCTCCAAAGGTTCTTCATAATCTTTCTTCATTTTTTCATTTATGATCTCTAGAGTATCAACTCTCTTTCTATCAATAATTCTTGATCAGGCCATTATCTCAACTGCATATTTAGTCTGTGACAAGAGATAACCCTGAGGTGAGAATGCTACTTCTATACCAAGAAAACAATGAGGAAAGTCAATATCTGTCATATCCAGAGTTGCCAATTGAGGAAGCAGGAGCGGGAAGCGATACGGGAAGCAGGAGCGGGAAGCGAGGCACTTTCAAAAATGTAGGAAGCGGGGAAGCGTGGGACCACTTAGAAGAAAATTACGAACCATTTCGGAAGCGAGGGAGAAGCAAAAAAAATGGAAAAAATGGAAAAAATGGGGGTGGGGGAAGCGAGGGGGAAGCGTGCTTCCCAAAAAAGGGGAACGCTTCCCCACACATTTCGAAAGCATGATGTTTCGCGCTTTCGAAGCGCGTATCGGGGAAGCGCGCTTCCCCATTACCCTAGGCGTTCGGTAACTCTGGTCATATCAAAAGTAGCTTTAAGGATATCTTTAATATGGCTAATTCCTTGTTTGTCTACACCTATGTTGATCATGTCATCAATGTAAAGTAGTAGAATTACCATACCTGCATCAGAGGACTTAACAAACAATGTTGTGTTAGTATAACATGATTTAAATCTCAATTGAATCATTACACTACTAAAACGATCATACCAAGTTTTTGGGGGTTGTTTCAAGCCATACAAGGCTTTGCGCAAGCGAAGGACCTTTCCATGTGCCAACTCTAATCCTAGAGGAGGTTTCATGTAAACTTCATCTTTAAGATTTTTATTGAGAAAAACATTTTTAACATCCATTTGGTAAATAAGTCATTTTTTAATTGATGCTATAGCTGTAAGTGTTCTAATAATGGTCATCTTAGGTAAAGGGGGCAAAGGTTTTTTCATAGTCTATCCCCTATTCTTGGTTATATCCTTTGATTACTAATCTAACTTTGTACCTTTTTAATGATCCATCACATTTGCTGTTAACTTTGTAAACCCATCTATGTCACATCGTTTTTTCCTTAAAAGTAATGATTGAACCTTTCAATTTTTAGCTTGTCCTAGTGCTTTTAGTTCGTTGTTCATAGCTTTGATCCATTCATGATGATTCATAGCTTTATTAAAAGATGATTGTTCTACATATGAATAAATGGCCATGAGGAATGTTCTATATTTAGGTTCAAAATATTCATAAGACACAAATTTACTAGGTGCTTTTGACATCCTCATTGATCTTTTAATGCTAGGTTGATCTATGTTTTGATTTTGTGAATATTTCTCTAAGGCACATGGAGGATGGTCAACAATGCGATGAGTATAAACTTGTATATTTCTGTGAGATTCATCTACATTGTCATTCTCATGCACATCATGAATGTCATTATTATCATGCTCATGCTCATCATGAATGCCATTATGTTCATGCACATCATTATCAAGATTATTATCAATATTAGTATCATGTTTATCAACTAGATTGAAAAGAAAAGAGTACTCATAATCTCCCTTAGACTCAACCTTATCAAATCCATTTTCTTTTTCAAGAAAAGTAACATTTCTTGAAACATAAAGTTTATCCTTTTTAATATCATAACATCTATATCCTTTTTGGTTTTCGTCATATCCAAAACACACACAAGGAATAACTTTTGCGGAAAGTTTATTATTTTTGTTGGTAAGAACAAAGCATTTACAACAAAAAAACTCTTAACCTTTTGTAACCGAGAGAGACTTTAAACAAATTTTCTATAGGAGAAATATTTCAAGAGTAGTTAAAGGCATTCTATTGGTCAAGTAAATAGCCGTATGAGCGACTTCAACTCAAAAGTTTTTAGGAATATCTTTTGAAATAAGGTCTTTGTAGTTTCAAGAATGTGTCAATGTTTTCTTTCGGCTAGACTATTTTGTTGTTGAGTGTTTGAAACATGATCTTTGATGTATGATTTCATGATGCTCAAGGTAGTTTTTGAACTCATTTGACAAAAATTCTCCCTTGGAGTTAGATAATTTTTTTTGAATATTGGCTTTAAATTGATTTTTAACAAGTTTGTAAATTTTTTGGAAACAAACAAATACTTTAGATTTGAGTCTAAGAAATTATATTCATGTGTGTCTACTATAGCCATCAATAAATGTAACATAATATGTTACTACTCTATTAGATATTACTGGGGTTGGGCCCCATACATCCTAATGTATTAACTCAAATGATTTCTTAGAGACAAAATTGCAGATCCAAAAGATAGGGGTTTCATTTTTCCGAGAATACAATCCTTACAAACCAAATCATTTTCGTTACAATTTTTAAGAAACAAAATCAAATGTAATTTAGACGTACTAGGATGTCTTAATCTTCTATGCCAACTTTCTATATATTTCTTTTCAACAAAATTACGAAAAGCTTGATTTGGTAAGTACAGATTGTCCATGAAATAGATATCCCCTCTTCTATGGTCTCTCCCAATCGGCCTTTCGGACTAAAGTTCCTGCACCAAGCAATCACTAGATGAAAAGATTTTATATCCATGGTCGGTAATTTGAGAAACCGATAAAAGATTTAAATTTAATTTTGGTACTATTCTAATATTTGGAACACAAAAGTTTTGAGTATTTTTAGAAGAATCATTTAAAGTGCCAAAACCTTTGATTTTTAAAGAGGTTCCATTGGTCGTAGATACATGGCAATTATTAGGGTTATCATAACATTCAAATAGTATGAACTCATTAGGAGTCATAAAATGATGCGTCAGAATCAACACATGTGGATTGTGGATACCACTGCACCATAGTGAAGATGATTGATTCCTGAAGAGTGGTTGTAGATCCTTCATTAATTGAGAGAAAAGCATTGATCCAATGCTTTTGGAGCCTTTATCAATGCTACTTTTCTCGAAAAATGGTCTCAAAAAAGTCACTTTCCTTTCTCTTCTCTTTTTTTCTTTTTTTTGGGCAAAAAGGTTTGATGTGACCCAGTTCATTGCAAAAATGACATTATCTTTTTCTTGGTTTCACATTCATTGGAGGATCTTCCAAAATGAGGAGACTTTTAGGTTCGTGTATGGTTTCTGGGCCTTGACATAGCTAGCACAAAATCTTCATCTTTGGGTTTTGTTTATTTATCCTATTATCCTCCATAGTTAAATCTTTAAGAGTCTCAACAATAGAGGGAACACCGTCTCTATGGAGAAGAGCGGACTTACCCTTATATTCAGGTCTAAGACCATTTATAAATTGATAGAAATGCTTTGCCTTTACTTGCTTTTCACGAAGCTCTATACCCAATGGGCACTGCCACTTGGGCTCAAGTAGGTCTAGTTCATCCCAAAGAAGTGATAGAGCATTATAATATGCATACATACTTATATCCTCTTCGGTCATAGTCGTTACTTTGTTTTGAAGATTGCACATGTGTAATATCTTTTAAAGAATACGTGTCTTGGAGATATTTTCATGCATCACTTGCACAGTCAAACTTTGCCAAGCTTGCACACTTTTTGATGTCAACACTATGGATGAGCCATGCCATGATTTTGGAATGATCCATCTTCCATTCTTTCCACCTCTTCTCGTAATCGGCAAAGACTTTGTTCATGTCTTCCCCTTATAGTGCAACCTCATTTCCATTGTCATTCTTGGTGAGGACAAGCTTTGGCTCCTTGTTGGTGCCATCAACCAATCCACGTAGCCCTTTGCTTCAAATATTGTGCTTCATGATAGAAGTCCGCATCATATAATTGGTGTTATTGAGCTTTATGGCAATAGTGGTGATCTTGTGGTTCTCCTCCATGAGTTGAAAAAGGAAGCAAGGTGGAAGAAGAAAGAGTTTTGGATAACAAAGCTCCTTTAAACACCACAAACTCACAATCACACTATCCACGAGCTCATATCCACAAGATTCAAGAGCCCAAGGCTCTGATACCATGTAATGAAATAAGGAATGGGCTCACACACCTCACAAGAGGCACAAACACAATCCACAATAAGGCACAAACACAAAAGCCACTAAGAGCTAAAAGAGAACACTTAAAAATAAATAATTTATTATTGATTAATTTATACAAGAATGCATACACACAAGGGACTAGTCCCTATTTATATACAAGAGCCAAGGGGTAGAAGATCCCCAAATAGCTGTTGGGGAGCTCCCAACGGCTAGAAATATAGCTGGTAGGAGCTCCCAACAGCTATAAAGGTGAAAAGACCAAAATGCCCTAAGCAAAACTAAATATTACAAAAAAGCCTAAAATACATTCTAAAAAGAAAAGGAATAAAAACAAATATAAAATAAATATATATTTTTATATAAACAATATGTATGCACTTACATATATCTATGTTTATATATGTATGTACACATTAACTACATATTTTAACATAAACAATGATAAACACATTTAACGGTTCAGAGCTAGCATAAAACATGCAAAACTATGATTTTTGGAGGGTTCTAATGTGACCTAGTGAAAAAAGTGGGCAGCAGAATCCCCATATATATAGTAGAGAGTAGGTGCTTAATGATACGTGCTTAATGGGTTTTTTTGCTCTTCTGGTGTTTTTTTCAGTTCTGACCCCATAAATATGTTGGGCATGGTCGATTTACGAGGAATCCACACCTAGATCATGTGTTTTTGATGAAACAAATGATATTTCGAGCCTCAAAAAATTTCATAGATTTTGGACCGTTGATTTTTCGATCCTTATAAAAACCCACCCATGTGTTGGAATCAAACACTTCAAGAGCTGATCCCTATAAAATCAATTTCATAGATCACATCTGTACAGTCAGAATTTAAAAATAAAACGAAAACCCCCTGAAAAACCCATTAAGCATGTATCATTAAACATCTATGCTCTACTCTCTCTCTCTCTCTATATATATATATGTATATGCGAACCCTCCTGGGTAAGGAACCCCTAGTAAAAAACTCTATTTTTTTAACTTTTAATGTTTTTTTGTATGTCTGACCCTCCAGATGTGATCTACATGTTTGAGTTAGTAGAAATTGGTGCTTGGATCATGTTATTCCAGAGTGTATGTTATTCCAGAATATTGTTATTTCTTGTTTCTCTTTTCTTAGGATACTGTAATGTAAAATTATGTTATTTCTTTTGTTTTGCTCTTTCACCTTTATTAAGTCATGCTTTTTAATTATGAAAAAATCGTAGGTGGTCTGGCTAAAACAGCTGCCTAAGTTCTATTCTTCATTTGTATGGAAGGCGCCACTGCTTGATTACAAAGAAAATTGAAGTTGTTAGAAAGGCTATCTCGTCAGTTTTCTACATACAACATATATTGATCTTTCCTCATGTAGATACTAAGGAAAACTTGTAGTCAAAGATGTGTTTTGCCGTTGTTCAGTCATCATTCATTGGGTTGTACTTATTAGGGTTAAAGCTTCTTGTTAAACCGTAGTTACTGCAAGGATCTAGTGCCATATATGATTGCTTTTACATTTTTAAGTTCTGTTTTATGTTTCTTACAGGTACATGCATGAATTTACATGAAAAGAAGCAATGGACATCACAGCTGTAGGTCGTAACAAAAAGAATATAAGTTGGACACCACTTATGGACCGCTACTTCATCAACCTCATGATAAAAGAGGTCCAAAGAGGTGCAAAGGTAGACAATGCATTTGTCAAAAATGGGTGGAGACGCATGGAGAAGTTATTTCAACAAAAATTTGGAGCTATCTACAACAAAGACTGCATGAGAAATCGCCTAAAAACTTTAAAGAAGCAATTCCACATTATAAAATCCCTATGCGAGCAAAGTGGGATTGTTTGGAACCATGAGTCTCAAATGATAATTGTTAATGATGAGGCTGCATGGGAAGCTTATATCAAGGTATGTTGCTTTGTCATATCTTACAAATTGCATGTGATCTATTAGAGTAGTATGGCTAGCAGCTGACATTAAGCACTGCAGGATCATCCTGAAGCACAGAAGTATAGGCATAGGCAAGTGTCATATTATGAAGATTTATGTGTTGCATTTTCACGTATCCCTGCTGATGGAAAGGTCAATAATGTGGGAACTTCTTCTGGGACTAAAGTCATCACCTCTGAGGAGGAGGCTGTTGAAGCTGCCACAGATCTGCAAGCTTCACCCATATCTGATGCTCATGAATACCTACTTGATGATGCACAGGGCTCACCCTCATCAAAATCAGGTGAAAACACATACTGCACTGGCTTAATGAGCATTAATATTTTATATTTGTCAATATTGGTAGTTCCAGAATAAGTTGAAAGATATCATTGAAGCTGTCTTGGAATACAATTATTATTGCTCATAACTTCTCCTTTTCACCTTAACGTTTACTAAATCATTACTGGAAAAATTACGTATGAAAGGTTCAGCTTAACCAAATCGTTAGTGTGAAATGTGCTTATGAAGGGTACAGCTTAACCAATCAACTCCTAAAGCAAAACTTACGAAGAAAAAAAATTACAATTATTTTTAGTGGTTGGCATTCAGGTGGGACTTATTTTTTTGCCACTTAAATTTATTATTAGAATAATGTTAAGATTTTATCCTTGAAAACATACGCACACACAAACACACACACACAAGCGCAGACATATGCACAATGGGCTTTGCAGCCCTAGTGCATCTTGGGCTGTATCGAGTCTATAACTTCTCCTATGTTAAACGAGACAACTCAAATACCTGCTGGAGGCTAACTGGCCATCCTGTCTGCACCTAGGTCCGAATCTCCCACTTCAGGCTGGCTATGAAAGTACCTATCAGTGCGGTTTTCGGTCAGTCCATCACCAACAAAATGAGCATCTCGAACTCTACCTGTCACTGTACTATTGTCCCTATCTGCCTCCTCTTCGAGAGGGTCACGTCATGGTTCACTAAGGTGGATGATCCAAAGCTTACCGTCAACGCCATCGAGAACATCCTCCAGTCTAGAGTCCCATGCGTCCTCTCAAACCATTGGTACCAGCGTATTGCCTCCTCTTCCATGTGAATGAAGGCCACCTGTACTATGTCCTCCTTTAGGGTTTGGGTCACTCGCTGCTTTGTATGAAACAACTAGCTCGTCTGGTCGTTCTCCAAAAATTTTGGGAACAACCTCAAGTGACGAGTCTGGTAGGGCCCATGGTCCTGATTATACCCTACCATCTCTGGTCTAGTTCTGTTCTGCTGCAGCGCCCTCTGCAGCTGGTTTATCCATCGCAGGAACTACTGATGCCTTTCGTCAATCGTGGCATTTAGCCCCTCTGCTTGCTCATCAACCGTCACCAGTCGTGTATTGATGGTTGCCATCCTGATGTTCAATCCTAGAGGGCATTGACGATAGGCGATCGTGCAGGGTGGATCGCCCACCTCCGATGATGGTGGCTGGCGGTCGGGGCAGCTGGTTTATCCATCGCAGGAACTACTGATGCCTTTCGTCAATCGTGGCATTTAGCCCCTCTGCTTGCTCATCAACTGTCACCAGTCGTGTATTGATGGTTGCCATCCTGATGTTCAATCCTAGAGGGCATTGACTATAGGCGATCGTGCAGAGCGGATCGCCCACCTCCGGTGATGATGGCTGACGGTCGGGCAGAAGTGAGTTGTATATATATATATATATATATATATATATATATAGAGAGAGAGAGAGAGAGAGAGAGAGAGAGAGAGAGAGAGAGAGAGAGAGAGAGAGAGAGAGAGGTGTGGTAGCAAGGGCAGCCCCATCCCACCGGGTTAAAGAAAGAACGTGCGAGAGAGAGAGGGGGTCGGTAGTGGCAGTAGATGCTGCCCCCTCCTACTGGGATAAAGGAGAGGGAGAGAGGAAGAAAGGGAGAGACAATGGGAGAGAAAGGTCGGACGGTGACAGTAGGGGCTGCCCCGTCGTGATGAGTTAAAGAAAGAGAGGGGGAGAGAGAGATCGATAGCGGTCGAGAGGGAGAGGGGTCTCCAATGGGGTCGGGCTGCGGGGCTGGGAGGAAGAGAGATCTCTGGTAGACTCGGCCAATGGTGGGCTCTGGCAATGGCAATCGAGGGTGCAACTTGAGAGATGAAGAGGGTTTAGGAGAGGGGCAGCGTGAGAGGGCTCGACTGGTGGTGGTCCAGCATTGGTGGTCGAGGGTGCAATGTGAAAGAGGGAGAGAGAATGAGAGAAGGACAGGGTTTGGGTGAGGGAACGAGAGAGAGGGAGCATCATGAGAGGGTGGAATGAGCTAGGAATTCCTCCGGTGTTTACTCTGGTGGGATATTGGACAGCGTGGCACGGGTGGTGGGTTGGCCTAGGTGTGCAGAGAGGGGGTAGCGTGAGAGAGAGGTCGGCGATGGGGGGCCTGCTGTGGGTCGATTGTGGTGGTCGACAATGGGGACCGACTGTGGGTCGATGGTGGTGGTCGACGATGGGGACCAGCTACGTTGATGTGTAATATGTAGAAAAACAAAACAAGGTGCATAAACACTATCATAAGTCCAATAAAAAACAAAACAAAAGCTTTAAGTCACTACACAAGCACAAACTGTATATAGGACTTCAAAGAGTCAAAACAATAACAAAAGGTATCATTTTTATTGAGTAAAATGGTTAGGAAAAGCATTAAGAATACAAGGGGAACATCCCTATTTATACACAAAAAAAGCTACACAGAGAACCATTGAGACCTCCCCAACGACTGAAAATAGAGCCATTGGGGAGGTTCTGACTCTATGAGACATTGACTAAAATGCCCTCAACTCTATACTAAGTTATAAAAAAGAAAAAATTATAAAAAGAAATTGTGCCTTTAATGAGCTCAGTCTATTACAATACTGTGAAAAGACTGAAATACCCCTAATGGGTATTTCCTATTACAACATCATAAATGCCATATATATGTGTGTATTCGTCTATACACGTAGAGTGTGAATATATATATATATATATATATATGTTACAACTTAACATTCCCCCTCAAACTTGCGTTGTGATATACCGAAAGTTTGAAAATACAAAAAGAAATAGAGGGAAGGATCCAAGTTTTCAATGATAATTTTTGCCAAATGCTTGCATTGGCTATCTCCATCTTCATGATGCATCAAAAATGAAATTTCTTTCTCAACCCATAGCATCTTTAAGAACCTGCAGACAGAACAAAACAAAGGTTCCAACTACATAAAAGGAGATATCCTAACCAAATAGTTATATAGTTTCAAAATATATATATATATTTATTTATTTATTTATTTATTGAGAGATATAGAGAGAGGAACAAAGATTTGCATATGGTTTTTATTGATTTGGAGAAGGCATACGATAGAGTACCTAGGGATGTTCTCTGGTGGACAATGATGAAGAAAAATGTTTCTCTCAAGTACATTAGTATAATTAAAGATATGTACGAAGGAGTAGTAACCAATGTCCGCACTTGTGGAGGGGTGACAACCAATTTTCCTATAACGGTTGGGTTACATCAAGGATTTGCATTAAGCCCTTTCCTATTTGCTATAGTGATGGATGAGCTTACGAGATCAATTCAAGAAAATGTGCCATGGTGTATGTTGTTTGCTGATGATATTGTTTTGATTGATGAGTTTAGAGCTGGAGTTAATGCTAAGTTAGAATTATGGAGACAAACATTGGAAGTAAGAGGTTTTAAGTTGAGTAAGAGTAAGACAAAATATATGGAATGTCGGTTTAGTAAGCAACAAAGTAGTGATGGGAGTGTAGTGAAGCTTGGTGACCTAGAAATACCGGTGGATGTGTAACGCCTCAAAATTTCGAACCCTATAATTTCTTTGAAATAGTTGAAAAATTCTTTTTCTTTATAGAGTTTGTTTTTAAAATTAGCGGAAACGATTTCTTTAAAAGAAAAAGGATAGGTTTGACAATCTTGGGCACATTAGTGAGAAAACAAAAGATTTACCATGGACGATCTGCAATAATACTTAGGAAACCATTTCTTCTATTTAAAGAGAGTATCAAGCTATGTCACACGGACTCGCCTAGGGAGGTACCGCACCCGAGTCGATACGCCCCGACACGGGTGCAGACACGGGTGCGGCTTCAGACTCGGCCTGGACTCGGTCAACGCCGAGTCGAACTCGGTCAACACCGAGTCGGACTCGGTCAACGAGTCGAGGCCGAGTCCGTCCATATTTTCGACTCGGTCAACTTTGACCGAGTCCAAAAATGTCTATTGAAAAAACTAAAAAAATGATTTTTTTATATAAAAAGAGACAGTGCACAGTGCTGTGCCAGTGCACAGTGCTGTGCCTGTGCACAGTGCCTGTGCCTGTGCCTGTGCCCCTGTGCCTGTGCCTGTGCCTGTGCCTGTGCCTGTGCCTGTGCACAGTGCCTGTGCCTGTGCACAGTGCCTGTGCACAGTGCACAGTGCACAGTGCTGTAACTGTGCACTTTTTAAATAAAATAAAATAAAATAAAATAATATCTTTTTTTAAAAAATAAAATAAAATAAAATAATATATATATATATATATATATATATATATATATATATATATAGCCGAGTCCCCGTGTCCAAAAATTTTAAAATTGCGTCGCACCCGCACCCGCATCCGCACCCGCACCCATGTGACATAGGTATCAAGTTTGTACAAAATTTGGATTTCCTCAAGGGAAAACCGTATCAAAAACAAAAAATGTCCAGGAGAAGAACTACGAGTAGAAACAGTGGATCCTTAAATCATCTCGCAGTCGCGCCATCGCCTGTTGTACCTATTCGTCACCTGTACCCATGAAATGGGTTAGTTTTGCGAAAAACTAGTAGGAGAGCACAAAAACAGAAAGAACTAAATTAGGCATGAATAATTTATGCAACAGGTAGTAACGAGAAAACTAAGCAGATAGACCGAAGGAACAAGCTAAGTACAACAAACTGAAAATGTGAGCATGCTCAATTTAGTATTTACTTTTAACCGACCATGCGGGTACATACATGGCACGTGAGTCGAAACAGTCGAGTCCAAGCCGAGTGTTCATTATGTTAAGTATTTTAAGATACCTCGGTTGTCTGACTGAATCCTATTCCTATGGAGACGATCGATGGTCGAGAGAGTAAGTCCCCAGGGCTTGATAGGGATGCATCCAACTTCTGCAGAAGCGTTAGGCTAACTATTGTAGCCCCAATCCCCCCTAACCTCCAATGACTAGGGAAGACGGGTCTTATGCCCGTAAAAAGCCATAAATGGTCTGTCCATCGGAGTTGGTACCCTTCGTCCTCTCTCTTGACGTAGCCAGGTTGAATCGAGCGCGACGGGGTTTCTTTGCCGTTGCCTCATTCTTCATGCTCTGGTCCATTAGACCAAAACGAGCATATTGCCTATGAAGGCGATCCCATTATTTTTTTTTACATGTGTATTTAACAACGTGCACAAAGCACTAATCGAGGTCATAAGACTCTCTCATCCAATCGTTGTAGTACTAACATGCCTCGCATGTTCAAGAGTACACTTTACGAGGAAAGGGATATAGGTCCTTAATAGGAGCCTCGGGAGTCTGTTTCACATAGATATAATGTTTTTAAAAAGCTATTTTAACATTTCAAATCTTTCGAAACGACACACAACTTGCCAACATATGGCATGTGATTTTCTCGAATCTGACAACTGATGACGCAGTGTCTAGGTGCTATGCAAGTCACAACACTGGTTTTGGTAAATGGGCTTCACAAATGAACCCATCACCCAACAACTTGATCTTGCCCCAGATCAAGGGTTTTCCCAAAACATATTGGGTAAAAAAAAATAGAGGAATAGGTATTCCTTCTGAATTCGCTGTGTCGATGGCAAGGCAAGAACGAAAGACAGTAATGCGAAAAGCAAGAGCCTGGGCGCGAAGCGCGATGGCAAACTGAAACAAGAAATGCGAAAACAAAGGACAAGGATCGCGAAACCGCGTCCTTGAATTAAAAGACAGTAAGTAGTGACTACGAAAGCAAAAGCCTGGGCGTAAAGCGCGACGACGGACTGAAATAGGAAATGCGAAAGCAAGAGACAAGGATCGCGAAACCACGTCCTTGAATTAAAAGACAGTAAGTAGTAATTGGTAAAACAAAAGCCTGGGCGCAAAGCACGACGACAAACAGAAACGGGAAATGCGAAAGCAAAGGACAAGGATCGCGAAACCGCGTCCTTGATTTAAAAGTGTACTTATATACGTATATATATAAATATATCAATAAGTCCTTTTGATCTTTTATTATTTAAGCTTGATTTAATTATTTAAGTCCTTTTGCAACCTCTCCTACCTTGGGGTATTGCGAGAATCAAGTCGTCTACGAACGTAGGTGATCGTCGGTTTAGTTCGCGGGGCGCGAACGGGCTCTGTTGCGTAATACTGCAAAAGTACGTTGTTTAGCATGCATAAAACAAATAAAGATAGGGAGAAAACTCGGTTTCTCCGCAACTCAATGCAGGGGTCATCGACCCCTACAGTTACGAAAAAGCACGGGGTAGGGTCCAATGACCCATGCCGTTAAAGGAGATAGGTGCAGGGGCCATCGATCCCTGCCGGATATCCAAAGGAGGGCAACGCAGGGGCCAAAGGCCCCTTGTTGAGCCATTGCTCGATAGAAAAAAGAGATAGGGGCCAGAGGCCCCTGTCGGCTAAAAGAGGGGCAGGGGCCATTTGCCCCTGCTCGGTTTCCGAGAGATGAGGTAGGAGCCTTCGGCTCCTGCCTCCTTCTTAAGGAGAAGGGTAGGGGCCATCAACCCCTACATGAAAGGGAAGGGCATTGGCCATGGCCCCTGTCAGAATGGTGAAAAGGGCAGGGGGCGGAGCCCCCTGCCTGCTAAGAAGATGAGGGCAAGGGGGGTGAATCCCCTTGCCTGCTAAGAAGATGAGGGCAAGGGGGGCGAATCTCCCTGTCTGCTGAAAAAAAGGAAGGCAAGGGGGGCGGAGCCCCTTGCTTGACGGAAAAAGGGAGGAGGAAGAAAAGAGGGGGGTGGGGGTGTTTACCTTGGCTGCCGAGGGAAAGGAGGTCGCCGGGAAGGGGGTTCGCCGGGGAGGTGATCGCCGTGAAGGGAGCTCGCCGGGAGGGGGACGTCGCCGATGGGACTCGCTGGGGTGGAGAGTGAGGGATAGAGTCGGGGGGTCGGGGGAGAGAGCAGAGACAAAGGGGAGAGACGAGAGATGAGAGAGAGAGCGGGGGGGTCAGGGGAGAGAGTAGAGACAGAGGGGAGAGACGAGAGATGAGAGAGAGAGTCGGGGGGTCGGGGGAGGCTCGTAAGCTTTCCCTCTCCCCTCTGGCCTTTTAATAAGGAGGGGGCGCACACAGGGCCCGCCCCCTGTGTCGCCGGAGATCCTCCCCTGTCGTGGGCTGCCAGCCCCTCTGAAAAGGGTTTTCGAGGGGCTGGGCACGAGTTGGATCCTGGTCGGGTCTGGACCCGACCCGGGTCTGAGTGTTTTTTTTTTGGTAAAATCTCGGTTTTACATCCAACCCTCCTTAAAATAATTTCGTCCTTGAAATTGAACTTATCGATCAAAGTACAAGTCAGGGTATTTCTCCCTAATATCAAAGTCAGGCTCCCAAGTACATTCCTCTATCCCATGGTGCTTCCAACGCACATTTACAAGAGATATCGTCTTTGATCTAAGCACCTGATCTCGACGATCAACGATCTCGACTGGTCTTTCCTCGAAAGACAGATCCTTCTGAATGTCTACATCATCATAATGGATGATGTGTGATGGGTCGTGAACATATTTCCGAAACATGGATACGTGAAAAACATTATGGATTTGAGCGTACTGAGGAGGTAAAGCCACACGATAAGCTGTTTCACCAATCCGCTCTAGGATCTCGAACGGTCCGACAAATCTAGGGCTTAGCTTTCCCTTTTCCCAAAACGAAATACGCTCCTTGTGGGAGATACCTTAACAAAAACCATATCTCCTATCGAGAATGTGAGCTCTCGACGACGACGATCCGCGTAACTTTTCTGCTGACTCTGTGCAGTACGGAGTCGCTCACGTATCATCTGCACCTGCTGAGTGTAGTGTTGTAGCACTACAGGAGATTCCATCCTTCGCTCGCCAACCTCGTCCCAGTAGAGAGGCGAACGACAGGGCTTTCCATACAAGGCCTCGTAAGGGGCCATCCCGATGCTAGCGTGATAACTATTGTTGTACGCGAATTCGGCCAGACTCGTATGAGAATCCCATTCTCCCTTCCAGTCCATCATGCACACATGCAGCATGTCCTCCAAAGTCTGAATTGTGCGTTCGGACTGTTCGTCTGTCTAAGGGTGAAAAGCGGTGCTGAACTTTAAATTCGTATCCAAAGCGATTTGAAGTTGTTCCCAAAACCTCGAGGTAAACCTCGGATCACGATCGGAGATGATAGATACCGGAACACCGTGCAATCTCACAATCTCACGAATGTAGAGATCCGCCAAACTGTCTAAGGACTGACTAATACAGATAGGAAGGAAATGAGCCGATTTGGTGAGTCGGTCAACGATCACCCAAATCGCATCGTTCTTTCTTCATGTCCTAGGCAAATCGACAATAAAGTCCATAGTGATGTCTTCCCACTTCCATTGTGGGATCTCCATCTTCTGCATCACTCCGCCAGGTCGTTGATGCTCGATCTTAATCTGCTGGCAAGTCAAACACTTAGAGATGTACTCGGCCACGTCTCGCTTCGTCCCGCTCCACCAATATCGGTGTTGCAAGTCTTTGAACATCTTCGTGCCTTCCGGGTGAATCGTATATTTCGATTTATGGGCCTCTTCGAGAATCTCGTCTCTCAAAACAGGATCATTTGGGACCCAAAGACGATTTTTGAGCCAAATGCTTCCATCGTCCTTAAGTCGGAAATGAGTATCGGTCTGCTGTGTACGAGCCTTCAGCTTCTCGTACTGCGCATCAGTCTTTTGCCCAGCAAGGATCTTGGCTAATAGATCAGGTTGAGCTATCAGATTAGAAAGACTGATAGAATTTGATGAGACTGCAAACAGTTTCCATGAAACCAAATCCTCAATCAACTTCCAACCAACGTATAAAAGGTTGACGGAAATGCTAGAAGCCTTACTGCTGAGAGCATCAGCTACCACGTTCGCCTTTTTTGGATGGTAGGAAAGGGTGAAATCGTAATCCTTGAGAAATTCTAGCCACCGTCGTTGCCTCATATTAAGCTCTTTCTGTGAAAACAAGTACTTGAGACTCTTATGATCCGTAAAAGCCTCGAATTATTCCCCGTACAAGTAGTGTCGCCATATCTTCAATGTGAACACCACAACTGATAATTCCAAGTCATGAGTCAGATAATTCTTCTCATGAATCTTAAGTTGACGTGAGGCGTAGGCGATTTCCTTACCATTCTGCATTAGGACGCAACCCAAGCCTGTCCCGGAAGCGTCAGTATAGATCACAAAGCCGCCTTGTCCTGAAGGCAAGGCCAAGATAGGAGCGGTAGTAAGTCGCTCCTTCAGCAACTGAAAACTGCTTTCGCACGAATCGTCCCATATGAACTTAGCTTCCTTCTTTAGCAACTTTGTCATAGGTAGAGAGATTTTGGAAAAGTCTTGGATAAATCTTCGATAATATCCAGCTAATCCAATGAAACTTCTGATGTCACGAACATTCCTCGGTTGTTGCCAATTTAGTACGGCCTCCACCTTGGCAGGATCTACAGATACGCCTTTCTCGAATATAACATGTCTCAAAAACATAACCTCCTTGAGCCAAAACTCGCTTTTAGAGAATTTAGCAAACAAACGCTCATTCCGCAAGGTTTCCAAAATGATGATCAGGTGTTCGCGATGTTGATCCCAAGTCTCCGAGTACACCAGGATGTCATCGATGAACACGATGACGAAGGTGTCTAAAAAGGGTTTAAACACACGATTCATGAGGTCTATGAAGGCTGCAGGAGCGTTGGTGAGTCCGAAAGGCATGACAGTAAACTCAAAATGCCCATACCTGGTTCGAAAAGCCGTCTTGGAGATATCATCTCTCTTAATTCTGAGTTGATGGTATCCTGACCTAAGGTCGATCTTTGAGAAAATCTTGGCATTCCGTAGTTGATTGAATAGATCTTCGATACGCGGTAACGGATACTTATTCTTTATCGTGGTCTGGTTGAGCATTCGATAGTCGATGCACAACCGCAATGATCCGTCTTTCTTTTTAACGAATAAAACAGGAGCTCTCCAAGGCGAGACACTAGGGCGAATGAATCCTAAATCCATCAACTTCTGTAGCTGCTTCTTGAGTTCCTCGAGCTCGGCTGGCGCCATACGGTATGGAGCTTTAGAAATTGGTGCAGTACCTGGTAGCAACTCGATGTTGAATTCAACCTCTCATTGTGGGGGAAGTTCTGGCAGCTCTTCTGGGAAGACGTCTGGAAAATCCCGAAACACCTCCAGATCTCTTATAGAAACTTGCGTCGGTTCGGACTGGACGACACTGACTAAAAAGGCAGTGCATCCCCTTCTCAGGTAATTTTGTGCTTTAAGAGAAGATATCAACTTGCTTGCACGGATCGCCTTCGCGAACTTGAACTCCACCTTAGGCATCCCTGGTGGAGATAACACAATCTTGCTTTCATGGCAAAAGATTTTGGCATGGTACTTATGCAACCAATCCATGCCTAGGATGACGTCAAATTCGGTCATATCTAGAAGGATAACGCATGCCGGCAAATGTCGATCCGCCAAGACTACGTCCAAAGCTGACACGTAGGTCGCACAAATAGTGTTTTTCCCAATCGGGTTATAGACGTTGAGAGCATCATCTAACGAACTTACAGGTACGTGCAAGAGTTCAACAAATTTTACAGAAATAAAAGAATGAGTGGCACCGCAATCAAAGAGTACGAAAGCTGCTTGGTTAGCAATCAAGATGGTACCTTGCACAAGCTCGCATTTGGTCAGCTGTTCGACCGTGGCAGTGTAAACGCGTCCCGGTGCTTTCTTCTGGCCGTTGGACTGTGGTTGCTGCGCCTGGTAAGAATGTTGCTGTTGTTGCGGTTGCGGCGGTGGTCGGGGGAGCAAAGGTGCTCCACCATTCCGTCTGAGGTTGTCAGCCGCCTTCTTGCGGCACTCGCGAGCGAAGTGGCCCATCTTGCCACAGTACATGCATCCGCCTGTAAGAAGAGGGCATGCCTGCCCAGGGTGAGGTCGTCCGCATTTGGGGCAGACATCGCTCGCCTGCTGCCGGGCAGGAGGGTTGCCCTGAGGTCGCTGACGTTTTGAAGGAGGATATGGCTTTCTTCCACCTTCCTTTACGACAAAAGGGCGGTCGCTTGGTTTGACCGCCAGAGGGATATTTCTTTTGATCGCTACCCACAACAGGTAGCTTCTTGCTTTGGGTGCTCTTGGAGCGCTCCCAATCCTCGGTTAAGAGAGTGGCTGCAGCAACAACTGCGGAGAGAGTCGATGGCATGCTGTTTAGGACCCTTGGTCGGAGTCCTTCCTTCAATCCGCGGATGAATTTCCCCGCCCGCTCCCGATCATCTTCGAATAAGTTGGGGCAATAACGCTTCAACTCCTGGAATCTGGAGATGTAGTCCACCAGACTTGACGTGCCTTGGCAAAGTTCCAAGAACTCCACATTTTTCCTCTCCCTTGCATGAGGAGGAAAATAGTTCTCCAAGAAAGCCTTTTTGAAGGTCTCCCATGGAATAAACAAATCTGTCGGGAATTGTATGTTCCGAGTCGTGTCCCACCAATGGCGGGTGACACCCAAAAGTCTGAAAGTACCGAAAATAGTCTTCTTGTTTTCTGGGACTGTCAAAACTTGGAATACTCGCTTTACTTCCAAAATCCAGTTCTCAGTTGCATCGGGGTCGGGCTTGCCTGTAAAGGTTGTTGGATCGAGCTTTAAGAACTTTTCATACGATACTGCTGCAGAGTGGCTTGGTTCTGGGGTAGGTACTTGGTTGTGCGGTTGATTTCGCATGGCGCTAGCCAATGCGCTCAGGGAATCCATGATGAATCCCCGCTAATCTGATCATTCGTCAGACGAACCCTCGTTCGAACCTCGAACCATCCTTAAAATAACCAGATGACACATAAGTCAACACTTGAAGGAGAAAAATAATATAAAAAAGGTTATCGTATTTCCGAGTAATAGAGATTACAAAAGCCCAGCAGTGCTGGTACAAGAGGGCATTTACAAAAAGCCAAAAACAAAAACTGCCCACGGGTACAAAAACCAACGAGTTTTATCTCCTTTAGGGATGATGAGAGTACTTCTTCAAGTATTCTCTTGCGATACCCGTGCGCCTTAACCCGTGCAGAGGGGGAAAAGGATGCAAATCTTCATTCGGGACTCCTTGCCCGTGAAGAGGAGTTCTGGGGGTGTAATATGGCGAGACATTCGGCGCATAGGCCGACGAAGCCAGAGTGTACACTGGAGAATCCGGTATGTATTGCGGTGAAGCTGGTGTGTACACCGGAGAATCCGGTATGTATTGCGGTGAAGCTGGTGTGTACACCGGAGAATCCGATATGTATAACGGTGAAGCCGGAGTGTTTACCGGAGTATCTGATATGTACTGCGGTGAGTCTGGGGTTGGTGTGTATATTGGTGAGTTGGGGGAAGGCATATGAGTGGGTGGAGCGACCTCCTGAGCACTCTCTATGGGTAATATTTGTCCATCACACGATGGTGTGTCAAAAGTACCCTGGACTGAGGATGTTGTGTCATCCAGATCTTGTGCTGCAGACGCCCTTCTGTCGTATGCTTCCCTGAGTTGACAATTATTTATCGTATGTCCTTCTTCACCACAGAATTCGCACCCCATCTGGGCTTGCCAGGGGGATTCTACTTCAGAGGATTCCAGAGAAGTGTGTCGATTAATTAAAACAGGATTTCAGAGAAGTGTTTACCAGACTTCCTGAAGTGCACTGCTGCCCATGTCGCGGCTAGCGGTGCTTGGTAGGTATCCGGAAGCGTAAAGCCCCACGAATCCGCAAAAGTGAGAGGGGGCGGCCTGCTGGTCTAACATTCTGAACCGATAGTCGAACGCTCAAGTCTTCCCACCACGAAGCTTCTGCCCATAACTGAACGACAACACGTTCTTCGTGCGCCTCTTCTGCGTCCCAATCTCTCACCATCCGGAGGGTTCATTTTCTTTGAACAAGAAAACCCCAAATACTCATGTAAGGTATACTCTAGTCTAATAGTATAGAAAAAGAGAAATTAAGTTACTTACAGCGCGATGCGGATGCTCGATGACCAAGAATCACTGTTTTCGATCTGCTCTGATACCAAGTTGTAATGCCCCAAAATTTCGAACCCTATAATTTCTTTGAAATAGTTGAAAAATTCTTTTTCTTTATAGAGTTTTTTTTTAAAATTAGCGGAAACGATTTCTTTAAAAGAAAAAAGGATAGGTTTGACAATCTTGGGCACGTTAGCGAGAAAACAAAAGATTTACCATGGACGATCTGCAATAATACTTAAAAAACCATTTCTTCTATTTAAAGAGAGTATCAAGTTTGTACAAAATTTGGATTTCCTCAAGGGAAAACCGTATCAAAAACCAAAAATGTCCAGGAGAAGAACTACGAGCAGAAACAGTGGATCCTTAAATCATCTCGCAGTCGCGCCATCGCCTGTTGTACCTATTCGTCACCTGTACCCATGAAATGGGTTAGTTTTGCGAAAAACTAGTAGGAGAGCACAAAAACAGAAAGAACTAAATTAGGCATGAATAATTTATGCAACAGGTAGTAACGAGAAAACTAAGCAGATAGATCGAAGGAACAATCTAAGTACAACAAACTGAAAAGGTGAGCATGCTCGATTTAGTATTTACTTGTTAACCGGCCATGCGGGTACATACATGGCACGTGAGTCGAAACAGTCGAGTACAAGCCGAGTGTTCATTATGTTAAGTATTTTAAGATACCTCGGTTGTCTGACTGAATCCTATTCCTATGGAGACGATCGATGGTCGAGAGAGTAAGTCCCCAAGGCTTGATAGGGATGCATCCAACTTCTGCAGAAGCATTAGGCTAACTATTGTAGCCCCAATCCCCCCTAACCTCCGATGACTGGGGAAGACGGGTCTTATGCCCGTAAAAATCCATAAATGGTCTGTCCATCGGAGTTGGTACCCTTCGTCCTCTCTCTTGACGAAGCCAGGTTGAATCGAGCGCGACGGGGTTTCTTGGCCGTTGCCTCATTCTTCATGCTCTGGTCCATTAGACCAAAATGAGCATATTGCCTAAGAAGGCGATCCCATTATTTTTTTTATATGTGTATTTAACAACGTGCACAAAGCACTAATCGAGGTCATAAGACTCTCTCATCCAATCGTTGTAGTACTAACATGCCTCGCATGTTCAAGAGTACACTTTACGAGGAAAGGGATATAGGTCCTTAATAGGATCCTCGGGAGTCTGTTTCACACATATATAATGTTTTTAAAAAGCTATTTTAACATTTCAAATCTTTCGAAACGACACACAACTTGCCAACATATGGCATGTGATTTTCTCGAATCTGACAACTGATGACGCAGTGTCTAGGTGCTATGCAAGTCACAACACTGGTTTTGGTAAATGGGCTTCACAAATGAACCCATCACCTAACAACTTGATCTTGCCCCAGATCAAGGGTTTTCCCAAAACATATTGGGTAAAAAAAATAGAGGAATAGGTATTCCTTCTGAATTCGCTGTGTCGATGGCAAGGCAAGAACGAAAGACAGTAATGCGAAAAGCAAGAGCCTGGGCGCGAAGCGCGATGGCAAACTAAAACAAGAAATGCGAAAACAAAGGACAAGGATCGCGAAACCGCGTCCTTGAATTAAAAGACAGTAAGTAGTAAATACGAAAGCAAAAGCCTGGGCGGAAAGCGCGACGACGGACTGAAATAGAAAATGCGAAAGCAAGGGACAATGATCGCGAAACCGCGTCTTTGAATTAAAAGACAGTAAATAGTAATTGCTAAAACAAAAGCCTGGGCGCAAAGCGCGACGGCAAACAAAAACAGGAAATGCGAAAGCAAAGGACAAGGATCGCGAAACTGCGTCCTTGATTTAAAAGTGTACTGATATAGGTATATGTATATAAATATATCATTAAGTCCTTTCGATCTTTTATTATTTAAGCTTGATTTAATTATTTAAGTCCTTGTGCAACCTCTCCTACCTTGGGGTATTGCGAGAATGAAGCCGTCTACGAACGTAGGTGATCGTCGGTTTAGTTCGTGGGGCGCGAACGGGCTCCGTTGCGTAACACTGCAAAAGTACGTTGTTTAGCATGCATAAAACGAATAAAGATAGGGAGAAAACTCGGTTTCTCCGCAACTCAATGCAAGGGTCATCGGCCCCTACAGTTACGAAAAAGAACGGGGTAGGGTCCAATGACCCATGCCGTTAAAGGAGATAGGTGCAGGGGCCATCGGCTCCTGCCGGATATCTAAAGGAGGGCAGCGCAGCCCCTGTCGAGCCATTGCTCGATAGAAAAAAGAGACAGGGGCCAGAGGCCCCTGTCGGCTAAAAGAGGGGCAGGGGCCATTGGCCCCTGTTCGGTTTCCGAGAGATGAGGCAGGAGCCTTCGGCTCCTGCCTCCTTCTTAAGGAGAAGGGTAGGGGCCATCGGCCCCTACATGAAAGGGAAGGGCATTGGCCATGGCCCCTGCTGAAATGGTGAAAAGGGCAAGGGGCGGAGCCCCCTGCCTGCTAAGAAGATGAGGGCAAGGGGGGCGAATCCCCCTGTTTGCTGAAAAAAAGGAAGGCAAGGGGGTCAGAGCCCCTTGCCTGACGGAAAAAGGGAGGAAGAAGAAAAGAGGGGGGTGGGGGGGGGGGGGGAGGGTGGGGTGTTTACCTGGGCTGCCGAGGGAAAGGAGGTCGCCGGGAAGGGGGTTAGCCGTGAAGAGAGCTCGTCGGGAGGGGGCCGTCGCCGGCGGGACTCGCTGGGGTGGAGAGTGAGGGATAGAGTCGGGGGGTCGGGGGAGAGAGCAGAGACAAAGGGGAGAGACGAGAGAGAGAGTCGGGGGGGTCGGGGGAGAGAGCAGAGACAGAGGGGAGAGACGAGAGATGAGAGTGAGAGAGTCGGGGGGCTCGGGGGAGGCTCGTAAGCCTTCCCCTCTCGCCTTTTAATAAGGAGGGGGCGCACACAGGGCCCGCCCCCTGTGTCGCCGGAGATCCCCCCCTGCCGTGGGCTGCCAGCCCCTCTGAAAAGGGTTTTCGAGGGGCTGAGCACGGGTTGGATCCGGGTCGGGTCTGGACCTGACCCGGGTCTGAGTTTTTTTTTTGCTAAAATCTGGGTTTTACAGGATGACTGTTTCAAATATTTGGGATCTATCATTCAGAAGTATGGATAAATTGATGGATATGTAAATGATAGGATAAAGGTTGGGTGGATGAAATGGAAAAGTGTAACTGGGGTGTTGTGCGATCGTAGAATGCCATTGCGGTTGAAGGAAAAGTTTTATAGGACGACAATTAGGCCCGCTTTACTATATGGTATGGAATGTTGGCTTGCCTAGATACATCATATTCAAAAAATGAGTGTAGCTGAGATGTGTATGCTTAGATGGATATGTGGAAATACAATAAAAGATAAGATTCAAAATGAGGTGATACGTAAGAAGGTAGGCGTTGCATCCATTGAAAATAAGATGAGAGAGAATCATTTACGGTGGTTTGGACATATTCGGTGAAGGCCTAATGATGCTCCAGTTAGAAGGATGGAGAAATGGGAAAATATATTAGTTAAAAGAGGTCGGGGTAGGCCTAAGAAGACTTAGATGTAGATGATAGGAAAGGATATGAATGCTTTGAACTTCACCGAGGACATGGCATTGGATAGAAATGATTGGAGCAGAAGGATTCATGTGGAAGACCCATAATGATTTTCTTTTTTGGTTCATATCGCCGACCCCAATTGTTTTGGGATGAAGGCGTAGTTGTTGTTGTTGTTTGTATATATATATATATATATTGAACAAAAATAACACTTATTTATTAGTTATTTAAATTTCTTGGGTCAAAGACTTCCTTAAAGTTTTTAAGATGAAGATTTCAAGATCCATTCTGTATTGTGATAGTAAGAGTGCCATAGCGCTTGCTACAGATCCTATGCTGTATGATAGATCCAAACATTTTCAGATTGATTATCATTTCATCAGAGACAAAATTGAAACAAGGGAAATGGAGACAACGTTTGTTGATTCAGATCATCAAGTGGCTGATATATTTATATAGGGGCTGTCAAGAGATAGACATAGATTCTTGAAGGTCAAGTTATATATGTCAGATAACATATATAACCTGCGGGAGAGTGTTAGAAGCATAGAGGACATTGGGTAAAATTGTCATTCAAGATAGATTATATTGTGTTGTTTATATGGGATGTCCTGAATATGGCATGTTATGTAACTTTATTTGTTGTAAAGCCTATTCTTGTATTCAGCCCTAATAGGGCATTCATATATAATATAATTTCAGAGGTGCTGCCCCTCACCTGACAAAGGAATCAAGGGCTAAGTGCTGCATCTCCTCCATCTCTCTATCTTCTCTTATAGGTGTGTATGATTCAGGGCCAGATTTTCAGTTCCATTCTTTGATCAAGTGGAAGGATAAGATTTGGAGAATGTAGAAGCCAATTTTGATTATGTTCCTTCCATAGCTGAGCCAGTTCACACAAACTTGGATAGTTCCTCCACTTCACCTCCTTCTTTCTTATCACCTCCGTAGGTACATCGAAGTTCAAGGTTGTTTATTCTTCTTGTTTTGTGTCTTATGAGTCTCTCTCCTAAAGAACATGCATTTTTAGCTTTAATTCACTCTTATGTGGAAACTGAGTCTTAAAGAGGAGTGGCAACAAGCTATGGCTGAGGAGATGAATGCTGGAGAGGGTGCATGCTTGGGAGTTAGTAAAGGTTTCATCCGGAAAGAATGTTGTTGGAAGCAAGTGCGTTTATAAGATTAAAACCAAAGCAGAGGGCTTAGTTAAGAGATATAAGGCAAGATTAGTAGCTAAGGGCTATAATCAGTAGTATGAATTGATTTTGCTGCATCTATGCCTCATATGACCACCATAAGAACCTTGCAGTGGTCACAGTAAAGCGATGGAGTTTGTGGCAACTAGATGTGAAAAATGCTTTCTTGAATGGTGACTTGGATGAAAAAGTATATATGGAGTTGCCGCAGGGATGCTCATAGGATAGAGTTTGCAAACCGATGAGGGCTTATATAGGCTCAAACAAGCACCTCAACCTTGGTTTGATAAATTTAGTTCTGTCGTCAAATCTCTTGGCTTTGAACAAAGTTATCATGATTCAGCCTTATTTGTGTCTACTTATGCTATTGTATGTTGATGACATGTCATCACAAGGGATGACTTGAAAAAGTTGAAGATACCAACAGAAAATTGGCTTATATTTTTGAATTAAAGGATTTGGGGATCCTAACATATTTCTTGGGATTGGAAATAACATACTAAAAAAGGGACACAAATATGCAACTAATTTGGTGGTGAAAGCGAGATGCTAAGACAGTTCACCCATAGAAGCAAATGTGAAATTGCGAGCATCAGATAGAGTGAAGCTTGAGGATTTAATGATTTATAGACAACTAGTTGGGAGCTTGAGGATTTAATGATTTATAGACAATTAGTTGGGAGCTTGATATATTTGACTATATCTAGTCCGGATATTACTCATGCAGTACATGTTCATGAGCTCTTCCACTATAGTTTATTTGGTAGTTGTACTTCGGATCATTAGATATGTGAGGGATACTATGCAGTGTGAAATGTTTTCTTCATCTCTTCTTCTTCAGAGTTGAGAGCCTTTTGTGATGTTGATTTTGGAGGCTCTACTAAAGATCACCAAGCATAGAGCAATAACTCAAGTCACAACAAAGATTGTTTGGATAAGGCGGATATTGAGAGAGTTGAGAGTTTTCATTGATGATCAAACTCCTTTATATTGTGTCAACATGAGTTTTATTCATATAACAAAAAATCCTAAGTTTTATGAAAGGACTAAGCATATTGAGATTGATTGTCACTATACAAGGAGGGCCTATGAAGATGGAGTTATTGCTGTTGAACATGTGAGCTCTAAACATCATATTTTAGATGTGTTCACTGAGTCTTGCTCCTTTGCATTTCAACACTTTCCTCTCCAAACTTGGGATGATTCCTATTGTATCATCTCAAGTTTGAGGGAAAGTGTTAAAGAGTTATGTAAAATATGAGTATCTACATTAGTGTGCTACCCCTCTTGTATTTATTTGTACATAGTATTGGTTTTAGGGGTATTCTTGTCCTTGTAAAAGTAGCATTAAGTCAAAAGATTTTTCCATGTAGTGGAGAAGAGAGGACGTCTCCCCCCCCCCCCTATAAGGGTGTATTCTTTTCATTTTATGCTTAATGAAATTCCTCTTTAACTTCTCCCTTTGTGTTTAATTTTCATCTTCTTCTCTTTGAGAATTCATTCTCTAATAGTTACCATTCTTAATCTACCTCTTTCACTGCCCCACCTTTGGATGAAATTGTCACCAAGCAGAATTGACCTTTCTACACTTGCTTCTCTTGGGATATAATCAACCTCTTCCTATCTTCCTCCCTTTGGAGGAGAGCATACGTGGTACCTAGCAAGAACAACTCTTCAAGCCCTATCACAATGGATTTAATGTGATCATATTTGCTATCGTCCTCACAACAACTCACACTTCTCTCTTCCAATTCTTCTCGTCTCTCCTTTACACAATGTGAACACCTAACCCTGTTATAAAGTGTTAATTTTTCCCAAAGCCTCCTAAGTTCGTTATAGTATTCGCTTAAGGACCTACCACTTTGTTTGCATCTTTGAATTCTATCCAACACATCACTCCTTTTCGCGACATTTGTTTTTCTAACATTGGCATCAGAGACTACATTACATATTTCCTTAGCTGTCTCTAAGTTCATACGGGTCTCTCCAGTAGTAGGATCAATAGATTATAAGAGCCATGCCATGACGAAGTAATTTTCACTTTCCTTTGCACACAACTTTGAAAATCAGCCATTTTTCCATAAACCTTGCTTCTATTGGTTCTCATACACCCCTT
Organism: Nuphar pumila; assembly: GCF_984573655.1. Taxonomy (NCBI): domain Eukaryota; kingdom Viridiplantae; phylum Streptophyta; class Magnoliopsida; order Nymphaeales; family Nymphaeaceae; genus Nuphar; species Nuphar pumila. The sequence goes on from NC_143262.1 coordinate 33,633,491, forward strand.
AATCACCAAACAGACCTAGTCCACTCCTTAGATTGACACTTAACTCACAATCCAGGCTGGAATGTGTGAAGAATCCAATAGCGACCCAGCGGCAGAAAAATATGTAAAAGATCCATAACTTAACTCAAACAAACTCCAAAAATTCTGCAAATTTCATGAACATTCTTTTTAAAATCATGTTCTATAAACCCAAAAGATAGAGCTGCTGTCTGGTGGCGCTTGATGTCATTTGCAGACGCCACATAGGTCTTCTTCTTCAGAGCTTGTTGCAGCTCTGATACCATGTTCAGTTTTGGTTATCTACATTTTTTGCTCTGTCTATGTCTGTATGCTGCATATCAGAGATTAGTGAAATTGGATGAAGAAGAAAACTGAAGAACTAAGGGAGGTATAAAGAAGAGAAGATGCACTATCACAACCATCAGGCCCCTTTCTTAATTTTTATTAAAAGTGTTAGGGTATGATACAAGGACCTATAAATGTCAAAAAATACCATCACATATTAAAACAATTGACAACATCCTTGTGCGGATGTTGTTGAAATCCACTGATTTATACTCTGTCACCGCTCCCATCTCCATTGCCCCTCCCAAAATCAGCGAATCCCTGTCACCGCTCCCATTGCGGGCTCCCAAACAGAGCCTTAAATATTTTGCTTCAATGTATATTTGTGTGTTATTTTCTTAACTAAGTGACTTAGCGACCTAATAGAATGACATAGTTCTTGTTTGTGAGCTTTGTTACCTTCATCAATTTATCAGTATTTTACATGATTTTGTGTATCACCTCCTAAATGATTTCTCATACTGCTTCCTACTAGCTGCCTGAACCTTTGAAGAATTGAAATTATTGCTTCCTGTTTCCATACTGCTTCCCATTCTCGATTCATGCTGTGGAAATTATGCTTTTAGTACTAAAATATCTTTGATTTTTCAGATCGTATTAATAACATGTATCATAATATTTATTTCCCATTTTACTCCATTTTCACTCCACTTTTAGTTTGATTCCTCTTTCTCTTTTTTTTTTTCTATTTCTCACTTCCTTCATTTTCACTTTCTGGTTCAGCTTCACTTTTGGTTCTATTTTTGTTTCTCTTACAAATCGATTTCTGCTTTTTGTTTCTTAGCAAGCTTTTGCTTTTTATGTCCATTCTCTTTTCTGCTTCCCAAAATACAAAAAAGCAGTAATAAGAAATAGAATAAAGGAGATGGAATAATGTAACAACCCCAACTTATCCTCGTGAAAAGTGATCTTTTTTAAAACAATTACGAAAACAAAAACCCAAGGATTTGGGGTCTCAGAGACTTAATAACTACCAAATCATAAGAGAGAGTGCATTGAGTTAAGGAAGGAAAATAACCAACTTTATTATCCAATTTAATGAATGTTATAAAAACATAAATAAATAATGTCTGTAACGTAGAGCCACTCTGTCAAGAACATCATAACATGTTACGCAAACTCGAAGGCTCCATGTAGTAAGTCACCCCATCACTGAGCTCCCGGTTCTGAAAATCATTTTTGAAATACAGGGTAAAAACTAGAGTTCTTTGTATGAATTGCTTTAAAAATCCAAACAGAAAGGAAAGAGTATAAACCAAATTCATGCATAAATTCAGAGGAATATAACAACAATTGCATAATCAATTTACCATTCAAGCATTTAAAACAAATACCATGCATTAACAATTTTCATACAAGACAGAATAAGTATAAATGCATGAACTAATACATAACATTAAAGATGCATGATTCAATGCATATGCATGAATAACTTATTACGTTATTATTAAAGTTTCTTTTGTATGCATGTCTCTATTAAATGCACACAATTTTAGTTTCACTTTTCATTAAACCCGTCGATATTCAAAATGGGCACAACAATTCCCAAAGTTCAAGTTCGGTTCTTAGTTGTAGCTTAGCACATAATTTGTATTTTATTACTGGGTTTCACACTTGTTCCTCGACTGATATCAGGAATCAACACCATCCATCGAAACATTAGAAATCAACATTTAATATCGGGACATGAGGTAATCAACATCCACTAATGATACTTTCTTGGTATACCAATAACAACAACTGTATCAACAATACCACCTTCAGGCAAAGTGGCTAAAATCTCGCTAAAACCATGGCTGTGAGGTGAACCGCCATATCGGGTTCAGGGGCACAATCACATCCAGAGTTTTAGTATCCTCACGATTTTCTCAAAACCGCCATCCAGGATTTCAACACTGTAGAAGGGATATCTAGAGAGAAAATTAATTAGACTGTTTGTCTTTTTTAACTTTTTAATAAATTCAAGTTCTTTACACAAGAACCATTTTGCAAATCAACATGCAAAACCCAACTCGGGCCCTGACCCGTCACATTTTAACAGTGCAACTAGTTTTGGAAAGTCAATAATTCCATAAACAATTTTGCGATGCATAAAAACAAATTTTAAATCAACACATGCTCCTGACCCATATAGCTTGCAATGGTTAACATCTGACCACAAAAGCATTTTAAATAATCTATGCATCTTATGCAAAATTTCAGTGAACATGGAACACATTGTTTTCAACCATGTTCACAATGAACATTCAAACACACAAAAATGAATACACATAAAGCCAACTCATATTCATGCAAATAGATGCTTGCATAACACATATCATCATAAATATCCAAACATGCACATGATCATATTTATGCAAACATCAAAATAACTTCAGAATTTTCATGCGTATGATATGCACATTTGCAACATAGTAACTGAATTCATAAACATGCACAATCAAATAAAAAACATATATAGTGCCCTGCAGTCCACATGAATGGTGTCTCTCTCTCCTCCACTGAAACTGAGTATCCTGCCATGGCAACAACTACGTCTGAGTTAGTATGGTTGAGACAACTACTAAAGGACTTGGGAGTTCATATTGCAGAACCTTCAAGATTATGTTGTGACAATACGAGCGCTGTATACATTGCAAGCAATCATACATTCTATGAGATGACCAAACATATTGAAATGGATTGCCGCTACGTTTGTGAAGAATTTCTGAGGAAGACCATCACATTGCCTTACGTTCCGTCTGAGTATCAACTAGTAGACTTCTTTACTAAAGCTCTCTCGTCACCAAGTTTTCACTTCCTACTTGGAAAACTCTCGGTTGTTCCACCATGAGTTTGAGGGGGGGTGTTAATATATATATATATATATATATATATATATATATATATATATATATATATATATATATATCTATATACTGTAAACCGAAATACCCTTCAAGGGTATTTTGGCCTTTTCACTGTAATAGGCGTCAACCCATTAGGGGCTGACCACCTTTTTATTTCTTTTATTTTTGTACTATTTTTATTTTTTCCTTTTTATATTCAATCAAGTGTTATACTTGATTGAAGTGTGTTCTTGCAAGTCCATATGTGACGTGTGTTGGATTTAATCCATTTTATTACAACCAGCAAGATCTTGGCTCCTGATAAAAGGAATGATTTGTCTCTCTGGTAAGAAAGTTGAAATTGTTCAATTTTGAGAAATCAATTGGCTAAGAAAATTGGCAGAGATGGATCCTAGGGAGGAGTTTGAATCCATGAAGGATAAATGATATGACATGATGGACAATGGAGTAACAAAAAATAAATGAGGAAAGACACAATAAATTACGGAGAAACGTAAGAAAAACATAAGCCCAAGAATAATAATCACACAGTAAATTGTGAGGAAACGAAAGCCAAGGAAAAGAAAGAAGGTGACAAAGTAAATATTGTTGGAATGGTATGAAAAGAGATATAGCAAGTTGCGTCTCAAATGTTTAACTTGCCAGCAAATAAAGATTGAACATAAGAAACTCGATGGAATGATGCAACTAATAGAGATCCCATATTGAAAATGGGAAGGGATTACTATAGATTTTGTGGTAGGTTTACCCAGAACCCAGAAACAACATGATGCTATCTGGGTAATCATTGACCGATTAGCTAAGTCTGCACATTTCTTGCTACCAATCAGTTACTAGAAAGTTTGGCAGACTTATATATTAAAAAAATTGTTAGATTACATAGGATATTGGTCTCGATCATTTCTGATCGCGACCCAAGATTCACTTCTTGATTTTGGAATCAATTACACCCAACCTTGGGGATAAAGTTAAAATTCAATACTTTTTTTCATCCTCAAACGGACGAACAATCTGAGCATACCATACAAACTCTAAAAGATATGCTACGTGCTTGTATGTTAGAATGGAAAGGAGATTAGGACATTCATATAGTGCTAGCTGAATTCACTTATAATAATAGCTATCACGCCAGTATTGTGATGACTCTATATAAAGCCTTGTACGGAAGTCCCTGTCGATTGCCGGTTTACTGGGACTAGGTTGGTGAACGAAAATTAGATTCACTAATGATATTGCAATATTATACTAAACAAGTACACATGATTCAAGAAAGACTGCATACTGCCCAAAGCTGACAAAAGAGTTATACTGATCAAAGACATAAGGAACTCGTCTTTGCGGTTGGAGATATGTATTTATTAAAGTATCTTCGACCAAAAGTATATTTATATTTGGAAAGAAGGGAAAACAAAGTCTCGAATTTGTTGGCCCTTTCGAAATTTTGGTGCGAATTGGCGGAATAGCTTGCCGAGTAACATTATCTCCTCAATATGAACAAATACACAACATATTCCATGTCTCAATGTTACAGAAATACGTTCATGATCCGTCATATATCATTCAATACTGAGACATAGACATTCGAGAAGATATAACTATGAAAGAACCTACAAAAATTATAGATCGAAACGATCAGGTATTAAGAACAAAGATCATTCCTCTTGTTAAAGTAAAATGACAACATCTTGAAATTGAAAAATGCACGTGGGAACGTGAACTTAGTATGAAAAAAAAAGAATACCTTGAATTGTTTGAATAGATTATTGTGTAATAAATTTTGATGACAAAATTTTCTTAAGGGGGGGGGGGGTAGAATGTAATATCTATTTTTTTTATGTTAAATAGATTAATTATTCTAAAACTCAAGCAATTATGTTTTATGAATTTTAATTGAATCTGGATATGATCCAGAACCCAAAAGCTCGATCCAAATAACACTTTGATCTAGATATTAATCCAGACCTATATCCAAAACTAAGATGGATCTTTTTAATGGTTTCAAATATTTGAGTGCTTTTTTATGGTTCTGAATATTTAATTGAGTCCATATTTCAGGGACATACTAATAAATACTTAAATTGTTCGAGGCAAATTGGTAATTTTAAAATTAAAGGCATTTTCATGAAATTAATAAAATTTTTAGGGGTAAAATGGTAACTTACCATCCCAATGGCATATTTAAATAAATACCCAAATCATAAAGGTGTAAAATAGTAAAAATAAATAAGATTAAAAAAATTAATAAAAAAAGAAGATAATAATCAAAACCATCAAATTTAATGGTTTTGTCTTATGGTTTCTGGGGTGGGACCCACTTGAAAAGAGTGAGTCACCCCACTCTTCTCTCCCTACGATGACACATGGCCAAGGAGGGGTGAGTCACACCCCTCCCCTCTCCCTTTCTGTGACACCCAGGGGGGTGTGGGGCCCACATGGGGGCTATAAATACCCCCCCTCACCCCCTTTCTCTCTTATCTCATTTCGACTTTCCCTCTCTCTCTAACTCTCATTCTCTCTCTTTTTCCTTCCCATCTCTCTCTAAAGCCTATCTCTTTTTAGATTTCTTTCTCATGCCTTCGTTGTTTTTCCGATCTGCTTCGCTAGAAACCTTTGCGCCCCTCCCGTCTTTAGCTTGGCGGTTTCAGTTTGTTTGGGGGTACCCTGTCTAAACAAACCCAACTTTTTAGAGCTCTGCTAATAGGAGTGTTGTCCAATTCAAACCTGGTAAGAAAATATGAACTCTCCTATGACTTGACTGTGTACACGCACATCCCTTGCTTAGGTTAATTCTCAAAGCATATTTAAGACGCTTCACACAATGCAACCAGGACACCAGAAGCCTCAAATGGCCACTCCCTATGATGTGGAGACCCTACTGCCATACACCCGTTAAAGTGCACTTCTAGGTGCACACGACTCTCTCGAGGCGTATTTACACGAACATCCACAACACTGGAGGCCTTAACGGGTCACCCTCTTTTGTTACAAAATCCTTCACCACTGCGCACCTTTCTTAACACCCTCACCTTTGTTATGGAGCTTTTCATGATTCACTCAAGGCATTGGAGGCCTTCCCGGTCACTCTCTTTTGCTGGTGAATCCATTAATCTAAAGGCGCTGCTCAGGCACCTTTTACAATTCACTTTGGCACTGGTGGCCTTTTTGGCTTCCCTCCTTTACCAGTAAGCCTCTTTACATGTTGTACATACATATACACACCTCTACGTTTGTTCACAGCCTCGCATGCGGCAGACCAGTGCAACCCGCACCTAGTTGTGCATTCTCTCGTTTAATTTATGATACACCATTAGTCTGTCAAATTCTTCGCTTATTATTAGAGTTTTTTATAACATTTAGCAGAAGTACTGCAAAAAAAAATCACCGCATCTAGAAGTACTACAAAAGCATTGTCCAAATCTCTACCCGTCATATCATATTCCACCCTACTTCGATTCTCAATCATATTTTTATCCTATATAAGATCAATGTAAGTTATTATATAAAAAGCTCATAATTGATAATGTTTAATATATTTTGAAGGCATGCATAATTTTATCAAAAACTCTAAGTATTAATTTATGTTAGCATGCCGAAAATGATTGTTTATATATTCTGATCCATATTTACATATTCTGAATAATGTTGGCATGCTCAAATTTCTTTTTACATGCATTTGCTTATGCCATAATGCTTAAATACTTATTTGTAAGAATTGTTGATTAGTAATGAAGCTAGGGGTTACCAAAACCCTGCAAACTTGGAATTTTTGTGCCAAAATTTCAGTTTATACAATATTTGGACCACATTCTGGCCAAGGTTCGAGTAACCTCTAGAACCATTGGGGTATATTGGATGTGTGTACAACATGCAAATTCATTTTTATGAAGTATAGTTAAACTTGTGCAGGCTTGGGTATTTCAAACCCATAAGGTGCAAAAAGAGCACCAGATGTTAAAGGGTTCATGCTTACACACATACTTAAAGTATTATCCGCCCTTAGAGGCTAAGTCTTGTAATTAAGAGCATTTATTCAATGGGTTGAGTGCAAAGGGATTTGGGTTATTAAACCTTGGTTTGCCTACAGTTATGAGACACATGATCCCTTTAATAAAGACAACTCTTTAGACCCATTCAGGATGGTATTTACCTTGGAACGGGTAGATGGTACAACCAGGAGTGACATTGTTACAGTTTTATAAGAGCAAAAACATCTCGAGAGGCCTCCCGTTACTCAGGTTCGAATGTTGAGGCTATCAACAAATAGACCTCAACTATTGCAGTTAGTATTGGATGCATCCTATAATGATTTAGCCTTAGCGAGGATCATTCCCGATCATTGATCGTGTAACGCCCCAAATTTCAAACTTGCAAACCTTTTCAGAAAACTGGCAAGAGACTAAAAATATCTCTTTCCTTTAGAGTTTGTTTATGAAATCAGCGAAAGACTATTCTTTTATTAAATTCAGAAAGGCAAGCTGACAGCTTTGGGCGCATTAGCTAAAAGAACCAAAACGCACCAACCATGCTACTTGCAAGATACTTGGAAAAACCACTTCCATTAAAAGAAGTTTCCAAATAGTACAAAATTCGGATATCCCAAGGAAAATCCATTACAAAACCTCAAACGTCCAGGACGCGAGCTAAGAGCAGGAAGAAGAAAGTCTTGGAGCCATCTTGCCATCACACCATCGCTTGTGGTGTACCTAATCATCACCTGTACCCATAGAATGAGTTAGTTTCGCGAAAAACTAGTAGGTGCACAAGTGAGACTACAAAAAACTGAATTATGTACATTTAATTCAATAAGTTACGCAGTTTAAAGCAGATATGCAATTAAACAGGTAAGCAATGCAAGCAGGTAAATAGTGCAAACGCGTAAGTAGTACAAGCGAGTAAGTAGTGCAAGCGTATAAGTAGTGCAAGAGAATCTCACAACCCAACAACCAGTGTGAACAAACTTTATGTTTCGATATTACTGGTCTGCGGGTACGTGCAGCAAAACGTAGAAACAACTGAGACTAGTTCAGACATCTGTTATTCTATGTATTTTGAATAACCCGAATAGCTAGCGGAGTCTACTCCTAAATGGATGACTTTAGCCGAGAGAAGATTCCCAAAGGCTGATAAGCAGTGTCACAGATGCATCTAACTTCTGCAGAAGTGTTGAGTTAACTATTGTAGCCTCTTTCCCTTAACTCCAATGACTGGGGAGGCTGGATCATTGCCCGCAGGGTGGTTGTTAACAACCTGTCCATTGGAGTTTTGTACCGCTCTTTCCTCTCCCTTGACAGACAACAAGAAGCAAATGGGTGCGTTAGGAGTTGTTTAACTAACAACCCATTCTATGCTGTGGTTTTTAAACCACTCGAGCATCTTGCCTATGAAGGCGAATGTGAGGCCATTTTATGTGATTACAACATTGTGCATTTAGCACTGTTCGAGGTCGCACGACCGTTTCATCCGATCATCGCAGTACTAGACGTGTAGTGCACGACTACAAGTACTCTAGGATGAAGGGGGTATAGCTCCTCAATAGAAGCCTCAAAAGGAGTGTTTCACAAAGATGTAATGTTTATCAACTTTACTTTTGACATTCTTTATCTTTTGAAACAGCCAGTACCTTGTGCCAACATTATGCATGCGATTTTATAGAATTTCATCCGTCATCGGGGTATCTACATGCCTCACATGACTCGATACCGACCTCGATAGACAGGATACAGGTTTCCCAACAGAACCCCTGCTAAGAAGTTCGCTCGAACCCCAACTCGTCCGCAGGACTGCGTACTTGAAGAGTCAGGATCTTTGCGAGGTATCCCTCTCCTTAGACGAGAATGTAACGCTAGCTCCCAACTCAACTCTCGTCGCAAGAGAGAGAGAGAGTGGTGAATGCCCCTTGCATCCTCCACGAGGATGCCTTTAAGGCATGTGCAAAGAGCGAAAACCTACACGTCATCTGCAATAGCAAGGCAATAACAACACATATGCAAAAGCAAGAGCCTGGGCGCAAAGCGCGATGACAAGGTAAAGACGGTAAGCAGAAGTGCAACACAAAGCCTCGGCACAACGCGCCACGACAAATAAAGACTAACAGAAGGTAAAAGGCACGACAGAAAGTAAAGGGCAAGGATCGCGAAACCACGTCCTTGAGTTAAGTGCATACTCGTATAAATATATATATTTGTGTATATATATATATTTATTTAATGATCGTTTTTAGTTTAATTGAACTTAATTCAATTATCCAAGTCCTCTGTGCAATCTTCCCCTACCTCGGAGAGTTGCAAGCTTGCTGGCGTCTGTGGGTGTACACGATTGACGGCTCGGGTCGCGGAGCGCGAGCGGGGATCCATCATAGCTGCAAATATGCGATATTAACATGCAGCCAAGACAAAAGCAAAAATAAGGAGAAGACTCAACTTCTCCAGTACATAGGGTTGGGGTAGGGCCGAATGACTCTTGCTGCCAAAAGAACAGGTGCAGGAGCCATCAGCCTCCGTTGGTTATTTAAAAAAGGCAGGGGCCTTCGCCCCCTGCTGGAAAGTATAAAGGGGCGGGGACGTAGTCAACGCGAGCTGATAACTCACGCTTACTAGGAATCCCTCGTTGAAGACCAACCATTGCAATGATCTATCCCCATCACGATGTAGTTTCCGAAATTTAACTGGGCCTGTCGGCCAAGGGTATAGACTCGTGCACAAAGGGCAGGGGGCCATCGGCCCCTGCTGGCAAGCAAAAAGGGCAGGGGCCGATGCCCCCTGCTGGAACAGTAAAAGGGGCAGGGGCCTTCGACCCCTGTTGGAATAATAAAAAGGGCAGGGGCCTTCGGCCCCTGCCAGGAAAATGAGCAAAGAGAGAGAGACGCAGGGGCCAATACCCCCCCTACGACTTTTGGGAGAGGAGGCAGCGACCTAAGGCCCCTGTCGATTTTGCTTAATAGGGAAACGAGACAGGGACCAACGGCCCCTGTCGGTTTCTTAGAGAAACATGAGGCATGGAGGGGTCTCGACCCTCCCTGGTAGAGACAAAAGGGCAGGCAGGGTCCCCAAAACCCCCTGCCGGAACCCTGCTCACAGGCGGCAGGGGTTTTACCCCTACCGACCTGTCGGCAACAGGTGGGGCTAAAACCCATGTCGCACGACCCTTCCCCGTCGTAAACAACCGACGGGAAGGGGCTTTTGCCCCCGCCTGTCGATGACAGGGAGAAGAAGAGAAAAGAGGGAGAAGAGGCGGCGAAAGGGAAAAGAAAAGGGGGAGAAAGGCGTACCTGGTGGTCGTCGGAAGGAAGGGGGTCGCCGATGAAGCTCTGGTCGGTCGACGATCGGAAAGGAGGTCGCAGGTGGTGGCGGACTGACAATGGTCTTCGACGAATCGAGGAAGACGAGAGAGTCAGTGAGGGAGAGAGAGTCGAGTGAGCGAGAGAGTAAGAGAGAAGAGACGAGAGAGTAAGGAGGGGAAAGGCGGTGAGGGGGGTTTCGTAACCCTCCTCCCGCCTGCCTCGCTGTCTTTAATGACAGCGAGAGGCAGTGGTTCGTGTCGGGTCCGGATTCGACCCGAATCAATACATTTTTTTTTGAGTTGTTACAGACCGCCCACTTTGAATTTGGTCTAGTCAGACACCCGTGTAAAATACATTAGCATAATATATCCTCGCAATGCTTAGTCTGGTTGCGATGATAGTCCCTTACGTACTAGGGTGGATAATAAATATTGAAACAAAGACCTTCACATAAATTGATATAAAAATATGCCTTGTTAATTCTACATTTAATTGTGATCTTTTTTTTATAACTATTTTCTAAAGAATGCATTTTTTGTTAAATACTTCATTAAATAACCTGTTATTAAAATATATTTTTATATTTAAATTACTTGAAATGGGTAATTACTTTCCAGACTGTCATAAGTTTGACTTCGTTTTATGGGGAATACATGTGCAGGTACTAATCACTTTAAATAGTGAGGAACGTTGAACCATATACTAGAAGTATTTAACCCTGTTGGGTATAATTCTTTTTGTACATCATACCTACTAAACCTAGATGTAAATATTGAGGGACGAAACAGAGTTGCCAGTCGAGGAAGCGGCAGTGGGAAGCAGAAGCGGGAAGCGGGAAGCGAGAAGTGAGAAGCGAGGCACTTATAAATTTTTAGGAAGCAGGAAGCGCGGGGCGACTTAGGAGCGAACCGGGAAGTGTCTCGAAAGCGACCTAGGAAGCGACTTAAGAAGCGAACCGGAAGCGATCTAGAAGCGACCTAAGAAGCGAAGGAGGAACATAGGATTCGAATGAGAAGCGAATAAGAATCGAAAGGGAAGCAAAAATGTAATTATATATTTTAATTTTATCAAAAAATAAGATTTATTTCATCATTGACAAAATAAAACATGTATCTAAGACAATAAATAATATAAGTTACAATTATCTAACAAATGCATCATTTGCAACTTTCAAGCATTTAAAAAAAAATGCATCTAGAAAAGATCATAATTCACATTCATGTTGCAACTATTTAACAAATGCATGCAAGCACTAAATAATGCATTAAGAAAACTAATAAATTTGATTAAAAGGTGTACCTTTTTCAATGAAAAAATCAAATGACTTGATTATTGTAAATCGTGTGATATCTTCAACATAAGAAATGAAAAATCAATAAACTCATAGATTACATAGAGATATAGTTAAATTTTTAAGTTATAAAGTTCTAAAGTGTAAATTATAAGCTATAAAGTTCTAAATTAGAAACTTAAAATTAACATAATCCACTACTTCACTTCATCATGCAAGGTTCAAAATAAAAGTACATATCAAACCAACAAAATATGACAAAATCATGACAAAAAAAGTAACATAAAAATTTCTAAGTTGGACTACAACTACATCATCAAAAGAATACTTAAGAATTCAATAGTTCATTAATCTGTCATCTTTCTCTTCCCCTTCAAGTCAACAATAGATCGAGAACTTTCTGCATCATTACGTGCTTCTTGTCCTCCACGACCATGCCTTCTGCTCCTTCCTTCATTTCCTACAATGAATATGTTAAAAAATTTAAATATTCAAAAACCATAATTTAAAATATAAAAAATACATATATAGAAAAAAGTAAAAATAAAAAACACAAGATCAAGTGATCGACATTCCTTGCCTAGGTCTCCTCCTAAAGAAACGATCAATCCGGCCTTGAGGAACTGATGGTTGCTCTTGTATATCTGCAGTTCTACTAGCTCTGTTGGATTGATTTGTATCATCTTCAACTTCATTTGTACGTATGATTATTGAAGGTAATGGAGCTCTTGTTTGTGCATCTTTGGGTTTGGATTTGGAAATAGTGCTTGATTGTTGTGCACTATCATCCAAATCTCTCCATCACATATCCTCTAATCTCAATATATTTTCTTATACAATAGGAAGTTCTGGATTGATATCTCATTTTCAACTAGGTCCTTCTTTATAGCGATTGTTGCACCTTTTATAACAAGAATATAAAATATGAATGCTAATAAACAATCAATGATAGAAAAAGAGAAAAAATACCAAAACAAAAAATAAAACACAATTTGATTATATCTGTCAATCAATCGAAGATTGAAATGAATATACACTAAGGTATCAACACGATCTTCATTAAGCCTATTTCTTTTAACATTATGAATATAACTATAGGTGCTCCACACTCTTTCTGCAGAAGATGTGCTAATAGTTTGAGATAAAATCTTAATGGCTAATGCTCTCAACTCAGGTGTATCACCACCATAAAAACGCCACCAATTAAGCACCGACATTGTAGGATTCAATGCATCTATTCTTGCTGCATTTTGGCTAAATCTTTCACTTCTTGATGCAAAAGCCACAAATTGTGACCTATAAAGTATAAATAGTTCTTCATTTCCAGCAGATATGACTTCAAACGCGAGCATTGCACCGTCTAAGATATCATTATCCTTTTCTGCAAAAAAAATGTTTAATAACTATAACAAAAAAATGTAAATAAAATAATAAAATAATAAAATAATAAAATAATTAAATAATTAAATCATTAAACTTTAAACTTTATTAAATAGATAGAATAAAATTTTTACCAGGAGAAACTCGTTTGACCCCTCCTGCTGCTGGGATCTTGAGATACTCCGACTCGTAATATTTTGGAGAAAGCATGTGGGCTAGACTATGGAGAGACACATTCATTCTATCCCATCTATTTGAGACAATCTTATGAATCTTTTCATATAAATTTGGTTGTCCTTTTAGATTGTCTTTGATTTCCCCCGACATGTTGTCTATGCCTTCATACACTTCACCAATTATAGGGCATTCCTGATCACAAGATTTAATCATCTTATATATGGGTTTTGTAATCAATAATGCTAAAGCAGCTAAACGTACAGAATCCCAATATTCTTCATCAAGAACAATTGTTTCTGTTGTAACAACCCTTTTTTTCAAAGTTTCATCCGTGTATGTTTGCTTCCACTCACTCTATCTATCTGAAATTACTGTGAACCTCAAGCTCTCTCTCACATCAAGCAAGTGCTTCAAAGTAGTATAATATGAAGCAAACCTTGTTTTTACAATCTTTATTAGCTCTAATTTTTCATTGCTTCTAAAGATTGCTAGTGCTTTTGAATGATTTGTGATATACTTCACAATTTCTGTACTCTGTAAATATGTTTCTCCCAACCAATGAAACTCATGTGCCAAATCCTTAAATATCAAATTAAGTGTGTGCACAACACAAGGTGACCAAAAAATATACTTATAAGTTTGTTTTAATTCTTCACCTGCTAATTTGCAATTTGTTGCATTGACTGTGATAACTTGCACTACATTAGAAGGCCCCACAAGTCTAAATCCCGTCTTAAAAAACTCGGCAATGTTTGCAGCTGTTTATTGCACATTAGAAAAATCGCTTGCATATAAGAACATCAAGCCAAAACAGTTTGATGCAAGTATATTTATCAAGTGTTTGTTCTTGATATTTGTCCAACCGTCGGAAACAATGGAAACTCCAAACTCAAACTTTTTTCGAAATTCATTTAACTCTCTGTGAACACACTCTTTCTCACTATCAAGCAACATTGTTCGCGTTTTTCATATGATGGGGGTTTATATCCAGACACTTTACTAACTGCAGATATCATCTCTTTCCAATATGGTGATCGAAGCACATTAAAAGGTATGCCATTTGCATACAAAAATCTGATAATTTTGTGATCTACATCATCTATTTCTACCTTTTTAAAGGTATCACGAATATCAACTGTTTTTCGGCTTCCACTAGATGATGTAATCATACTAATAGGCTTCTTCTGATTATCAATTCTTGATCTCCTCGACTCAAATGCACTTGATGAAACCTCCACTCGGCGAACTTGTCTCTTGATTTTTCTTGCCAATTCTGCATTTTTTGCAACTACAGGGCAAAAGACAATCCAACACTTTGTCCCTTTGAAGATCCCATGAGATGTCCAAAAACTCGAGTATATGACCTATGATAAATATTTTTGCATTGCCTGCACATAAAAACCTGGGTTCCACCTTGCTTTCCTTACCCACTCTTCTTTTGTTTCAATACATGGCGCCATAGCAGTGTTGTTTTATGCATGCTAGGTGGTTCATCATCTTGGTCATCTTCAGAATAGTAGTAATCCAAGTTATATTTCATCTTCCTCATCAAAACAATTTTCATTTTTGTCCTCAAACTGATATGAACAATCAGAAGACCTCTTGCCCTTTCTTTCATTGTCCTTTCCAACACCACTAGACGATTCATGCTCCAAGTCCAAATTGTACAAGGAATCATCATCGTCATCATAATTGTCGTGATCATAGCTTTTGATGGTCATTAATGAAACAAAGAACATGCAAATATACCAGCATCATAAAAGTATATGAATCAACCTAAAACACTTTAAAATTTTAAATAAGCATCATTCATAACGATGAAAGATCTATCTATAATATACTATGAGACAAAAATAAAAAGAGAAAAAGAAAGGAAGTTCAATCAAAAGATTGCATTTATGAAAAATTGTTAAACAAAGACATCACAATAAAGAAAGACAAAATTCAGATTGACATTGAATCGGAATTGGGTGAGGTAAATGTAATCTGAGACAAAAATATGCATTTCAGATTCTCAACTCTCAAGTCTCAATAGATTACGACCATTAAAACGTATATGGTTGTCTTTATACTGAGACAAGTTCACATGGACAAATGGATAACAATAAAAAAGAATGTAGATAACAAAAGAGCTCGATTATGCAGCACATCAAGTACCAGTTCTTACTACCCATGGACAACCTTCAACCTAATACTTGTAGTAATTAATTTGAAGTCATTTTTTATTCTAAACACAGAAAGTGAAAACTCAGATGGCTCAACAAATACATTTTTGCTAATCTAGAAATCTAGATACACTAAAAAACTTAGTGGTCATCATTTAGAGTGAATAACTCCATGTAATAGGGAAAGAATTCAACTTCTGAAATTTCAAGAGTCAAAAGAATTATGCTTCACCACATGGAATTGTTAAAAATAAAATTGTATCCAAATACCCAATAAGGGTATTTTTGTCTTTTATCATATAGTACAGTCCACTAGGGACTGAAATGTAATTTAACATTATAATAAATAAATAAACTGTCATACAGCTTAGGCACAACAGTCAAAATATGACTGTTGGGCACAATAGTCAAAAATATGACTCTTGGGCACAACAGTCAAAAATATAACTGTTGTGCACAACAGTCAAAATATGACTGCTGTGCAGCAGTCCAACTAGACGTTGGACTGCCACCCAACAGTCATAATAATGACTGTTGGAAGGCAGTCCAAAGAGTTGGACTGCCTCCCCATGTGTTGGAGTGAGGCTCTATAAATAGAGCCTCACTCCCTTGTTATTCCTCAATGCTTTTAGAAGCATTTGAGGGTTTTCTCTAGAGTTTTTTCCCATCTTATAGGCTTGTATGCCTCTTGTGCTGTTTGGTATTTTTATCTCTTTTGAGATTGTATTTGGTTCATTAGTGACCAACTTTAAGTGAGTTTATTAAAGCCCTTTGTTGGCATTGTGTTTGTTTCTCTATTGTACCTTGTTTCATTACATGGTATCAGAGCGAGGTTCTTGAAAGAAGGAGAATCTCGTGAAGGAAGTGTTCTTCGATCATTGATCATTCCCTATCTTCTCTAGTCTAAACTCAAGTATTCATTATAGGAGAAAGAGAGTTCACCACCGTCATCACCTACAAACTCAATGAAAACAACTACTTGATGTGGGCGACAACTATGGAGAATCATATCAAAGGAAAAAAATGTGGGGTTTTGTTAGTGGTTCTACTAGTGAACCACAACTCAAATTGACTAGAAGAGAAGGAGATCAAGTCAAAGCCTTGTCCGAAGAAGAAAAAAAAAGCCTTAGAAGAATTCCAAAATAAATTGGAAGATTGGGAGGCAAGCAATGCACAAATACTCTCATGGTTTATGAATACCATGGAGTTCAAGATCGCCACCAATATCATCAAATTCAAGAAGGCATGTGACGCATGGAGCTTTCTAAGAAGTAGTTTTATCCAAAAGGATATGGCTAGACTTTATTATCTCCAAGATAAGGTACGTAATTCAAAACAAGGAGATAAAAGTGTAAGAGATTTTTACGGTATTTTATCTTTGTATTTGGGATGAATTAGCCATGTTGGAACCAACATGGGAAGGTTCGGCTATTGATATGAGGACCCAAATCGAAAGAGAAAATCTTTTCTCCTTTCTTTATGGCCTTCAACCGGAATTTGAGCAAGTAAGATCTTCCTTACTTCATAGGACCACTTCTCCTATAAGTGAGGCCCTTGCTCAAATTTGTCAAGAAGAGCACAAGTCTAATGATGTGGTCCTTGCCATGGCAAGTCCCAGAAATTTTGTGAAAACATATAAACCACCTCACTTTGAGAAGAAGTTCAATGGAGGACACAATGGAGGAGGATACAAGGGAAGATACAAAGGAAAAATTATTTGTCATCATTGTAAGGAACCCAGACATATAAGACCGGAATGTCCCAAATTTAAAAAGGTGGCCGCCTTAAGTGAAGAACCTCAAGAATCAAGAAAAGGGGGCAGCTTCAATGAATTAAATCTTGCTCAAATAGCAGAAGTCGTCTCACAACTTCTTAAGGCTGCACCTTCTACATCCGAAGCTGCCATCTCTTCCTCGTCTCCTTCAGGTAAGACCTCCTGGATTCTAGACTCAGGTGCTTCTTTCCACATGACTCATAATGAGTCTCTATTATCTGATTGCACTAAATCATATTTTTCATGTGTGTCAACTGCCGATGGTACCTCTTTAAAAGGCAAAAGCTTAGGAAACCTTGATGATATTTCAAAAAAATTCTTTGTTCCAAAAGTGAGAGTCATTCCCAAACTGGATTTGAATCTTTTTTCGGTCTCTCAAATTGTTGACTATGGTTGTAAAGTATTCTTCTCATCTAAGGCGTGTTGGGTGCAGGATCTCCAGTCAGGGAAGCTGATTGGGTAAGGCCATAGACGAGGAGACCTTTACTACATGGATTTCCTGTGTTTACCAAAATACTCGTTTTGTAATCATGTCAAAGACATTAATATAGATCTTTGGCATAAAAGATTAGGACACCCAAGTATATCCAAATTATCTCTTTTTCCATTTTTGGAAAAATTTTGTAAAGATAAAAATTTTGTATGTGAAGATTGTATACTTGGAAAAATGCAAATGATACCTTTTGGGTCTAGAACCTCTGTGACACATAAATTTTTTGAATTAGTGCATTCAGATGTGTGGGGTCCCGTCCCTGTTATGTGTGGTTATTCGTATTATGTTACATTTATAGATGATTTTAGTAGACATACTTGGATTTACTTTCTAAAACTCAAATCCGAAGTTTTTTCATGTTTTAAAAACTTTCATAATCTAGTTAAAAATCAATTTAAAACAAATATTAAAGTCTTTCGCTTCGACTCTGGGAGAGAGTTTCTTTCAAATGAATTTCAATTATATCTAAAAAATCATGGAATTGTGCATCAAAAATCATGCCCTAGGACACCTCAACAAAATGGGATTTCTGAAAGAAAACATCGTCATATCATTGAAACTACTAGAACCCTACTTATTTCAAAAGAAATTCCGAAGCAATTTTGGGCTGAAGCTGCCCTAACCGCAGTCTATCTGATAAGTAGAATGCCTTCTCAAACTTTGGAAAACAAGTTTCCTATTGAAAAACTCTTTAAAATTTCTCCTGATTTAAAAAGGCTAAGGGTATTTGGTTGTAAATGCTTTGTGCTTCTTGAAAAATATAGCAAACTCTCTCCTAAAGCCATAAAATGTGTCTTTCTTGGCTATGCTAATAATAAAAAAGGATATCGATGTTATGATAAAACAAATGATAAACTCTATGTTTCTAGAAATGTTACCTTTCTAGAAAATGACAGTGGATTTGATTTTGAAGTTCCTAAGAAAGAATCCGAGTATGCTTTCTTATTTGATTTGTTACCCAATAAAGGTATTAGTAATGATATTGAAACCTTCGAGTCTATTAATGACTCAAGTAGTGAACCATCTCAAGATCTTCTTCAATACGCTAGACGAAATACTGGGGAGCATCCATGTGCCCTTGACAAATATAATCAATTAACAAATACTGAAGAAACTAGTGTTAGAAGGTCAAAACGAACACATAGGCCTCCAAGTAGGTTTGTCTCATATGAATCCTTCTTACCAAACTACAGGGCATGTCTTCTAGCCATTCATTCCTATCATGAACCATCCAACTATAACGAGTATAAACGAATGGGTTGAAGCCATGAAAATTGAATTAGATGCATTACACAAGGCTCATACTTGGGCAATTCAACCTCTTCCTATCGGAAAGAAGACAATAGGGTGTAGATGGGTGTTTAAAATTAAAACAAAAAGTGACGGGTCTCTTGAGAGATATAAAGCAAGACTTGTTGCAAAAGGATATTCTCAAGAATATGGTATAGATTATGAAGAAACCTTTGCCCCAGTAGCTCGTATGACTACAGTTAGAACTCTAGTTGCTATAGCATCCATTCGAAAATGGCCGATATATCAGTTAGATGTTAAAAATGCATTTTTGAACGAAAACTTAAATGAAGAAGTATATATGGATCCTCCCCTTGGTCTGTCTATTGAAAAAGGCATGGTCCTTCGTCTTCAAAAAGCCCTATACGGGATTAAACAAGCCCCTAAAACATGGTATGATCGGTTAAGTGGTACGATATTAAAACTTGGATTTAAATCTTGTTACACTGACACTGCTCTTTTTGTGAGATCTACAGGTACCTCATTGATCATTCTTCTTTTGTATGTTGATGATATGATCATCACAGAGAATGATCAAAAGAAAATTGCAGATATTAAAATTTTGCTTAAAAAATCTTTTGATATGACTGATCTTGGTTTTTTGAGATACTTTTTAGGAATTAAAGTAGCCTACTCACCAAGAGGATATATTTTATCTCAAATCAAGTTTGCAGCTGATTTATTGAGCGTTCAGGAATCACGAACACAAAATATGCTGATACTCCTGAAGTAATAAATGCGAAAATGCGAGCTGAAGACGGAGTATTATTAGATGATCCAACCCCTTATCGACAACTTATTGGATCGTTGATGTACCTGTCCATTACAAGGCCAGATATTGCGCATGCCGTACATTTTGCAAGTCAATTTCAACATGCGCCCACAACCGTCCACATGAGTGCAGTATTAAGAATAGTTCGATATATCAAGAAAACTATATCTAAAGGATTATTCTTATCCTCTTCCTCATCTTTAAGTCTTATTTCTTACACTGATTCTGACTGGGGAGGAGATCCCAATAACCGTCACTCAACTACTGGCTTTTGTGTATTTTTAGGTGATTCTCTCATTTCTTGGCGATGCAAAAAACAACAGAAAGTGTCTTTATCCTCTACGGAAACTGAGTACAGGGCAATGGCTACCACAACCACTGAAGTTGTGTGGATGAGAGCACTACTTTTCGATATGGGTGTTGATGTCTCAGAACCTTCAAAGCTATGCTGTGATAATAAAAGTGCCATCTATATAGCCAACAATCACACATTTCACGAGCGAACAAAACACATTGAGATGGATTGTCACTATGTTCGCGAAGAATATTTGAAGGGGACCATTACATTGCCATATGTCCAGTCCGAATTTCAGATTGCAGACTTTTTCACCAAAGCTCTTCCACTACCTCAATTTTTGTATCTTCTTAGCAAACTTTCGGTGATTTCCCCATAAGTTTGAGGAGTGTTAAAAATAAAATTGTATCCAAATACCCAATAAGGGTATTTTTGCCTTTTATCATATAGTACAGTCCACTAGGGACTGAAATGTAATTTAACATTATAATAAATAAATAAACTGTCATACAACTTAGGCACAACAGTAAAAAATATGACTGTTGTTCACAACAGTCAAAATCTGACTGTTGGGCACAACAGTCAAAAATATGACTGTTGTGCACAACAGTCAAAATATGACTGTTGTTCACAACAGTCAAAATATGACTGTTGGGCACAACAGTCAAAAATATGACTGTTGTGCACAACAGTCAAAATATGACTGTTGGGCAGCAGTCCAACTAGACGTTGGACTGCCACCCAACAATCATAATAATGACTATTGGAAGGCAGTCCAAAGAGCTGGATTGCCTCCCATGTGTTGGAGTGAGGCTCTATAAATAGAGCCTCACTCCCTTGTTATTCCTCAATGCTTTTAGAAGCATTTGAGGGTTTTCTCTAGAGTTTTTTCCCATCTTATAGGCTTGTATGCCTCTTGTGTTGTTTGGTATTTTTATCTCTTTTGAGATTGTATTTGGTCCATTAGTGACCAACTTTAAGTGAGTTTATTAAAGCCCTTTGTTGGCATTGTGTTTGTTTCCCTATTGTTCTATTGTACCTTGTTTCATTACAGGAATCAGCCTAAAACAAAAAATAAACTATTATTAACAGCAAAGGATGGAGAGTGAAGAACACAAATCATTGAAATCATTACTCTCATAATTTACCAATTACTAAAACAAAAAAATAAACATCATTTGGACCCAACCCAACCCACTATGCCTCTTAAATACCTAGTTTGGGTTGGATCCATAAGAATCTATGTAACAGGGATTCGGCTAGCAGGGTGCCGCACCCGCGTCGATGCTACTCGACGTGGCACCCAGGGTCATTTCTGTAACGACCCCAATCCATACCCTTTAAAAATGCGGAATATTTTTTTTTAAGAGTTGTGGAAAACTTCCCAGAGACCTGGGGTCCCTACAGTTCCAATTTCAGTTGGATAACCACACACCACAAACGAAGTTGCAATTATCATCCATATCAACCAACTAAAACTCTTTTATTAATGAGTAAGAAAATTTCAAAGAAAAGGTTTTCTTCAACTGAAAGTAAAGTAACAATTGCAGAAATTAAAAGAATTAAAAAACAAAAGAAAGAGCCACTCTGTCCTCTGCTGAAGCCGTCAAACTCAAGTATGACTCTTATCCATCCCCAGATGCATGTCCAACTTACTGTTCACCATTTCCTGTGAAAAACCAACAAAGTAGGGTGTCAGAACCGAAATTCTGAGCACAGCTACTTCTAAAGAAACCAAGTGAGAGAAAGAACATGAATCAGATTTCATGCAGTGATTTGAGTGAGTGCAGATATAAAATTTGCGACATTCAAATATCGATAACTACCAATAATTGCATATACTCACCAGTCAAGAACAGTAAAGCAGTGTCATATGTCAATAACTAAATAATCAAACCTTTCAGCATGATTTCACAAAGTAAATCATATGCTACCACCAAATGATGTCATGATATCAAGAATGATTCAACCAGGCATGATCTAATGCATAACAGAAAAATGCATGATTATGTGCAATGCATGATTTCTTCTGTTATCTTTCATTTAAATTCCATCTTTCCATATGCATGCC
This sequence comes from Nuphar pumila, assembly GCF_984573655.1. Classification (NCBI taxonomy): domain Eukaryota; kingdom Viridiplantae; phylum Streptophyta; class Magnoliopsida; order Nymphaeales; family Nymphaeaceae; genus Nuphar; species Nuphar pumila. Next base: position 33,655,672 of record NC_143262.1, read on the forward strand.
CTATTAAATGCACACATCTTTAAGTTCCTCTTTTTAATTACTGTGACCCGCGGATACACCAAACGGGTACAAACCCCGAGGTCAAGTAGGTTCCCAGGGTAGCTTAACACACAATTTGTATTTTATTACTGGGTTCCAACTTACCCCTCGATCGATATCAGGAAACAACACCATCCATCGGAACATTAGACCTTCACATCTAATGTCGGAGACACAAGGGACACCCCACGCCCACAAGTACCACTTCCTTGGTACCATAAACTCACAGCTGTGACTAACACACCACTCCCGGGTAAAGTGGCGGGCTCTCTCTAAAACCGTGGCCAGGAGAAGAACCTCAATATCGGGTTCAGGGGCAACAACGCACACGGAGTTTTTGTATCCTCACAGTCTCCCCAAGACCGGATAACTAAGATTCTCATATTCCAGATGAGATAACCCAGAAGGTATATTACACTGTTCTTATTCATTATATTTTTATTTAATTTCATTCCTTAAGTTTGCAATACAATATGCAAAAGTAAAGTGAAAAACCCGCATCCTCCCTTGCGGGGACCCATTCGGGACTCCAGCCCGTATCAACCACTAGAACAGTGTAGTAAAGTGTCGAACCATCTTATGTGGTTCAAGTGATGCATTTAAAAACATATGTGAAAGACAACCAAACCCACGGCTCTCCAGGCCGACAATAGTCCATTTAGGCCATCGATGCATCCCACAACCAAAATCATAACTTGCAATGCATGCAATAATACCAACATAATTACAAATGCACCTTCATTCAAGCTTCCATAGTCATATGCATGTGTGACCATTCATGTGTAAGTGTTTTCATGTAATCACTTAACATACATGCATTCATCCATAGTTTCATAAGTATATGAGAATATTTATGCATGGTAATTAAACATGTCTCATCATGTAGATACATGAAATCTTCCATTCATAGCATGAGATATCATCCACACACAAGCACATAAACCGAATCTAGAAATTTATATGTCAGGGCTGCACGCATTTACATCATGTATGCACCCCCCACCAACCAAACTTTGCAATCATATTAATGGTACAAGACATTCAAGAGAAGCTATATCAAATATTCATAAGTAGGGAAAAGTAAATGATCTGGTGTAACCTAACACAAAATCCAATAGTTAATGTTAATTTAATCCAATGAAGTCAATTCCTACTATTTCAAGAAAATCGGAGCTGTGAAAGAAACTCATAATGGTGCAATAAAAAAAACCATTTTGACCCAGCCGACTACGAATCCACCGATCATACTGACCACACGGTCAATGCCATCAATGACTTCCCAAATGTTGCAGATCAGAGATACAAAGATGATCCCAACGATAAGGGTGTTGGGGATAACACCACTACTTATAACCCTCAAGCTACAGGATATTAGATTGATGTGAAACATTCTGTCAATGTGAAAGTGAAAAGTACCGTGAAGAAATTCCAATTTCTATCAATAAATTGCCTGACATAAATAAAATACTAATGAACCCAATCAATATTCCATTAATAAATAACCTGAATCTACCACCCATAAAATTATGTGCTTATAAACAGAAATGGAATTTGATACTGTATATACAGCTATTAGTTATTCTGAAATCTGACATAGGCATCAAGAACTCAGGTTCTTTATGAAGTTACAGAAATTTAAATGTGAGATATGCTGTATGGATCACCCACGGAAATTTTGAACTCAGGTTCTTTATGATGTTACAGAAATTAAATGTGAGATATGCTGTATAGATCACCCACGGAATTCTGTGCTTGTAAACAGAAATTCTGTTCTCAACAGGGAAAAAAATCAAAATCTAACTAAGAAGAATCAATCTGCTCAACAGCATATATGATCAAGAAACCATACGCTCAAGAGAATGAACCTAAGCGTGAAGAAATAAAAAAAACCATCTGATCACAAGCATATACGATTAATGTTTTCCAGAGAATGAATTAATTAAGGGAAGGAATGACCCCCAAACTATTCCGATTTCAAGATTTAGGGCTTATTAAGAAAACCCCCAAATCAATTTGATTTGGGTATTTAGGGTTTATCTAGAAAACCCCCAAATCAACGTATGGAATCGAACCCTTGTTCGATTCCTCACCCAGGTTCGAAGAAGAACCGTACCTTTTTCGCTGGTTTTCCGACGATCTTTCCGGTGATCGGAGGCTGGAATCGTGGCTGACGCACCTCACTGCTGCCGTGGCCTTCGGTGGTGGCTGGTGGCCAAAGCTCCACTCACGGCTGCTGTCGTGAAGAGGGGTGCTCGCTGAAGCTACGGTGGCTGTGGGTTGCCGCAGCTTTTTCCGGCGACCTCTTCTTTCTCTGGTGCGCGCACGCAGACAGGGAGAGAGAGAGATGGGGGACTGAGTGGAGAGAGAGGCGAGGGATGGGAAACCCCTAACTCCCCATCCTCCCTTTTATCAACCCCCCTCCATGCCGTGATGGGGGGGGAGGTCGGTTACGCCCTGCGTAACCCCCCTTTCCTTTTATGTTACAACAAGATCGGGCAACCCTTATCGGGTTGCCCTTTTCTTTTAAAAATGGATGTTATATGGGGTGGGTCTCGGGTCCGAACCCGGGACCCGTAACCCGGCCCCAAAACAATATGGATCCACAAGTGGATCCAAATGGATCCACTGTGGATCCTCGGATAAATTTTAAAAACTTAAAAATTTTATTTATTTTGAATCTCACATTAAACATAAAATTTAACCCCCAAAATATGGATCCGCAAGTTGGATCCAAGTGGATCCAACTGTGGATCCTCGAATTTGCTTAATATATATACATATATATATGTATATTTCTATTTTATTACTAATATTAATATTATTTTAGTATAACGCAAACATTTAAGTGTAAATACCCCTTTATGGGTCCTAGATCCGAAATATGGATCTAGGCCCAATTTGAATTAATTTATAAAAATTTCGGGTTTTACAATTTCGGTCCATTTTTTGGATTTAAAATTTTTTTTTCCCTATAAAAGGGGCTGTAGAATTTAAAAAAAAAATCTTGGGGTGGTGAGGGGGTGCTGCCCCCTATACCCCCGCCCGCTGACCCCGCAGTATGACCCGTGCAGGGGGGAACCCCCAGACCCCCCTTATATATATATTACATTTTTACCCCCTGCCGCACCCCCGCACCCAAGGTTTTTGAAAGTACCGCACCCCCGCACCCGCACCCGCATCCATGTGACAGATAAGAATCCAACCCAAACCAAAAGCCTCTACCAAACCATCCTCTCACCTACTCGGTTTGGGTTGGACCCATAAGGATCCAACCCCAAACCACTCTAACCCCCATTTATACCCAATCTCAGTTGGTTGGATCTAACCCATACAATAAGGCACCCACCACCATCTATAACCCCCACTCTCTGTGTTTTTTTTTACCCTCTCTCTTTGCTTTCTTCTTCTCCCTCTCTTCTCACTCTCTCACCCTCTTGGTTCACCCCCCTCGGCATGCACGCTCACACACCACCATCTCTACCTCAGTGAGTCCCAACCCATCGGTGGGGGGGGGGGGTGGCAGAACTGGGCTGTAACTCAGTCCTGCCTCCCAGTCCAGTTAAATTTTTTTTTTTAAACCCAGTCCTAACCCAGCTCTGATTCCATATGAAATAGATTTTTATCCATTTTTGTAGCCCAGTCCTAGCCCAACCTTGACTGCAGCAAATAGTTTGATTTGTTCATATGAAATAGATTTTTATTAATAATTGTAGCCATTTTTTATTTTATCTCAAAAAAAAAAATCTGGGGCGCTGTCCCCGAACCCCAAACTATCACACCATTTTTTTTTGCTACACCCCTGTTTGCCCCCCCCCCCCCCCTCCCCCTCACATGAATCCTAGCTACGCCCTGTCGGTGGTGCTCCTTGTTGGAGCCTCCTCCCCCAACCTTCTCCCTCTTTGTGTGTCTCTGTCGAGCCACCCCCCCATGCCCAACACCGCCACTTTCCATGCACAGGTGGTCAGAGGTCCTCCTCTCCCTAGCTTGCAGCTGGCAGAACCCAACCGTCACCCTGCGCCCAGTGTGCCCTTTTCACCAAGGACCCGACAGATCCAGAACTCATAAAAAAAGGAAAAAAGAAGGTCGAGAGGCGAAACGGATTTGAAATAGAGAGTGAGAGAGGGTGAGAGAAGAGATAGTGTACCTGAAGGTCCTGAACATCTTCATCGTCGGAAGTCGGTGGAGGCCACCGGAAATTTTTGAGGTCGCCGGAACTCGGAGGTTGCCGAAAACGAGAGAGAGAGAGAGAGAGAGAGAGAGAGAGAGAGAGAGAGAGAGAGAGAGAGAGAGAGAGAGAGAGAGAGAGATGATACGTGAAAAAACAAAACCCTAAGCCCCTTTCGATTTTATTTTTTCACGGGTTTTGTAAAATACCCATTTTATCCTTAGTAAAAAACATATTCATGTGTAAAAAAAAAATTAAGGGCAAATTCGTCCTTTCCACAATAACGTCCCCCTTTAAAGAGGGATGCGCTTCCTCAATTGAACTTGCGCTTCCTCTCGCATTTCAGAAGCACTGTGTTTCGCGCTTCCGAAGCGCGTCCCGGGGAAGAGCGCCTCCCCTATTCCATAGGCGTTTCTGGTAACTCTGGGACGAAGTCTACCTGCCAATACAATCCTACTTGATATGACGAAATATGATGTTATATCAGACATGGATTGGTTACACCAACACCATGCATGAGTACTATGTCAAGAAGGAAAGGTGGTATTGTATCGACCTAAAATTTCCAAAGTCGAATTCCGATAATCAAAACCTATTTTTAAGAACCGAGTCATATCTTCATTAAAAGCCCAAAGATACCTGAAAAGAGGATGCACAACATTTTTAGTTAATATCACCTTAATAGAGTAAAAAATTGTACCCATTGAAAATTTGGCGGTAGTTCGTGAGTTTTCAGGTATTTTCTCAAAAGAATTATCACGGCTTTCCCCATACCGAGAAATAGAATTTGGTATTAAACTACTACCTAAAACCACACCGATTTTCAAAGCACCCTATAAGATGGACTTGTATTAAAGAAGCAACTACTAGAATTGATAGAACTAGGATTTATCAGACCAAGTGTATCACCTTGGGGAGCACCAATATTGTTTGTGAAGAAAAAGGATGGGTCATTAAGATTATGTATTGATTACCAAATGCTCAACCAAGCCACAATAAAAAAAAATATCCCTTGCCTTGTATCGAAGTTTTATTTGATCAATTATAAAAGCCCATTATATTTTCAAAGATTGATCTTAGATTGGAATATCACCAACTTAGAATCAAGGAGGAAGACATTTCAAAAGTAGCTTTTTGGACCAGATATGTGTAATGAAATATGCGGAAGAATCCAAGAATGCTAAAGCATTCACTATGTCCCACACGGACAAATGCAACAAGCATAAGAGAGGAAATCCACTAAGGGATATACGGAGGGCCTTATAAAAAGGCTACACACATGAAAAATAATATCACTATTATTGAAGAGGAGCTCTCAAGAGCAATACAACATACAAGGGGGGTTCCCCCTATTTATAAGGAAAGGAGAGCAAAGGGGCTCCCAATAGAGTTGTTGGGAGCCCCCAACGGTCACAATTGTGACCGTTGGGGGCCCCAACAACTCCATTGTGGGGCCCCTTTTCGGTATCCAAAATACATTTTAAAAAATAAAAAAACAAAAACAAAAACAAAAAACAGCAAAATAAAAGAAATAAAACAAGTACCCCTATTGGGTACTTGTGAAAAGACCATAATACCCCTATCGGGTATTATGGTGAATATACATCTATATTTATATATATATAAATTTATTATTACATATGTTTTAACACCCCCCTCAAACTTTACGGGGGAATGATCGAAAGTTTTTCAAGAAGGAACAGGAAGCGAGGAGCAGACAGGGCTTTGGTAAAGAAATCTGCAAGTTGATATTCTGAAGTGACATATGGCAGTGTAACTGTCCCACGAAGATATTCATCACGTACATAATGACAGTCCATTTCAATATGTTTAGTCCTCTCATGAAAGGTGTGGTTGCTGGCAATGTAGATGGCACTTTTGTTGTCGCAACAAAGCTTCGAAGCACCGGTAATTTTGACTCCCATATCTTGAAGAAGACTTCGAAGCCACACAAGCTCCATTGTAGTAGTTGCCATAGCCCTATATTCTGCTTCAGTAGAAGACAATGAGACTTTCTGCTGTTTCTTGCACCTCCAAGCAATTAGCGAATCTCCTAGAAAAACACAAAAGCCAGTAGTTGAGATTCGATCATTTGGGTTTCCTCCCCAGTCAGCATCAGTATAAGCCAGTAAGTCTAAAGAAGAGAGTGAGGATAGGAATAGCCCTTTAGTCAAAGTATTTTTTATGTATCGAATGATCCGGAGCACAGCACTCATATGCACAGATGTAGGAGCATGCTGAAATTGGCTTGCAGAGTGCACAGCATGAGCAATATCCGGCCTGGTGATAGTCAGATAGGTGAGGGAGCCTATGAGTTGCCTGTAGGGCGTAGGATCATCCAGCAGAACCCATCCTCCAGTCGTAGTTTAGCATTGATAACCTCGGGAGTCTCCACCTTTTTGTCATCTGAAATCCCAGATTTGGAACAAATGTCTGCAGCAAGCTTCATCTGTGACAATATATACCCTCGAGGAGAGTATGCTACTTCTATACCAAGAAAGTACCTGAGAAAACCCAGATCAGACATATCAAAATTATGTTTTAACATATTTTTAACATTAAGAATACCACTTTCATCATTGCCAGTGATGATCATATCATCAACATAAAGCAGAAGGATGATGATACTATTACCTGCACGTTTAACAAAAAGAAAAGTGTCAGTATAACATGAGCGAAATCTCAATTTTAACATGATAGCACTAAATCTATCATACCAAGCCTTAGGGGCTTGTTTAAGACCATATAAAGCTTTTAATAACCGAAGAGTTTGACCTTGGTTAACGCTAATTCCCGGCGGAGGGTCCATATATACTTCTTCATTCAACTGACCATTAAGAAAGGCATTTTTAACATCTAATTGGAATATAGGCCATTTCTTAGATGATGCTACCGCTATTAAAGTTCTAACGCTTGTCATGTGAGCCACGGGAGCAAAAGTCTCCTCATAATCGATGCCATACTCTTGTGAGTATCCCTTAGCAACTAATCTAGCTTTATAACGTTCTAGGGAACCATCACTTTTAGTTTTGACTTTGTAGACCCATCGACATCCTATAGCTTTCTTATTTGGAGGAAGAAGAACTATTTCCCAAGTTTTAGCCTTATTTAAAGCATCTAGTTCAACTTTCATTGCTTCAACCCAATGAGGTATAGTTTTTGCTTGATTATAATGGGAAGGTTCATAGTAAGAATGCAAGGCTATTAGACAAGCTCTATAGTTAGGTGAGAGAGTTTCATATGAGACAAACCTATTAGGTGGAATTGATGTTCTAGAAGAACGCCTAAGAGAGGTTTCTTCTAGGGGTTCATTAAGCCGCAAGATTTTTTCTAAAGCACTAATAGGTTGGGCTTCCTCACGCCGAGTGTAAACTTGGAGATTGTCACCATTAGTTGGTGATACATCATTATCATGAGAATCATGAGTATTTTCTAAAACTTCCGGATGACTCAAAGAGTCATCATTTGAATCTTCTAAAAGATCATTGATAAACATATAATCAATTTCATTTGGTTTTTCCAATATTTCAAATCCATTTTCATCTTCTAAAAAGGTCACATCTTTGGAGACAAATAATTTATTGTTTTTATGGTCAAAGCATCTATAGCCCTTTTGATTTTCACCATATCCTAGAAATACACATTCTATTGCTTTAGGTGACAATTTATCTCTTTTATGTAAAAGAACAAAGCATTTACACCCAAAAATACGAAGACGATTGTAGTCGGGTGTCATATTGAAAAGTTTTTCATAAGGAGAGATATTGTTCAATTTTGAAGATGGCATCCTATTGATTAAATAGGTGGAGGTTAACACGGCTTCGGCCCAAAAACTTTTAGGAATATTTTTAGAAATGAGTAAGGATCTAGTGGTTTCCAAAATATGTCTATGTTTTCGTTCCACTAGACCGTTTTGTTGAGGAGTTCTTGGACAAGATTTTTTATGACAAATGCCATGTTGTTTTAGATATGATTGAAAATCATTTGATAAGTACTCTCCACCCGAATCGGATCTAGGAATGGATATTTGACTTTGAAATTGATTTTGAACTTTTGCATGAAATTCTTTAAAGAAGTTAAAAACTTTCGATTTAAAATTAAGAAAATAAATCCATACATATCTAGTATAATCATCAATAAAAGTAACATAATACGAATAACCACCTTTGGATAGAATCGGAGATGGTCCCCAAACATCGGAATGCACCAATTCAAAAGGTCTTATTGTCACAAAGGTTCTAATAAGAAAAGGAGTAGACTTCATTTTTCCAAAAATGCAATCTTTGCAATTGATATCTTTTTCTTTACAAAACTTGTGTCCAAAAGGAAAAAGATACATTTTAGAGTAACTTGGATGTCCAAGTCTTTTATGCCAAGTTTCAATATCTTTGTCTTGGACATAAGTACAAAATGAGGTATTTGGAAGCATTAAGTTATCCATAAAATAAAGGTCTCCCTTCCTATGGCCTTGCCCAATCCGCTTCCCAGACCGGAGATCCTGCACGAAGCACCCTTGGGATGAGAAAGATATTTCACATCCATGGTCGGCTATTTGAGAAACAGAAAAGAGGTTAAGATTTAATTTTGGAACTATTCTAACTTTTGGAACAAGGAAATTTTGAACATTTTTAGAATCAAGAGTTCCAACACCATTTATTTTGAGAAAAGTTCCATCGGCCGTGGAGACACAAGATATTTTTGAATTGGTGTGCACATTGGTTAATGTATTTTCATGAGGAGTCATGTGAAAAGAAGCTCCGGAATCTAAAATCCAAGAGTACGTATCGGGAGGTGATGATGAGGCAATGGCGGCACCGGAGGTGGAAGAAGTAGCCTTTAGAATTTGTTGGAGAGACAAGGAAATTTGTCCAAGAGTATCTTTGAGATCCCCGTTCTCGCCGTCATCTTCTTTGGTGGATGATTCTTCAACGGAAGCCACCTTTGGCTTGAATGCTCCATTTAGCTTTGGGCAAACGGGTTTAATATGCCCCGGCTCATAACAATGATGACATATAATCATTTTTCTTCCACCACTCCCTTGCTTACCAAAATGAGGTGGTTTGTATGTTTTGACATGATTGCCGGGTTTAGATACGACAAGAAATTCATCAATGCTTTTACCCATATTATGCCTAGTCTCTTCTTGAGTAATCTCGGCAATAGCCTCTTCTAAGGGAGGAAACGTAGATCTATGGAGAAGTGAGGATCTAACTTGTTCAAATTCGGGACGAAGCCCAAATAACAATTGAAACAATCTATCTTGTTCCATTTGTTTTTGTCTTAGTACCACATCCTCCATAGACACCCATTTAGGCTCCAAAAGAGCCAATTCATCCCACAAAGGATTTAGAGCACTATAATAGTCTTGTATGCTCATGTCACCTTGTTTTGTGGTTCTCACTTTTTCTTGCAAAAAATAAGCTCTTGCAAGATCCTTTTGGGTAAACATACCCTTCATAAAAAACCAAGCTTCATTTGCCCGGCGGAATTTTGCAATATTTGCACATACCTTAAGTTCAACATTATTCATAAACCATGCTAGGATTTTTGCATGATTGCTCTCCCAATCTTCCATTTGGTGATGGTAATCTTCAATAGCCTTGAGACGAGCATCACCTTCAAGTGCTTTCTCTTGATCTTCTTCCATCTTTGTGAGCTTAAGTTGGGGTTCTGGAACGGTTCCCATTACATAACCCCAAAGCTTCTTACCTTTGAGATTATTCTCCATTGCGGATGCCCACATCATGTAATTTTTCCCATTGAGCTTGAATGATAGATCGATCTTGGCTTCCATTGCTACAAAATGGAGGTGTGAGAAAAAAAGGAAGTAGAGAGATACACGATTTTACCTTAGAAGATCGTATGGCTCTGATACCATGTAATGAAATATGCGGAAGAATCCAAGAATGCTAAAGCATTCACTATGTCCCACACGGACAAATGCAACAAGCATAAGAGAGGAAATCCACTAAGGGATATACGAAGGGCCTTATAAAAGGGCTACACACATGAAAAATAATATCACTATTATTGAAGAGGAGCTCTCAAGAGCAATATAACATACAAGGAGGGTTCCCCCTATTTATAAGAAAAGGAGACCAAAGGGGCTCCCAATAGAGTCGTTGGGAGCCCCCAACGGTCACAATTGTGACCGTTGGGGGCCCCAACGACTCCATTGTGGGGCCCCATTTCGGTATCCAAAATACATTTTAAAAAACAAAAATAAAAAACAGCAAAATAAAAGAAATAAAACAAGTACCCCTATTGGGTACTTGTGAAAAGACCATAATACCCCTATCGGGTATTATGGTGAATATACATCTATATTTATATATATATAGATGTATTATTACATATGTTTTAACAATATGGGCATTATAAGTTCATAGTTAAGTCTTTTGAACTCACAAATTTGTCAGCGGCATTCATGGACATGATGAACCGAATATTCAAACCATATATAGATACATTTGTAATTATTTTCATTGATAATATTTTGATACATTTTGAAAGTACGAAACAACACCGAAAACACAAGAGTTATTTTAATAACTCTATGAGAGAATCAATTATATGTCAAATTCTCAAAGTGCGAATTTTGGCTCAAGCAAGTTATGCTTTTGGGACATAATCTCAAAGTATGGAGTATTCGTGGATCCAACCAAGGTGGAAGCCATGTTGGAATGAAAACAACCCCAGGATATTTCAGAATTCATAGTTTTCTTGGACTTGCAAGGTATTATCGAAAATTTATTCAAGATTTCTCTGGTATAGCTTCACCTATGACACAGGTTGTTAAGGAATTAAGTTAATTTTGAATGAGATGTCAAATGCAAAGAAAGTTTTCAAACCCTAAAAGGAAAACTTACAACTCCTGCGCTGACCTTACCTTTAGGTCAAGGAGAATTTATGGTCTATATTGATGCTTCAGGAACAGGTTTGGGCTGCGTATATCTGCCTTTTTTTTTGCAGATCAGGTTAAAACAGAACCCAACAATAACAATTAATCAGTAGAAAATATTTTCACCAGGCTCATACACATCATACACTATGTTACACGGACTGTTCTAAAAGGGCACCGCACCCGCGTCGCACCTGCACCCAGTTGGGTGCAATAGTTGGACACAACTTCCTTTGTGTTAGGTGAAGTCAACCACACTGAGGTCCATTTCTATCCCAAAGTAGATTCAGTTAACCCTAATCAAGTCTATTTTTATCTATATTATATATATAAATGCATAAATGCACACACATACATGTAGTGTTAACTTAAAACTATTAAAAATTATATATATATATACCCTCCCCACAACCCCGCACCCAAGTTTTTTAAAGTGCCGCACCCGCACCTATGAGACATAGATCATACATATGTATCAATCTTGGGTTGCTATGGCACCACAACGTGATTAAAAAATAATGTGAATAGGAAAGATTCAATCAAAATAAATATGAAGTCAATCAAAAGCTATGTCACATGGGTGCGGGTGCGGGTGCGGGTGCGGGCGCGGGTGCGGGGATTCGGCACTTCCAAAAAACCCGGGTGCGGGGGTGCGGCAGGGGCAAAAATGTAAATATATATATAAGGGGTCGGGGGCGGGTTTTTTCAAATTTTACACGATAGCACAAGCAAGGCTACCACCATCTTAGCAGCTGACAGCTGCTGTCAGCAGATTGTCAGCAGATTTTTTTTTGTATATACAGCTGCACGATAGCACAAGCAAAGCTACCACCATCATTGAAAAGTCAGCAGCTGTCACAGATGCTGTCAGTTTTTTTTATATACAGCTGCACGATAGCACAAGCAAGGCTACCACCATCATTGAAAAGTCAGGAGCTGTCAGCTCCTGACAGCAGCAGATTTTTTTTTTTATATACAGCTGCATGATAGCACAAGCAAGGCTACCACCATCATTGAAAAGTCAGGAGCTGACAGCAGCAGATTTTTTTTTTATATACAGCTGCACGATAGCACAAGCAAGGCTACCACCATCATTGAAAAGTCAGGAGCTGACAGCAGCTGACAACTGCTGTCAGCAGATTTTTTTTTTAAAAAAAAAATTCGCAGGGGCAATTTTAAAAAAAAATAAATAAAAAAAGGACATAAATGATGCTGGGTGCGATCAACGCACCCAGGATCGGGTTGACCGCACCCGGTGCGACACCCGCACCCGCGTCGAGTCACATCGACGCGGGTGCGGCACCCTGCTAGCCGAATCCCTGTGACATAGATCAAAAGAATGGAGGAAGACAAAAAGAACATGAGAATGAGAGAAGAGTTGAAGGGTCTTAATCAACAAAAAAGGAGACCCATGACACTCAAAGATTCTAAAGAAGGAACCAAGAAGATTTTTATGGGAATCAAGGTTAATGAAAGGAATCAGGAATAATAGAAAGGCAAAAACACAGATTTGAAGAGAAAATCAGATTTAGGAAAAACACAGATGTGCAGAGAAAATCAGATTCGGGGAAAACGCAAATTTGAGGAAAATCTTTCGAGGAAGAAAGATAAAATGTAATAACACACACAAAAAAGTTTTGGTTTGGGCTAGATCCGGACCCGACCCGGGTCACCGCCCCTCGCTGTCATTAAAAGACAGCGAGGCATGCGGGAGGAGGGTTACGAACCCCCCCTCACCGCCTCTCGCTCTTTGTTCTCTCTCTCTCACCCTCTTATCCCGGACTCTCTTCGTCACTGACCCTCTCGTCTCCCTCGGTGTCTTCGACTCTCTCTCTCGCTCATCCACCGTCACCGACAACTCTCGACAGCCCGCCGCCACCGACATTATCAACCCTCTTCCTGCCGGCGAGTTTCCCTCCGGCGACCACCAGGTACGCCTTTCTCTCCCTTTTCTCTTCCGTTTCGCCGCCTCTCCTCCCTCGTTTCTACTCTTCTCCCTGTCATCGGTTGTTTACGACGGGGAAGGGCCGTGCGACAGGGGTTTTAACCCCACCTATTGCCGACAGGTCGGCAAGGGTAAAACCCCTGTCGCCTGTGAGGAGGGTTTCGGCAGGGGGTTTTGGGGCGCCCCTGCCTGCCCTTTTGACTTTACCAGGGAGGGTCGAGACCCCTCCCTGCCTCCTGTTCCTCTAAGGAACTGACAGGGATTCCCTGTCTCGTATCCTGTTAAGCAAATCGACAGGGGCCTTTGGCCCCTGCCTCCTCTCCCAAAGGTCGCAGGGGGGCTATTGACCCCTGCGTCTTTCTCTCGTTGCTTATTTTCTTGGCAGGGGCCATCGGCCCCTGCCCTTTTTTGTACTTTTATAGCAGGGGCCATCGACCCCTGCCTTTGTACTTTTCTCGGCCCCTGCCTCTTTTTAAAAATAACCAGCGGGGGCCGATGGCCCCTGCACCTGTTCCTTAGCGGCAAGGGTCATTTGGTCCTGCCCCATCCTTTTTTCTAGTCAATTGGGACGGTTGGCCCAGCCCTATCTATCGGAGAAGTCGAGTCTTCTCCTTGCTTTTGCTTTTGTTTGGGTTGCATGTTAATATCGCATAATTGCAGCTACGACGGATCCTACTCGCGCTTCGCGACCCGAGCCGTCAATCGTGTACATCCGCAGACGCCAGCGAGCTCGTAACTCTCAAAGGTAGGGGAAGATTGCACGAAAGACTTGGATAATTGAATTAAGTTCAATTAAACTAAAAATGATCATTAAATGAATATATATATATATATATATATATATATACAAATATATATATATATTTATACGAGTATGCACTTTACTCAATGATGTGGTTCCGCAATCCTTGCCCTTTACCTTCTATCAGTTTACTTGCCGTCACGCATCACGTCGAGGTTTAGCGCTGCACTTTTGCTTACCGCCTTTACCTTACGTCGCGCTCTTCGCCTAGGCTCTTGCTCTTGCATATGTGTTGGTATTGCCTTGCTATTGCAGATGACGTGCAGGTTCTTGCTCTTTGCGTATGCCTTAAAGGCATCCTCGTGGAGGATGCAAGAGGCATTTACTACCCTCTCTCTTGCGACGAGAGTTGAGTTGGGAGCAAGCGTTACATCCTCGTCTAAGGAAAGGGGTACCTTGTAAGGATCCTGACTCTTTGAGTATGCAGTCCTACAGACGAGTTGGGGTTCGAGCGAGCTACTTAGCAGGGGTTCTGTTGAAAAACCTGTATTCCGTCTATCGAGGCCGGTATCGAGTCATGCGAGGCATGTAGATACCCCGATAGCGGATGAGGTTCTAGAAAATCTGATACATAATGTTGGCACAAGGTACTGCTATTTCAAAAGATAAAGTAAAGTTGATAAACTTTACATCTTTGTAAAACACTCCTGTTGAGGCTTCTATTGAGGAGCTATACCCCCTTCATCCTAGAGTACTTGTAGTCGTGCACGACACGTCTAGTACTGCGATAATCGGATGAGACGGTCGTGTGACCTCGATCAGTGCTAAATGCACAATGCTGTAATCACATAAATGGCCTCACATTCGCCTTCACAGGCAAGATGCTCGAGTGGTTTAAAGACCACGACATAGAATGGGTCGTTAGTTAAGCAACCCCTAACGTACCTATTCGCTTCTATGTGTCTGTCAAAGGAGAGGACAGAGCGGTACAAACTTCAATGGACAGGTTGTTAACAACCACCCTACGGGCAACGATTCGGCCTCCCCAGTCATTGGAGTTAGGGGAAATGGGCTACAATAGTTAGCTCAACACTTCTGCAGAAGTTGGATGCATCCGTGGCACTGCCTGCTTTGGGGAATCCTCTCTCGGCTAAAGCTGTCCATTTGGAGCAAACTCAACTAGCTATTCGGGTTATTGAAAATACATAGTATAACAGACGCCCGAACTAGTCTCAGTTGTTTCTACGTTTTACCTGCGCGTACCCGCAGGCCAGTAATTATCGAAACATAAGGTCTGTTCACACTGGTCGTTGGGTCGTGAGATTCGCTTGCACTACTGATTCACTTGCACTACGGACTCACTTGCACTACGGATTCGCTTGCACTACGGACTCGCTAGGTACAGGTGATGATTAGGTACACCACTAGCGATGGCGCGATGGCTCTAAGACGTTCTTCTTCCTGCTCTTAGCTCGCGTCCTGATGTTTGGGGTTTTGTAACAAATTTTCCTTGAGATATCCGAATTTTGTACTATTTGGAGAACTTCTTAAATGAAAGTGGCTTTTCCAAGTGTTTGCAAGTAGCATGGGTTGTGCGTTTTGGTTCTTTTAGCTAACGCGCCCAAAGTATCAGCTTGCCTTTCTGAAATTAACAAAAGAATAGTGTTTCGCTGATTTCATAAACCATCTTTGAGATAAAGAGATCTCTTTTTAGTCTCTTGTCTATTCTTCTGAAAGGTTTGCAAGTTGAAAATTTTGGGGCGTTACATAAAAAGAAGGATGAGAAGAGAAAGTTGAATACCTGGAAGAGAAAATCAGATCTTGAGGGTCACAAAGACTTACCAGCTTTGATCCGAATCAATGGCTTTGATACCATGTTAGATTTAGGCCTGAGATTTCTGCAAGGAGAGAGAAGATGGCAGAGTATTGGGGCTGAATGCACACGATTCCAAAATTGGGAAAATCGTGCCTCTTTCTTTTCTTTTATAACTGAAACTGTAGTAATAAGATACATTCCAAAAATACCCCTGGTTACCTATGATGCAAAGGGATTTTAATAAGGGGGTATTTAAGACAAAAGAAAGAAATAATAATAAACAATATAAGATGGATCAATCCAGATCCAGATCGACTCATGCTACTAAAAAAGTCTAGGTAGCCAACACAAGAAGGTCATCCAGTCTTGGAGGAGATGACCTTTTATTGAATCCTTTTATATCTAGGCTATGTTGAACGTAAACAATACACATACACAACATAACATTACAACATGAGTCAAAGATTCATCTTAGATTCTGCATGCCTCGTTTAGTTGCATTACTTCAATACCATGTGAGCTACATTCAGTCATAGGACATGTATGATAACATCTGATGAGATTCAGACTCGTGCAAATTTGAGATGAATCTCATCGGCATTGGCTAACCCAACATCAGAAAATGAGTGGTGAGAAACCAACTCTCGTTTGCAAAGGCTAATGAGATTCATTTTCTCATTTACGTGAGAATCAGAATGATAAGGGACGTCTTGTGATTCTGATTCATGACTCCAATATCAAATTTGATTTGAAGTCACATGTGGCCCAGCAAACCAAACTTACCCTTAGTGTCTCAGTTTGTCAACTTTGAATTCTGTGATTTTATTTTTGCATATAATACCAGTGCATTAGTGGGTATAGGTTGCCTATTTCCTCTTACCTGCAGGTGTTAGTGTAGAGGAGTCTTTTATAATGCCATCCAATTATGGTATTCTTTTCTGACAACCTCCAATAGGTCATCGTAGTTCTTCCAAGATCTCCTTGTTGTTATAATGTCATGAGGCCCAATCCATTCTGTTAATGTAATTCAATTTCTGTGACTTCGACTTTCTTATGAACAAGCAAACTGAGTTTGCAGGCAGTGAAGAAACAGAAAGCCCAGTCATGATCGGTCATGACCGTAAGAAAATGTACTGGACACCCCTTATGGATGGCTATTTCATAAGCCTCATGGTAGAAGAAGTCCATAAAGGGACCAAGGTTGACAACACATTTAACAAACATGGTTGGAACCGAATGGAGAGGGCTTTTCAACAAAGATTTGGAATTCACTTTCATAGGGAGTATTTGAGAAATCGGCTAAAAACTTTAAGAAAGCAATGTAATGTCATAAAGTCTGTGTGTGAACAAAGCGGATTTGATTGGATCCGTGAGACCCAAATGATTACAGCTACTGATGAGAGATTGTGGGATGAGTATACCAAGGTGTGTTGTTTCTTCATATTCCATAAATTAGTAATGACATAGGACGATAGGATTGCTAGTAGCTGATACATGATACATACAGGAACACCCTGAAGCACATCAATACAAAGATAAACCTTTGCCATATTTTGAAGATCTATGTGCTGTATTTTCTCGCACAGTTGCTGATGGAAGAAGATACAGCATAGCAGGGGCTAATCTTCACAATAAAGATATCACCCCATCAATGGAAGCTATGATAGCTGCAGTAGATCCATTAACTTCACCTATATCTACTGGCCATGAACATCAAGCTAACGGTGTGCAGGACTCATCTGACTCAGGTGAGGATAAAGATATACTGAACAAGCGAAGGAAACGTCGATCTGTGACACCACACAGCCTTGATCATTCTAGAAAATCCCAAGCACTTGCTGGAGATGACGTGGTAAAAGCTCTTCGTCAGATGGCAACTGCAGTTAATAGCTTAGCAAGTGCTTTTAGAGAGGTCAAGAACCCTCAATCGGTAGAAAAGTACATGTCTGCTCTCAGTGACATACCAGGCATGGATCCTGATCTCTTTTTAGCTGCTTGTGATCTTCTGGAGGATGAAAATAAAGCTAAAACTTTTCTGGCACTGAATGTGGAGCTAAGGAAGAGATGGTTGATGAAAAAGCTTCGTCCATTCTAATCATAGTCGTGATAGATTATCTTTTTTTTTCTCTTTCTTGGATGACATGTAATTATAATAGCTGTATCTTACAGTAGTCTTGGATTGCTTTGATCCACTTCTGCACATGGTATGGGTTTGTATTAATCGACAGATGCACTTCTGCATGTTGGAGAGGTGCAATTATGTGAATTGAATATGCTTTTGGGATTATATTAACTGCATGTTCCTATAAAGCTAAATTTAGTTTGAGGCAATTATCATGCACTATCTCGTGGGCATTTTTGACTCACTCTGTAAATTTAATTTGAGGCAATTATCATGCACTATCTCGTGGGCAATTGTATGTGTTTATTTGTGTAATGAAAATTTAGATATAGTAATAGCCGCTTTTTAACTCCAATTCTGAATGATTTGTGGCAACAGCAAGTACTCATACATATGGCGTTGGATATGGTTTTTTTCACTTCGTTTTATTGCTTCTCTAGAAAACTTGTTATCGTGCATTCTAACTGTACAAGGTAATTAATAGTTTTGATCAAGACTCATGAGGGCTTCGCCCATGTAGTCGGAGGGGTTTGTGAACATCACCAAGTGCTAGGACGTCGTGAGTTTGATACCTGTGGGTAGTCTAACCCCAGCTTGCCTATTGAAAAACAAGAAAAAAAAGATCAAGGTTTACCGCAAATTGTCTGCATAGTTTCTCGATTATAATCTTTTTTTCCTTTTCTTGTTTTTCCCCCCTCGTAGGATATGTTCAATTGTAGGAAAATTGTTTGTAGACGGGGTTTCATCCTATCATTCATAGGAACAGGATTCACAAGAACCACTTTCCATATTTGTTGGAACATTAGCTGTAACCAAAAAGTGCGAGGAAAATGATTTGGCATTATGAAACCGGTACATAAAGGTTCATATGTTAGTATTATTTAAATACTGTTAATTTATTTTGTATTATATTTTTGAAATTTGTATTTTATTCTTTGATATTCTCTTACTGCATTTGTATTTTTATGGATCATTATGTAGTCTTATATTTACGTATATACCTTAGTCCATTTATTCATGCATATTAATTTAACCTTTAGCTTCCTCTAATAAATTTACTTAAATACCTTTGGAAATTTTATTTTCATACTGCCTTAAGAGAAAATATGGTTTTTTAATCTATTAATTAAAGTAAAATGATGTTCCTTTGTACTTGAACTCTGAAAATTCCACAATGGATTACCACCATTAATCATTTGTTTGTTTCTCAAATAAAAAAATTATACACAAAAGTATTTTACCCTTCATATCAGAAAAAGGGCTTACTTTTCTGAAAAATTTACTTTGTGAATATTTTTGGGAAAATAAACAAAGAGGGACCTACTCTTAGGTGCATTCCATTAACGTGGCTCAATTAAGATAAGCTTTTGTTCAAGCTTGGCTCAATTAGCTTGTTCAGGCAAGTTTTGTTACGAGCCTGAATGAGCCCATGGTCCACCTGAACTAAGCCAAGTTACAAGCGGCTTGGCTAGTTCGGTGAAAATATTTGTAACCTGACACTATTATTATATGCAGCCCAATCATTTTGCTTTCTGTGTGAACCTGATGGCTGTCAATGGGCTGGACCGTGTCAGGCCTATGTGGGTCCATTCCCAAGTCCAACTTTGAAGTAGTAGTCCATGTTTCAGGTTTCAACCAACATGACTCAAGCAGAATCTACCAGGTCCAGATACAAATAGTGTAATCCAAACCCCATCGAATCTTAATATTTTATGTTTTTATATTACGAAGATAATAGATATTAACCGAAATCTAGGTCGGACCCCGAGTCTGGTTTGAAAAGATTTAATGGGTAATATGATACTCTTATCCTGTGGGTATGAGTTCATTAGCTACTTGAACTCATTACTCCCTTTGTCTCCATATAGGAACGGGAAAACCACCTCCGAGGGGTGTAAACCCGGGTGCACCCCTTGACCCTAGGCAGCCACCGGCTTAGGCTTATGCAAGGGGAATACCGCCTGTGGGAATCGTACCCTGATTGCCCGTCTAACAGCCGAGGCCCGTTCCAACTACGCTACCCTCTCAAGTCTATCCCATTTTTTTTGCTGCTCTTATGAAGGGGCATTTCAAATTCCCTTTTTTTTAATCAAGGAAAAACCACCGATTTTTTTGGACAGTGAAAGGTACACTATTGACAAAGCTCTGTTCTGGTGCATTCGTTGCAAAAGTGGAAGGGTATTCCCCTTGCTCATTGGGAAAGTTTTCTCCTATGCATCAGAATGCCAATGGAATGTACCCTTAGGAATGTCACCAAGTTGATGGGCCTATTGGATCCAATTCAGGTTTTTGGATCTGGTCATACCTGACCAGTTGCCAGCCCTAGTGTAAATTATCATCAATGTGCACAGTTCACGATCATGGTTTATCTTAGGGAATTGAGATTTGAATTATGTGCTTAGAATTAATGTTGTATCCTTTCATTAGACTTTTGATATAGCACCTAATGTCTATGCTGACATAGTTGATCCAACATGGAAAACATAGAGGGACTTTAATAATTCACTATTTGGCTTATATTTCAATCATTCTACTTTACAAGATGATGTTCATTAGCAGAACAACACTGTAAAGATAAAAAATGAAAGATGGAAACTATCTCATCTTGGCCCCATCAAAAAATGGCCTTTCTCTGTAATCATTTATGATGGTATCCAAAGATTAATCTGGGTTGGCCCTATATCTGCTGCCAAGTTGACCAATCAAAGGTTGAGTGTTAAGTTGCTGAGGATGTAACGTTTCAAACTCAAGATATAAGTGGGTGTGTCTAAAGTATGATAGTTGTTTCTTTGATTCTACTCTAGGAAGATAACATTTTGCACATGTCCATTGTGTTCTTGTTGTATTAAAAAAGATGAAAGGACATAGTCCTGATCCATCTAGGACCATGAGATTTTTGAGAAATTTTGATAAATAAAGGAATCCAGAAGCGACACCACCTAAGTGAGTCTCATCTGAGGATTGAAATCAATTGAAATTGAGTTTAAAACAAATCTAGATTATTTTTCTGAAAAAAACAAGATCCTGAGGGTTAACAATTAAAAAATATTGATGCAAAAACCCAGGTTTGTGAAATTGATCTTGAAAGACAAGTTTTAAAAATCGAAACTAGATTGAAAGATTTTGAAAATAGGAGTACTGGATCTCGATAATGAGATGTGATGACATGCAATGTAATGCAATGCAATGAAATGATATGCCAAATGCATGCAGTGATATGCAATGACACATGAAGTGCAAACACTGAATAAGGGTGAAAATTTAAGGTGTTTACAGATTGTTATTTCTCAATGAAAATCAACCAATTAAGAGGGTTCTCAATCTGTAATGGACCATATTTAACCAAGGGCCCTCATTTTTAATCCCCACCTTGGCCATCAGGAAAAGATGAACCAAGCCTTCGGCACATTGGCTGGCCTCCAGTTGGTAAAACCCTTGAGGCCCCCCCTGCTCACCGGGGAGTACACCCGGCATTGACCTTGCTTCAAGGAACACTACCCATAGGTTTTAAACTTGTGACATCCTACAATAACTTTGTGATATTCACAAGTCGTACCCACCAGATGAGCGGAGCCCTTGTGAGCAGTCTTAGTTTTCATCATGAAAACCTACGAGACAAAATATAAAGGGTATATATTTGGTAATAATGAAGGTACGGAACTATTGATCTTGAAGTCATAGATGCATGTTGTATTGACTCAATATGGCCACATAGATGCGTTCAAAATGGCTTGTTCACTAAGAATCCGACATTGAATCATGTTTTTTTGATGTAAACGTTTGATTTTTGGAGTTATAAAATTTTGGTACATTGCCAACTGTTGATTTTTAAATCCCTTAAAAACTTTCTTACATGTCATAATGACATTATTTAAAACCCATTTCCTACTAAATAAACAATATTCTAGATTATATCCATAAGGTCTGCTCTGCAAAAAAAATTTAAAAAATATGAAACAAATTAAGGTGATTTCTACTCAATAGTTTCATACCTTCATTAGTGCCAAATATTTACCCAAATATAAATGACAATTTCTGAAATTCACATGCAATTGAAAGAATTAAATAGTGCTACAATTTTCCAATTTTTATTTGAGAGGCAACTAATTAAAGACATACAGTATTGTTTGAAAAATGAAACTATACGATAACAGTTTTACATATATTTAGAAGAATAAAATGGGATTACACTTGGTACACTTGATTGCACCGTACTCTTTGGCACAAAGTCATAGTTGTGAGATTGAATTAAGTTGTTTACATGTGAAGGCATGAGTATCTCGATGGTAAAATTTGGGTGGATTGTGGACTGTCGTTTTGAAGCCATTAAGACGCTTCTACAACACAAGGAGACACTAAAAAAAAAGTATTTTACTAAATAAATCATGTAGATCATATTTGTAGTGCTTGATCAACAAAAAAAAAGAAGAAAGAAAATGTTTAAAAACAGGTGGCTTCTAATGGAGATTGCAATACTAACGAGAGAGTAGCCCATAGAAAAGGCATCTTAGCATATTGTGATAGCACCGGGCTGAGCTGCTCATGATCTAATATTTATTCTGGAAGCTTAACCATAATCGAATTATCATATGGTTTTCTATGAAGGAATAGAAAAGCTAAGGACTTTCTTTCCATTAAAATTACGAGAGAGAGAGAGAGAGAGTTGGTAGGTTATAATAAGTTCATTCTCCAAGTGCCTAACCACTTCAAAAAAGCACAGTGGTTACTGGTTTTCAGTTAATATGAACATGTAGGTGTGCTTATCATTGTTTACTTAATGGAAACATACATTCAAATTAGTTTAATGAATAAACTTTTTTTCATAAAGTATATGTGCAATATGAGCTGCTGGCATTTTCTCTTTTTAAAAACATATCTAAGCATGAAAAGTACCTAATCTGGTCCATGTTTTCGGCTAAGTGATATATAATGCATTTGCAAATTCAGATTAAATGAACGGTTACGACTATACTTCGAAACGGTTAGAATGGTAAGGAGATTAAATTGGCTAGCACCTAGCTATCAGTGATCCTCTCTCTTTCTCTCTCTCGTTATATATATACACTAGATAATCGGCCTAACCATATGGCCGGGCCCTATAAGATAATCTAAATGGTAAAAAAAAAGTTTAAATCATAAATATTTATCAAGATTGAAAGGAAAATAATGGGAGTCATAAATATATTGACAAATTTAAAAATTATAAAATATTTTCATTTTATAGCTATTAAGGAGGAGAAAGATGTTTTGAAAAGAGAGAGAGACCTCATTTTATGCCTATTAAGAGAGAGAGAGAGAGAGAGAGAGAGAGAGAGAGAGAGCAGTTATAAATAGTAATTAATTTTTGTAAAAAATTACAATGTGTCATGTCATGTAACACTTTTTTTTTGAAATTCTACACAATTGCCCATACAAAATTTTAATTACATTCTCTACTCATCACAAGAATGTTAATTAGTAAAATGTTATAAAGCATCCAATTTTTTAACTTAATGCCCTTGCTTTTGTTTTTATAATATTTAGGATATATATATATATATATATATATATATATATATATATATATATATATATATATATATATATATATATATATATATATATATTCCAAAACAATCATACCTATTTGGTTTGACACACCTGAAGATATATAGTGACATCTCATTGAAAAGCTTGAGTGAAAATCTTTTGTTTTTCAGTATATTTATCTATTAAAGTATTTCATGTATACATTGTAGTGCAAGCAAGTTGATTTTAGATCCATCATACATCCGACTATCATGGTACGCTTACTTTTCGACCTTATAACGAGAACACAAAGGCTTAAGCATATTCCCACGTTGGTTATCTCTCAGAAAACCAACCAACTAGCTAAAATTTTAGGTTATCTTAGTAACCAACAAGATGTCCCAATCCTAAACGGATTTTCTAAGTTTGAGAGAGAGAGAGAGAGACTATAGCTAGCTTTGGTTATCACGCTTCTCCTGCTTCTCAAGAAAGAAAAGAAAAGAAAAACTTGTCTATCAATTATAGCAGATGGTTAATTAGCATGCTAACTTTTTGCATGTGTTTCTACATTATTAGGGAAGCATTTTACACACTACTTGGCTAGAGATCCGACTTTGGATTTTGAAAGGGATTTTGCCTTTTGAGATTTCAAGCGCACTTTTTGGAAATTTTGGCTACCTTGAGAATCCAAGCTGGGTGTCATTATCAAGACCTAGGTCACCATTCACCACCATTTAGGGTCATGAAAAATAGGGGTCTGGAGGGCATGGTCACAAGTAGTTTAAAGTGAAATGAATAATAACAGGATGAAGAATAGGAGTGCTGAAGATCTAGTGGCGACCAAGGCTGTGCTTAGAACCCAAAATTTTCATGAGTTATCTTTATTTCCAACAGCAGTTGGGAATTATACAATTTTGGGAAATTATTGTCGAACATTGGTAAGAGGAAAACGGATGGTCAACTTCCCCAAACTCATGATTCTACTTGTCCCAATGCTTGCAACAAGGACATGGATTTAGAATACCATATGGTATTTGAATACCATAGTACAAGGTCGACATCCTACAATAAAGATGGCCCCTTTTCATATTTTCATTGCTTATCCACCGATAGAGGCATTCATTATATGCACTCGAGTTGAAAGATCAGTGCAACCGTGTCACGAGAAATGCCATGCAACTTTGTGAGAGAGAGAGAGTAACAAGTGGCGGCAAAATTTCCTAGTACTACTTGAAATTCTACTGATTTTATTATAATACAACATCCTCATGGACATGGTAAAAGTAGAGTAGATTCTCCAACCAAATTGAGCTCATGTAAACCCATGGTCTGTCTATTGTCAACAAAGAAAGAAGAGTCACGCAAAGCAGAGAGCGAGAGCGAGAGAGAGAGAGAGAGAGAGAGAGAGAGAGAGAGAGAGAGAGAAGTCTCTACTGCGTAAGGAGGCTCCTAATGACTTCAGCTTGGGCACTGTCGGTGGAGGCCAACAGCTCGGAGAGCCTCTCGCTGAGGTCATCAACCTCTCTGTGCAAGCTCCTGATGTAGTTGCACGTCTCCTGCAGCACCTTGGATGCTGATACCTGCATATCAATCAAGATGGGAGGCAACACACAAGCTTGTTAGAAATCAAACCATTGTTTGGAACACCATCTTCCAAAGTGTTTGCAGAACAGCACCAACCTTGTCTGAGCTCCTGTTGCGAATCTCTGGTAACAATGTCTGCAACTTGGTTATCAGATCGTTGATCTGCTCATCGGTGATCCTCGGTGAACTAGATTGTCGTGATCTTGATCTCCTGCTAGACATCTTTACTCTGTAGAGAGAGAGAGAGAGAGACTGGGGAAAAGGTAACTCGTTTCTTCACTTTCTAAGGTAGCCAAAGTCAAGGAACTTGAGGATGAAAGGAAGGAGGAGAGAGAGAGAGAGATGCAAGGAAGACAATGTGGGAAGGAGCAATGACCTGGGGTTGGCATTAAATAAGGATGTGGAAAGAGAATCAATTTTTAAAGATACGCCATAATGTCCTCTTTCTGTGCCCTCAAGTTGGTTGATATTTTAGAGAGAGAGAGAAAGAACGGTTTGTTGGGAGACGATGACAATGGAGTTTTGTGTCAGACATAACACGCAGGCCACCTTTAAAATAACACAAAAAAGGGAGGGTGACCACCACCACACCCCTCACGCTCGGACACGCTCACACACCCTTCACACACTTGCACGAGGGTGGTCAAAGCCTCAAATGACACGCCTCTTCCCCTGCCCGGTCCCAACCCCTCACTCCCACCAACAGACACCATTCCCTTCTTTCTCTCTCTTGTGTAGTTGTAGGGCCTCCCCAACTAAAATGGTGTACCCGTTTTCCCTGGCCTCTTCATATATAACCATCAATCCCCATCCCTATGTTGTCCTGCTGCTTCCTCGTGACATGTTTCTCTTGTGGGCCTCAATATTTCGTTTGCTTTTCACTTGACCTGTTGGCCATCTACAGATTGAATCGCTTCATGTCATCCTTTTGTTGTCCCTTATCAAGGCCACACTTGGCGTAGCCACCGGATCTCTGCTTTATGAGCAATGACCAAGCAGATGAAACCCTAATACTTGCTACTTTTTCACTTGTTTAGTTGTTGCTTTTCACTGTTCTACAAGGGTGTATGCTAGTAACTTTCTAACATGCCATTCTCTCGTTCCCTCTTGACAAGTCACATTATCGAGCATAACCATGGAGCCCACCCACCCTAATATTGCACATACGAATTGATGGTGCCCACATGATTAAAATGGAAATTCCTCCTTGCTTGGCAGTTGAGATATACGTGAATATAGAGTAATAATAATTAGTGTTGCTCATACTCATGCCGATAAAATGTATTGCCCCCGTTGGTGTATATAATTAATTTGAGAGAAGGGCAATTTTCATGTTTACCTTTGTTTGACAGATCAAAGCGTATATAGCATATGAATGTGATGTTTTGGAACTAGCATTGAGGGTTCAAACTGATCAATTAGGAACCTAGTGGGCTTGCCTGAAGCTTGGTCGGAATTG
Source organism: Nuphar pumila (assembly GCF_984573655.1). Classification (NCBI taxonomy): domain Eukaryota; kingdom Viridiplantae; phylum Streptophyta; class Magnoliopsida; order Nymphaeales; family Nymphaeaceae; genus Nuphar; species Nuphar pumila. The sequence continues at coordinate 33,681,953 of NC_143262.1, forward strand.
ATTTGAGCGTCCAAGTTCAAGCATTGTTCAAAAGACACATTCTCAGGAAGGGTTATCGTCATCGAACCTCTGTTTGAGAGCATGATTTCAGAGGAAGACGGGACGGAAAATGGGGATTTACTGAATCCCTTATCCCTGCTACTGTTTGGGAGTCTAGAATTGGGATATGGGAGCACAGACAACCTTCCATCACCCCATTTCAACGACATCATTATGAGGATGTAGTTGACAACTCCACTCTTGAACACCCCTCTCATCTCTGCTCTAAAGCTTAAACTTGGATGGAGTCTAGGTCCTAAGTGAATCCTCATCTAATATAAACATTGCAAATCAATATAAACCCTTAAACATATGTGTTGCAGTCATCAAGCCTGAGTTGTAAGGTCATGTGGCCATAAGAGGACTGGCCATAAGAGGACGGTTGGGAAGCAATTCCAAGAGTCACTCTCTTCCAATGGCTGCAATTGTTCATGCATATAATAGTCAAAAAATAAAACTAATTAAACTAAATCACAAGCTAACTAATATACATTAATATACAGTTATATGTATGAATCTCAAGAGGTGTGTCTCTTGGGTTAAACGGATTTCTTCCAGGGATATGTCCCAAAATTCAACCTCTTAAAGGTTTATATAAGGGCTTTAAAAAGCCAGAAATGATATACATTGCAAGGAAAGAACTGAGCAAGAGAAATAGAGTTCATTGGGTTTATAAAGAAAATAAACACTGAGTGTAAGAGGGTTGAAGAATCAGACCTCCCTGGCAATTCCAAGTGCTACTATGCATGCTTCAGCCCACCAAATTTTTGCTCTTGCTTCTGCAAGTTCCAACATTGGTATCAGAGCGGGTTCAACAGAACCCTGTCGATGATCATGTGCGCTAGTCGGAATCATGTGCATCACTTTAAAATAAAAAACCAAAATAAAGAAGAAAATCAAATAGGAAATTAGTGAAGAAAGTCAGTGGTTTTATTTAAATTTTTTCTGTTTTGGGGAAAATGGTGAACTAGAGATTCCTAATTGCAAAAACCATGTTTATTTGGGTACAAAAAGAATATATATATATATATATATATATATATATATATATATATATATATATATATATATATATATAATAAATTTGTTTTACGTACCCTGATTCTTTTCGGTGATCGAAGTCTTCTCAAATTCAACATCGAAAGTTATAGCCGTGAGCGGCAAGTTCGTTGTGCCCGTATTCCTGAAAAAAAATAAAAAAAAGGGTGAGAATAAAATTAAGAAATCATTTCTTTGGGTCATCGTTGGCTTTCCAATATCGGAGAAGGGGGAAACCCTCAGAAAGAGGGAAAACTGTGAGAGAGAAGGGTTGTATTGAAAGAGGGCTCGATTCCCTCTTTCCTCTCTCGGTCATTCCCCTCACCACAGACCGATGCCTTGGTAGTTCACCGTAAGGTGATCAGCCCGCCATAAGTGCTCAATTTCTTTCCTACTTAAAAAAAAGAGCAAAAAGGGGAAGATGGTTTGGTTGCCCTCTTCATTCTATCTTTCACTTTTGGTTGGAGGAGGAAGAAAGGGTCATCGGCCCACCATGAGAAGCAACACTTCGCCAGAGAGGGCTCGACCCACCAAAGATCACCTGCAGCTTCAACAACAGTGGTGGGTCGACGTGAGAGGCGTCTGCTCGTTGTTAGAAGCAGCGGCTCGTCTGAAGAGGCATAACCTGCAACTCATTGGCAAAAAATCTCAGGAAGCTGAGGCGGCAACACTGGTCTCAAAAGAGAAGGGGTTAGGGTTAACACCCTCCCCAGTTTTTTTTAACAAAAGGAAGAATTGAGACTTCCTTTTGATATTTTTATTTTATTTTTTTTAAGATAAATTACATAAAACATCCAATAGTTATTAGAAAATTCTGTTATGAACACTTTAAAATTTTTTAAATAAGGTATCAAGTTCTAAAATGTTAGATAAAAGTTTATATTCTGAATTTTTTTTAGAATAAGAGTCTCTGTTCACTGCATTTGCAGAATAATAACTCCACTATTTTTTGATATTACAGAAAGGTTGTTTATACTTTTTGTTTAACTTAGGAAATTTATAAAACAATGTTTTGTGTATGGTTTTTTTCAGAAACATGTTCTACACTTTTTTAAAATTATAAAAAAGTGATTCTCCTTTTTTGATAAACTCAAAAACTTCAGAAAGTATTCTGCTTTGCTGATTTTTTACAGCAGAGGGCTACTGATCTTTTCTAAAATTGCAAAAAGAGGGTCAAAACCTTCTATTTAACTCAAAAAGTTGTGAAAACAGGTTTTTGTGTTTCTGCTAACACAAAACCTCTTATTTTGTTTTCTGAAATTGCAAAAAGGTGCTCCCGAGTTTCTAAAAACCACCTAGTACTTATTTGTGTCAATAATACTTAAAAATTTAGCATTTTTGTGTATTTCTTGCATATTTAAAGACCTTGTTGCATGCTAAACTAGTTTAGAAGGATTAAAACTAGTTATATTCACACATATTAGTTGGAATAGTTTTTGTTAATCTTAATATTTATTTATAATTAGGCTAATGGCAAATCTAATAGTCATGGTTGAGTTGCCCAAAATTAAAAAACTCAATAGGACAAATTTTGGAATGTGGAGGAGGAAGATAAAGTACTTATTAACTCATGACAAGACAGTGGATGTGTTAACAAAAGTAAAACCTTTACTAACTAATAAATCTAGCGAAGAAAACTTATAATAAGTTTATCGAAGATGATCAACTTGCTCGAACAACTCTTCTAACATTCATGTAAGATGACCTCATCTGAGTATTTAAAAATTTTTACACCGCAAAAAAAATAATGGAGGTAGTTAAAAAGAAATATGATATGACTTCAGAAACCCACATCCAACTCCTCCTGGAACAATACAATTCATACAAGATAAATGAGTCAGATAATATAGTCGATCATGTGAATTGAATGTTAATAATGGATAAGGACTTAGCCATAGCTGACAATGATATTCTTGAGAGAATGCAAATTTCTACCATATTAAACAATCTTTCTTTATCATGGAAAAGTATGTCAATTTTTATGAGACTGAACCAGAAAAGTCTTTGTCTAACTGAGCTCCCTTTGCAACTGGCTTTTGAGCAAGAGCACATGAACAAAGACAAGAAGAAAAAAATTATGAACATACAAGAGTCCTTCTCTGCAATTTCTCGTAGGCTCAAGCCTAAGGGTCTATGCTTCAAGAAATTTAAGAAGAATAAATTCAACAAGGGGCGTCAAGTGCAAACTAAGACTACAATCAAGGGTTTATGTTTTTCTTATAAAAAATTGGGCATTTCAAGAAAGATTACCTAAACATGTTCAAGAAAGAGAATCTAGAAAAAAAAGTAACTTGAGAGTATAAAGTAGTCTACACTGTATCTGAGTCATTGATCCCAAATGATGATCTCACAAGATGGTGAATTGATTCAGGGCTGATGAGATATGTGGCCAAGATGAATAAATGACTTATAGAAATGAAGGAACTGAAGCTTGGAGATCATAAGGTATATATGAAAAATAACACCTATAGTGATGTGGTCGAGATAAGGACCTACAGACTCTAAATAGAAGGGACTAGTCTACTACTGACGAATGTACTTTATGTACTTTTCATGAAAAGAAGTCTTTTAGTAGTAGGAGACTTCGCTAAAAAATGTTTTGAAATCCATTTTAGAGGTGACAAGGTCACAATTGAAAAAAATGGAAAAGTGAAGCTCAGGGGTTGCTATGAGGCTGACTATAGTCTCTTCCGTTTGAATATAACTTTTTCTATAAGTAATGCAAAGAATGTTTCTGGTTATATTAATTGTGTACTTTATACAAATGCATATTTATGACACTTAAGGTTAGGATATGTAAATATTAATAAAATAAAATTAATAATTCACATGAAATTATTACCTTATCTTAAAAATATAGAATTTAAAAGATATGAACCATGCATATCAGGTAAAATGATTAGACAACCATTTCCAAAGGGTAGTAGGGCATGCAACTTACTAGTTCTAGTACACATTGATATATATATATATATATATATATATATATATATATATATATATATATATGAACCCTTAACAATAGAAACATATGAAAAAAAATAATATTTTATCACATTCATAGATGATTACTCGAAATATGGATACATCTAATTAATCTCTAAGAAATCTGAAGCTCTAAAAAAGTTTAAGGCATATAAACATAAAGTTGAAGGATTATTATGAAAGAAAATCTAAGTTATTAGATTTGATAAAGGAGGTGAATATAACTTCGATGAGTTTAAGACCTTCTGCAGTAATAATAACATAACTCCTCATACAACTGTGCCTTATACACCTCAACAAAATGATGTAGTAGAAAGAAAGAATAGAACCCTAATAGATACTACAAGATTCATGTTGGCACATGCAAATCTTTCTAAAAAATTCTAGAGAAAAGCAATATGGACTGTCATGTATATTCTAAATAATGTTCCTTCTAAGGCTGTAGAGCTTACATCTCATGAGTTGTGGACTATTAGAAAGACAAACTTGAGTTATTTATGAAAGTGAGGGTTACATGCTCATGTGTTGATTCCTAGTCAGATGGGAGATAAGTTAGATAGCAAAACTATCAAGCGCATTTTCATGGGGTACTCAAAGGGATCAAAGAAATGTCGTCTATATAATCTTGAGAAAGGATTTATGGAGAGCAAGGAAGTGAAATTCCTGAAAACCAAAGAAAGTGGATTTGATCCTGAAGATGATGATGTCCTTCTAGATATCATAAATGATTTTAAGGCACCTACTCAAGAGTTAGAGCATAGTGATCTAGTTGTGAATAATGAACAAACTTCACTAGTAACTAGATAGAAAAGAACAAGAACTTCTCCATCTTATTTAAATGATTATTATAGGTTCTTGAGCGAGAAATTATGCTATTCCATAGACTTGGATGAAACTCTTGATAACTTGAGTTTTGAGGATGCAGTTGCTTCTAATGAATCTAAGTATTAAAAAAAAGTAATGAAAGATGAGTTGGACTCCATAAAAAATAATATACTTTGAGAACTAACTACGTTGTTTAAAGGATATAGGGCAATTGGTACTAAGTGGGTTCTTAAGAAAAAGCTCAAGATAGATGTAACTATCGATAAGTTCAAAGCTAGATTAGTAGCAAAAGACTATTCTGAATGAGAAGGGATTGATTATGAAGAAATATATTCTTTTGTAGCTAAAATGACATCTATTCATATTATTTTAGCATTGGTAGCTTGTTTCGATCTTGAGCTATATCAAATGGATGTAAAAATAACCTTTTTAAATGGTGAACTAAATGAGTTTTTTTTTTATACAGCAACCAGAAGGTTTTGAAATTGAAGGTCAAGAGGATAAAGTGTACAAGTTGAATAAATCTTTTTATGGACTTAAGCAGTTACCAAGATAGTGGTATTCGATATTTCATAATACTATAACCAAATTTGGTTATAAGGCAATTAATCTGGACTACTGTGTATATGCCAAGAATAGTGGGGGTATGTTTATTGTGTTATCTCTCTACGTTGATGACATATTAATTACAGAAAATGACATTGATATAATAAATGAGACCAAGTCATGGTTAAGTTATCGATTTGAAATAAAAAGTATGGATGAAACCTCATATATTTTTAGAATTAAAATATAAAGAAATAAAAAAATCAAGATTGTTATGTCTAAGTCAAGAAAAATATTTTAATCATATTCTAAAAAAAATTAAAATGGAAAGTACCAAGACAAAGGGTACTTCTATAGTAAAAGGCCTAAAGCTAAGTAAGAATGATTGTCTAAAAGATGGACAAGAAAAGTTGGATGTTTCCTATGCTCAGGCAATTGAAAGCCTGATATATACAATACTTTGCACTAAACCTAATTTAATCTTTGCTATAAGTCTAGCGAGTAGATATCAAAGTAATCCTAGACTCACTCATTGAGAATCAGTAAAAAAGATTTTTTAATATCTAAAAGGAACTAAGAAACTCAAGCTATACTATTAGTCAGATAGACTAAAGCTTGTGAGTTATTCAGATGCTGACTTTGCTGGTGATAAAGATGAAGCAAAGTCCACCTTTGGTTATATATTTATGTTAAGGGGTGGGGCAATTGTATGGTCATGCAATAAACAAGGGTACGACACAACATATTTAGGAAGCTGAGTATATTGTTTGTAATATAGTGTTCACTTTTAGTGTGTGGATAAATCTCTTCCTAAATGAGTTGAAATTGAATATTTTAAAAAATCTAGCTTAACTTTATTGTGATAATAAAGTTGCTATAAGATTGATTTAAATAGGAGCAGATAGCGCTAAAAGTAAGTATATTGCAGTTAAATATCAATATATTCATGATATGCTTATAAAAAATAAAATAACAGTGAATTATATTCCTTCAGGTAACATGATAGCAAATCCGCTAACCAAGGAAGTCACTGAGGATGTTTTTACTAGACATGCAAGTTATATGAGACCCAAGTATGCCTAAGTGGTGAGTAAATAAGTTCACATAGATTGTGTGAATAAAATATCACTTAAAAAGTATCTATATAAGGTTTCGGTTGATAACAAGCATGAAAACACATGATATCCCTTATGGCCAAGTGAGAGATGTAGGGTTGTGTGGCTATAAGAGGATTGTTGAAAGGCAATTCCAAGAGTCACTCTCTCTCAATGGTTGCAAGTGTTCATGCATATAATAGGTAAAGAATAAAACTAATTAAACTATTTTACAAGATGACTAATATACATTATGAATCTCAAGAGGTGTGTCTCTTGGGCTGAAGGGATTCCTTCCAGAAATGTGTCCCAAAATTCAACCTCTTATATGTTTATATAAGGGCTCTAAGAAGCCAAGAATGATACACGTATGTGGGAATTCATATACAAAGAAAAAACTGTACAAGAGAAACAAAGTTATCTGGGTTTACAGAGAAACAAGCACAGCATGTTAGAGGGTTGATGAATCGGACCTCCCTGGTGATTCTGAGCGTTACTGCACATGCTTCAGCCCTCCAAATTTACGCCCTTGCTTATGCAAGTTCCAACATGAGTAAACCTTGACAATTGCACTCTGTTTGCTTGGTCAACACAACATAAGCCCAATGGGTGCGTGTGACCTCAACCCTGAGGCACTTAGAAAACCGAACTAGCATTACTTCCTTGTGGTGACTAGCTTCTCCAGTGTGAGTGCTGATTTGGGTCATCAAGCGTAAATGGCCATGTAATTGTGTATTGCCTCCATGAACAATATTTGAGTATAATTTGGACAACATGTTAGGAAACAAATATTGTTTAATCAGGTTCCTATTCAGTTGGAGGAAGGCTAGTATTGAATCCAACTGATTCCAAGTACCTGGATTGAATATCCATTGCAATTGGGTATGCACTAAATTCAGTTGCAAAATCCTAAACTGGGTTTGAATCCCATCTGATATATTTCATTTACAGAAACTGACTAATCATTTCAGATTTGGGTACAATATTGAGCAACATCTCATCGTTGAAGTCCGCTGTCTCTCTCTCTCTTTATATAAATGTAAAGATATGTATAGAAAAAAGTGGTAGCAGCGCAGCTACAGTGGAACAACACTGGCTGTCCATCACGGGGCGTGAGGGACGGCCAGTGCCCAAAAAACACAAAAAAGCCCTTTAGCGGCAGTTTATGATCATTAGCTACCTATGCTATTCCCTGCCTACGTGTGCTGCGTGCATGATGCACAACATGTTAAAGTTATTAAAACCACTTTTAGTGGCAGTCGTGACTACCCTTAAAGCACTTTTTGCGTGTGTGCTGTACATTGTGGCTGTGCATCATCAACGATGGATGGCCAGCTACTTCTCTCTCTCTCTCTCTCATATATATATATATATAGCTGCTTATCACTTTCTGTGCTTGATGCAAACAGATGCACGTTGAGCGGCTCAACACGTGCGTGACGGACACTCAGTGTATAAAAGGCATTTAGCGTGCCTCAAAAAGTGCCACTAAAAGTAAAAAAAAAACTTTAGCGGCACTTGTAAAGCACGACTAAAGCATTTAGCGATGCTTGTAAAGCACCACTAAACCCTTAAATGACAGTTCAAAAGCACCCCTAAAGGCCCTTTATAAACAGGGTGCGCACAAAGCGTCCATCACGGGTGCAATGGATGCTCATTGTGCATCCGTTTGCATCATATTTACGTGTGTGTGGAGAAATGCGTTCACTAGAACCCTAAAAAAAAATCATTGTTGCAGGTATTTGTTTAATCTATTACATACATTTTTTTTGAAAGAAAATAGATTTATAAATTAACTGTCAAGATATGAAAATAATTGCATCGAAGATTCTAAGTGATGAGATATCACTCAGGATATGGTGATTACAATGCTCAATCATCCCATCAATAGAAAAAACCCTAAAGATGAAGATTACAAAGGTAGATTAAGCACATCTTGAGGTTTATTTATTTATACATTTTATTACACACTGTCAGCTTCACGGGCATCGTGCGCATTTCACATTAATTGAGATAGAAACATTTTGGAGAGAGAGAGAGAGATGCTATTTTATTGAGTTGAAAATGCTATTGACTAACATCTATTTCACATCAATATGCGAGGCATGTGTTTTTCAAGCTGAGAATGTAAAAGAACCATTGTATACAATGTAGAGTTATTTATTAATAAAGTTTGGTTCTTATTAATCCTTTGCCAAAACTATAAACAAGGATCAAAGGCTTACAAGCAACAATTGAATCTACTGCAAAGATCAATCTACTGCGAAGATCAACTGTCCCTTATATTGCCCTACTAAGCCTTCCATAATTCTTGGTCTTGAGGGATAGGTGACAATGGACAAAAGTTAATGACTCCCTCGCATGTCATTTATGACAGTCGCCCAACATGATTGATCTTGTGAAGGATGATCCATACAGTAGCAAACAAAGGATAGTCAGGTCAATTAGTGCACAGTGCCATATCCACCATTCAAGCATATCACATGAGCTTAGAACAAGTGAAAGAGGCAAGGCTGTACAAGTATCAGGAGGCCTCCCCCACCCCCACATAAAAAAATGCAGCACACATGCCATGACCACTTGATGCCTCCTTCCTTTTCATGAGTCTGACCTCTTTGGAACCCAAGAAAGGCTGAATTATCTTCCTTCCCTTTTATTGTTATCATTATTTAATTTCTCACTTTATTTTTGGATGCAACTGCAAGGGATCTTCCCTTCACTCCCCTCTAATATTAAAAAATTAATCCCATGCACCTCCATGATCTCTTATTATAATGTCCTCTTAAGTCATATTTTATACCCTCCCCAAGTCGGTGGAGGTCTTCAAGATTGAGTGCTTAGCACTTGAAATTGGCAATTAATATTCACACTGACAAGCAGCGACTAGTAAGGGTTTGTGCGTGTTTTCTATGAGTTAAATAGGGTTTTCCGTTTCTTCACACTAGCCAAGCCTACACTGTTTCAGCTCAGCTACATGCAGTCAGTGCCAAGCTTGAGCTGGGATTGGCTAAGCTCGAGCCAATCATTCATAATTAAAAAAACAAATTTACTTTATGAAAAAGATGGTTGAATTACAATCTGGTAGCTATTAAGCCAGTAGTTTTAAGTAATGGCTAAATAGTTAAATGAGCCAAATGAACCAAGATTAAGATGTCCGGACTCCACTTGTTTACATCCAGGCCTTGATCAGGCTTGGCTCATCTAGCTCAGGCAAGCTGACTGAGCTCAAGCTCATAAGAGCTTGAGGTAGAAGAGCCGAACCAAAGCAGGTTCGTGTAGAAAAGAAAAATCCCACAAAACCCACAAGATCATGTAGGATTTAAACGCATTAACATAAAGGTCAAAGGGACACCTGTCCAATCACTTAAGCCACCTTAGTTGTGTTAGTATATGTGATACATACCATATAAAGGTCAAAGGGACATAAACAAACAAAATTTTTATTAACTAAGCTTAATCTAGTTGTTAAGTCTAATCCATGTTTAAGCTCAATCTTGTTCAAGGCAACATGCTCACTTCTAAACTAGAGCCTCAGCTCGATTTAGAAAATAAACGAGCTCGAGCCAAGCTTTAACTTAGCTCGGCTCGTTGCTTGAGAGAGAGAGAGAGAGAGGATTTTTTTTTGGAGAGAGAGAAGAGGGGAAGGTATTAATGCAAAACTCTTGAATCGAGAAGGGATTCATAAATCTATGCTTTGTAGGCGTTATAAAACTGGTGGGGGAGCCATAAAAAATGATGTGGAGGATCTGCTTGCTGGTTGGAGGTACAGAACGAATCAATCCACTCATTCACACCACTTGCTCAGAGGGGGATCGAGTGGGCGCTTCATGGCTGCACGTGTGCACGAGCCTGATTATGTTCATGCACGTGCCTGTGCACATGCGTGTTTGCATGACTGTTATTGGATACAAGGAATATACTGCATACAATCTGTGTATGTAAAATTGAAACACAGGTCTGTAGCAATATTTACGAAAGATGGGATTTCTAGAAAATAATCTGTGCTTTGAGGAACTACTTTCAAATTCATTAACTTGGTATTGATTTTTTTGGGAAATTTGCATGAGCAAGCATGCATGTCTTAAGCGTTTTACAGCGTCACAGGCATCAGGTGAAATGTGATTGCACGAAAAAAGTGCCCCCATCCCCTTAAATGACTTGTCCCGTTCAGACTGTAGGCCACATCCGTGCTCGCATATATATCATGTATACTAACCCCATTACCACCGAGGTGGTATCCCATGTGGTAAGCAGGGTCCTGTGTCAAGCTGAAGGCAAATCCTGCCCCCACATGGGGGGCGGCTGTTGTTCTGGTAGGGGTCGGAGCTTTTCTATGTTACAGGTATGATCCCAGATGCGATCCCAGTCTGATTGACAAGTTTGAAATTTTTTGAAAACTATTTTTGGATATTTTTTAATATTGAAAGTGATTTTTTATTGACATAATATTACACAACTATTAGAAATATTAGAATAATACCACTGTGTTAGTGTCCTTGTCAGCATGTACCACCGTGTCCGCTTGTGTCACCAAGGACATGCAGCCAATGTCCACGTTGGAGATTTTGTGTGTGTGTGTGTGCCAAGAATGCATTCGCGAGTGTGTTAGTATGCACATGTACGATCTCACACACGTGCCAATAAGATTGAATTCATGATTAGTGTGTTACTTCATCGGTTTGTATGTGCATAGCGTACATTTGTGTTAATGCATTACAATTATGTTTGCTTATCGGAGAAGTTCGGGTTGGGTAAAATGTTTTATGTAATACATCTGTCTAAATGCATGCCCTCTGTTATGGGATTGTAAAACGCCATTTTGCTTAATTCCATCTTTTATTGGACAGTTGACGTATGATATTATGTTGTATACGTGCACGCACAAACACACTTGCACACGAGACTGCGTGTGCTTTGAAGCCTCCTCTCCATCCAATATTGATTTCAATCGGCAAGTACGTGTATGAATCTTTCTTTTAAGTGCAGCTCTCTCACTCTCTCTCTCTCTCTCTCTCTCTCTCTCTCTATATATATATATATATATATATACATAGAGAGAGAGAGAGAGAGAGAGAGAGAGACGAGTCCTTGTTAAATCAGAGCTAAAGTGCGCTGACCGTCCATCCATCGCATGTGTTGATGGACAGTCAGCAAATGTGATTTTTGGGCGAAAGACTTGTAGTGGCGCACTAAAAGCGCCAGTAAAATCCGAGTGCGTGTCGCACTAAAACCGCCAGTAAAGATCACAAACCTTTAGCGAGGGATTTACTGGCGCTTTTAGTGCGCCAGAGTTTTCAACACGATTTTTTTGTGCGCTGACCGTCCATTAACACGCACGATGGACAGTCAGCGTGCTTTAGCCCCGATTAAACACCAAATGAGTTATATATATCAGCAACAAAATTATGAAACAAATCACAAGTTAGCAACAATAACACCACTTTTTGTCTCTGTTTTTTCTTCTTCTCCTTATGAGTTACATCTGAACACTTTTGATACATAGAAACTGTTGCTTGCCAAGTAAGATACCCAACCACCAAAATCTGGTCAGGATACTTTCAATATTTGACTTTTACTAACAAAAATCAATTATGTTAATAACAAATTATTTTTAGCATGCATATGATTTTGACAAAAGCATGAGACGATTCAACTGTATGCATGCAGCCACTCTCTCCTCGTCAGAACATAATGATTTTTTTTTATAACGATAAACCCTCGATCGTCAAAAGCCAGAAAAACCCCATCGCATGTGTTGATGGTTTTTTTATAACGATAAACCCTCGAGAGAGAGAGAGAGAGAGAGAGAGAGAGAGAGAGAGAGAGAGAGAGAGAGAGAGAAAGACGAGTCCTTGTTAAATCAGAGCTAAAGTGCGCTGACCGTCCATCCATCGCATGTGTTGATGGACAGTCAGCAAATGTGATTTTTGGGCGAAAGACTTGTAGTGGCGCACTAAAAGCGCCAGTAAAATCCGAGTGCGTGTCGCACTAAAACCGCCAGTAAAGATCACAAACCTTTAGCGAGGGATTTACTGGCGCTTTTAGTGTGCCAGAGTTTTCAACACGATTTTTTTGTGCGCTGACCGTCCATTAACACGCACGATGGACAGTCAGCGTGCTTTAGCCCCGATTAAACACCAAATGAGTTATATATATCAGCAACAAAATTATGAAACAAATCACAAGTTAGCAACAATAACACCACTTTTTGTCTCTATTTTTTCTTCTTCTCCTTATGAGTTACATCCGAACACTTTTGATACATAGAAACTGTTGCTTGCCAAGTAAGATACCCAACCACCAAAATCTGGTCAGGATACTTTCAATATTTGACTTTTACTAACAAAAATCAATTATGTTAATAACAAATTATTTTTAGCATGCATATGATTTTGACAAAAGCATGAGACGATTCAACTGTATGCATGCAGCCACTCTCTCCTCGTCAGAACATAATGATTTTTTTTTATAACGATAAACCCTCGATCGTCAAAAGCCAGAAAAACCCCATTGCATGTGTTGATGGTTTTTTTATAACGATAAACCCTCGAGAGAGAGAGAGAGAGAGAGAGAGAGAGAGAGAGAGAGAGAGAGAGAGAGAGAGAGAGAGACACGAGTCCTTGTTAAATCAGAGCTAAAGTGCGCTGACCGTCCATCCATCGCATGTGTTGATGGACAGTCAGCAAATGTGATTTTTGGGCGAAAGACTTGTAGTGGCGCACTAAAAGCGCCAGTAAAATCCGAGTGCGTGTCGCACTAAAACCGCCAGTAAAGATCACAAACCTTTAGCGAGGGATTTACTGGCGCTTTTAGTGTGCCAGAGTTTTCAACACGATTTTTTTGTGCGCTGACCGTCCATTAACACGCACGATGGACAGTCAGCGTGCTTTAGCCCCGATTAAACACCAAATGAGTTATATATATCAGCAACAAAATTATGAAACAAATCACAAGTTAGCAACAATAACACCACTTTTTGTCTCTGTTTTTTCTTCTTCTCCTTATGAGTTACATCCGAACACTTTTGATACATAGAAACTGTTGCTTGCCAAGTAAGATACCCAACCACCAAAATCTGGTCAGGATACTTTCAATATTTGACTTTTACTAACAAAAATCAATTATGTTAATAACAAATTATTTTTAGCATGCATATGATTTTGACAAAAGCATGAGACGATTCAACTGTATGCATGCAGCCACTCTCTCCTCGTCAGAACATAATGATTTTTTTTTATAACGATAAACCCTCGATCGTCAAAAGCCTGAAAAACCCCATCGCATGTGTTGATGGTTTTTTTATAACGATAAACCCTAGAGAGAGAGAGAGAGAGAGAGAGAGAGAGAGAGAGAGAGAGAGAGAGAGAGACGAGTCCTTGTTAAATCAGAGCTAAAGTGCGCTGACCGTCCATCCATCGCATGTGTTGATGGACAGTCAGCAAATGTGATTTTTGGGCGAAAGACTTGTAGTGGCGCACTAAAAGCGCCAGTAAAATCCGAGTGCGTGTCGCACTAAAACCGCCAGTAAAGATCACAAACCTTTAGCGAGGGATTTACTGGCGCTTTTAGTGCGCCAGAGTTTTCAACACGATTTTTTTGTGCGCTGACCGTCCATTAACACGCACGATGGACAGTCAGCGTGCTTTAGCCCCGATTAAACACCAAATGAGTTATATATATCAGCAACAAAATTATGAAACAAATCACAAGTTAGCAACAATAACACCACTTTTTGTCTCTGTTTTTTCTTCTTCTCCTTATGAGTTACATCCGAACACTTTTGATACATAGAAACTGTTGCTTGCCAAGTAAGATACCCAACCACCAAAATCTGGTCAGGATACTTTCAATATTTGACTTTTACTAACAAAAATCAATTATGTTAATAACAAATTATTTTTAGCATGCATATGATTTTGACAAAAGCATGAGACGATTCAACTGTATGCATGCAGCCACTCTCTCCTCGTCAGAACATAATGATTTTTTTTTTATAACGATAAACCCTCGATCGTCAAAAGCCAGAAAAACCCCATCGCATGTGTTGATGGTTTTTTTATAACGATAAACCCTCGAGAGAGAGAGAGAGAGAGAGAGAGAGAGAGAGAGAGAGAGAGAGAGAGAGAGACGAGTCCTTGTTAAATCAGAGCTAAAGTGCGCTGACCGTCCATCCATCGCATGTGTTGATGGACAGTCAGCAAATGTGATTTTTGGGCGAAAGACTTGTAGTGGCGCACTAAAAGCGCCAGTAAAATCCGAGTGCGTGTCGCACTAAAACCGCCAGTAAAGATCACAAACCTTTAGCGAGGGATTTACTGGCGCTTTTAGTGCGCCAGAGTTTTCAACACGATTTTTTTGTGCGCTGACCGTCCATTAACACGCACGATGGACAGTCAGCGTGCTTTAGCCCCGATTAAACACCAAATGAGTTATATATATCAGCAACAAAATTATGAAACAAATCACAAGTTAGCAACAATAACACCACTTTTTGTCTCTGTTTTTTCTTCTTCTCCTTATGAGTTACATCCGAACACTTTTGATACATAGAAACTGTTGCTTGCCAAGTAAGATACCCAACCACCAAAATCTGGTCAGGATACTTTCAATATTTGACTTTTACTAACAAAAATCAATTATGTTAATAACAAATTATTTTTAGCATGCATATGATTTTGACAAAAGCATGAGACGATTCAACTGTATGCATGCAGCCACTCTCTCCTCGTCAGAACATAATGATTTTTTTTTTATAACGATAAACCCTCGATCGTCAAAAGCCAGAAAAACCCCAGGTGAGACCCCACGATCACCTTACCTTACCTGACCCACCTCAGAAAGCTACCAATACACCGTGTGCCAGTGGGGTTTGATCTGTGCAAGAACATTACCATTAATTAGCACAGTTCTTGGATCAACATGCCCCAAGCAATTTGCAGAGAGCATGGATTCCAACAAGTATGGGGTTTGAGAAAAGGTGTCTTGGCCTCGTGTTTTGTCTGTTTTTGCTTTTTCTTTTATTTTATTTTATTTTTTTTTTTGGTGGTGGGGGGGGGGCTTGGTCGTGTCATGGACCACCATTTCCGTAGGCAATCATACTGGAACATACTCAATACTCAATGCATGCAGGGCTCAACTTCAAGATGATAAGGACAAGCTTGGGAACATGTGGAACGCAGAGCACATGGCATGGATGTATTACCATCCCCCACCTCACGTACTTCGTTTCCCCCTCCCCCCCAGGAATGCACATCCAACACATTGCCCATGAATTCTGCGTTTGTTAATGGACAAACACATGTGGCATACCATATGTTATGCACGACTCACGAGTTTCAAAGTGTTTTAAAATGCATTGTCCGTAGCTTTCAGAGGTGAGCCACATAAAGGCAGTGTGGTCGATCGTGGGCCCCACCCAGGGTTTTAATCTCCTGGTCCCAAAAAAGACACTTGGTTTGTGTACTCAAGATATCAAAGCATGGGTGACGCATAGGGATGGCAGTGGACCGGGGGAAAGCGGGGCCCGCCCCGCCTCGCCCCATTTGGACCGGGGATGAAGGGTATGAAACGGGGATGGAGGCGGGGACGAAGGTTAAAATCCATCCCCGTCCGGGGGTGGAGGCGGGGATGGACGTGCACTTTTCCCCGCCCCGCCACGATCCCCGCCTCATCCCCGCCCCGACCACTTTTCCCCGCAATATCCCCGCCCCGCCTCATCCCCGTTTGAACCGGGGATGAAGGCGGGGGTGGAGGATAAAATCCATCCCCGTCGCGGAGGCAGGGCGGGGTTGGAGACCTTGTCCCCCGCCCCGCCCCGCCCCACTGCCATCCCTAGTGACGCAGGCTTTCAAGTAACTGGAAATTGGTTATCATATTGAGATCAGGTTATTTTGCATTCCTATTCTTTGGGATGTCAATTTAAGTGCAAATAATATCATGGATCCACAATTTATTGAGGGGATTCTCTCTCTCTCTCTCTCTCTCTCTCTCCACACATACGAGCAATTGGTCTTTTTTACACAATTACTGTTTTTATAGCATGTTTTGTAAATCAGACCCCCAAAAAAACAATTTACACAGCTTATTGGCTTTGTATTTGATGCAGCGCATTCAGACGATATGGAAGAGAACATGATAAAAACATGTTCCACAGAGAAATATCATCGATCCTGGATGTGCAAACCCAGCTCACACCAGGTTTAAGGCAGACCTGCAATGACAAAACACCATATTTGGGCATTTGGCACTTTTCAAAATTTAGTTTGAAGAAACTAAATATTATTTTTGTCCTGAAACCACTTTTTGAGAATCAAAATAATATTTAGGACATTTTTGAGAATTTTTGTAGCAAAAAAATTCGAACATTTTTTTTTGGTTTTTTTGAATTCTTTACTCAGACTCTATCAGTAGCTTGTTAGGATCAATTTAAGATATTGGAGGGTGTAGTGGGTATTTTGCTAGTTTTATTTTTGAATCTGGATAATTTTTATTTGAATGAGAGTTTTGAATCACCTAGGGTTCCCAATATAATCCACAAAGGCGTGATCTTGATGTATGACATGGAGGAGAACGTGATGAAGACACATTTGGGGAAGAAGTACCATCGAGCCCGAACACGCAAGCCCAGCTCACGCCAAGTCTAAATCAGGCCTATCAGGACAAAAAATGTTATTTTTGAGTATTTTTAAACTCTGAAATTTATTTTGAAGAAACAAAATATTATTTTTGTTCAGAAATTACTTTTTTAGCATTCAAAGAATATTTGTAAGTTTTATAGCTGAAAATTCTAACTTTTCCCCCAGCGGACTCGAATCTAATTCTAATAGCCTGTTAGAATCCATTTAGGCTATTGGAAGGTATATTGGTTTGTCTGAGTAGATTTTTGTTTTGAATTTGGATCTCTTTGGGTTTCTAAAAATAGTTGTTAGAGAAAACAAAGGAAGCTTATTGGGTCCAGTTGTGGTTGTTGGGCCTCTGACTCCTCTCATTGGACCAATTGGGTGGGTGGTTGCCCTAAACCTCAAAAGAGGAACATTGTTCCTCCTCTCTTCTGCTTTCTATATCAGTCAAGAATGTGAAGGAGAAGGGATCCTCTTTGCTCGCTGAACACTAATCAACCTTTGTGAACCTGAATGGTGTTTACCCATTCGATTCGCCTCATTGGAGTTCTTTAATCGTGTGAAGGCTGCCTTTGGGAGAGCGACCGGACGTTGACCATCAAACTGGTCCATCCGCTCGCAGTTGGGATTTAGGACGTGAGAACTGTCTTGGCCATTAATGATCTCGTTGGAGCTAAGATTGTTCCCTTTTACTCTCTTGGATGTTTCTTTTGTTGCATTGACTGTGGTAGTTTATTTTGGCTTTCATATTGTAATAGTTGGTTAACTTAAAGGAATGGAAGTTAATCGATTATGGTTGTGCGTGAATTATTCGCTCTTAAAAATATCTGTTTAGCACAGGTTTAAGTGTTCACAAATGTTTCGTGTTCAATCATTTGTTCTTTGACTGTTATATGGCTGAATTTGAGGCAGTGTTTGGTAAAATGTCTCAATGAGCAGATTGAACAATTCTAGTTAAGATAATTCTGGCTGGTTTACTTCCTCTTCTGTAGTTATCAATTTCCCAAGAGAATTGACATTTATTGATTCGGCTTGGGATGCTGTTTGCTATCATCATTGTGCACTTTATTAGCAACATTTCAAAACTATTGAGGACGGTCTCTTTTTGAGCTTCCTAATAGGCATCTGTTGTTGTCCTTTGAACTGTGCATGTTTGTCTCATGTAGTGATGTTCCTTCATTTGCTGATTAGCCCTTGAGTGTCACCTTTGCAAGCTTTTGTGTATTATGGTCTTATTAACATTCATAAGTCATTCTCGCCCTTATAATCGTCGTTAAGTTGGTATCATAGCTTAGGTTGTCGAGCTTTTTAGTTCGACACGATTCACCTCCCTCCGGTGCAAACTTGATGTGTGTTGAAGTTCAGCTCTTATCAAACGTGCGTGGTATGAGCATGACACTAAAATTGTCTTTGCAGTTCGTCTTCGTCCTCAGAGGAGCTGCAATATTTTTTGTGCTTCAAGGACGAAGCAAAGCGAACCCCGAAAGTCTGATGCAGTCATTTTTCATTGCATCATATGTTTTTCCAAAATCGAGTCAACTTGGAGCTATTAGGAACCAACATCATATTTTTTAAATTATAAAATTAATGTAAATATTTGAAATGTGATTTTCTAGAATGATATTTTGTATTTTAGTAATTGCTATTATGTTTAGGGTATTAGAGAAAATGTAAGGACATAGTTAGATTATGTTTGTTTAATTAGAGTTAGGTTATTATTTGGTGTCCGTTAGGTTTCCTAAGAAAAGACGTGAATGCTGAATGCAACTAGGTTAGGAAGCTTGTTGATATTTTATTTATAATGTTAGATGTTATCTAGGAAGTAGGTTTAATATAATTGTGTTAAATTTATGTAGTTGAGTAGGTTTCTATTAAGTTAAAGAAGACGTTGGGGAAGTGGATAGGTTTTTTTATTAGGGTCTCTAAGGCCCACGTCTTTCTCTTCTTTTCTATAAAAACCAAATCAATGTAACAGTCAAATGAGTAATGGTTTAATGAAATTTGAGTTTTTTGGAAATCTTTCTTCTTGGTGCATGCTTCTTGTGTGCTAGATGCCTAAGAGAGAGAGAGAGAGAGTGAGTGCAAGCCGGTTCGTCCTTACCACCATGAGAAGCATCATTTTGGTCAGCCCATGCTGAAACTAATCAAGTCACTAAACCCCTAGCCGGTCCTCATCAAATCAGGAGCTAATAGAGTTGTCACAAACAAGCTGCTGGCTGGTTTTATATGTAATGTAGGAGTTACGAGTCTCAATCCAGTTACGACCAACATTTTTTTTTGTTGTAAGCTCTAATTCTGTTCTCATTGGACCTATGCATCGCCATCAGATCTTTATATTATTCAGTGAAAACATGCATTGCTTTAAGAATTTATACAAGTTTTTAAAGATATCAAAAAGTTCACAGCCCGTAATGCACCAAAATTTTATAACTGATCATTATTGGAGAGAATAAGAGCGACCAGGTTCTTTGTGTTAAATTTATTTAACCCAAAGACATTTCTAGTAAGCAAGAAATGATAAACATATTAATAAGTTCACATTTAGTAAAAAACGGGCAACTATAACTTTTTAATAAGACAAGGTAGTCACGTGATTGGCTAAGGTCTATTATTTTCTTTCTTTCTTTCTTTTTTGTGGGGCACACACACTACCCTATTTTCACATTCTTACAGCTTTTGTGGATCAATCCACACTTAATAAAAACAATATTTGTGTAAATCGTCTGATTATGCAGTGTAAGTGGATTTTTCAATAGCTTCAAATATCGAAGGTCCACAATGCAAATTTGACAATTGAAAAGGCTTACGCTAAAATCACTCAATCGAAAGTATCATTCCTAGCAAATGCCTTCTACAAGGTTATATTGCTCCTATGAACTTGCGGCAGAGAGTAGGGAAGTACCCAGTGTAGCCAACAATTTTCTTACATAATATATATACACAAACAAACACACGGGCGTAACTCTCTTGAAAGTGTAGTCATTTTGGGTTACGAGTCAAAGTCAAGTGTTAATTTGTCATATTATTAAGAGTTTTGGGTAGTTTTGTCAATGTGTGGTACGTAAAAATTTCATGGGTAAATGTTATATTATTATAATATAATATGGATAGCATGGACATAGAAAAAGATATTAACGTGAGGTTATTATATAATTTATCCATGCACATAATGGGTAACTCTCTAAGTCATGTAGGGGGAGATGTGTCGGATGTAGTGCCATTGAGATGGAATGTGAAGAGCCTAGAGAGAGGTTATATGAGTTAAAATATACAAGTAGTACTCATAGTGGTGCATGCCATTAGTAGTCATTAAGTTGAAGTTTTATAGTTAGATTTTTGACCAATGAAAGAAAGGATAAAAGTCAAAATGTGTGTAAGAGAAGTGTGTAGAAAGAGCTCCCAACTTTATATTAACCTATGAGCTATGTATTTTGAGTGTAAGCGAAGAGTATTATCCAATAAATTGATGTTGTTTAGTGTTTATTATTCTTGAATGTTTTTTTTTTGTGAGATTGAAAGCTCCTTGAATTTTTTTTCAAATTGGTATTAGAGTCACAATGTGATGCAATACATCTGGGCAAACTCGAGGAGAACATGATGAAGACACGTTCGAAAAAAGAATACTGGCAAACCCGAACATGCCAACCTAGCTCACGACTAGCTTAAATCAAGCTTGAAGGCTAAAACGTCTATTTATAGATATTATTGAAACTTTTAGATTTTATTTTTGAGAAACTAAAAGTTTTTTTTTTGTAGAAATCATTTTATTAGAATATTATTTAGGATTTATAGGAATTTTTGTACATAAAAATTCAAACATTATTATATTTTCCATGTTTATTCTGTGAATATGGATCTAGTTTCAGATCCATCCATTTAGGCTACTAGAGTGTATAGTGGGTTTTTGGGTAATTTTTTATTTGGATTCGAATATGTATGTGTAATTTGGTATTTGGGTCCCAAATAAAGTTGTTGAAAACCTTGAGAGTTCATTAGTCTAAATTCTAGTTGTTGGGCCTTAGATCCAAGGGGCGACATCCCCATTTCTCAAAACAAAGGATGTTGGGCTTTCTCCTCTTTATTCTCTTTTTCATCCCTAAAAAAATATAAGGAACAACTGCTATTTTGAAGAAGAAAACTCTATTAAACATTCGTATGAGGTGAAGATTCACCCTCCCATTCATCCTTCCTGGTGGTCGTCTAAACATGTGTGCTATCATGGAGTTGGGAACCGTGTTTCATGATTTTTTGTGTTGAGACCGAACAACCATCACACTATGTGTGGTTTGCTTGTAAGGCTCACCAACTGTTTGGTGAAACATCGTAAAGAGTTAACAATGCTATCCAAACTCAATTTTGAGACTATTTTTTGATCTTATTCTGTGTTGTTTAATCCCCACTATTGAGCATCTGAAATCAACACAATAAAAATCATCATTAAACATCTCTATGTATGAGGAGCAGACTGTTAACCTACATGTAAACTCTTACACTTGTTCCTAAGAACAAGAGGGTGAGATGACTACCACACACACACGCGCCTGCGCGCCTGCCGTGCCGGTTCCGGTTCGGGGCCATATCCAATCAAGACCAAAGTACCTTTTTGCCCAAAGTTTCTGTGATTATTTGGATTCATTAATGGGTTATGAGAAATGATAACGGGTCATGACTCCTCGTAGTTCATGTCCGTTAATGGGGCTCGATTCCTCGAATTTCATAACGGATCCTTTCCATGTTTTTGTAACCGTTCGTGGGTTATAAAAATATGGTTAGGGCTGAGGTTACACATATGCTAGATGCACAGAATTCTGAGGAAGTAAGGCTCTGCATTTTCTCTCTCCCTGCTGCTCTCGCTCTCTCTCTCTGCATTTTCCCAGAAGGGGCTTTTTGCAACAGCAGTTTAGAGAGGTTGTCTTCAAAGGATGATCCATTGGAGTGCACTGATCTTGATCATCGAGGCTATTGTATCTTGGAGGAAGGACGCCGGACCCTGTTTGCACTGTATGTGGGGGCGAATCTTCTCTAAGAGAAGTACTTTCGTATGCCTTAGCCTGTTATACAATATTAACATGTTTTCATTGTTTTTATTGTGTTATATGCATCTGTTTGTTCATGTGTTGTTATCTGAATTTTGGTATTATGCGAAAATCGATATGCTTGCTCCCTATTCCTGTTTCGATTGACTGTTAATCATGATTTTCATGTTGTTGTATATCCTGATTTATGTTATGATGTTGATTGTGAAACTGTGTGATCTGAATTATGATCCAAAAGTCTTAGAGAAGATTCTAAGCATGTCGACTTTTTCTGCTTTTGTACCAAAAGTAGACATGTTCGGTATGCCGGAAAAGTTTGCCCTTCAAAATTTCAAGCGTTGGCAGCAACACATGAAAATCTGGTTCATTATGATAGGGTTGTTATCTATTCTGAAACTTGACTGCCCTTCAGTTTATAAAACTGACCCTGATCCTGCTGCGGTTAGTGCTGCGGTAGAGTGGAAAGAGAAGGACAGTATATGCCATGGTTGCATACTGTTGGCTCTGTCCAATACATTATTCGATGTAAACTGTTCCTCATCTACCACTGCTAAAGCATTATAGGATCAACTCGACAAAAAATACAATACCGAAGACCAAAGTCTTGAGAAGTACTCGGTCGCCAAGTTTCTAAAATATCAGATGGTAGAGGGAAAGTCAATCACTGAGCAGTCACACGAGTTTTTGTTGTTGCTCCACAGTTTGGCTGAGGTTGATATAAAACTTCCTGAGAAGTTTCAAGTAATGACCATCGTAGAAAAATTTCTTAAGTTTTGGGTAGACTTTGGTATGTCTCTCAAGCACCGTAGAAGGAAAATCTCCCTGGATGATCTTATGGTAGCTATTGCCATTAAAGAAGAGCACAAAAGTCAGAAACAGGTTGTGATGCCAACTGAACAACCTAAAGTGAACATGATGACCAGATCTTTTAAGGGCAACGAACAAAAACCAAAATCTGCAATGAAAAACCAGTTTAAACCTAAGGCTAAAATTCAGAAAAAGGCAAAGAACAAACCGTGCTAGAACTGTGGGCAGGTTGGGCACTGGGCTAAGGAATGTCCTTTCAAGAAGGCCAAAGCTCATGGGACCATAGATGGAACGCCTCAAGTCAATATGGTGACTGAGGTCATTGGGACCAATATTGGCTATGTCTCTGTTAACCCACAAATCTATCACATTTATGAGCTAACTGAGTGGCCTATTGACACTGGGGTTAATGTGCACGTTTGTGCTGATAAGTTTGTCTTTGTCTCATACCAGGCTGCTGCAGGCAGATCCGTGACTATGGGAAATTCAACGACTGCAAAGGTGTTAGGGAATGGACGCGTGAATCTGAAGTTTTCTTCAGGATGAGTTTTATCTCTAGACAGAGTGCACCATGTGCCTGTAGTTAGAAGAAACATTTTAAGTGGTTTATGTCTTGTTAGAGAGGGTTATGAATTTAACTTTAAATGTAATAAAGTTGTTATTTTACATTCTGGAACCTTTATTGGCAAGGGGTATTTAGATGATGGTTTATTTAAACTTTGTGTTGAATATGTTTGCAGTGATAAATTAGAGAATGATGTTTTTTTTTATTCATTGTCTAATGTTGCATATAATATAGAATCATTTGATTTGTGGCATAATAGATTAGGTCATGTGAATTTCAATTCTGTGAAACGCATAATGAACTTGAAGATGATTCCTAAGCATTTCATAGATAAAATTAAAAAATGTAAAATTTGTGTGCAAGCAAAACAATGTAGGAAACCATTCCATACGATTGTCAGAGATTCTGAAATATTGGATCTGGTGCATACAGATATCTGTGAGTTTAATGGAGTGTTAACCAGAAATCATAAAAAGTATTTTATCACTTTTATAGATGATGAGACTAAATACTGTTATGTGTATCTGCTAAAATCAAAAGATGAAGCTTTTGATAAGTTTCTTATTTTTAAGAATGAAGCAAAAACATAAACTGGTAGAAAACTTATTGAGGTCTGATAGAGGGGGAGAATATACTTCTAACAAACTTGATGAATATTGCAAATCTGTTGGCATAATTCATGAGTTTACCACTTCATATTCTCCTCAATCTAATGAGATTGCAGAAATGAAGAATAAAACCCTAATTGACATGATAAATGCTCTACTAGAGAGTTCTGAATTACCTACCTATATGTGGGGGGATGCTCTGAATACAACTTGCCATATTCTGAATAGAGTTCCTTAGAAGCATAAGGATAGTATCCCTTTTGAACACTGGAGAAATAAGAAATCGAGCTTGAAATACCTTAAAGTGTGGGGTGCCTTGCAAAGGTACTTGTCCTAGAGCACAACAGGAAGAAGCTGGGTCCTAAAACCGTAGATGTTGTCTTTTTGGGTTATGTAGAGAACAACTATGCATATAAGTTCTTAGTAATTAAGTCTGAGATATCTGGCATAGATGTAAATTCTATTGTTGAGCTTCGAGAAGCTACATTCTTTGTGAATGTATTTCCCATGAAAGTTGGTGTACCTCAGAATCTTTCTTCTTTAAACATACCTTCAACTTTTGGTTCCACTCTCGAACATGTTGAAAGGATGACAGATGTGAGGGTAGAACCATCTTGTTCTCAACCTAGACCCTTTAAGTCTGAGGAAGTGGCTGAACCTAGAAGGAGCAAGAGACCACAGATTATGAAAGATTTGGGAAGTGATTTTATCACTTACCTTATCGTGGATGATCCTCCCACTTTCCGAGATGCAATGGCTTCACCTGAAGCAAGGCATTAAAAAGAAGCCATAAAGAGTGAAATGGACTCCATTGTCTCTAATGGCGCTTGAGAATTGGTTGACCTCCCTCATGGTAGTTTCACTATTGGGTGCAAATGAATCTTTAAGAATAAGTTGAAACCAGATGAATCCATTGACAAGTACAAGGCGAGACTGGTTGTCAGGGGGTTCAAACAAAAGGAGAAAATAGATTATTTTGACACCTATTCTCCGGTTACCCGGATGACCACAATTACGATGCTTATTGCACTTACTTCTATTTATGATTTGTCGGTTCATCAAATAGACGTGAAGACTACCTTTTTATATGGTGATCTTGAAGAAGAGATCAATATGGATCAACCTGAGGGTTATGTGACTTCTGATAATGAAAACAAAGTTTGTAGACTTGTTAAGTCATTATATGGACTAAAACAAGCCCCTAAACAATGACATGAGAAGTTTGATAATATTATTTTATCATTTGACTTTGTTGTTAATGAATCTGATAGATGTGTTTATTACAAAGTTAAAAGTGATGGTTGTATTATTTTATGCTTGTATGTAGATGATATTCTATTGTTTGGTTCTAATATGAGAATTGTGAATAAGACAAAATTGTTTCTTAGTAGTAAATTTGATATGAAAGATATGGGTGTTGCAAATGTGATCTTAGGCTTAAAGCTGATTCGTTCAGCTGAGGGGATAGCCATTTCTCAATCTCACTTTGTTGAGAAAGTACTTAAGAAATTTGGTTATAACCAAGAAAGATCTGTAGCAACTCCATATGACACTTCTATTCATCTTCATAAGAATACAACTGGTGTCCCTGTGTCTCAATTAAGGTATTCTCAGATTATTAGAAGTTTGATGTATCTTGCAAATTGCACGAGACCAGATATTTCGTTCTCCGTGACAAAATTAAGTAGATACATAAGTTGTCCAAATTGCACTCATTGGAAGGCATTGGACATAGTACTTAGGTACTTGAAAGGAACTATTTCCTTGAGTTTGCATTACAAGAGATTCTTTGTCGTTCTTGAGGGATAAAGTGATGCGAGCTAGATAGCCATGAACTCTAAGAGTTATGGCGTGACAGGGTATATTTTTACCTTGGGTGGCAGCGCAGTCACTTGAAGATCAGTAAAGCAAACCATCTTGTCACGGTCTACTTTTGAGGTTGAGCTCTGTGCTTTAGATATCACATGATTGGAAGTTGAATGGTTAAAGAGACTTCTTGATGAACTTCCTTTAATGAGCAAACCAATTTCTTCTATATCTGTGCATTGTGACAATATGACCACAATTACAAAAATCAAAAGCACAAAATATAATCAAAAGCAGAGAAGACATATCCAAGTCAGAATAAAATCTGTAAGGGAACTGATGTCCCAGTTAGTGGTTGTTGTGAACTATATTAGATCCAAAGAGAACACAACTGATACATTAACAAAAGGACTAGATAAGTCATTAGTCCTGAAATCCAGAGAGGAGATGAGACTGAAACCCATCAGTAGTTCATCTACAGTAGCAACCCAACCTATCTGAGTGGAGATCTCACAAAGTAGGTTCAATGTGGTAATAACAAGCTGTAGGGTGAACTGGATAGCACCTTATTTATGGGATACTATGTATCTATGTTGGTTTCCCTGTTTACTCTGGAAAGGTGTTGTAGCTGCTAGTTAAGGAAGAGTTAAACTCTAAATGAGTTCAAATCCTTATAGGCGAGATGTTAGCAGTGCATCTCTGGAGAAGCCCACCTATGTGAGTGTTATTGTGTGGCCGCATTTTAAGGAATTGGGTTATTCCTGAAGTCACTCATTAAACAGGATTCAGACACATGACCTTTATCGCGCCACCCCTAAAGATTACAGCCAGAACCTTTATCATGTTGTTGCTAATAGACACTCCTACACCAAAGGTTCAAGTTCAAGACTTCAGTTCACTTCATTCCTGTGGGGGTAAAGTTAGTCAATTAAGGTAGTGGTTCAAACCGAAAGGTATCATTACTGAAAGCATGATATGTCCAACTGCAGTTATCCTATCTTAGATCTTGGTTTTCTCCTGTTTTCATTCTTTGAATTTGTGGGGGATGGTTGGGTGTAAGAAGAGGAGGTGAGAGAGAATTCAAATGAAGAAAACGTGGGCCCTTTTCTTTTATGAAAAAGGTTGGACTTGATGATGTGGAATAGTCCCATATTGAAGAGGTTTGAGTTTGTTGTGGGCTTTATAACCTACATGTAAACTCTTACACTTGTTCCTAAGAACAAGAGGGTGGGATGACTACCACACACACGCGTGCGCACCGTGCCTGCACGCCGTGTCGTGTCGTGTCATGCCAGGCCGGGCTCGTGTTCGGGTTCGGGTAATTGGCCCTTTAGGGACATATCCAATCAAGACCAAAGTACCTTTTTGCCCAAAGTTTCTGTGATTATTTGGATTCATTAATGAGTTATGAGAAATGATAACGGGTCATGACTCCTCGTAGTTCATGTCCGTTAATGGGTCTTGACTCCTCAGATTCTGTAACGGATCCTTTCCACATTTTTGTAACCGTTCATGGGTTATAAAAACGTGGTTAGGGCTGGGGTTACGCATATGCTAGACACACAAAATTCTGAGGAAGTAAGGCTCTACATTTTCTCTCTACCTACTACTCTCTCTCTCTATTTGTGCGTTTTCTCAGAAGGGGCTTTTTGCAACAGCGGTTCAGAGAGGTTGTCTTCGAAGGACGATCCGTCAGAGTGCACCGATCTTGATCGTCGAGGCTATTGTATCCTGGGGGAAGGACGTCGGACCCTGTTTGCACTGTATGTGGAGGCGAATCTTCTCTAAGGGGAGTACTTTCGTACGCCTTAGCCTGTTATACAATATTAACATGTTTTCGTTGTTTTTATTGTGTTCTATGCATCTGTTTATTCATGTGTTGTTGTCTGGATTTTGGTATTATAGAGAAATCGATATGTTTGCTCCCTGTTCCTGTTTCGATCAACTGTTAATCATGATTTTCATGTTGCTGTATATTCTGATTTATGTCATGATGTTGATTGTGAAACTGTGTGATCTGAATTATGATCCAACAATTATTTCTTATTTGGGTTTTTGCATGAACATGCTCTAGATAAATTATAGAATCCCTCTATAGAAACATCCTATGTTGATCATAGATTGGCCGTACCCATGCATGGGCATATTGCAAGGGCATCGCCTAGTATCCCCGCCCTATAGGCACCATTAGTTTGGTATTAAAGCATAGGGTTACCAAGTTTCTTAATTCAGTACAGTTTACTAGTTGCCATAATGCCTAAAAAAAGGATGAGACCTAAGCAAGAATATGGAATTTCCGGAGACAGTTTGGAAGCTTCATCATTAACACCATTTTCGTCAATGTTAGATCAATGCCATGATGCAAATAATGAATGTGTTAGAGTTTCGTGTTTTGCATAGGTAGAATCATGAGCTCCGACACCATTTAGACATAATGGCAAAAAAATTAATAGTTATGGAGGTCAAACGAGGGACACGTTAGAGGAATAAGATGTTTATGTCTCTACGGATTTCACAGAAGCTCCTCAAGATAAACCTCTCTCTGAGATTCCCAGTGATATGATCTTTGACGAGATCGTAGATAGTGAGAAAGAAAGAGAAGGCTTACATGTTGTTCTCAGTGATGCCGAACATCTCATGGGTAATGCAGCTCCTTTCTCTCCTATCGAATAAATCAAATGTGTTCGTCCTTAATTTTACTACTTGACATTAGAAGAGATGAGTTAAAAACTAGATTTAAGACGAGATGGTTTGTATGAATGGTTAGTTATGCCTTTTGGGTTATCAAATGTACTATATACTTTTATGTGAATTATGAATCAAGTACTTAGGCCATGCATAAAAAAATTTCTTGTAGTTTATTTCGATGACATTTTAATTTAGCAAAAATGAACATGAGCACTTATCACATTTGCAAGTTGTATTTGTTAGGTGTAAGAGGGAAGGGAGAGAGAATTCAAAGGAGAAACTGGGCTGTTTTGAAGAAGGTGGTCTTGATGAGGTGGAATAGTCCCACATTGCTTGTGCTTGAGTTTTCTGTGGGCTTTATAAGCCACTTGAGAACTCATACACTTGTTCTTGAGAACAAGAGAGTGGGATGACCACCACACACACGCGCGCGCGCGCGCGCCCGCCCGCCGCGCCGTGCTGTGTCGTGTCGTGCCGAGCCGGGCTGGGCCGGGCTTGGGCTCGGGCTCGGGTTCGGGTTCGGGTTCGGGTTCGGGTTCGGGTTCGGGTTCGGGTTCGGGTAATTGGCCCTTTAGGGCCATATCCAATCAAGACAAAGTACCTTTTTACCCAAAGTTTCTCTGGTTTTTGGATTCGGTAACGGGCTATGGGAATGGATAACGGGTCACGACTCCTCGGATTCCGTGCCCGTTATGGCTCTTCGGATTCCGTAACGGGTCTCGATCTTTCGAAGACCGTTAACGGATCACGTCTCCTCAGAATCCGTAACGAGTCCTTCCACGTTTCATAACCGTTCGTGGGTTATAAAAGGGTGGTGAGGGCTGGGGTTACGCACAGGCTGAGACAGACGAATTTCTGGAGCTCTGCGATTTCCCATCTCCCT
This sequence comes from Nuphar pumila, assembly GCF_984573655.1. Classification (NCBI taxonomy): domain Eukaryota; kingdom Viridiplantae; phylum Streptophyta; class Magnoliopsida; order Nymphaeales; family Nymphaeaceae; genus Nuphar; species Nuphar pumila. The sequence goes on from NC_143262.1 coordinate 33,711,492, forward strand.
TTTTACTCTCTCTCTCTCTCTTTCCTGTGAGTTATCCAGAAAGGGGTTGTTCTTCAACTTTGGTTCGAAGAGGCTGTTTTTGAAGGACGATCCGCCGGAGTGCACCGTTCGGTTCGTCGTGGCTATTATATCCTGGGGGAAGGATGCCGGACCCTACTTTGCACTGTATGTGGGGGCGAATCTTCTCTAAGGGGAGTACTTTCGTACGCCTTAGCCTATTACATAAACTAAACATGTTCCTGTTGTTTTCTTTGTGTTCTATGCAACTGTTTGTCTATTTGCTGTGGTCTGGATTTTGGTTGCTTGCGAAAACCGACATGCCTGCACCCTGTTATTGTTTCTGTCGTCTGTTGATCATGCTTGATCCTTTGATGTATTTCTTGATTTATATCATGTTTTATACCATGATGACGACTGTGAAACTGTGTGATCTGAAATTTGATCCAACAGTCTTAGAGAAGATTCTAAGCATGTCTTCTTCTTCTGCGTTTGTACCAAAAGTGGACATGTCTGGTATGCCAGAAAAGTTTGCCGGTCAGAACTTCAAGCGTTGGCAGCAACGCATGAAGATCTGGTTCACTACGATAGGGCTGTTGAATGTTCTGGAAATCGACTGCCCTTCGGTGTCTGATACTAACCCTGACCCTTCTGCAGTCACTGCGGCTGTAGAGTGGAAAGAAAAGGACAGTATATGCCGTGGTTGCATCTGTCCAACACATTGTTTGATGTGTACTGTTCTTCGTCTACCACTGCTAAGGGTTTATGGGATCAACTTGACAAGAAGTACAATACAGAAGACCAAGGTCTTGAAAAGTACTCCGTTGCCAAGTTTCTGAAATATCAGATGGTAGAAGGGAAGTCGGTCACTGAGCAGGCACACGAGTTTTTGCTACTGCTCCATAGTTTGGCTGATGCTGAAATGAAACTTCCTGAGAAGTTTCAAGTTATGACCATCGTAGAGAAATTTCCTAAGTCTTGGGTAGACTTCGGTATGTCTCTCAAGCACCGTAGAGGAAAAATTTCTCTAGATGATCTTATGGTAGCCATTGCCATTGAAGAGGCGCATCGGAGCCAGAAACAGATCGTGATGCCAACTGAACCGCCTAAGGTGAACATGATGACCGGAGCTTTTAAGGGCAAAGGACAAAAATCGAAATCTGCAATGAAAAACCAGTTTAAACCTAAGGCCAAAATCCAGAAAAAGGCAAAGAATAAACCATGTTGGAACTGTGGGCAGGTTGGGCACTGGGCTAAGGAATGTCCTTCCAAGAAGGCCAAAGCTCATGGGACCACAGACGGAACGCCTCAAGTCAACATGGTGACTGAGGTCGTTGGGACCAGTACTGGGTATGTTTCTGTTAACCCGCAAATCTATCACGTCTATAAGCCAACAGAGTGGCTGGTTGACACTGGGGCTAATGTGCATGTTTGTGCTGATAAGTCTGTCTTTGTCTTATACCAGGCTGCTGCAGGCAGATCCGTGACCATGGGCAATTCAACGGCTGCAAAGGTGTTAGGGATTGGATGCGTGGATCTGAAGTTTCCTTTAGGACGAGTTCTATCTTTACACAGAGTGCACCATGTGCCTGTAGTTAGAATGAACATTCTAAGTGGTTCATGTCTTGTTAGAGAGGGTTATGAATTTAACTTTAAATGTAATAAAGTTGTTATTTTACATTCTGGAACTTTTATTGGCAAGGGGTATTTAGACGATGGTTTATTTAAATTTCGTGTTGAACATGTTTGCAGTGATAAATTAGAAAATGATGTTTCTTTTGATTCATTGTCTAATGTTGCTTATAACATAGAATCATCTGATTTGTGGCATAATAGATTAGGTCATGTGAATTTCAATTCTGTGAAACGCATGATGAACTTGAAAATGATTCCTGAGCATTCCATTGATAAAACTAAAAAATGTGAAATTTGTGTGCAAGCAAAACAATGTAGGAAACCATTCCATACGATTGTTAGAGATTCTGAAATATTGGATCTGGTGCATACAGATATCTGTGAGTTTAATGGAGTGTTAACTAGAAATCATAAAAAGTATTTTATCACTTTTATAGATGATGACACTAAATATTGTTATGTGTATATGCTTAAATCAAAAGATGAAGCTTTTGATAAGTTTCTTATTTTTAAGAATGAAGCAGAAACACAAACTGGTAGAAAACTTAAAAGATTGAGGTCTGATAGAGGAGGAGAATATACCTCTAATAAACTCGATGAATATTGCAAGTCTGTTGGAATAGTTCATGAGTTTACTGCTCCATATTCTCCTCAATCCAATGGGATTGCAGAAAGAAAGAATAGAACCCTAACTGACATGATAAATACTCTACTTGGGAGTTCTGCATTACCTACCTATATGTGGGGGGATGCTCTGAATACGGCTTGCCATATTCTGAATAGAGTACCTCAGAAGCATAAGGATAGTAGCCATTTTGAACTCTAGAGAAATAGGAAAGCTAGCTTAAAATACCTTAAAATGTGGGGGTGCCTTGCTAAGGTACTTGTTCCAGAACACAATAGGAAGAAGCTAGGTCCTAAAACAGTAGATGCTGTCTTTTTGGGTTATGTAGAGAACAACTATGCCTACAAGTTCTTAGTAATTAAGTCTGAGATATCTGACATAGATGTTAACTCTATTGTAGAGCTTCGAGAAGCTACATTCTTTGAGGATGTATTTCCCATGAAAGTTGGTGTACCTCAGAATCTGTCTTCTTTAGATATACCTTCAACTTCTGGTTCCATTCCCGAACATGTGGAAAGGATGACAGATGTGGGGGTAGAACCATCTTGTTCCCATCCTAGACCCGATGAGTCTGAGGAAGTGGTTGAACCTAGAAGGAGCAAGAGACCAAGGATTACCAAGGATTTGAGAAGTGACTTTATCACTTACCTTATCGAAGATGATCCTCCCACTTTTCGAGATGCAATGGCTTCACCTGAAGCAAAGCATTGGAAAGATGCCATCAAGAGTGAAATGGACTCCATTATCTCTAATGGTACTTGGGAACTGGTTGACCTCCCTCGTGGTAGTTCCACAATTGGGTGCAAATGGATCTTTAAGAAGAAGTTGAAACCAGATGGATCCATTGACAAGTACAAGGCGAGACTGGTTGCCAATGGGTTCAAACAAAAGGAGGGAATAGACTATTTTGATACCTATTCTTCGGTTACCCGGATGACCACTATTAGGATGTTTATTGCACTGGCTTCTATTTATGATCTCTCGGTCCATCAAATGGACGTGAAGACCGCTTTCTTGCATGGCGATCTTGAAGAAGAGATCTATATGGATCAACCTGAGGGTTATGTGGCTCCTGGTAATGAAGATAAAGTTTGTAGACTTGTTAAGTCATTATATGGACTAAAACAAGCCCCTAAACAATGGCATGAAAAGTTTGATAATATTATTTTATCATTTGGCTTTGTTGTCAATGAATCTGATAAGTGTGTTTATTGTAAAGTTAAAAGTGATGGTTGTATTATTTTATGCTTGTATGTAGATGATATTCTATTGTTTGGTTCCAATATGAGAATTGTAAATGAGACAAAGTCGTTTCTTAGTAGTAAGTTTGATATGAAGGATATGGGTGTTGCAAATGTGATCTTAGGCTTAAAGCTGACTCGTTCAGATGAGAGAATAGCCATTTCTCAATCTCACTTTGTTGAGAAAGTACTTGTGAAATTTGGCTATAACCAAGGGAGATCTGTAGCAACTTCATATGACCCTTCTATCCCTCTACATAAGAATACGACTGGTGTTCCTGTGTCTCAATTGAGGTATTCCCAGATTATTGAAAGTTTGATGTATCTTGCAAATTGCACGAGACCAGATATTTCGTTCTCCGTGACAAAATTAAGTAGATACACAAGTTGTCCAAATCGCACTCATTGGAAGGCATTAGACATGGTACTTAGATACCTGAAAGGAACTATTTCCTTGAGTTTGCATTACAAGAGATTCCCTGCAGTTCTTGAGGGATATAGTGATGCGAGCTGGATAGCCATGAACTCTGGAAGTTATGGCGTGACAGGGTATGTATTTACCTTGGGTGGCGGCGCAGTCGCCTGGAGATCAGTAAAGCAGACCATCTTTTCTCGGTCTACTTTTGAGGCTGAACTCTGTGCTTTAGATGTCACAGGATTGGAAGCTGAATGGTTAAAGGGACTTCTTGAGGAACTTTCTTTAATGTGCAAGCCAATTCCTGCGATATCTGTGCATTGTAACAATATAGCCACTATTGCAAAGATTAAAAGCACAAAATATAACCAAAAGCAGAGGAGACACATCCAAGTCAGAATAAAATCTGTAAGGGAACTGGTGTCAAAGTTAGTGGTTGTTGTGGACTATGTTGGATCCAAAGAGAAAACAACTGATCCATTAATGAAAGGACTAGATAAGTCTTTAGTCCTAAAATCCAGAGAGGGGATGGGACTGAAATCCATCAGTAGTTCATCTGCAGTAGCAACCCAATCTATCTGAGTGGAGATACCACAAAGTAGGTTTAATGTGGTAATAACAAGCTGTAGGGTGAACTGGATAGCACCTTATTTATATGATACTATGTATCTGTGTCTGTTCCCCTGTTTACTCTGGAAAGGTGTTGTAGCTGCAAATTAAAGAAGAGTTAAAACTCTGAATGAGTTCAAAGCCTTCAAGGCGAGATGTTAGCAGTGCATCTTTGGAGAAACCCACCTATGTGAGTGTGACTGTGTGGCCGCAGTTTAAGGAATTGGGTTATTCCTGAAGTCACTCATGAAACAGGATTCGGGCACATGGTCGTTAACGCGCCGCCCCTAAAGATTACAACCAGAACCTTTATCATGTTGTTGCTGATGAACACTCCTACACCAAAGGTTTAAGTTCAAGACTTTAGTTCACTTCGTTCCTGTGGAGGTAAAGTTAGTCAACTAAGGTAGTGGTTCAAACCGGAAGGTACCATTGCTGAAAGCATGATATGTCCTGTTGCAGATTGTCTCATCTTGCATCTTGGTTTCCTCCCGTTTCATTCTTTGAATTTGTGGGGGGATGTTAGGTGTAAGAAGGAAGGGAGAGAGAATTCAAAGGAGAAACTGGGCTGTTTTGAAGAAGGTGGTCTTGATGAGGTGGAATAGTCCCACATTGCTTGTGCTTGAGTTTTCTGTGGGCTTTATAAGCTACTTGAGAATTCATACACTTGTTCTTGAGAACAAGAGAGTGGGATGACCACCACACACACACGCGCACGGGCGCCCGCCCGCCCGCCGCGCCGTGCCGTGTCGTGTCGTGCCGAGCCGGGCCGGGCCGGGCCGGGCTCGGGCTCGGGTTCGGGTAATTGGCCCTTTAGGGCCATATCCAATCAAGACAAAGTACCTTTTTACCCAAAGTTTCTCTGGTTTTTGGATTCGGTAACGGGCTATGGGAATGGATAACGGGTCACGACTCCTCGGATTTCGTGCCCGTTATGGCTCTTCGGATTCCGTAACGGGTCTTGATCTTTCGAAGACCGTTAACGGATCACGTCTCCTCAGAATCCGTAACGGGTCCTTCCACGTTTCATAACCGTTCGTGGGTTATAAAAGGGTGGTGAGGGCTGGGGTTACGCACAGGCTGAGACAGACGAATTTCTAGAGCTCTGCGATTTCCCATCTCCCTTTTTACTCTCTCTCTCTTTCCTGTGAGTTATTCCGAAAGGGGTTGTTCTGCAACTTTGGTTCGAAGAGGCTGTTTTCGAAAGACGATCCGCCGGAGTGCACCGTTCGGTTCGTCGTGGCTATTGTATCCTGGGGGAAGGACGCCGGACCCTGCTTTGCACTGTATGTGGGGGCGAATCTTCTCTAAGGGGAGTACTTTCGTACGCCTTAGCCTATTACATAAACTAAACATGTTCCTGTTGTTTTTTTTGTGTTCTATGCAACTGTTTGTCTATTTGCTGTGGTCTGGATTTTGGTTGCTTGCGGAAACCGACATGCCTGCACCCTGTTATTGTTTATGTCGTATGTTGATCATGCTTGATCCTTTGATGTATTTCCTAATTTATATCATGTTTTATACCATGATGACGACTATGAAACTGTGTGATCTGAAATTTGATCCAACAGTATTTACTATTCTTAGGGAAAAAATTATGTTGCACTTGATAAATGCTTGTTCTTAGTAGTTGAACTTTTGTTTTTAGGCTATATTGTGTCTGGTAGAAGTATTTTTATTGATCCTACTAAGGTTTAACCTATTAAAGATTGGCCTATTCCTACCTCTATCACTGAAGTCCACAGTTTTCATGGTCTAACTTCTTTTTACCATAGGTTTATTCCTCACTTTAGTAGTATAGTTGTGTCTCTCACTTAATCCATCAAGAGCAAATATTTTCTATGGACGCTAGAGGTGAAAAAATCATTTGAGCTAATGAAATTTAAATTATGTGATAATGCTATTTTAGCACTTGTTAGTTTTAATTATGTGTTTGAATCACCATGTGATGTTCTTAGCATGTAATCATTTCTTTTCTTTGTTATGTTAGTTGATAAACTCTTTTCATTAAGTGATGATTAAGATGTTTCTAAGGTTTTGATAGCATTATGACAATGTCATATTGTTAAATACTTTTTTCTCGATGAAATCTTGTGTAAATAAAATCTGAAACATATTTCAATTTGTCCTTTGTATTTAGTCTTTTTTTATAAAAGTAAACAACGAAGGTCATTTCAGATAGGACAAAATCTATTTTGTCTATTTTCATATTTCAACTGTAACATGAAAATTCACAAGTATTTTGATAAAAGACGATGAAAAGTAATCTTTAAACTTAGTGATTTTGTTGTTTTGACAAGTAAAAAATACCTCATGATAAGAGTGTACATGTAGTTAGCCATTATATCGTTCCCCTTAAATTTACTAAAAATGATTATAGGTTGAATTTTTCATTTTAGTACAATACAACTGAAATTTTTATTATTGAATGTCTACCCAGGTATTGTAGCAATTCAAGTGGCAAGGAGCATGCTCCGAGGATGAAGCCTTCTGACCCCAAAAAAACTGATGCAATGCATTTGGGCAATTTTGAGAAGTACGTGATGAAGATACGTTCAGGAAATAAATATCAACAAACCTGAACATGCCAACCCAGCTCACACCCAACTTAAATCAGGGCCACAAGCCAAAACATCTATTTTTGAGTATTTTTGGAACTTTTGGATTTTATTTTTGAGAAACTAAAAATTAGTTTTCTTAGAATCTAAATATTATTTATCAAATTTGAGAATTTTTGTAGACAGAAATTCAAATAATTTTATTTTTTCAGATTTTCCCTATGGATCTGGATATAGGTTCAGTAGCCTATTAGGATCTATTTAGGCAACTGGATGGTTTAGTGGGTTTTTGGATAGATTTTTATTTTGGATTCAGATTTGTATGTGTAATTTGGTATTTGGGTCCTAAATAGAGTTTTGGAAACCTTGAGAGTCCATTAGTCCAAAATCTAGTTGTTTTGCCTTGGATCCATCTATTCAATCCAAGGAGCAATAACCCTATTTCCCAAACAAAAAACGTTGGGCTCTGTACTGTTCATTCCCTATTTCATCCCCCAAAAAATATGAGAAACAACTGCTATTTTTAAGAAGAAAACCTTATTGAACATTTGCGTGAGGTGAAGATTCACCCTCCCACTCGTCCTTCTTGGTGGCCACCCAAACAGGTGCTACCATGGAGTTCGCTCAGGCATCGACCTAACCAGGGTCCGTCCACGTGTTGTGAAGCGAGGAACAATCAAATCCCGCTTTGGCCAACGCTATGTCGCTGGAGCTAAGCGACCTCTCTCTTTTCTCTAAACATTGAATGTTATTTTTATATTTTCTATTGACAGTTTGAATGACCGAACTGTTGTCATTGCAGATCCCTTATTGCATGACTGTTTCTGATAAATCTGAGATGTATTTGAGTCTAAGTGTTTATTTAGAATCTCATAGATTTTATGTTCATATTGAATGTACGTGAAAACTTTTAGGCATAAAATCTGTTTTTTTGACTGAATCTATTTGAATGTGATTTTGTCCTTAAAATCGATAAGTGTTAAATCTCAATTATATAAGAAATACATACATATTGTAACGCCCCAAATAATTAACTTGAAATTTTTGAAAATTTTTTTTAGACGTCAGCGAAAAATCATTATCAAATCCTTAGTGATTTTATTTCGGCAGGTTACAAGCAATAGCACAGACTCAATGCATTAAGTAAATAAACTCTTGCATTGAAATACTACAAGTTATTCATTACCACTTAATGATTTATTACAAGTTAAAATTCCTCACAACATCCGCAGAAGATATGGTCACATGGCACTGTCCGCAGTGACAACCGCAATCACTCACCTTTCTTTATTTCTTGAAAATATTAATTCAGAAGGTGTCAGACTACCCCGTCTGAGTAAGAAGCATAATATCCATATGAATGCGCTCAGTGTCATGTGTACAAGTATATGTACTACACATTTATATAAGCAATATCAATTTTGAAACTAATGTGGATGTACACCTGACTTAATTAAAGCATGTTATGTAAAATTTGCATAAAACATAACCAACAATGTTCAACAAACTAAGTTATCACATTTTTCACGTAAGGAAAATCGATCTGAGCCATGCACCACAGGATTCACAACATACTCTAACACTTGCAACATTAAGCATTATGCAACTACTTGAAGATTTTTCAGAAATGCATTCACTTTATGTTTCATCTTTTTAATTACCCTGTAGGTATGCACATGCATTTGACATCGTACCGGACCGAGACCACATGGAGGTTTGTTATGCTTTTTCAATTAATACCCCGTGTGACTAGCCGTACGGAGGTTCAAAGGGGACGGTTTGTGACCGAGAGAGCACTCCCCAAAGGTTAGAACAAGAATTAGGATACACCCTGTACTTCTGCAGAAGTCTTGGACCTACCACCTAGGACACATTGGTAGTCCTGACCCCCTGACTCCAAGGACTGAGGACCGGGTGAGACGCCTAGCTCTCACAAAAACTAGAATGTCCCACGGAGTTTGTACCATCCACCCTCTCTAAGGTAGACCATGGGTCCAGTAACATACACCATCTTTCAGGTGTACTCAGAGCCCTGAAAAACCAGTAACAAATACCGTTGTCAGGTATACCCAGTATCCCAGAAAACTAATAACATATACCGTCTTTCATGTATACCCAGAATCCCTTATTTATTTTATATGTGCATATTTTTCATTCTTGTTTTATTTGGATCCAGTAATATACACCATCTTTAAGGTGTACCCAGAACTTTGGAAAAAATTCAGTAACATATACCATCTTTCAGGTATACCCAAAATTTCAAATAGAAACTGGTAACATATACCATCTTTCTAGTATACCCAGGATATAGATTTTTCATTTATGTCATCATGTATTAATTTAGCTTTTGTTTTTAGTGCTAGGGTATACCTATCGTACCCCACTGGTTGTGCCACAACATGACATAACCCAACTCCAATAATTCATAAGTACTCGTATGGTACTTTTAGAGTTCTATGAAACTGCCAGCTACATTATAAGCTTTGACATGACCATGGCATGCCAAATGTCCTTTATTTTGCAAAATTTTATAAAACAAGCATTGATCACCTGACACAGAACATGTCCTAACACTTACATGAAATCATAATTCAATTTTTATGCAAATCGATTAGCATCATAAGTGTCCATACGACACTAAAATAGTTGTGTGTGCTCAGTTTCAACCTTGGACCATCATACCCCTATATATATATTGTGCAATTATTACAAAATCCTATATTTAACCATAGGTGGTTCATTCAACCTGGGTTGTATCATTCCTATGTCAACAAACCCCAAAACCATATGCAACAAGATTACGTCCTTAACCTCGCATTCATTTGGCTCATTCACCAACACATAATTTTCATAAACATATAATAAAGAAATTAATCATACCATTTAAACATGAGTACTATGGTGGCTTTACCGTGACCCATGTATGTGGACCATGAAGAGTTTTCGACCATCTGGTGGTATGTATACTATAGTGAATTTCTAGTGCGATACAGGTGATGCATAAAGTGAATTTCCTTCTCTCTCTCTCTTTTTTTTTTACATAACTACCATAGGAGATTTGAATACACGGGGGTGTAGAACAATCACAAGTGGAGTGACAATTTACATTCATAACAGATTTGGATTTGTCATTGTATGACACTTATTAATGTGATGACTGATTTATAATTCTAATAAATTTGCATGTGTTGGGGTATGACATTTACGAATAAAATTTATGAAATTCCAAGAGTAATTGAGTTGTATATGGGCATAATGACTTGCCAGGGTTGTGACTCTTTGGTAGAGTCGATAGACCCAATTTACTGTACATCCACGGTTACAACTGCTACCACTATTACATACCACAATCGGTTACTATGGTGTTCAATAGAACAACACGACTGGATGACAACAACAATAGTCTTTGCCGAGTAGTGTGTTAAAGTTAAGCCGACCCCTACATGTCATGTATTACAAGATGATGTGTGTTGCAGTTTTGAACCTGAAATGTCTCACCCTAAGGGGACTTACATTGACAATACCTAGCAACTTCCATATGCTCGGTGTGCTCGCAGTGCCAATCATCAGCTGCACCCACGTAGTGTGCAACTGGTAATGCCCTTGTTCAACACAGCAACACGGGTTTGATGTGATCAACAAGGCGTGATCGGGGATATATGTGTGCACAAGTAGTTGGTTGGATGTTGATAGGCCCAACTGGTTAGCCCTTAGTATTTTTTTCTTGAATATATATATATATATATATATATATATATATATATATATATATATATATATATATATATATATATATATATATATATATATATATATATATATATATATATATATATATATTAAAAGCAAATTGGGGTTGCGGCAGACCCCAATTAGGACAACAATGCAGTTCATTTTGGGCATGGAACTTCCAGCTGGGATACCCTGCATGGGTTGTATGCCAATGGCACGATAGTGTGCACCCCATGTAGGGTCAACATACCCTAGTCGGGCCAGGCAAGACCTGCAATAACTCGTTGATAGGTGCGACGAGACCATGCTGGAGTCCTTGCAACCCACCAGTCACACTCGTACAACAGGACGCAAGGTGCCCCTCTTCGCACCAAGGTTGTTGGCTTCCCATAGAATGTGCCAGCGTGCAAACGTTTGGGTGTTCCAGACTGCTTCGTAACAACAACACTAACAGGCCGAACATAGGGTTCTCAGCCCACCCACTATCGTCGGTCCAAGTCTGTCGACCCCCAACTGGATCAGACTGATCCTCATAGTTCGGTCTGAGCACAATACCACAACAGGAAAAATAATCGAATGGTGGTCAATCTGAAACCTCAACCCATTCTCAATTCCATCATTTAATATATGTATATCACATTTTTCTCCTTTTTTTTTGAAACGCGTCATAAAAACTCCAGACTTTACAAAAACTAACGTTTGATAAGGTTTAACATCTATTCTGCATGGATGGTACTTGGTTTACAGGGTCTTACGGTTCCCTGAGAAAATGTTTTAAGCACTCAGACTGGACTGACATGGGTCCAAAATGTGTATTCTCACTCAATCATCATTTTAACAAGGATGGTTGCCTATCCCCTAATAGGAGGCGCTGGAGTAGGACCCGTGTGCCTCACCATAAGGGCAACCGAACCCAAGAATGTGCAGTCATGTATATGGAGTTCAGGGTTTTAGGTTTGAAAACATGCACTTCCGCAATACAGAGGATAAAATACCTACTCCTCATTGGTTTCATTCTTAAAAAAAAATGAAACATCTTATCCCTACCAACCTTCAGACAACAACCAAGATAGGTATGCAATCAAAAGAAATTTTCAGTAGCACGACGATATATTTAGGATACTGGAGCGAAAACACAAACATCTACTTTCAGCGCGATCAAAACCCATTGTAGATGAGTGTGTTCATCCGTAGCATGATATTTACCCTATTGTGTCCACATAACAATTTTGATGGAATATAAATACCGTTACACACATACGTATCCAAAAGAAATGGTATGTTTCATAGCATACTCGGTCAACGACGTTGTACGCGGTAGAAAGAAATGTACTACATGTCACTAGGCATACACATAGGAACATAATGCTCTTACCTCGTGTAGACACAAATCCGAGGATGAAGTGTTACCCCTTGCAGACGTTCAGTATCCTCGCACAAGCTTCTCGCCGGAATCAATGGTGGAAGCGAACCGGTATCTCACACGGCTGGACTGAGAGAGGTTAGGCTTGAAAGGGAGAATGCTTGAGAGAGAGAAGGAGGGGCGAGTTTCCAAAAACTCATTTTTTCTAACCCCCTCATTAACGTACATTACTTTTTCATTTCCCCATGTAGCCTCTTTAAAAAAACCATTTTTTTTCTTTATTACTTCATTGAGAAACCGTCCAGCCCACCATTCGAATTCCAAGAGTCCTCTTCAATGCTCTTGGTTGGGATTCCCATTTGGAAAAAATGCCCAACCCACCTTCCTTGTGCGCCACCCCATTCCACATTTAAAACTGTCTTAAATGGGAATGTGTAACGTCCTCTCTTTTAAAAGATTTATAAAAATATATTTAAAAAAATAATAATCTTCATTCTTGGCGCACAGGGGGATTAAAACTAAGGTCTCCTCCCTAAGGGGTAAAGAGCCCCTCCAATGTACCAGTAGTTATTTCGTTGCAGATCTTTGAATAAAAATTATATTTATCCCTTTTAGACGTCTGGTGGATTCTTCCAAAAATGACGTCTTCAGTATTTATTTCATTGTTCTTAGCCACTATCCTCCTTAATTGAGGTCTTGTAACTCCCACTGAAAACTATGGGAGGCTTTATTACCTCTTCAAAGTCTTGCCCTTCCCCATTTGAAAATCATGGGAAAGGAGGTCCTTCCCATTTTGGTTGTTGGGTTTCTCATCAAGACCATCCGTTCAGCCCCTTATCCCCCTTTTCTTGGAAAAATGCATTTCTCCATTTAAGTCCTTAAATGAGGATTATGAACCATCTCGAATTTCAAAAATTCTCTTAAAAGCTTTCTTTGACAAAAATTCAACAGCGGACAGGGGGATTTGAACTGGGTTTCTCTTCCCTAAGGGGTAACGAGCCCCACCAGTATTGATTTCGTTGCAATTCCTTGCAACAAAATTCTATTTACCTCTTTTCTCCCTTGTAGCTTGGTTTAAAAAAGACCCATATTTTTGCAGGATTCGAACCATGGTCCTTCTCCCCACGGGGTAACGAGCCCCCCCCCCCCCCCAATGCGCTGGGATGTGTTTCATTACAATATCTTGAAACACTAATGTATTTATCTTCATTATGGCGAAATGACCCAATTACACAAAAATGTTTTCTATAATAAAAACGTTATGTCACCCAAGGGATTTGAACCTGTGACCTCTACCTTGTGAGTCCATTGTCCTGACCACTGCACCAACTCCACTTTAGTTGTTCTTTATTGCAACTAAAATCCTCTTATCCACTTATAACCATTCGTCTAAATCCCTGACTTAGACATTTCTCTTGGGCTTTTTCCACGGATAAGGGTCTCAAATCCTAAGACGTCTCTTCCTCTTTTGCTTATTAACTCTTCTCCCTTTAGGTATGATTGTTTTTCATAGTCCTCTCATTCTATTATGACTTCGTTCTCCGAAAAAGCTGAACTAACACACTACCAACACGAACACAACAATCCTTTATCATTAATTTATTTATTGCAAAAAGGCTCGAAATTTTTAGGGTTTTACACATATATTGTTGTTGTTGAGCAGGGAACAATGTTTCATGATTTTTTGTATTGAGACTGGACAACCACCACATTGTGCGTAGTTTGCTTGGGACACTCACCAACAGTTTAATGAAACATCATAAAGAGTTAATAGTCCTATTTGAACCCAATTTTGGGACTTTTTCAATCTTTTTCAACGTTGTTTAATCCCCACTACTGCGCATCTAAAATCAACACAATAAAAGTGATTGTTGAACCATCTCTATATCGTGTGAGGGGCGGATTGTTCAACCCCCTATCATCCTCTTGAGTGAAGCTTGAATCTAGGTGACTGTTTCTTCAAGGGAGAACAACTTTGCATTAATTTTAAATTAATTATGAAATTTGTTGTTTCTCATCTAGTTTTTTGCATGAACACATTCTAGATAAATTGTAGAATCCATTTAGAGAAGCATCCCGCGATAATCATAAATTGCTTGTACCCGTGTATAGGCACGTTGCAAGGGCATCTCCTAATGTCACTGCCCTATTGGTGTCGTCACAATGACATCTAACAATATGCTTCAAGCTCAAGTTTCTCGTTTGTCCAAAGAAAATTACAAGAATTGATGCATCAAAATGAAGGCTTTGTTGGGCTCTCAAGAGTGTTGAAAGGTGGTCAATGATGGGTATATCGAATTAAGAAATACTCAAAAAGTGACTACTTTATCAAAGGATGATAAAGAGGCTATCAAGGTGAATAGAAAGCAAGTCAAGAATATCTCTTCCTCTTCTACTAAGGTGTAGATGAATTTACTTTGAAGATGATTTCACCGATTTAAAGCACGCATGCAAAATTCTCTAGAACTACTATAAGGGAGACAAAAAAGGAAAAAAGTGCACGACTTTAAACTTTAAGAGCCAAGTTTGAAGCACTTTCAATAAAGAAAGAGAAGTCAATATCAGACTATTTTTCAAGAGTTATTATGGTTTCTAATCAATTGAAAAGAAATGATAAGAATTTGAGTGATGCTCAAATCATAAAAGATATTCTACGATCTTTAGATATAAAATTTGATTTCATTGTTGTAGCTATAAAAAGTCTAAAGATATAGAAGTAATGACCATAGATCAACTCATGGGCTTTCTTTAAGTTTATGAACAAAGATTTATAATGAAGACTAATGGTTCATTGAAATAAGTTTTACAAAGCAAGATGTTTTTAAGAGAAGCAAGAGGTAAAGTTAGAAGAAGAGGACAAAGAGGTCATTGAAAGTGCAGTAGGATCGAGGCAACGAGCACTAAAGGGGGGGTGAATAGTGCATTTAAATATCATCTTTAAAATTTCGACGGATTTTGAAAAACGCAAAGCAATCACACAAAGGAACATAAGAATTTATCCTGGTTCAGTCTTTCCCGACCTACATCCAGTCCCCAAGCAAAACCCACTTGAGATTTCCACTATCAACTTTGTGTAACTACAAGATCATACAGACCAAATCTGGTCCCACTTTCAGTAACACACCTACTGAAAGCAAACAACTCCTTTAAACCAAGGAGTCCTTCCTTTTACAGAAAATAAGTAACAACTTACAAAACAACATATGAGCCTTTCTTATGAATGCAAATGAGATGCAATTGGCTTTTGAGGTTGTTGAAATACTCAACTCACGAATTCACTGTCTCTCAAATGAATTTGAGTGAAAAACTGAAGTGAAAAATATCAAGTGAGTGAGAAACTGAATATGAGTGAAAAGCAAAGAGTAATTCAATGTAATTCGATTGGATTGCTATGCTTTTGAGTGTAAAATGCATTCATATTTATAGTTGAAAGATTTCATACGTTGAGGGTATGAAAGGGTATCAAAACAGTCCATTTTGAACCATCAAAACGTTTGAAAAATGAAAAGACATGCATTTTAAAAGTTTCAGGAAAAGCGACAAAATTAGTCGACTGGAACAGTAGTTAGTCGACTGATAATTAGCTATTAGTAGACTGACAGTTATCGTCGGTCGACTGATCTGTTTATCGAGCCGTTTGAAAAATCTGAAGATTTAAAACTTAGTCGACTAGAGAAAAAGTTAGTCAACTGATAATATCATCAGTAGACTGAAAAACCTTTCAGTCGACTGCTGCTAAACTTTTCTGAAAATACATGTTCTGTCCGGTCGACTGATAAAATCATTAGTCGACTGCTGCTAAATTTCCAGAAAACAGACATTCTGTACGGTCGACTGATAAAACCTTCGGTCGACTAATTTGACAAAAATGATATTTTGTTTAGAAAATTTGGCACAAAAGGATTAGTCGACTGGTGAGTCTATTGGTCGACTAATAAACACCAAAAATTAAATAAAGAGTTTTCTAAAAAGATTTTCATGAAGGGTTCTTTTAGAAAAGTTTTTCTAAAAACTTTTTAGGTAAAATGCAACCGAAATATGCACTCTAAGTAAGGCTCTTACAAGAATCTAAGACTTTTAGTGAATTTAACATTTGCACACTAGTCTTCAAAGATTCTTCATCGAATTCTTCAATGCTTGTCATCTTTCTTCATTGCCTTAGCTGAAATGCAGTTGATTCACTTGTTCATCATCAGAACCTTGTACTTGAAGTGTCATGTACGACTTCATTGTTGTAATAATCTTCCCATTTTTTATGATGACAAACTAATCAAAGATGGAACATTTAGATGCATAGATGGAGATTTTACTCCCCCTATCAATATGCTGCAAAACATTAAAAGTTAGTACATTCAAAGCACATATGTCACATATTGATTGTTTGCATTTCCATCATTACTTCATGCATTTTTAAAACTTTTTCATAAATGCAATTTTCAATGCTTTCACATGATGTAATTTCCATGTCATGATGCAATATGCAATTTCTATCTTTTTGTCTTAATTTCTCATGCAAGTTCTAGCTTTTTCTCCTAATTTCTCGTGCAAGTTTTATCTTTTTCTCCACATGTAATTTCCATCTTTTTCTCCCCCTTTGTCATAATAAAAAAGATTAGGAGCAGAAATAGTATAAGCAAAATGCAAATTCAAGTTCAAAATATTACAACCCATAAAGTATCAAAGTTCAGTAAGGACATAAAACAAAGATCAAGAGAAGTGTTGCTTGATCATCTCCTTGAGTTCAGTAATATCTTTCTGAATTGAAAAAAGTTGTTGAGTCACATCTTCATGAAAAGTGTGTTGATGCAGCTCCAAAGCTTCCATTCGCTGCAAAACTTCATCATTGTCTTGACTAGTAGAGAATTTCTTTCGTTTTGCTTGAGATGAAGGTCTCACAGAAGATGGTGAGGGTTCAGAAATTGATGGTTCAGATGATTCAGTTTGATCAATATACCAGTTTAAAGGAGGCAGATATTTGATTTTCATACGTTTAAAAATAGTTTGATTAAAGTACTCCTTTTGTTCAATGTATTTTTCATTGGTTAAGGGTACTTTGAAATATCTGAAAATACGAGTAAGAAGACATCCATACGGAAGAAAAGGTTTTTGTTTCCATAAATTAGTAAAATAGACATTGGCCCAATTTACAGAAATATTTCCAAATAAGACATAAAGAGCCGTAGAAAGATCTGTGGAATAGTAATCAAAAGAACCAATTTTAGGTAGAACATTATGGGCAAGAATTCGTCCAGCAATGCATGCACGAGTTTAAAGATTGATATTTTTGAAAGGAGGACAATGAGGTGCACTGGGAAGAAGAATTTGTTCAAAAATTCTTTCATCATTAAGTTCAATAGTATTGAAAAGAGTGTATGAAGGTGGAATACCTAGAATTTGTCTAAGCAGTTTAGAATCAAACTCAATTTCAACATCGCAAACAAGAGAGGAAAGAATTCCAGTTTCATGATCAATTTATAAATATGTGTAAAACAAGTGGATCAGAAAAGGATAATGAAGAGGGTCTGCTCCGGCATAAAAAAGATGTGAAATACCTGTAAATAATTCTCTGATTTTGTAACGAGAAAATAGATGAAACAAGACATTTCGGCCTGGTAAAATAGGAAGTGCAGAAATCGATCCAAAAGTATCATATAAAAGAGGATTTCTGAGTAGTCTAAGAGAAAATTCATGACGTACTGGAGGTGTAGTAGGAGGAGAACCTTGTGCGGATGCAGTCTTCCGACGAGGCATGGTTGATAAGAATGTAACAGATTCACCTGTCAAAGAAGAATCGCAGTTGATGTCGACTTCCAAATGCTTTAAAAATGACGTCCGACGGAAGGAAGATGTTGTCCGACGTTGTTGTGGAGAATCAATGCAACAGAAATACTTTGTGCAAAGTGAACGTTGTGCCTTTTAGTGGCCAAAACAATCGACAGTAATAACCCACTAAAAGGGATGTCGAGTTTCCACGGATTTTAGGCAAGAGGGAAGAGGCGAGGAGGAGTTCGTCTACAAGAAGATGACGCGGTGGATGACAGCAGGTGAGAAGAGGCTGCCACAAGCGGCATTGGCTGAAGAGGTACCCTGTCACGACAAGAGGATTTCGGCGTAAACTGAAGATGCACCGGTCATGGCCAGAGGATTCCAACGAGGAGGGGTTCGAACGACACTCCGTGGGATTTTCGAAAGAAAGAGAGGAGAGAGAGAGAGAGAGAGAGAGAGAGAGAGAGAGAGAGAGAGAGAGGTTCGTTTAAGAAAAGGGAAAACGAATGGGCATAAAAAAAAAGAAACGGTGCCCTTTAAAAAACAAACAGATGTTAAAAAATCCAAGGGGTATCGAGTCCCTTCAGTTGAAATTTAAAAAAATATCAGTCGACTAGGATTTTATCGGTCGACTAATAAGGTGCGATTCCTTCAAAAAAATTAATTTTAAAGCATCATTCGACTAGAAGTTTATCAGTCGACTAATAAGGTGCGATTTTGAGATTTTGTTCAAAAAATCATCATTTTATAAATCTAAAAACGAGCAAATGCCTAGTTCTCTCCTAATTCTAATAAAATCTTCATTTTTAAGTGGTTTAGTGAAGATATTGGCATGTTGTTCATTAGTAGATATAAAATTTAACGAAATGTCTCCTTTTAGCACATGATCTCTTAAGAAATGATGTCTAACTTCAATATGCTTAGTTCTTGAGTGTTGAACAAGATTTTTCGAAAGATTTATAGCACTAGTGTTATCACAATAAATATTTGTAATGGAGTAATTCAAACCAAAATATTTTAAGGTCTGTTTCATCCATAGTACTTGTGAACACGCTAAACTAGCCGCTATATATTCTGCTTCAGTTGTTGAGAGTGACACTGAATTTTGCTTTTTACTAAACCAAGAGACTAAGCATTTCCTAAGAAATGACAAGTTTCGCTAGTACTCTTGCGATCAGACTTACTTCCTACAAAATCTGCATCACTATATGAAACTAAATCAAAGGAGGATGATTTTGGGTAAAACAAACCAAAATATGAAGTATCTTTCAAGTAACGAAGAATTTGTTTTACTGCAGTTAAATGAGATTCCTTTGGATTAGCTTGAAATCTAGCACACATACAAACACTAAACATTATATCAGGTCGACTAGCAGTTAAGTATAATAGAGATCCGATCATACCTCTGTAGAGCTTAGTATCTACATTTTTACCATTTTCATCTTTATCAAGAGAAGTAGTTATACTCATAGGATTTCTTCTTGATTTCGATGAGTCCATCCCAAACCTCTTGAGAAGTTCGTTTGTATACTTAGCCTGGTTAATGAAGATTTCTTCTCCAGTTTGCTTTATTTGAAGTCCAAGGAAGTAGTTTAATTCGCCCATCAAGCTCATTTCAAACTCTTCCTGCATAGCTTTAGCAAACTCTTTACAAAGAGAATCATTAGTGGAACCAAATATTATGTCATCAACATAAATTTGCACAATAAGAATATCTGAATTAAAATTTTTAATAAATAAAGTGGAGTCTACCCGACCAATGGAAAAACCAGATTGTTCTAGAAAATTTTGTAGTCTTTCATACCACGCTCTTGGTGCTTGTTTAAGTTCGTACAAAGCTCTTTTTAATTTGTAGACTTTTTCTGGATATTTCTCATTTTCAAAGCCTGGAGGTTGCTCTACATAAACTTCTTCATTGATGTGTCCATTTAAGAATGCACTCTTAACATCAATTTGATATAACTCAAAATTCATGTAACTAGCAAAAGCAAGCATCATTCGAATTGACTCCGTCATTTTCGTCTAGCTTATTTCGGAAGACCCATCTTGTTCCAATTACTGGATGATCCTTTGGTCTATCAACTAGATCTCATACATCATTCCTAGTAAATTGGTTAAGTTCTTCAGACATGGCCAAAAGCCAAAATTCATCATCACAAGCCTCATTGATATTCTTTGGTTCTATTTTAGATATGAAAGCAATATTTGTAATATATTGCAATTGCCTTCTAGTTTGGACACCACTCTTTATTTCTCCAATAACTTGTTCATGTGGATGATTGGGAACTTCTTTCCAAACAGGTTGAAGAGGAACATTTTCTTGATAAGTATTCTCTATCAAAGGTTCTTCTTGAAGTATTACTTCTTCTCCTTTGCTTAGAGGTATAACCTGCTCACAATTTTCATCAAATGCATCATGTAAAGATTCTACAATGCAAGATGTTATTTTATTAAAAACACGATAAGCTTTACTTCTAGAAGAATATCCAAGAAATATTGATTCATTTGATTTTGAATCAAACTTATCAAGATTATCTTTGGTATTTAACAAAAAGCATTTACTACAAATTTTTTTTGAAATATGAGATCTTTGGTATACGATCATAATACAATTCAAAACATGTTTTATGTAAAATTGGTCGAATAAGAACACGGTTTAAAACATAACATGCTATATTTATTGCTTCAACCCAAAAGTATTTTGGTAAATTTTTATCTTGAAGCATGGTTCTAGCACATTCTTGCAAAGTTTTATTCTTTCTTTCAACAACTCCATTTTGTGGAGCCGCTCTAGGAAAAGCAAAGTTGTGAGATATACCATGTAGATCACAAAATTTTAGAAAAGATTCATTTTCAAATTCACCACCATGATCACTACGAATTTTAATAATAGATGTAGATTTTTCATTTGTAATTCTTCTAAAAAGTTTGGAAAATTCAGAAAAAGCATCATTTTTGCTTTTTATAAAAATCACCCATGTAAATCGAGAATAATCATCTACTATAACAAAAGCATACTTGCTACCATTCAAACTTTGAATTCTAGATGGTCCAAATAGATCTAAATATAAAAGTTCAAGAGGACGTTTTGTTGAAACTATATTTTTTGCTTTAAAAGAACTCTTGATTTGTTTACCCATTTGGCAAGCATCACATAAGTGATCCTTCTTATATGGTATTCTAGGTAGGCCTCTAACAAGATCATTCTTGGATAACTTGAAAATAATTTTAAAGTTTACATGTCCAAGTCTCTTGTGCCATAACCATTGAATTTCATTTGAAACAATAAGACATTTTTCATTAAAAGTGGGTAACTCATCTAGATAAAGTTCATACACATTGTTCCTTCTTTTAACTTTAAAAATGATATTTTTAGATTGAAAATCAGAAATTAAGCATAAATCATGTTCAAAAGAAACAAGAAAACCTTTATCACATAATTGACTAATGGATAATAAATTATGCATTAAACTATCTACTAAAAGAACATTTTCTATCAAGAGAAATTTTGGATTACCAATGTTACCAATACCGATTACTTTTCCCTTGTTATTGTCACCAAAGGTGACAGTTCCTCCATCCTTACTTTGGAGGGTGGAAAATAACTCCGGCCTTCCAGTCATATGTTTGGAAAAACCACTGTCCAATATCCATTTGCTCCTTATTTTGTGTACCTACAACAAAATTAGAAGACAAAGCATTTGGTCCCTTTCTAGTTTTGGGTCTATGAGAGTTAGTCTTAGGAACCCATATCCATTTGGATTTTGGTTTCCTTTGATAAAAAGTATTCTTTCTATAACAAGATTTAGAATTTCTAGAATAATCATGTCTAGGATTATAAGCATTATAGGTGCCATGATTAGATGCATTTCTATTATAACTAGAAAATTTAGTTCTTTGAACAAATAGTTGATAATATTGTCTTTGATTTTTCACCACATAGTTTGGTCTATTTTGAGTATCAAAGAAGCTATATCCCAATTCAGTTTTATTAACCGAGCATCTTTGAGAACCAAGAAGTCTTTCTAGATTCTCTTGACCATTTGTGAATTTGGTCATTATAGAAAGAAGATCATTTGATTTTTCTTTTAGACTTGTTATTTCTTTTTGTAAGAGATTGGTTCTAATTCCAATTTCTTTTATTTCAAATGATTGACAAGAGTTTTCCTTCTTGAGATCTTCTATCTCTTGAAGTAACACTTTGTTTTGAGAGTCAAGAGTTGAATTTTTAGTTTTTAACTCTTTGTTTTTAGAACTTAGACTCTTAAATTTAGCATATAAATCATTAAATGCTTCTAATAAATCATTATACTCAAATTGACTTATCGAGTCTTCTTGTGCTACAAAGCACATGTTGGCGACTTCTTCATTTGTTTCTTCATCGGAAGAGGAGTCACTATCATCCCAACATGCTTGAAATGCCTTTTTCTTCTTGAATTAGTCCTTGAGCTTGATTTTGAGAAGAGGACAATCTTTCTTGATGTGTCCTGCCTTTTTGCAGTTAAAGCACTTGACTTCATTAGGATTGGAAGAATCCACTTTCTTTACCTTTCTTTGAAATCTTCCCTTTTTGATGAATCTTTTGAATTGCCTTGTGATGAGGGCAATATCTTCATCTTCATCTTCTTCTGAATTTTCAGAGTCAGAAGTAGCCTTAAAAGCAAAAGATTTCTTCTTGGGTTCTTCTTCTTGTCTGTCTTGAAGTTGGACTTCATATGCCATTAAGTTACCAACCAAAACTTCAAGAGTGAATGTTTAAATCATTTGCTTCTTCAATAGCTGTGGTTTTTCTCTCCCATTCAGGAGTTAAACACCTTAGGATTTTTCTAACTAAATCCACTTGTGAATATTCTTTCCCAAGGGATTTTAGAGTATTAGAGATATTGGTCATTCTTATTACCATGTTCGATATAGATTCATTTTGCTTCATTTTAAACAATTCAAATTTATGAACTAAAGAAGCAATTTTAGATTCCTTTACCTTTGACGTACCTTCGTGAGTCACGAGAAGAGTATGCCCGATTTCATTTGCTGTAAAACATTGAGAAATGCGATTGAACTCTACCTTATCAACGACACAATACAATTCATTCATAGCTTTGACATTAAGTGAAGCAATCTACTTTTCTTCATCGGTCCATTGACTGAAATCAGTTGATAGCATTTAATACTTTTCTGAAACAACTCTTCAAATTTCGAGATCCATGGATTGTAAGAATATTGTCATTCTCACTTTCAGTATCCATAGTTTGTTCCGTCGAAGAGAGGAGGACGAACAGAGAAGCATCCTTCTTTGTGCTGAGATGATGTTGTTGCCATGCTAGATGATGGTCAAATCAAAATAATAGAAAACCTGCTCTGATACCAAATGAAAGTGCAGTAGGATCGAGGCAACGAGCACTAAAGGGGGAGTGAATAGTGCATTTAAATATCGTCTTTAGAATTTTGACGGATTTTGAAAAACGCAAAGCAATCACATAAAAGAACATAAGAATTTATCCTGGTTCAGTCTTTCCCGACCCACATCCAGTCTCCAAGCAAAACCCACTTGAGATTTCCACTATCAACTTTGTGTAACTACAAGATCATACAGACCAAATCTGGTCCCACTTTCAGTAACACACCTACTGAAAGCAAACAACTCCTTTAAACCAATGAGTCCTTCCTTTTACAGAAAATAAGTAACAACTTACAAAACAACCTATGAGCCTTTCTTATGAATGCAAATGAGATGCAATTGGCTTTTGAGGTTGTTGAAATACTCAACTCACGAATTCACTGTCTCTCAAATGAATTTGAGTGAAAAACTGAAGTGAAAAATATCAAGTGAGTGAGAAACTGAATATGAGTGAAAAGCAAAGAGTAATTCAATGTAATTCGATTGGATTGCTATGCTTTTGAGTGTAAAATGCATTCATATTTATAGTTGAAAGATTTCATACGTTGAGGGTATGAAAGGGTATCAAAACAGTCCATTTTGAACCATCAAAACGTTTGAAAAATGAAAAGACATGCATTTTAAAAGTTTCAGGAAAAGCGACAAAATTAGTCGACTGGAACAGTAGTTAGTCGACTGATAATTAGCTATTAGTAGACTGACAGTTATCGTCGGTCGACTGATCTGTTTATCGAGCCGTTTGAAAAATCTGAAGATTTAAAACTTAGTCGACTAGAGAAAAAGTTAGTCAACTGATAATATCATCAGTAGACTGAAAAACCTTTCAGTCGACTGCTGCTAAACTTTTCTGAAAATACATGTTCTGTCCGGTCGACTGATAAAATCATTAGTCGACTGCTGCTAAATTTCCAGAAAACAGACATTCTGTACGGTCGACTGATAAAACCTTCGGTCGACTAATTTGACAAAAATGATATTTTGTTTAGAAAATTTGGCACAAAAGGATTAGTCGACTGGTGAGTCTATTGGTCGACTAATAAACACCAAAAATTAAATAAAGAGTTTTCTAAAAAGATTTTCATGAAGGGTTCTTTTAGAAAAGTTTTTCTAAAAAGTTTTTAGGTAAAATGCAACCGAAATATGCACTCTAAGTAAGGCTCTTACAAGAATCTAAGACTTTTAGTGAATTTAACATTTGCACACTAGTCTTCAAAGATTCTTCATCGAATTCTTCAATGCTTGTCATCTTTCTTCATTGCCTTAGCTGAAATGCAGTTGATTCACTTGTTCATCATCAGAACCTTGTACTTGAAGTGTCATGTACGGCTTCATTGTTGTAATAATCTTCCCATTTTTTATGATGACAAACTAATCAAAGATGGAACATTTAGATGCATAGATGGAGATTTTACTCCCCCTATCAATATGCTGCAAAACATTAAAAGTTAGTACATTCAAAGCACATATGTCACATATTGATTGTTTGCATTTCCATCATTACTTCATGCATTTTTAAAACTTTTTCATAAATGCAATTTTCAATGCTTTCACATGATGTAATTTCCATGTCATGATGCAATATGCAATTTCTATCTTTTTGTCTTAATTTCTCATGCAAGTTCTAGCTTTTTCTCCTAATTTCTCGTGCAAGTTTTATCTTTTTCTCCACATGTAATTTCCATCTTTTTCTCCCCCTTTGTCATAATAAAAAAGATTAGGAGCAGAAATAGTATAAGCAAAATGCAAATTCAAGTTCAAAATATTACAACCCATAAAGTATCAAAGTTCAGTAAGGACATAAAACAAAGATCAAGAGAAGTGTTGCTTGATCATCTCCTTGAGTTCAGTAATATCTTTCTGAATTGAAAAAAGTTGTTGAGTCACATCTTCATGAAAAGTGTGTTGATGCAGCTCCAAAGCTTCCATTCGCTGCAAAACTTCATCATTGTCTTGACTAGTAGAGAATTTCTTTCGTTTTGCTTGAGATGAAGGTCTCACAGAAGATGGTGAGGGTTCAGAAATTGATGGTTCAGATGGTTCAGTTTGATCAATATACCAGTTTAAAGGAGGCAGATATTTGATTTTCATACGTTTAAAAATAGTTTGATTAAAGTACTCCTTTTGTTCAATGTATTTTTCATTGGTTAAGGGTACTTTGAAATATATGAAAATACGAGTAAGAAGACATCCATACGGAAGAAAAGGTTTTTGTTTCCATAAATTAGTAAAATAGACATTGGCCCAATTTACAGAAATATTTCCAAATAAGACATAAAGAGCCGTAGAAAGATCTGTGGAATAGTAATCAAAAGAACCAATTTTAGGTAGAACATTATGGGCAAGAATTCGTCCAGCAATGCATGCACGAGTTTAAAGATTGATATTTTTGAAAAGAGGACAATGAGGTGCACTGGGAAGAAGAATTTGTTCAAAAATTCTTTCATCATTAAGTTCAATAGTATTGAAAAGAGTGTATGAAGGTGGAATACCTAGAATTTGTCTAAGCAGTTTAGAATCAAACTCAATTTCAACATCGCAAACAAGAGAGGAAAGAATTCCAGTTTCATGATCAATTTATAAATATGTGTAAAACAAGTGGATCAGAAAAGGATAATGAAGAGGGTCTGCTCCGGCATAAAAAAGATGTGAAATACCTGTAAATAATTCTCTGATTTTGTAACGAGAAAATAGATGAAACAAGACATTTCGGCCTGGTAAAATAGGAAGTGCAGAAATCGATCCAAAAGTATCATATAAAAGAGGATTTCTGAGTAGTCTAAGAGAAAATTCATGACGTACTGGAGGTGTAGTAGGAGGAGAACCTTGTGCGGATGCAGTCTTCCGACGAGGCATGGTTGATAAGAATGTAACAGATTCACCTGTCAAAGAAGAATCGCAGTTGATGTCGACTTCCAAATGCTTTAAAAATGACGTCCGGCGGAAGGAAGATGTTGTCCGACGTTGTTGTGGAGAACCAATGCAACAGAAATACTTTGTGCAAAGTGAACGTTGTGCCTTTTAGTGGCCAAAACAATCGACAGTAATAACCCACTAAAAGGGATGTCGAGTTTCCACGGATTTTAGGCAAGAGGGAAGAGGCGAGGAGGAGTTCGTCTACAAGAAGATGACGCGGTGGATGACAGCAGGTGAGAAGAGGCTGCCACAAGCGGCGTTGGCTGAAGAGGTACCCTGTCACGACAAGAGGATTTCGGCGTAAACTGAAGATGCACCGGTCATGGCCAGAGGATTCCAACGAGGAGGGGTTCGAACGACACTCCGTGGGATTTTCGAAAGAAAGAGAGGAGAGAGAGAGAGAGAGAGAGAGAGAGAGAGAGAGAGAGAGGTTCGTTTAAGAAAAGGGAAAACGAATGGGCATAAAAAAAATGAAACGGTGCCCTTTAAAAAACAAACAGGTGTTAAAAAATCCAAGGGGTATCGAGTCCCTTCAGTTGAAATTTAAAAAAATATCAGTCGACTAGGATTTTATCGGTCGACTAATAAGGTGCGATTCCTTCAAAAAAATTAATTTTAAAGCATCATTCGACTAGAAGTTTATCAGTCGACTAATAAGGTGCGATTTTGAGATTTTGTTCAAAAAATCATCATTTTATAAATCTAAAAACGAGCAAATGCCTAGTTCTCTCCTAATTCTAATAAAATCTTCATTTTTAAGTGGTTTAGTGAAGATATTGGCATGTTGTTCATTAGTAGATATAAAATTTAACGAAATGTCTCCTTTTAGCACATGATCTCTTAAGAAATGATGTCTAACTTCAATATGCTTAGTTCTTGAGTGCTGAACAAGATTTTTCGAAATATTTATAGCACTAGTGTTATCACAATAAATATTTGTAATGGAGTAATTCAAACCAAAATATTTTAAGGTCTGTTTCATCCATAGTACTTGTGAACACGCTAAACTAGCCGCTATATATTCTGCTTCAGTTGTTGAGAGTGACACTGAATTTTGCTTTTTACTAAACCAAGAGACTAAGCATTTCCTAAGAAATGACAAGTTTCGCTAGTACTCTTGCGATCAGACTTACTTCCTACAAAATCTGCATCACTATATGAAACTAAATCAAAGGAGGATGATTTTGGGTAAAACAAACCAAAATATGAAGTATCTTTCAAGTAACGAAGAATTTGTTTTACTGGAGTTAAATGAGATTCCTTTGGATTAGCTTGAAATCTAGCACACATACAAACACTAAACATTATATCAGGTCGACTAGCAGTTAAGTATAATAGAGATCCGATCATACCTCTGTAGAGCTTAGTATCTACATTTTTACCATTTTCATCTTTATCAAGAGAAGTAGTTATACTCATAGGATTTTTTCTTGATTTCGATGAGTCCATCCCAAACCTCTTGAGAAGTTCTTTTGTATACTTAGCCTGGTTAATGAAGATTTCTTCTCCAGTTTGCTTTATTTGAAGTCCAAGGAAGTAGTTTAATTCGCCCATCAAGCTCATTTCAAACTCTTCCTGCATAGCTTTAGCAAACTCTTTACAAAGAGAATCATTAGTAGAACCAAATATTATGTCATCAACATAAATTTGCACAATAAGAATATCTGAATTAAAATTTTTAATAAATAAAGTGGAGTCTACCCGACCAATGGAAAAACCAGATTGTTCTAGAAAATTTTGTAGTCTTTCATACCACGCTCTTGGTGCTTGTTTAAGTTCGTACAAAGCACTTTTTAATTTGTAGACTTTTTCTGGATATTTCTCATTTTCAAAGCCTGGAGGTTGCTCTACATAAACTTCTTCATTGATGTGTCCATTTAAGAATGCACTCTTAACATCAATTTGATATAACTCAAAATTCATGTAACTAGCAAAAGCAAGCATCATTCGAATTGACTCCGTCATTTTCGTCTAGCTTATTTCGGAAGACCCATCTTGTTCCAATTACTGGATGATCCTTTGGTCTATCAACTAGATCTCATACATCATTCCTAGTAAATTGGTTAAGTTCTTCAGACATGGCCAAAAGCCAAATTCATCATCACAAGCCTCATTGATATTCTTTGGTTCTATTTTAGATATGAAAGCAATATTTGTAATATATTGCAATTGCCTTCTAGTTTGGACACCACTCTTTATTTCTCCAATAACTTGTTCATGTGGATGATTGGGAACTTCTTTCCAAACAGGTTGAAGAGGAACATTTTCTTGATAAGTATTCTCTATCAAAGGTTCTTCTTGAAGTATTACTTCTTCTCCTTTGCTTAGAGGTATAACCTGCTCACAATTTTCATCAAATGCATCATGTAAAGATTCTACAATGCAAGATGTTATTTTATTAAAAACACGATAAGCTTTACTTCTAGAAGAATATCCAAGAAATATTGATTCATTTGATTTTGAATCAAACTTATCAAGATTATCTTTGGTATTTAACAAAAAGCATTTACTACAAATTTTTTTTGAAATATGAGATCTTTGGTATACGATCATAATACAATTCAAAACATGTTTTATGTAAAATTGGTCGAATAAGAACACGGTTTAAAACATAACATGCTATATTTATTGCTTCAACCCAAAAGTATTTTGGTAAATTTTTATCTTGAAGCATGGTTCTAGCACATTCTTGCAAAGTTCTATTCTTTCTTTCAACAACATTTTGTGGAGCCGCTCTAGGAAAAGCAAAGTTGTGAGATATACCATGTAGATCACAAAATTTTAGAAAAGATTCATTTTCAAATTCACCACCATGATCACTACGAATTTTAATAATAGATGTAGATTTTTCATTTGTAATTCTTCTACAAAGTTTGGAAAATTCAGAAAAAGCATCATTTTTGCTTTTTATAAAAATCACCCATGTAAATCGAGAATAATCATCTACTATAACAAAAGCATACTTGCTACCATTCAAACTTTGAGTTCTAGATGGTCCAAATAGATTTAAATATAAAAGTTCAAGAGGACGTTTTGTTGAAACTATATTTTTTGCTTTAAAAGAACTCTTGATTTGTTTACCCATTTGGCAAGCATCACATAAGTGATCCTTCTTATATGGTATTCTAGGTAGGCCTCTAACAAGATCATTCTTGGATAACTTGAAAATAATTTTAAAGTTTACATGTCCAAGTCTCTTGTGCCATAACCATTGAATTTCATTTGAAACAATAAGACATTTTTCATTAAAAGTGGGTAACTCATCTAGATAAAGTTCATACACATTGTTCCTTCTTTTACCTTTAAAAATGATATTTTTAGATTGAAAATCAGAAATTAAGCATAAATCATGTTCAAAAGAAACAAGAAAACCTTTATCACATAATTGACTAATGGATAATAAATTATGCATTAAACTATCTACTAAAAGAACATTTTCTATCAAGGGAAATTTTGGATTACCAATGTTACCAATACCGATTACTTTTCCCTTGTTATTGTCACCAAAGGTGACAGTTCCTCCATCCTTACTTTGGAGGGTGGAAAATAACTCCGGCCTTCCAGTCATATGTTTGGAAAAACCACTGTCCAATATCCATTTGCTCCTTATTTTGTGTACCTACAACAAAATTAGAAGACAAAGCATTTGGTCCCTTTCTAGTTTCGGGTCTATGAGAGTTAGTCTTAGGAACCCATATCCATTTGGATTTTGGTTTCCTTTGATAAAAAGTATTCTTTCTATAACAAGATTTAGAATTTCTAGAATAATCATGTCTAGGATTATAAGCATTATAGGTGCCATGATTAGATGCATTTCTATTATAACTAAAAAATTTAGTTCTTTGAACAAATAGTTGATAATATTGTCTTTGATTTTTCACCACATAGTTTGGTCTATTTTGAGTATCAAAGAAGCTATATCCCAATTCAGTTTTATTAACCGAGCATCTTTGAGAACCAAGAAGTCTTTCTAGATTCTCTTGACCATTTGTGAATTTGGTCACTATAGAAAGAAGATCATTTGATTTTTCTTTTAGACTTGTTATTTCTTTTTGTAAGAGATTGGTTCTAATTCCAATTTCTTTTATTTCAAATGATTGACAAGAGTTTTCCTTCTTGAGATCTTCTATCTCTTGAAGTAACACTTTGTTTTGAGAGTCAAGAGTTGAATTTTTAGTTTTTAACTCTTTGTTTTTAGAACTTAGACTCTTAAATTTAGCATATAAATCATTAAATGCTTCTAATAAATCATTATACTCAAATTGACTTATCGAGTCTTCTTGTGCTACAAAGCACATGTTGGCGACTTCTTCATTTGTTTCTTCATCGGAAGAGGAGTCACTATCATCCCAACATGCTTGAAATGCCTTTTTCTTCTTGAATTAGTCCTTGAGCTTGATTTTGAGAAGAGAACAATCTTTCTTGATGTGTCATGCCTTTTTGCAGTTAAAGCACTTGACTTCATTAGGATTGGAAGAATCCACTTTCTTTACCTTTCTTTGAAATCTTCCCTTTTTGATGAATCTTTTGAATTGCCTTGTGATGAGGGCAATATCTTCATCTTCATCTTCTTCTGAATTTTCAGAGTCAGAAGTAGCCTTAAAAGCAAAAGATTTCTTCTTGGGTTCTTCTTCTTGTCTGTCTTGAAGTTGGACTTCATATGCCATTAAGTTACCAACCAAAACTTCAAGAGTGAGAATGTTTAAATCATTTGCTTCCTCAATAGCTGTGGTTTTTCTCTCCCATTCAGGAGTTAAACACCTTAGGATTTTTCTGACTAAATCCACTTGTGAATATTCTTTCCCAAGGGATTTTAGAGTGTTAGAGATATTGGTCATTCTTATTACCATGTTCGATATAGATTCATTTTGCTTCATTTTATACAATTCAAATTTATGAACTAAAGAAGCAATTTTAGATTCCTTTACCTTTGACGTACCTTCGTGAGTCACGAGAAGAGTATGCCCGATTTCATTTGCTGTAAAACATTGAGAAATGCGATTGAACTCTACCTTATCAACGACACAATACAATGCATTCATAGCTTTGACATTAAGTGAAACAATCTTCTTTTCTTCATCGGTCCATTGACTGAAATCAGTTGATAGCATTTGATACTTTTCTGAAACAACTCTTCAAATTTCGAGATCCATGGATTGTAAGAATATTGTCATTCTCACTTTCAGTATCCATAGTTTGTTCCGTCGAAGAGAGGAAGACGAACAGAGAAGCATCCTTCTTTGTGCTGAGATGATGTTGTTGCCATGCTAGATGATGGTCAAATCAAAATAATAGAAAACCTGCTCTGATACCAAATGAAAGTGCAGTAGGATCGAGGCAACGAGCACTAAAGGGGGGGTGAATAGTGCATTTAAATATCGTCTTTAGAATTTTGACGGATTTTGAAAAACGCAAAGCAATCACATAAAAGAACATAAGAATTTATCCTGGTTCAGTCTTTCCCGACCCACATACAGTCTCCAAGCAAAACCCACTTGAGATTTCTACTATCAACTTTGTGTAACTACAAGATCATACAGACCAAATCTGGTCCCACTTTCAGTAACACACCTACTGAAAGCAAACAACTCCTTTAAACCAAGGAGTCCTTCCTTTTACAGAAAATAAGTAACAACTTACAAAACAACCTATGAGCCTTTCTTATGAATGCAAATGAGATGCAATTGGCTTTTGAGGTTGTTGAAATACTCAACTCACGAATTCACTGTCTCTCAAATGAATTTGAGTGAAAAACTGAAGTGAAAAATATCAAGTGAGTGAGAAACTGAATATGAGTGAAAAGCAAAGAGTAATTCAATGTAATTCGATTGGATTGCTATGCTTTTGAGTGTAAAATGCATTCATATTTATAGTTGAAAGATTTCATACGTTGAGGGTATGAAAGGGTATCAAAACAGTCCATTTTGAACCATCAAAACGTTTGAAAAATGAAAAGACATGCATTTTAAAAGTTTCAGGAAAAGCGACAAAATTAGTCGACTGGAACAGTAGTTAGTCGACTGATAATTAGCTATTAGTAGACTGACAGTTATCGTCGGTCGACTGATCTGTTTATCGAGCCGTTTGAAAAATCTGAAGATTTGAAACTTAGTCGACTAGAGAAAAAGTTAGTCAACTGATAATATCATCAGTAGACTGAAAAACCTTTCAGTCGACTGCTGCTAAACTTTTCTGAAAATACATGTTCTGTCCGGTCGACTGATAAAATCATTAGTCGACTGCTGCTAAATTTCCAGAAAACAGACATTCTGTCTGGTCGACGGATAAAACCTTCGGTCGACTAATTTGACAAAAATGATATTTTGTTTAGAAAATTTGGCACGAAAGGATTAGTCGACTGGTGAGTCTATTGGTCGACTAATAAACACCAAAAATTAAATAAAGAGTTTTCTAAAAAGATTTTCATGAAGGGTTCTTTTAGAAAAGTTTTTCTAAAAACTTTTTAGGTAAAATGCAACCGAAATATGCACTCTAAGTAAGGCTCTTACAAGAATCTAAGACTTTTAGTGAATTTAACATTTGCACACTAGTCTTCAAAGATTCTTCATCGAATTCTTCAATGCTTGTCATCTTTCTTCATTGCCTTAGCTGAAATGCAGTTGATTCACTTGTTCATCATCAGAACCTTGTACTTGAAGTGTCATGTACGGCTTCATTGTCGTAATAATCTTCCCATTTTTTATGATGACAAACTAATCAAAGATGGAACATTTAGATGCATAGATGGAGATTTTACTCCCCCTATCAATATGCTGCAAAACATTAAAAGTTAGTACATTCAAAGCACATATGTCACATATTGATTGTTTGCATTTCCATCATTACTTCATGCATTTTTAAAACTTTTTCATAAATGCAATTTTCAATGCTTTCACATGATGTAATTTCCATGTCATGATGCAATATGCAATTTCTATCTTTTTGTCTTAATTTCTCATGCAAGTTCTATCTTTTTCTCCTAATTTCTCATGCAAGTTTTATCTTTTTCTTCACATGTAATTTCCATCTTTTTCTCTCCCTTTGTCATAATAAAAAAGATTAGGGGCAGAAATAGTATAAGCAAAATGCAAATTCAAGTTCAAAATATTACAACCCATAAAGTATCAAAGTTCAGTAAGGACATAAAACAAAGATCAAGAGAAGTGTTGCTTGATCATCTCCTTGAGTTCAGTAATATCTTTCTGAATTGAAAAAAGTTGTTGAGTCACATCTTCATGAAAAGTGTGTTGATGCAGCTCCAAAGCTTCCATTCGCTGCAAAACTTCATCATTGTCTTGACTAGTAGAGAATTTCTTTCGTTTTGCTTGAGATGAAGGTCTCACAGAAGATGGTGAGGGTTCAGAAATTGATGGTTCAGATGGTTCAGTTTGATCAATATACCAGTTTAAAGGAGGCAGATATTTGATTTTCATACGTTAAAAAATAGTTTGATCAAAGTACTCCTTTTGTTCAATGTATTTTTCATTGGTTAAGGGTACTTTGAAATATCTGAAAATACGAGTAAGAAGACATCCATACGGAAGAAAAGGTTTTTGTTTCCATAAATTAGTAAAATAGACATTGGCCCAATTTACAGAAATATTTCCAAATAGGACATAAAGAGCCGTAGAAAGATCTGTGGAATAGTAATCAAAAGAACCAATTTTAGGTAGAACATTATGGGCAAGAATTCGTCCAGCAATGCATGCACGAGTTTGAAGATTGATATTTTTGAAAGGAGGACAATGAGGTGCACTGGGAAGAAGAATTTGTTCAAAAATTCTTTCATCATTAAGTTCAATAGTATTGAAAAGAGTGTCTGAAGGTGGAATACCTAGAATTTGTCTAAGCAGTTTAGAATCAAACTCAATTTCAACATCGCAAACAAGAGGAAAGAATTCCAGTTTCATGATCAATTTATAAATTTGTGTAAAACAAGTGGATCAGAAAAGTATAATGAAGAGGGTCTGCTCCGGCATAAAAAAGATGTGAAATACCTGTAAATAATTCTCTGATTTTGTAACCAGAAAATAGATGAAACAAGATATTTCGGCCTGGTAAAATAGGAAGTGCAGAAATCGATCCAAAAGTATCATATAAAAGAGGATTTCTGAGTAGTCTAAGAGAAAATTCATGACGTACTGGAGGTGTAGTAGGAGGAGAACCTTGTGCGGATGCAGTCTTCTGACGAGGCATGGTTGATAAGAATGTAACAGATTCACCTGTTAAAGAAGAATCACAGTTGATGTCGACTTCCAAATGCTTTAAAAATGACGTCCGGCGAAAGGAAGATGTTGTCCGACGTTGTTGTGGAGAACCAATGCAACAGAAATACTTTGTGCAAAGTGAACGTTGTGCCTTTTAGTGGCCAAAACAATCGACAGTAATAACCCAGTAAAAAGGATGTCGAGTTTCCACGGATTTTAGGCAAGAGGCGAGGAGGAGTTCGTCTGCAAGAAGATGACGCGGTGGATGACAGCAGGTGAGAAGAGGCTGCCACAAGCGGCGTTGGCTGAAGAGGTACCCTGTCACGACAAGAGGATTTCGGCGTAAACTGAAGATGCACCGGTCATGGCCAGAGGATTCCAACGAGGAGGGGTTCGAACGACACTCCGTGGGATTTTCGAAAGAAAGAGAGGAGAGAGAGAGAGAGAGAGAGAGAGAGAGAGAGAGAGGTTCGTTTAAGAAAAGGGAAAACGAATGGGCATAAAAAAATGAAACGGTGCCCTTTAAAAAACAAACAGGTGTTAAAAAATCCAAGGGGTATCGAGTCCCTTCAGTTGAAATTTAAAAAAATATCAGTCGACTAGGATTTTATCGGTCGACTAATAAGGTGCGATTCCTTCAAAAAAATTATTTTTAAAGCATCATTCGACTAGAAGTTTATCAGTCGACTAATAAGGTGCGATTTTGAGATTTTGTTCAAAAAATCATCATTTTATAAATCTAAAAACGAGCAAATGCCTAGTTCTCTCCTAATTCTAATAAAATCTTCATTTTTAAGTGGTTTAGTGAAGATATTGGCATATTGTTCATTAGTAGATATAAAATTTAACGAAATGTCTCCTTTTAGCACATGATCTCTTAAGAAATGATGTCTAACTTCAATATGCTTAGTTCTTGAGTGCTGAACAAGATTTTTCGAAAGATTTATAGCACTAGTGTTATCACAATAAATATTTGTAATGGAGTAATTCAAACCAAAATATTTTAAGGTCTGTTTCATCCATAGTACTTGTGAACACGCTAAACTATCCGCTATATATTCTGCTTCAGTTGTTGAGAGTGACACTGAATTTTGCTTTTTACTAAACCAAGAGACTAAGCATTTCCTAAGAAATGACAAGTTTCGCTAGTACTCTTGCGATCAGACTTACTTCCTACAAAATCTGCATCACTATATGAAACTAAATCAAAGGAGGATGATTTTGGGTAAAACAAACCAAAATATGAAGTATCTTTCAAGTAACGAAGAATTTGTTTTACTGCAGTTAAATGAGATTCCTTTGGATTAGCTTGAAATCTAGCACACATACAAACACTAAACATTATATCAGGTCGACTAGCAGTTAAGTATAATAGAGATCCGATCATACCTCTGTAGAGCTTAGTATCTACATTTTTACCATTTTCATCTTTATCAAGAGAAGTAGTTATACTCATAGGATTTCTTCTTGATTTCGATGAGTTATCGTCGGTCGACTGATCTGTTTATCGAGCCGTTTGAAAAATCTGAAGATTTGAAACTTAGTCGACTAGAGAAAAAGTTAGTCAACTGATAATATCATCAGTAGACTGAAAAACCTTTCAGTCGACTGCTGCTAAACTTTTCTGAAAATACATGTTCTGTCCGGTCGACTGATAAAATCATTAGTCGACTGCTGCTAAATTTCCAGAAAACAGACATTCTGTCTGGTCGACTGATAAAAAAACTAAAAAAAACTATTTTTTTTATTGGAAACTGTAGACAGATGCATGATTCTATGATAAAAAATTTAGATTTAAACAATGAATATAAATTAGTAAAATAATAGCATTAATAGGCAGTCAGAAATCAACACTGTGAAATCTAAAACCCTAGAACAAAAGAGATCTATTTAGGCATGACAAAATCAATAAAATGTGTAACTAAGGTTATGAATAATGATTGAATGCATGAACAATTAAAAATAAATATGAATATGATGAAACAAAAATAAAAACATGGGGAAGCTTGATCAAGAACTTGATTTAGCCATTAAAAGAGGGATTTGATCTATAGCGGGGTCGAATCTCGATGTTTTTTAGGCATTAACGAAATAAATGAAAGATAAGATTTGTCAACGGATTAAAAGTGTATAAAAAATATTAAACACTCAGTTGATCATCATCTTGAAGCCCTCACATGATTTCTTGAAGTAAAAAGAAAGGAAAAAGCAAGCTAAAAGGGATGGCAATGGTGGATTCAATAAAAAAATACATAAAAAATAATAAAAGAGGAAGAAGAGGAAACTCACCTTGGCCTGCAATGGAGGAAGAGGAGCAACTGTTGTAGCAATGAGAACTTGAGGGAGAGAGAGAGAGAGAGAGAGAGTATGAAAAAGAGCATGGGACGTCCCCCTTAGGGGCTCTATTTATAATTTTTTAAAATACATAATTAGTGAGTTTGGATTAGTATTAAAGAGTTCTAAAAAATCAAAACTAAGGGGGGCGATTTTTCTAAAGAGTCCCAATGGGATTCATTTTGACTTTTCAAACTTTAACCTAATTAAAACTCTAACTAAACCTAAATGGACTTAAATACCCTCAAATGTGGCACACCTATGTGGGCCCCATTTAGTTTTTCAAAAACGATTTTAAAAGGGTAAAATAAAGGGGTTAAAAAACAAGATTTTCAAAAAGCTTGAAAAGGCACCTATATTTGTAGTTTTTTTATTTTATTTTTGAAATGAGTAAAACATGAAAATGAAATGAAATTGAATAAAAACGGAAAAAATAGGGTTGGCGCCCCTGCAGGGTGGGCCCCACTTGAAGAAAATTGGTAAAATTTGAAAATTGATTTAGGAATCAAGTTTAAAACGAATCCAGATCGTTTTTCTGAGGAAAATGCTTTAAAATAAAGGAATATAAAGCCTTGGGGGTTGGCCAAATGGCAAAAATTGGTTCTAAAACCCAGGTTTTTGAAATTGATTTCGAAAGAAAGGTTTTAAAAATTAGATCTGGATTTGAATATTTTAAAAACAAGAGTGTTGAATCTCAAAAATGATATGCAATGACATGAAATGCGATAAAATAACATGAAATGACGTGCAATGACACAAAATGACATGAAATGACATGAAATGACATGCAATGACATGCAAAATGCAAACCCTGGATGAGGGATTGGGAGTCCCACACCCTTGGCGGAGACATGGAATTGAAAATTCCCATATCAGGATAGAAATTGAGTATCGGATATCAGATTCGATATTGGATCCGATCCAACTGTGAATTGGATCTCGGATATAGCTAAAATTTCAAGAAAAAAATTGATCCGGGCCCAGATTGGCAATTGTACCAGCTTGAAAAATGTCAAAGTTGATGTTTTAGATAAAATGACATGAATGATTTTGCCCCTGCAGGGCGAAGTGCGACACTGAAAAATGAGGTTTGAACTGATTTAGACTGAATTTTAGGGTTTCTAAACTCAGATGAACTAAAAAGACACTGACTCAACTAAGCTATTGTACTGGATGATCGAGAAATGACATAATTCTCTATAAAATGGTGAGAAATAAACACTGAAATGAGGTAAGTTATGAGACTATACTGGGTTTGAGCTAAAGTGAAGGTCAGTTATACTGAGATGAACTAAATCTGAAGCTCAAACACTAGCTAGACTGACTGGACTTAGCTCAATTTCAGCTGAAATGGGCTAAAATAAACTCCAACAGTATAGAAAATGGATTTGAACTGAGACTGGACCACTTGAACTTCTGGTGAGCTCAAGTTTAACACATGAGAATAGGATTGACTAGAATTGCCCGACTCAAGAACAATTGGGTAGACTTCGAGCTAGAAATGAGCTCATTTCATAGGAAATGAATTAATTTTAGATGAAATGGTCAGAAATGAATAGGATTCGCTCATTGTGAGCTCAGAGGAGATAGAAATGTCAGACATTCTAACTATTCTGAACTTAAAATGAGCTTGACTGGGTCTAATTGGTAGGGGTCTAGGGTGACCTAAGGGTAAAATGGTAATTTTATAGATAAAATAGGGTAAACCGATACCTAAATTGGAACAGACCTAGGGATAGACTGACCTAAGGGGATTGGCATCTGTTGAAAGGGGGTGTCCAAAAATGAACGGGAAAAAATTGAGGTGTTTACAGATGCCCCTCTTTGCTACTAAGCCGGTTGAAAGCCAAGCTTAGTGGCAAAGAAAAAGACACCAAATTTGGGCTATAAAAATGTCTCGGTTAGAAGAATCTGACTGGGTATAAAAGAATTAATTCTGGTGATAATGGTAGATATGTAATGGAGAATGAAGAAAAAGATTCACCTCATCGAAATGAGGCTCAGACTTGACCCTTAACCTAAACGGAAAGGAAAATACCTCACGTTGGAGGTTCAGGTTTAACCCTTACCTGAACGAGAAGGCAAATACCTCATTAAATGAGGCTCAGGTTTAACCCTTACCTGAACAGAAAGCCAAATACCTCATGAGGTGAGGCTTAGGCCTAACCCTTAACCTGAATGGGAAGGCAAATACCTCACGAGGTGAGGCTCAAGCTTGACCCTTAACCTGAACGGGAAGGCAAACAAAATCCTCAAATAAAGAAACCATGATGGAACTTTCAGATTTTGCACAATAAATTCGAAAGGGGTTTGCAAAAGGATAAAAAGAAAATTTCCTAAAGCTTCAGAAAAGGATTGATCTTGGGTGCCTTATTGCTGAGACTGAATAGCTTTTGAAGGTGACCTTTTGTTGAGAATATAGATGTTGGCTTAACCTTGGACTGAAAAATGAACTGTCTATGGCGGGACAATGGTGAACATAGGGAAGTGTGCAAATTTGAGATCCTGGGTGCTTAGATTAAAAAGAAGGGAAGGACCTTGAAAACTCGTGTTATAAAGTCCTAAAGAGGGATAAAAACAACGCCAAGATATATCAAAGATGGACATCAAGATCTTCCTTCATGTCGGGATAACTAGCAAATGTTGCCAAAATGATAAAAAGTGTAGTTGATTAAAAAATGATTGAAATGTGCACGTTTGTGCAAAAAATATTCCCTCTTCTACCTAGAGTATTACCTCTAATTGGGCTAACTCTGTGGAATCAAGAATCAAATTCAAATTATTGTTGTTTGGTTTCTTCAATGAAGCTATCCATTTCCTTGATATGCAGAGAAATGAAACTTGTTCTCAGTGTCATAAAAGCGATTCATGAAAGGATATTGATAAAAGAATTTCACATGAATAAAGATAATTCTTGGCAGTTTGGGCAGTTTGATATCTGGAGTTTACCCATGATGATCTTTTTGCACTCTTTTGAGATGTAGAGATTGAGCTTTCTTAGGGTTTGACAAGAATTTTATCACATCAACCTTCAACTTGGTGATGTTTTGATTTTCCCTGAAAGGACACGTTACATACTCCAACTTGGAGATGATCTGAGTCTTCTTTGGTCTCAGAAATTGAATTGATGATATTATCTTTTTGATTGAAATCTCTTTATGATAACAATGATCAAATATCTTTTAGGGATTGGCGGGAGGTTCATCGCATCAGCCATCAACTTGGCGATGATTTAAACTTTCCCTAGAAGAACACATCACATGCTCTTTCAACTTAGAGTGTTTTGAGTCTTCTTTGACCCAAGGGGTCTAACTCATCCATCAGTTTTGAACTTGACAATGATTGAGAGATCCCTTTTGTAGATAGTTAATTGCAGCTTGAATAATATAAGTGATATTGAGATTGAGTGAATTCTTTTTATAACCCAGGATATTTCCACTGCTTTATTACCAAAAGAATGATCTTTAAAAATGTGTCATAGCTGTGATTAATATCAGTTCACTTATGGCTTTTCAATATCATTGAATTTTCCTTAACCGGTCATATCGAGGATTTTTCTTCATCCATTTGGTTAACCAATAGAAAAAGCTTGAATTTTATTCTTTCTTCGCAAAAGCTTTATCCTTTTGGAAGGAATACTGAAGGTAGTTTGAGGTAATTCTTCGTCAATAAAACTTTGAGGTCAACAACTATTTTGATGACAAATTGGTAAAATATTCTTGAAATCCTTGGTGAAAGAGAGTGCTTGACATCCGATTGACATATCCGTGACTAGATTCTCCTCTCCTTTCCCCAAAGGAGAGACTCAGGCTTGACCCTTGACCTAAACGAGTAAAAAAAAAATACTCTTCTCTCCCTGAAGAGGATGTGTTTGCAAAATGAAACTTTTGAAGAAAAATTAAGTTTTCGTTAAAACTCCTTAATTTTAGGCTTCTCTTATGAAAAGACGGTCAATTGGATAAGGTCGATAAATTATCATAGAGGAGCGAGTTCATCACACTCTCCCTGGAAAGAGGGTCCTCGATGATGGGGGTGGCCTAAAAAAAAGACATTGGGGGGCCACAAGGAAAATGAGCTTCCGTCGAAACTCTCACTGAAAAAAGGGTTCCTTGTGTAACAATAAAGATTATTTTGCAAATTGTCCACGAAGAAACGATTTCCTTCAAGCTCTCCCTAGAAAAGGGTTCTTGCGAACGAAGAATTGATTGCATGCGAAAGGAATAAGCTCTCTCAAGCTCTCCCTGGAAAAAGGGTCCCTCTCAAGAAAGATGATTGATAATTGATGAGAAGCCAATTGGCAAACGATTTCAACACGAGGGTCGAATCTCGAAAGACCATGATTGGAAAATGCGACTTGTAGGTTAGAAAATGATAAACTTTGATAATATTGATAACCTGAAGGTTTGCTTGATAAAATTGGTTGACCCAAAGGTCTGCCTGACAAAATTGGGTGACCTAGAGGCCCGCTTGATAAAATTTGATTGACCCGAAGGTTTGAAAGTTGGCATTGAGCCTGAATCTTGATGTGAAACCAGTTTAAGGACTGGATCTGAAAGAGCAACCAGTACGAGCACTGAATTTTAATAAGATACCAGTACGAGCACTAGATTTGGAAAATCAACCAGTACGAGCACTGATTTTGATAAAGCACTAGTATGAGCACTGAATTTTGATAAAAGGCACCAACACGAGCACTGGATTTCAATAAGATACCAGTACGAACATTGGATTTGGAAAATCAACTAGTACGAGCACTGGTTTTGATAAAAATCACCAGCACTGGATTTTGAAAAGGCACCAGCATAAGCACTGGATTTTGAAAAAAAGCACCAGCACGAGCAATGGATTTGGAAAATCAACCAGTACAAGCACTGATTTTGACAAAGCACCAGTACGAGCACTGGATTTTGATAAAAGACACCAGTATGAGCACAGGCACTGGATTTCAATAAGATACCAGTATGAGCATTGGATTTGGAAAATCAACCACTACGAGCACTGGTTTTGATAAAAAGCACCAACACGAGCACTGAATTTTAAAAAGACACCAACACAAGCACTAGATTTAAAAAAAAAAGCACCAGCACTGGATTTTGATGAAATACCAGCATGAGCACTAGATTTTGAAAAAGTACCAGCATTAGATTTGAAAAATCAAACAGTACGAGCACTGGTTTTTGATAAAATACTAGTATGAGCACTGGGTTTAGAAAATCAACCAGTACAAGCATTGGGTTTGGAAAATCAACCAATACGAGCACTGGGTTTAGATAGAGGCCGACGCTCTGAAGATATTTGAATATTGTGATGAGAATTTTCAACTTCACTTTCACGAGGAATTGTCATAAATGACTGTCGGGGACTCACGATTTATCCCTTATCCTGAATGGGTAGTGAATCAATGCAAAATGATGTGAATCAATATAAATTGATGATAAAAGACAATGCTTGATAATGAAAGAGTTTGCTTGATCTTGCCTACATACAGGACATTTGAAATAAAAGACGAGTTTTTATAACAAAAGATGCCCTAGTATAGCCTGGGAGAAAAATGTTAGATGAAAGAATAATTTATCATTATTAAAGGAAGCTCTTTAAAGAATACAAGAGATAGAATAGACGTTCTAAGTGTAGAATTTTTTCAGATGTAGGGCATTGATGGGATTTGGCAATTCTACTTCATCTGCATTGATGAGACGATATGAGTTACATGGTAACGTTTCCTTGACCACATAGGGACCTTCCCAATTTGGTGACCATTTGCCACGCGGGCGGTGCTTGAGGTGAGCTATTGATCTGAAGACCAGATCGTTAACTTAGAATCTTCTTTCAATAACTGACTTGGCATATTGCCTGGCTATCCTCTAACGATAAGATTGAGCGTGCTTTGCTGCCTTGAGTCTTCTCTCATCGAGTAGATCAAGTTGTACCAACCTCTGTTGCTGATACTTATCAAGGGGTAGCTCTAGAAGCGATGCAAATTTGAGAGCGTGCTTTTGAACATAAAGAAGTAGTACCATCTCGATTCCATAAATGAGCTCTGATGGAGTGGCATTAGTTGAGGTTCGAATGGTGGTTCGATACGCCCAGAGTGCATCGTGGATTTTCTCATGCCAATCATGACTCGTCTCAACAGTTCTTTCCAAGATGCAAATCAGGATTTTGTTGGTGGCCTTTGTTTGACCGTTCTCTTGAGGGTAATAGAGAGCTGAAAAATGATGATGAATCTTGAATCTTGAACAAAAGATCTTCATTCTCTCATTCTTTAAATGACTACCATTATCTGAAACAATGTCGTATGGTATGCCAAAACAACAAAGAACATTCTTATGGATGAATAAGATCACATGTCGGCCTTCTATTGTACGCAAAGTAACAACTTCAACCCATTTGATAAAATATTCTGTTGCGGCAAGAAAATACTTGTGGCCATTGGAAGCAGAAGAAGTAATTGGTTCCACAACATCGAAAGCCCACATGGATAATGGGCATGAAGATACGACCGATTATAAATATGTGGCTGGCGCATGAATGGAAGGTGCGTGCATCTGACATTGGACACACTTCTTCACAAAATAATAGCAGTCTTATTGCATGGTTTTTCAATAGTACCCTGCTCGGATGATCTTCTTAACAAGGGTCTGATAACCGATGTGGCCACCACAAATGCCTTTGTGCGCTTCTCGAACGACCTCCTTGGCTTCATCTTTGTCCACGCATCTGGAGTACTCAGCACTGAACCCACAATGATAAAAGACATCAGTGAGAATAAAATATCAGGCAGACATGCGCTGAATCGCTCGTTGTTCCCTCTTTGGCAATTCTGGTGAAAGCGAACTAGTTTCAATGAATTTTTTGATATCTTAGTACCAAGGCTTCTTTTTTTGCAATGCATGGTTGATTTGCATAACTGGAATGAAGGCAGGTTGATCAAGTCTGCCAATTTCAAAAGAATGACAAGATTCACTGTCTTTAAAGGACATAATGGAGCCTAGGTTGGCTAAACCGTCAACTATTTGGTTAAAATCTCTTTTGATATAATAAAACTGAAATTCTTTGAAGCTATTGATGAGAGCTAAAATAATCTTCTAATAAAGAAATAGCTTCTGATCTTTCACCTGCCATTCAGCTTTGATTTGACTGATGATGAGTAATGAGTCACCAAAGGCGTGCACTCTCTTG
Organism: Nuphar pumila; assembly: GCF_984573655.1. Taxonomy (NCBI): domain Eukaryota; kingdom Viridiplantae; phylum Streptophyta; class Magnoliopsida; order Nymphaeales; family Nymphaeaceae; genus Nuphar; species Nuphar pumila. Next base: position 33,755,467 of record NC_143262.1, read on the forward strand.
ACATTAAAGTCTTACAAAATTCTCAAACCTTGTATTAAAGCTTCATACTCGACCATGTTATGAGTACATTAAAAATCAAGATTGAGGGAAAAAGGGATCATCTCCTTCTCAGGTGTAATCAATAAGATCTTGATCCCTATGCCAACCATATTCTTGGAACCATCGAAAAATAAGCTTCAAACTGGAGACTGCTGGACATTATGGATGCACTCATCAGGAAAATCATCCTCGGCTTTCATATCTTCTGTCAAAGGAAAATATGTCAGTTAATCTGCAATTGCTTGGCCTTTGATTGACTTTTAAGATATATATCCTAAGTCATACTGCATCAACAGAACTTGCCATTTGGCAATCCGTCCATTGAGAAATGGTTGTTCAAGAATATACTTGAGAGGATTAAGCTTTGATAGAATCTTGATTTCTGATGCTAACAAATAATGTCTCAATTTCTAATACATCCAGACCAGAGCTAGGCATGTCTTCTCCATTTAAGAATATTTCTTCTCATAATCGATGAAGGTCTTGCTCACATAGTAGATGGCATGCTCCACTCGATTTCCTTCTTCATATTGCGCCAAAAATCCACTAGAAGCGGTTTGATTAACTGAGACATATAACAAAAGAGACTTTCCCAATTTTGGTGGCTTCGGAACAGGTAGATTGAGAAGATATTTCTTGATGCGCTCGAATGACTGCTGACACTCTGGTCCCCAATCAAACTTCACTCCTTTTCTGAGTAGATGATTGAAAGGTTCATACCTCATAGCCAAATTAGATATGAATCATCGAATTAACTGAATGCATCCCTGAAAACTACGCAGCTCTTTGAGATTGGTCGGAGGTGGTATATCAATAATGGCCTTTGCTTTAGTGGGTTCAACTTCTATCCCCTTTTTTCTAACCATAAAGTCAAACAGTTTACTTGACTCTACTTCGAAAACACATTTATGAGGATTGAGTCTCAACTTGTAAAGAATGAGTCGCTTGAAGACTTGACCAATAGCTTCAATATGGTCCGTTCTTCCTTGGATTTGACCAGGATGTCATCAACATATGCATCTATGATTTTATGCATCTTGTCATAGAAAATGACAACCATTGCACGCTGATAGGTTGCCCCAGCATTTTAGAGCCCAAATGACATGACTATGTAACAAAAGGTACCCTAAGGCATGGTGAAGGATGTCTTGGACTGATCACGAGTGGCCAACTTGATTTGATTATACCTGAAATATCCATCCATAAAAGAGAACATGGCATGACCTGCCGTGATGTCGATCAGGAGATCAATGTTGGGAAATGGATAATCATCATTTGGAGTAGCTTTGTTGAGATCTCGAAAGTCGATGCAAATTCAAACTTTGCCATTCTTCTTGGAAACTGCCACGATATTTGCTGGCCAGTCTGGATAGTCTATGGATAAAATGAATCCGGCTTTGAGCAATTCCTCCAGTCCTTCCTTGACTTGTTGCTCAATTCAAGGATCCATTTTCTTCAACTTCTGCTTAACCAGTTTGACATCTGGCTTCAGAATGAGGCGATGCTCAACCAATTTGGGATCTAAACCCGACATATCCTCGTAAGTCCATGCAAACACTTCTTGATATTGCTTGAGAAAATCGATGAGCCTTTCCTTCTCATCTGCGCTTAGACTCGTGTCGATCTTAAGAATTTTTGAATTGTTCTCTGAACCAATATTAATATCTTCAGTCGGATCTTGAACTGGGGACGGTGGCTCATCTTGATTTTGAATCGACGTGAACTCTGGCAATTCTTGGAGAGATGAGTCAAACTCTGCAGACTCCTCTGACTGCTTCACGACCTTATTGTCCTCCGCTCTTGCTTTGATCCGATGGATCCTTGCGGGCTTCAGAATGATTGAAGAAATATTTGGATTAGTGACGAACTTCCTTATCGATTTGGAAGACATTCTGAAAATTTTGGAAAAGAATAGTATTTAGGAAAATCAACCATTATAAAAGGAAATAACGATGAATTACAGAGACAAATCGCAAAGAGAGAAAAGAAGGATGGCATCTAGTCAAATGGGAAAATTAATAACTTTATTGAAGACTTGAATAAAATGAAGACAATGGATGAAAAGAAATGGGACATCATCCCTACAGAATGAAGAAAACTGGAAATGAGAAAGTAACAACATATACTCTTAATGTGTACCCTTTACAAAGATGGTGCTTCTATGAGATCCTCTGCCTGTGAATTCCAATCTAGCTTTGCGCAGATGATGAATAGGAATTACTGGCTCTAGCCGACCGTCTTTGCTCTTGCCCAAGCCTCTGAAAGGCTGGTAGCCGTGCCTCAGTAAAAGATCAAATCTTTTTTTGACTTTTGCAAACTGAGGGAACAAGGGATGATCTTTAAAGGTACTATAATCAAGACAACCTTCAATCTTGAAGAAGTGTGGTCTTTGCCATCGGACCATTGCTGTAATATTCTCAGTGGGTCGGGCCTCCTTTAGCTTCAACAATTTCAAGCTTTCACTGAGAACGACTTCATCACTTTCTCTAATGCTAGGGATTTCTGCTGTGAAAGTTGGTCGGGGAATCATTGGCTGCAACAACATTTCTTCTGGATCTTCACCTAAGACCATAGTGATCATGCCACCTTTGGACCACTTGATGCACTGGTGAAGGGTAGACGGTACAACATTCACATTGTGAATCCATGTGCATCCCAAAAGAAGGTTATATGTTGGAGGCACATTGACAACGTGGAAAAGAACCATATGCATGGAGTAGTTGATAAAGATTTCGAGGAAAATCTTCCCCTTCGTTGTCTCTCCGTGGTTATTAAAACCATAGATGGTGATAGGGTCTCGCAGGTACTCTTCTTCCTTCAGTCCCAAAGCCTTCACAGTTACTTTCGCACAAATGTTGAGGTTGCTGCCTCCATCAACAAGCACGTGGGGTACATACATTTTTCTGGTCCGTACTACAATATATAGGGAATTGTTGTGAAATGCATGAGGCTTTGGCAAGTCCTCATCTGAAAATGTGATAGGGGCGTTGGTCATGGCCTGGTTGACAATTTGGGCCATATCTTCAGGAGTTGTGCCTGGCTTTACCTTGATCTTCCATAGTAAATTGTCTAGGACTTGCTGGTGCTTGGGGGAGGCCTACACCGACTCGAGGATTGAAATGTTTGAGAGGGCAATAATTGGCCTTTGGACCAGATTGGTGGTTTCATCAAATGCCTTGTCCTTTTCTTGAGTAGTCTTGATAAACCGTTTAGGAAACCCGAGAAATTTTTTGGCAACTTTAGCGGATGTTGTTATCATTGCAAAATATTACTTTTGCAAGTCAAACTGACCTTTGAAAAAGATTTTGAAAATAACTCGCCTCTATTTTAAAATGCGGAAAAAATCCATAGAATGAGACTCGCCTATCGGTACAAGGTTCAACCATTATTGGCGCCATAACTAGGGGTAATTGAACCAAGGATCAATCATGTGCTTTGCTTTGCTCAACTTGTCTAAATCGATGTTCTATTTTCTAAATACACAAAGAATCAGGCATGTGCTATGAATTTTTGAAAATGCAGATTGAAAACATGATGTATGCTTCGAATTTGAAAAATGCTTGGAAAAGGGGATACTTGGAGAATCATTTTTTACACTTGGAAAATATTTTTGAAGAAAAGATAGCTTGGAAAATCATGAACCCGACTTAGAAAGATTGAAGATTTCTTGAAAAACCAAGAGTTTTGAGAAAATTGATTTTGAGGAAAACTCAGGTGGCTTTAAGAAAATCGATTTTTCTGAGGTTTATTTATGAAATAACTCAGCATGGATGGGCATGTGGCCCTATGAAATCCTTTTCATGATGCAATCTAACTTAGATGATGCATGAATGCAACTTGAGAAAATATCTTTTGAAGTATTTTTTAAAAAATATTGATAAAAAGACTTGGTGCCCTATAGAATTTAGATGAAATAAATTCAGCACATATTCCTGACTATTGAATATATCTCATTTGATTCTAAAATAAGGAAATGCTTAGAAAACTTTTGAGAAAATACAATGATTTTTGAAGATAGCCTAAGAGTGTAGGTCGTTTGTGGCTTAAAAAAAGATTATAAATCTGGATATTGTTCGTATTCTGACTATGCCCACAAATACGAACACAATCGAGTTTATAAACTCCTTAGAAGCGAGTGCACATACTATTTGTGTAGACCATGGTGGGTTTGAATATGCGTGAATCATCATCCATCACACATTAACATTATTGAAAAATGCACTATATGCAATGCAACCCTAATCTAAGCAGGAAATTAAATTCTTATTCTAAATTTTTGTAATTTACATCAATAATAAATTAAAATAAAGAAAATACACTCTTGAGTGTCCCTGCAAAACTAGCAAACTTGTTAGTGAAGATATGTCAGCCTTTCTAGATTATTCCAACAATATCTGAAATTGAGAGATTTATCTAGATATAAGCCTTTTTCTATGTTTTCATGAAACAAATATAATAAAGGATGACAAAAAATTAAAGAAATAATAAAAATAAGCAACTTTGAAATTCATAATTTTTGGAAAAATAGACAAAATACCCTTGAAAATTGACTTTTATTGCAAAAGAGGGTTGAAATTAAGTGTTTTTAGAAAATATTTTGGTAATTTGTCTAATCCGCAGATCAAATGAATTCAAAACAACACCAAATCGGATGGAGGGAACCCTAAAATGATTATGAACATGATCAAACCCTAAAAATATAAAGCTTTTCATGAAAAATTTGAAATATCATAAGAATATCAATTTTTGCCCGTGTTTTGCTTGAATCAGAACTCTACGGGCATCCTGTTTTTATAATTTAACTAAATAATGCATCAAATGAATTCTAAAATCTGTGAAAACTAACATGGACACTTCTAATAACCTTAAAATTAAGATAAAATAAAAAAATATAATTTTTGGACTTATTTTGATATAAAAGTTAAATAAAGACATGAAAATATGCGATTTGCCCACGGGCACATATCTGTCACAGTGTCAGACCTGAATCAGGTATCAAACAGTAATGAAAAACTGTAAAATTTCACATAGATAAACTAGACATCTGAACAAAAATAATCCTTTTTACATATTGAAAAAAGCATCTCGGTTAGGGAGATATCATTTCGGCAATATACACTTGATTCTGGCAAACGCGTAACAACTCTAAAAAAGACAGTTCTGATTTTGGTTTAAATAAAAATAGCAGACAGAGCTAAAAAATTACCAAAATTATACTGATAAGACTAGACATGCTTCTGAATCAGTGTCATCTTAAGGATTATAAAAATTATCTTCGGTTATGGAGATACGATCCACCCAATTTGACCGAAGGCTTAAACCATGCATAACGGTCTCTAAGAAATAGATTCTAATTTCTGATAAAATAAAAATAGCAAACAACCAAAGAAAAATCTAAAAAATTTACAGAATATACTAGACATCTTGATGAACACACTTCTTTTTACAGATCGTCGATCGAATCTCTGATGAGGGATATATCACCCCAACAATCCATCCTTGATTCCATATAGCGTTTTCACGGTATAAGAATCAGAGTTTGGTTTTTTATTTTTTTAGCAGAGTTACAAAACTTAAAATAATTCAATTTTTTCATGGAAAGTCAATGATAAATATATGATTCATTCTTAAAAAAATCAGATTTTATTGACAAAAAAACACATATAAAGTAATGTTGTTTCCGCATGGCCAGAATTAAAGTATGTATATTATCAATAAAGCATGAATAACCCTAATTTAAATATGCAAAATCATAAAAAACCATGTAAATAATGTAAAAAATCATGATTTGATGCTTAAAAAATAAAATAAACATTAACATGATTCTAGTCTGGTTCGGATCCATAGGCAAAATCCACCATTTTAGGACTTCCTTTAAATTTTAGCATTTAAATCATATCATTTCGTGAATTTTAGAATTCTAGTCTGTTTATCAGAGTGTTTAGATGCTTCATACCGAATTTGGTGCAATTTGGAATCCATTTGAGGTTCGGATTATCCATAATACCAAAACAGGGTCCCGTAGGACCCGGATCCAAGTGAAAAACAAGCGAAATTCGTTATTTTGGATAAATGGTAAAAATGTCAAATTCTGATTTTACAGTCCTAATGTGTTTAGCAGCATGTCATCATGTCTCTTACTGCATTTCATCATCATTTGATTCAATTTGAATTTCGAAATCTTAATTTTACCAAGTTTTCCTTCAAAAAACCCTGATTTTAAAGGTATAACTTTAATTTTAGGGGTATTTTGGTTATTTTGACCACCAATTCCGAATTTCAAACTGTTTTCTACTGAATTTCCTGCATTTACATCATTTCAAATATCAAGGAAGCATGATCATAGGGTTTATATCCAATTAAATCCAATAATTTCATAATATTATTGGAAAATTTTGGAAAAACCCACATATTTGAGCTAACCTTATTTCAAGTTTGGCAGGGACATTCAAAAGAAGGAGCTGAAGTCTGCAAATTTCTTTTATTTCCTTTATTTAGTGATGTAATAACGTAAATTTTGGAATAAGAGAGTTAATTTCCTGCTTAGACTAGGATGCATATCATATAGTTTGAATTTATGCAAATATCCTGCTTATGTGATGCATACATCTTATTTCAAAAGCACTATGGATGTTCATGAATGGCATGTGCACCAACTCTTAGGGAGTTGACGGACTCGGTGGGATCCATATTTACGGCCCTAGTCGGAATATGGATGAGACCCAGATCCGTCATCTTTCTACTAGTCACATTGAGCCTACACTCTTAGGCTATCTTAAAATGCACATCATATTTCTGAAGTTTTCAAAATCATGTGCATCAAATCAACTAAGTTCTAACATATTCATGGCCACAGTCAGAATATGTGAAGGATTTATTTGGACTTAATGCACATTTTCCAACCAATTCCTCAGAAAGTCTTTTCAAAGGGCATTCTTTTACTCATGTCATTTGCATCATGAAATCATCGATTTTCTCAAGATTTTCCCAAGAAAGTTTCATTCTCAAGAAAATCGATTTCTCAAGAAACTCTGAGTATTTCCCAAAATCGGTTTTCCCAAAGTCAAGTTTTCACAGTTTTCCATGAAAATCAGTCTCTCAAGAAACTTCTAAGTTGGATTTCCAAAATCAAAGCTTTCCCTCGATTTTCCCTGGAAAATGTTATTTCCTTAAGATTTCCAAAAGAAGTTTCCAATTTTCCTCAAAGATCAAACTCAAATTCCAAGTATTTCAAAAGGTAAAATTCCCAGGATTTCGATTCCCCAAGTTTTGAATTTCCTTCTCCAATGAGTTTTCCTATAAATCTTCCATCATTTTCCTAAGAAAACTCTCAAAGTCCAAGTTTTCCTAAGAAGTGTTTCCCTTTTCAAAAGGTTCATCTTTTCTCAAGAATCACTTCCATTTTCCCAAGATTTTTAACTATTTCTGATTTTTCCATATCTTTATAAGCTTTCTCATGTTTTCAAAAATCCCTTTTTTATCTGAGTTTCCTGAGAAATTGGCCTTTTTCCTGAGAGATTCTTTCCAACTCCTAATATTTTTCTAAGCATACATCATGTTTTCCAACTGGCATTTTCCAAAATCTCATAGCACATGCCTGAATTCTCTGTGCATTTAGGACAGAACATAATTTTGATGATTTAACTAAGTCAAGCATAGTTTTGGTCCTTGGTTCGATTACTCCTGTTAAAGGCGGCAGGAATGGTCGAACCTCGTACCGACAGGTCGAGCCCCATCCCATGGATTTTCCCACAATTTTCAAAACGGAGGCGAGTATTTCAAAATAATTTCCAAAAATCCGGTCAAAGTTTGAAGCGCGAAAGCGTTTTCTCTTTCTCCCTTCCGCAAGGAAGGGAAGACGGGGGAAAAATTTCGCGACGATCACAGGTTTGGCGACCGTGATGGGACCTGTCCTTGTTTGACCTAAATTATGCTTGACTTAGTTTAATTATCAAAATTATGTTCACTAAATGTCAGCTCTTTACTTTCAATATCATGTGATCCTAGGAGCCTAGATTCTGACCTAGCTGACATTGATTGCATATAGCTTAGGCATGGTTTGGTAGGACCAAATTGAGGAGATATTTTCATGCTCACATAGACTTAGGTCTAAATACAACTCTCCTCAATTTAGGATCTGAATGCAAACAATGTATGCTTCTTCAAAGATTTTCAAAAGTCTATCTCTCTAGGATTTAGAGCCATCTATTTCTTGCATGTGATCATTTTTTTTCAAAACCTCAATTACCTATCATTACTCGGTCTTCACGTTGCTGGGCTCTCTTCCAGAACCATAGTTCGGGACAGAGCCTCACAACTGGGCCAACTATTTGGGTTAACACCCCCCTACCACGTACCGCGGGCCACAGTCCGAAGTATATCGGTAGGCGCTCAAGGATGTTGGAAAACCTTACCTTAGAACCGGAGTTGAAATTCTATGCCACGTACCTCGGATTTCGATTCGGGTATATCGGCATAACTGGATTGGACAAAGATGATCTGAACCTAGAGTTAGGATTAGGGTCCTACAGCTGTTTTCAAAATGATGCATCTAGAGTCAGCCTTTTAGGGAGTGCTGAATGTGCATAAATGTTTATGCAAGATGTGATTGTATGTGTATTATTTTCTCAATTCTTTATGTTTCCCAATGTTTCTCAACTTATTAGGCCTTTTTCAAAATATCTTTATTTTCCACGAGATCTTTTCTCAAACCCTGGATGATTTTCTCAAATATCCCATTTCTTTCAAAACTCCAGGTGATTTTCCATTCTCTCGTTCTACTGGATCTCGGATTTCCAGCCTTATTCCAATCCTGCCTGCAAATTTTTGAAATTTCAAATTTTGCTTCAAAAACTTTTCCATATCTCCTAGTATATCTTCCAAATTTTATCCAAATTTTTGACATGTCCTTCCAATTCCATCATTTGTTTTTCCCTCAAGAGTGTTGGTTTCAAAATTCTTTTTTCCATCATGCAAAACATCCCATGTGGTTCTGCAGAGGGCATTGGCATAGTTGTGTGATCCTGACGAGATCAAAGACCGCGCTACTTCAGCACATTAGTTACAGACAGTGAGTGAGAAATGGATTCCATAAAGTCTGTTAAAGAGGGAGCTCAGACCATCAAGGAGGAGATTGATCCCGCCATATATCGGTTGTTCAAAAGAATGATGATTGAGATATTATTCGAGCAAGCTGAAGCCAATTTCGGAAAAGTTTCTGTTAAAGAAGGGGCATCAATCACCATCCCTATGAGCATCATTGGAGACCACAACAGGGCAACCAGTTCTAAACCCAGCAACAACAGAGGCGGTCAAAGCAGCAAGTTAGAAGAGTCTAAAGATTTGAAAGGAAAGTATTCTAGAATCCAGAATAGACCTTTTCAATCCAGCCCTCAGCAAAAGGAAAAAAATCAAGGAAAACCAAAGCGCGGAAACTGGAGCGGCGATCGAGATTTTACTCCTATAGACAAGCCACTCGACGAAGTCCTTGAACACATGTTGATTAAGGGATTAGTGAAGCTCCCAAAGGCCACAACTCCTCCCACCATCATGGGAAGGTTCAAGAATCAGTTTTGCAAATTCCATCGGGCAGTAGGGCATGACACGGATCATTGTTTTGTCCTCAAAAATATTATACAAGACTGTATTGATAAGAACCTCTTTGTTGAAGGCAGAGAAGAAGAACATCCAGTAGCCCTAACCAAGAAAGAAGTCAGCATTCAACAGAAATCCAACAATCCGAAGAAGATAAAGCGTGATGGTTGGAGTTATGATCGCGAGTTTACTCCTTTAGGTGAGCCAATCGAAGAAATTCTTGGATATCTGCTCGCGAAGGATATGATCAAACTTCCAAGGATTGTGGATCCTCCCGTCACCATGGGGAAATGGAAAGATTGTTTCTGCGAGTTCCATCGGGCAATGGGGCACGATACTGAACGTTGCTTCGTTCTGAAAAATATTGTACAGGACTACATCGATAAAGAGCTTTTGGTGTCGGAAGAAAGGGAGGGACGAGTTGCAGTCCTGACCAAGCCTCTCCCAGATCACTCTAAAGAATGACAATGCCAATGCCAATGCCTTCTCATTTTGTCATATTTATTTTTTTGTCAGGACGATATAGTCCTAGTGGTTTTCCTTTTTCAAGTTGTCATCCCTTTTTAAGGCATCAATAAAATCATCAACTTTTCTCGTTTAATTATGACATTCTTCTTTTGGTTGTTCTGTTTTTGTTATTATCTCTCCCCCATTACACTGGGGCATCTTTTTGAAAATTTGTTTTCAAGCATTCTATATGCAGACAGGATAAACAAATTCCTCATTTCATGCACTTGTGCATTCATATGCATCAACTCATATTCATTTGCATTCAATTGCATTAATAACAATCCGGTCGGTATTGGGATTTCAATAAACAGTCCCATCACAATTCCTAATGATCCAAAGATCATCGCCAATACTGAACCAAAACCCAGCACTCAAACTGGTATTATTTCAAAATCCAGTATTCAAGCTGGTACATTTTCAACTTTTTGGAAAACCGATTTCCGACTCGGGTTTTTATTCAAATCATTTTCCTTTGTTGATCCGGGTTCCGACTCGTGATCTCTCTACCTTATTCGAGCCTTGACTCGAACTCTTCATTTTCCTTTGTTGATCCGGGTTCCGCCTTGTGATCTCTCTAACTTATTCGAGCCTTGACTCGAACTTTCCATTTTCCTTTGTTGATCCGGGTTCCGACTCGTGATCTCTCTACTTTACTCGAGCCTTGACTCGAACTCTTCATTTTCCTTTGTTGATCCGGGTTTCGACTCGTGATCTCTCTACTTTACTCGAGCCTTGACTCGAACTCTTCATTTTCCTTTGTTGATCCGGGTTCCGACTCGTGATCTCTCTAACTTATTCGAGCCTTGACTCGAACTCTTCATTTTCCTTTGTTGATCCGGGTTCCGACTCGTGATCTCTCTAACTTATTCGAGCCTTGACTCGAACTCTTCATTTTCCTTTGTTAATCCGGGTTCCGACTCGTGATCTCTCTACTTTACTCGAGCCTTGACTCGAACTCTCCATTTTCCTTTGTTGATCTGGGTTCCGACTCGTGATCTCTCTACTTTACTCGAGCCTTGACTCGAACTCTTCATTTTCCTTTGTTGATCCGGGTTCCGACTCGTGATCTCTCTACTTTACTCGAGCCTTGACTCGAACTCTTCATTTTCCTTTGTTGATCCGGGTTCCGACTCGTGATCTCTCTACTTTACTTGAGCCTTGACTCGAACTCTTCATTTTCCTTTGTTGATCCGGGTTCCGACTCGTGATCTCTCTACTTTACTCGAGCTATGACTCGAACTCTCCATTTTCCTTTGTTGATCCGGGTTCCGACTCGTGATCTCTTTACCTTATTCGAGCCTTGACTCGAACTCTTCATTTTCTTTTGTTGATCCGAGTTCCGACTCGTGATCTCTATACCTTAATCGAGCTCAGATTAGAGCTCTTCATTTTCTTTTGTTGATCCGAGTTCCGACTCGTGATCTTTATACCTTGTTCAAGCTCAGATTAGAGCTCTTCATTTTCTTTTGTTGATCCGAGTTCCGACTCGTGATCTCTATACCTTGTTCGAGCTCAGATTCGAGCTCTTCATTTTCTTTGTTGATCCGGGTTCCGACTCGAGATCTCTTTATTCATTCGAGCTCAGATTCGAGCTCTTCATTTTTCTTTGTTGATCCGGGTTCCGACTCGAGATCTCTTTATTTGTTCAAGCTTTGATTCGAGCTCTTTATTTTTTGTTGATCCGGGTTCCGACTCGAGATCTCTTCGAGCTTGTCATTCTCTTTTGTTGATCCGGGTTCCGACTCGTGATCTCATTACCTTACTCGAACCCTGAATCGAGTTTTTCATTTTCTTTTGTTGATCCGGGTTCCGACTCGAGATCTCTTTATCTTATCCAAGCTCTAATTCGAGTCCTTCATTTTCCTTTGTTGATCCGGGTTCCGACTCGTGATCTCATTATCTTATTTGAGCTCTGATTGGAGCTCTTCATTTTCTTTGTTGATCCGGGTTCCGACTCGTGATCTCATTATCTTACTCGAGCCTTGACTCAAGTTCTTCATTTTCTTTATTGATCCGAGTTCCGACTCGTGATCTCATTACCTTACTCGAACCCTGAATCGAGTTTTTCATTTTCTTTTGTTGATCCGGGTTCCGACTCGAGATCTCTTTATCTTATCCAAGCTCTAATTCGAGTCCTTCATTTTCCTTTGTTGATCCGGGTTCCGACTCGTGATCTCATTATCTTATTTGAGCTCTGATTGGAGCTCTTCATTTTCTTTGTTGATCCGGGTTCCGACTCGTGATCTCATTATCTTACTCGAGCCTTGACTCAAGTTCTTCGTTTTCTTTATTGATCCGAGTTCCGACTCGTGATCTCATTACCTTACTCGAACCCTGAATCGAGCTTTTCATTTTCTTTTGTTGATCCGGGTTCCGACTCGAGATCTCTTTATCTTATCCAAGCTCTAATTCGAGTCCTTCATTTTCCTTTGTTGATCCGGGTTCCGACTCGTGATCTCATTATCTTATTTGAGCTCTGATTGGAGCTCTTCATTTTCTTTGTTGATCCGGGTTCCGACTCGTGATCTCATTATCTTACTCGAGCCTTGACTCAAGTTCTTCGTTTTCTTTATTGATCCGAGTTCCGACTCGTGATCTCTTTATCTTCATTCGAGCTCAGATTCGAGCTCTTCATTTTTCTCTGTTGATCCGGCTTCTGACTCGTGATCTCGTTACCTCGTTCGAGCTCAGATTCGGGCTCTTCATTTTTTCCTCTGTTGATCCGAGTTCCGACTCGTGATCTCATTATCTTATTCGAGCTCAGATGCGAGCTCTTCATTTTCTTTTGTTGATCCGGGTTCCGACTCGTGATCTCATTATCTTACTCGAGCCTTGACTCGAGCGCTTCATTTTCTTCTGTTGATCCGGGTTCCGACTCGTGATCTCTATATTTTATTCGAGCTCTGACTCGAACTCATCATTCTCCCTTGTTGATACAAGTCATTTTGATCCTCAGGGTCTGTCGATTGCTCAAATTTGACATTTTGATGTCCAAATTCCAATTTAAATCTTCAAATCAGGCAATCCTCCAATTTTGACCTCTGGGTCACCTAATTTCCAATTCTCAATCTCAATTTCCAATTTCTAATTTTCGACCTTCGGGTCAATCAATTTCCAAATTTTGACCTTTAGGTCAAATCAATTCTCAATTTCGACCGTCAGATCATCCAAATTTGTGACCTTCGAGTCATTCAATTTCCAGCAACCAATTTTCCAATTTCCAATTTCGACCTTCGGGTCAATCAATATCAATATCCAATTTCAATCATTTTCTCTTGCGAAAGACCCTTTTTAGGGAGAGTTCGAGGGAGCTCATTCTTTTCGCATGCTATCCAATTTGTTCACTTAGCCCCTTTTTAGGGAGAGTTTGAAGGGACTCGCGCCTTTGTGAACCGTTTGCAAAACAATTTCCAATTTCACACGAGGAACCCTTTCAAAGGGAGAGGCTCGACGGAGACTCGCTTTTCTTGTGACCCCCCAATTTCATACTAGGCCATTTTTTCATCATGAAAGACCCTCTTTGCAGGGAGAGTGTGATGGACTCGTTCCTTTCATGACCCAATTTTCAGACCTCACTATTATCGGCCCCCTTTCCATAAGAGAAGCCTAATATTAGGGAGCTTTGACGAAAGCTCAATTTCTCTTCGAAAGTTCGTTTTGCAAACACCTCCTCTTTAGGGAAGAGAGGAGTATTTTCCATTTCCCATTCAGGTAAGGGCTAAGCCTGAGTCTCTCTTTTTGGGGAAAAAGAGAGGAGAATTTTCGTCGCGGATGTGTTGAGCCGGATTTCAAATACTCATTTTCACCAAGGATTTCAAGAAAATTTAGTCAATTTGTCAAATTATTTGTTGATTTCAGAATCTTTATTGCACTAATCAGTTTACCTTCAGCATTACTTCCAAAAGAGTGAAGCTTTTGCGAAAAGAGATTCAATCTTCAAATTCTTTCTATTTGGCCAACCAAAAGGATGAAGGATAAATCCTCGATATGGTCAACAAAGAAAATTCAATGTTTTGCAAAGCCATAGATGATTGATAGTGATCACAGTCAATGGCACATCTTTAAAGGCTATTCTTGCAAAGATGAGGCAGTGGAAATATCCTGAGTGCTAGAAAAGAGAGAATTCGCCCTAACCCTGTCTCCTCAAAATCACCTAAGCTGCAATTAAATATCCGCAAAAGGGAGCTCTCACCTGTCGTCAAGATGAAGGCGAATTAGGCGAGTAGACCCCTGGGGCCAAAGAAGATTCGAAACATCTCCAAGATGAAGGAGTTTGTGACGTACCCTTCCAAAAGAGAGCAAAAGAGGAAAAAGAAAGAGAGAAAAAAAAAAGGTCAAAATATCTCCAAAATGAAGGAGAGTGTAGCAAAAACCCAGAGAGCCAAAAGAGTGCAGAAAGATTATCAAGCGAGAAGCTCTCAGGATATCAAGCTGCCAGATTTATCAAGAATCCTCTTTAACTTTGTGAAATTCTATTATCAATATTCTTTCATCAATTGCTTTTATAATATCAAATTCTCTTTCTTGTTCATATCAAGGAAATTGATAGCTTCCTTGAAGAAGGCCAATTGCAAACAATTTGGGTTTCCAATTTCGATTCTACGAAGTGAACCTTGTTTGGAGGTAATGCTTTGGGTAGAAAACAGGGAATATTTTGCAACAATGTCAATATTTTCAAAAACTTTGAATCAACAGCAGAATTCTCAATATTTTGACAATATTTTCTAGCTATCCTGACGTGAAGTAAGAGCTTGATGTCCGTCTTTTACACATCCTGACACCAATTTTAAATCCCTCTGAAGGACTTGATTCCTTCCCTTCTTTGAGAGCATGAACTCTCAGATTGCACACTTCCCTGTGTCCCCACTGTCCCACCATAGACAGTCCCATTTCGGTTCGAGGTCGAACCACCAATCATTTTCTCGCAAAAGGCAATTTCAAAAGCTGATTTTAGTCTCAGCAATGAGACGCCCAAAACCAATCCGTTTTCAAGCTTTAGGGACCCCATTTTCCTTCCTTTTGCAAAACCCCTGTCGGATTTACTGTGCAAAATCCAAAGGTTCCATCATGGTCTCTTCCTTCGAGGATTCCATTCCATTGTCCGCCCGATCAGGATAAGGGTATAAACCTGAGCCTCATTCAAAGAGGTATTCCATTGTCCGCCCGATCAGGATAAGGGTATAAACCTGAGCCTCACTCAAAGAGGTATTCCATTTTCCGCCCGATCAGGATAAGGGTATAAACCTGAGCCTCACTCAAAGAGGTATTCCATTGTCCGCCCGATCAGGATAAGGGTATAAACCTGAGCCTCATTCAAAGAGGTATTCTATTGTCCGCCCGATCAGGATAAGGGTATAAACCTGAGCCTCATTCAAAGAGGTATTCCATTGTCCGCCCGATCAGGATAAGGGTATAAACCTGAGCCTCAATCAAAGAGGTATTTCATTTTCCGCCCGATCAGGATAAGGGTACAAACCTGAGCCTCAATCAAAGAGGTATTTCATTTTCCGCCCGATCAGGCTAAGGGTACAAACCTGAATCTCATGTCATGAGATATTCCATCCCCAATCAGGTTAAGGGCCAAACCTGAGCTTCGTTCCATGCGAGGTATTTTTGTCCCATCCAGGTCAAGGGCATAAACCTGAACTTCGCTCTCATAGAGCAAAATCTTTCCTCTTCATTCTCCGTTTCATATCTACCATCTTGCTCGGGCTAATTTCTTCATACCCAGTCAGATCCTTCTAAGTGGGGCAATTTTTTTTATATAGCCCAAATTTGGTGTGTTTTCTTTGCCACTAAGCTCGGCCATGAGCCGGCTTAGCAGCAAAGAGGGGCATCTGTAAACACCCCAAATTTTCACTCACCTCCCCGACATTTTCACCAAACATCATCATTCAGCCTTTGAAATCGCCGGAGGGCAAAATGGTCATTTTCTGAGCCCGGACCTTGCAAAAGTCCAAATTTCATCTGAAACTCTCAATTTTCTCTATTTTTAACTCAGATATTCAAAAATTTAGTCCTGACAGGAGACAGACATCTCCAAAGTCTTGGGTCAAGATTATATTGCATAAGACATGACATTGCATATCATTGCATGAGCATTTCATATCACTGCACTGCACAGCATGTCATTTCGAGGTCCAGAACTCTTGATTTCAAAATTTTCAATTCAGATTCGAATTTTAACTATTTTCAAAATTGATTTCAAAACACTGGGTCTTCAAAATTATCAATTCTTCCCATTTTACCCCTAGGGCTCTGAATTTCAAAATATTTTCTCAGGAAAACGATCTGGATAGTTTTCAATATGGATTTCAGCCACTTCACCTCAGATTTTGCCCTTTTTAACAATTTCAAATATCTTTCTTTTACAAAATCGCCCTACAAGGGCCAACTTATTCCAAAATTCCTGTTTTGCCCATTAGTCCAGATTTTATGAAAATTCCAAAAAGAAGTTGTGGTTTTATCCTTATTTCAATAAAGAAGCAATGTGGGACCCACACTGAGGTGGCGTCACACAAGCTTTTCTTTTGAATATTTGAATTTTGAAAAAACCCAAAAATATAGGAGCCTTGTCCCCTGGATTGGTGCCACTTGTCTTTTCTCTCTCCTCCCATTTCCATGCCACGTGTCAGTGTGGGGCTACCTTCAGAAGCCGCCACATGTCATCCCATTTTATCTGCCATATGTCACCCTATCCATCCTGCGCCATGTGTCATTTCAAAGACTACCAGGAGATGCCAAGTGTCATAGGTTGTCCTCTCTAGAAAAAGTGGAGTTTGTCTCCTCTGAGGTGGCGCC
Source organism: Nuphar pumila (assembly GCF_984573655.1). NCBI lineage: Eukaryota > Viridiplantae > Streptophyta > Magnoliopsida > Nymphaeales > Nymphaeaceae > Nuphar > Nuphar pumila. The sequence continues at coordinate 33,772,411 of NC_143262.1, forward strand.
ACTTGAAGTGTGTCTCCTGCAGGGGACACGTGTCAACCCCTCCTTCCTTCTAGAAAAGTAGCCTGACACATGTCCTCTCCCTATTTTTTTTCAGAAAAGTAGGAGACATGTGTCACTCCTAAATTCCTACAGAAAAGGTAGGCTTGTCTCCTCTGAGGTGGCGCCATCTGGAGTGTCTCCTGCAGAGGACACATGGCAAGCTCTCATTTCCTCAGAAAAAGTAGACGCCATGTGTCGTTTTTGTTTTCTTCAGAAAAACTAGAATTCAAAAGTTCAAAACTCCTCATAGGTGGCGCAAATCCTGAACTCCTACCTTTTTCATTCTGTCTGAGATGGCGCCACATGGCCTGGCCCACCTTCTCTCCCCTCTGCCACGTGTCATCTTCTGCTTCTTTCAGAAAAAGCAGGTGACACATGTCTCCTTCTCACTCCTTCAGAAAAAGTAGAGGACACATGTCTTCTCCCTACTTTTCTCAGAAAAGTAGGAGACACATGTCACTCCTGGCTTTCTTCAGAAAAAGCAAACCATTCAAAATTCAAACAAAGCCTAGGTGGCGCAAATCCGGAGCTCTGATTTTTCCAGATGGCCTATGAGGGCGCCACATGTCCCTTCCCTCCTTTTCCTCCCTCTTGCCACATGGCATTGTAGGAGCCACCCTGAGGTGGCGCCACATGTCCATCCTCCATTCCTCCAGGGCCAACCTTCATTTGAATTTCAAACTTCCCCTTGAGGTGGCGCCATTTGAGAAAGCCTCTCCAGACAGCTGACACTTGTCTGGCACATGTCCAGATCTCCTTTCTCCAGAAAAGGTAGAATTCAAATTCCTCTGAGGTGGCGCCTTCTGAGCCCACTGCTCTGACCTTCTGATATGTGTCAAACACCTTTTGAGGTGGCACCATTCCAGGACTCCACTTGGCTCCATTTTCATTTTTTATTTTATTTTTAATAAAGGTAGCCCACCATAAGGTGGCGCCACCTGAGGACTCCCTACAAAAAGTGAATTTGAAATTCAAACTCCAAGAGAGCACCCTCTGAGGTGGCGCCTTCTGGGAGTTCCCTGCAGAGAGAATCAAGCAAACTTTTGAAAAATTCCAAATTCCCCCTGCTGAGGTGTCTCACCCACAAAATTTCCATTTTTTATTTTTCTCAAAAAATCAAAATAGCCTTTTGAGGTGGCACCATCTGAGGGCTCCCTGCAGAAGACAAATTCGAATTTCAAACCCCTCAGATGGCACCCCCTGAGATGGCGCCACATGGAGGGCTCAGATCCAGCCTGTTTGAATTTCAAAAATTTTCAGAAAATTTATAAAAACAAGGGTTCACGCCCAGCCTGAGGAGATCATTTTTTTAGCTCTTGTGAACTTGGAAAATCCGACCTAGCCTTCCTAAAATCCGATTTTGAACTTTGGAAATCGTGCCCCCTTTGACTCATTGAAGAAGGTGGAGTAGAGCTCGTGCTGTGGCGAATTCGATTCCAACAGAGGTCGATTTTGGTGAACCATCCGAAGCCCGGAGCAAAGGATGAAGGAAGCTCGTGATAGCCGCCCCTTTCAAAAGCTCCTACGCTGCGTAACGAAGCAAGGTGCACTTCTTTTCCCCTTGATGTGATTCTATAATCCGAATCGGGAGTCGTTTGAAGAAAGAGCTCATCCGAGGGATGGAATGAGCTATTCTCATAAAACGACATATATAAAAATGTTTTGTTATGCTTCCTTGATGATTTTTAACATTCATATAGTTAGCTAGGTTTAATTTGCATTTTATTTCATTCATTTAGCATATTTCATGAATTAATTAGGATTAATTTAGCCTTTATTTCAATTCTGCTTATTTTAAGTAGGTCTCTATTTTTGTCAGTCAGTCCACACGTCATTTCATGCATTTGTTTTTTATTAAAAATCCTAAAAAAATCACGGAATGCGCCCTTAGGTGTCCCTAAAATTTTGCCAAAAATTCGAAGCCATTTAAATTTGTTTACTGCGGTAAACATTCAAAATGGCAAGTCGGGTTTTGTTACCCGGGATACATTTTGAAAATCATTTGCCGACTTGTAAAATCAAGATATCCCTCATAGGAGATTCGATTTTCGATCCGAAAGATGTTCTGCAATCGAGAGAATGTCTAGTTTTTAATATGATGTTTTCAAATTTTTTGGATTTTTTTTATGTCTGACAAAAATCCGAGAGTTCGGGACACGTGTCAGAGCCTAATTTGGGCCTCTGAGATCTTGGATCGACTTAGGGCTATGGTTTATCTTTTTGTGTTGCTCCAAAGCTGAAACTGTAAAAAGTGAAAGTGGTGTCCGAGATGTCCTCTGTTTGAATCTGAAAGCCTGTAATTTTTAAAACAGTGTTGACCCCTGCTTTGGATTTTTCTTGTCAGCCCCATTGTTTTGCTACATTTGTCTGTTCTGCTAGTTTTGGCAGGAATAGTTATATTTTTCTCTGTGTTTCTCTTGATCAAATGCCGAAGTCATAAACATGAAAGTAGTTCATGTAGGTGTCGTTCATAGCTCCGATTAATTTCATAAATTTCCATGGCTGTTTTATATTTGTTTGTAATTTTTCATCAGATTAGTGTGATTTTTACCTCTGTCAGAACTAAATCTCTGTTATTGAACTCCCCATGGCTCAAATCCCGAGGCTGTAAAAACCAAAAATGTTCCATTTCGGGTTTTTTAGCAGTCTGCAAAATATCAGAAGTTTCCATGGTGTAAATCTTGCATTATCATATTAGGCATTGCATTTGGTTCGGATCCATAGGCAAAATCCACCATTTTAGGACTTCCTTTAAATTTTAGCATTTAAATCATATCATTTCGTGAATTTTAGCATTCTAGGCTGTTTATCAGAGTGTTTAGATGCTTCATACCGAATTTGGTGCAATTTGGAATCCATTTGAGGTTCGGATTATCCATAATACCAAAACAGGGTCCCGCAGGACCCGGATCCAAGTGAAAAACAAGCGAAATTCGTTATTTTGGATAAATGGTAAAAATGTCAAATTCTGATTTTACAGTCCTAATGTGTTTAGCAGCATGTCATCATGTCTCTTACTGCATTTCATCATCATTTGATTCAATTTGAATTTCGAAATCTTAATTTTACCAAGTTTTCCTTCAAAAAACCCTGATTTTAAAGGTATAACTTTAATTTTAGGGGTATTTTGGTTATTTTGACCACCAATTCCGAATTTCAAACTCTTTTCTACTGAATTTCCTGCATTCACATCATTTCAAATATGAAGGAAGCATGATCATAGGGTTTATATCCAATTAAATCCAATAATTTCATAATATTATTGGAAAATTTTGGAAAAACCCACATATTTGAGCTAACCTTATTTCAAGTTTGGCAGGGACATTCAAAAGAAGGAGCTGAAGTCTGCAAATTTCTTTTATTTCCTTTATTTAGTGATGTAATAACGTAAATTTTGGAATAAGAGAGTTAATTTCCTGCTTAGACTAGGATGCATATCATATAGTTTGAATTTATGCAAATATCCTGCTTATGTGATGCATACATCTTATTTCAAAAGCACTATGGATGTTCATGAATGGCACGTGCACCAACTCTTAGGGAGTTGACGGACTCGGTGGGATCCATATTTACGGCCCTAGTCGGAATATGGACGAGACCCAGATCCATCATCTTTCTACTAGTCACATTGAGCCTACACTCTTAGGCTATCTTAAAATGCACATCATATTTCTGAAGTTTTCAAAATCATGTGCATCAAATCAACTAAGTTCTGAACATATTCATGGCCACAGTCAGAATATGTGAAGGATTTATTTGGACTTAATGCACATTTTCCAACCAATTCCTTAGAAAGTCTTTTCAAAGGGCATTCATTTACTCATGTCATTTGCATCATGAAATCATCGATTTTCTCAAGATTTTCCCAAGAAAGTTTCATTCTCAAGAAAATCGATTTCTCAAGAAACTCTGAGTATTTTCCAAAATCGGTTTTCCCAAAGTCAAGTTTTCACAGTTTTCCATGAAAACCAGTCTCTCAAGAAACTTCTAAGTTGGATTTCCAAAATCAAAGCTTTCCCTCGATTTTCCCTGGAAAATGTTATTTCCTTAAGATTTCCAAAAGAAGTTTCCAATTTTCCTCAAAGATCAAACTCAAATTCCAAGTATTTCAAAAGGTAAAATTCCGAGGATTTCGATTCCCCAAGTTTTGAATTTCCTTCTCCAATGAGTTTTCCATATAAATCTTCCATCATTTTCCTAAGAAAACTCTCAAAGTCCAAGTTTTCCTAAGAAGTGTTTCCCTTTTCAAAAGGTTCATCTTTTCTCAAGAATCACTTCCATTTTCCCAAGATTTTTAACTATTTCTGATTTTTCCATATCTTTATAAGCTTTCTCATGTTTTCAAAAATCCCTTTTTTATCTGAGTTTCCTGAGAAATTGGCCTTTTTCCTGAGAGATTCTTTCCAACTCCTAATATTTTTCTAAGCATACATCATGTTTTCCAACTGGCATTTTCCAAAATCTCATAGCACATGCCTGAATTCTCTGTGCATTTAGGACAGAACATAATTTTGATGATTTAACTAAGTCAAGCATAGTTTTGGTCCTTGGTTCGATTACTCCTGTTAAAGGCGGCAGGAATGGTCGAACCTCGTACCGACAGGTCGAGCCCCATCCCATGGATTTTCCCGCAATTTTCAAAACGGAGGCGAGTATTTCAAAATAATTTCCAAAAATCCGGTCAAAGTTTGAAGCGCGAAAGCGTTTTCTCTTTCTCCCTTCCGCAAGGAAGGGAAGACGGGGAAAAAATTTCGCGACGATCACAGTATGTAAAGAATTTATTCAGATGATTGTGGTAGATATAAAATGGAGAATGAAGAAGAAAATTCACCTCATTGAAATGAGGCTCAGGCTTGACCCTTACCTGAACGGGTAGGCTTGAGTAGAATCCTCGAGAGAAAACCATGAAAAATACCTTATAAAATGAGGGGCTGCAAAGAAGGCAATGAAAATGGGGTTCCCTAAAAGCTTTAGAAAAGGGAGTGATCTTGGGCACCTCATGACTGAGACCAAATAGATTTTGAAAAATAGCCTTTTTGCGAAAGATGGTTCAGGTTTAACCCTTATCCTAAAAGAAAAACAAATGCCTCATGAAAGAACGAGATTCAGACTTGATTCTTAACTTGAACAGGAAAAATACCTCATGGAAGAACAAGGTTCAGGCTTGACCCTTAACTTGAACGAGAAAATACCTCGTGAAAGAACGAGGTTCAGGCTTGACCCTTAACCTGAATGAAAAAATACCTCATAAAAGAACGAGGTTCAGGCTTGACCCTTAACCTGAATGGGAAAATACCTCATGGAAGAACGAGGTTCAGGCTTGACCCTTAACCTGAGTGGGAAAATACCTCATGAAAGAACGAGGTCCAGGCTTGACCCTTAACCTGAACAAGAAAATACCTCGTGAAAGAACGAGGTTCAGGCTTGACCCTTAACCTGAACGAGAAAATACCTCATGGAAGAACGAGGTTCAGGCTTGACCCTTAACCTGAATGAGAAAATACCTCATAGAAGAACGAGGTTCAGGCTTGACCCTTAACTTGAATAGAAAAATGAAATCCTCGAAAGAAGAAACCATGCCGGAACCTTCGGGTTTTGCACAATAAATCCGAGAGTGGTTTGCAAAAGGAAGAAAATGAGTTTCCCTAAAGCTTTAAAAAGAGATTGATCTTGGGCGTCTCATTGCTAGGACTAAATAGCTTTTAAAATGATCTTTTGCTGAAAAAAATATAGATGGTGGCTCGACCTCGAACCGAAAACAAAAAAATGAGTTGTTTATGGTGGGACAGTGGGGAACACAAGGAAGTGTGTGAATCTGAGAGCCCAGGCACTCAGATTAAAACAGAAGGGAAGGATCTTGAGAACTTGGGTTATCAAGACCTTAAGAGAGATAGCAACAATGCCTGAATATATCTAAATGGACATCGAGCTCTTTGCTTTATGTTGGGATAATTGAAAAAGATTGCCAATAAGATAAAAAATTTAGTTGATTCAAAGTAATTGAAATGTATACACATTTGTGTGAAAATATTCCCTCTTCTACCTAGATTATTACCTTTAACTGGGCTAATCCAGAATCAAAATCAAATTATTGTTGTTGGGTTTCTTCAAGGAAGCTATCCATTTCCTTGATATAAAGAGAAAGGAATTTGTTCTCAGTATCATAAAAGTAATTTATGAAAAGGATATTGATAAAAGAATTTCACATGAATAAAGAAGATTCTTGGTAGTTTTGGCAGTTTGATATCTGGGGTTTACCCATGATGATATTTTTGCACTCTTTTGAGATATGAAGATTGAACTTTCCTGGGGTTTGGCAAGAATTTCATCACATCAACCTTCAACTTGGCGATATTCTGATTTTTTCTAAAAGAACACATCACATACTTCTTTAATTTGGAGATGATCAGAGTCTTCTTTGGTCCCAGGAATTATATTGATAATATTGTCTCTTTTATTAAGGTCTTTTGATGTTCTTTTGCGCTCTTTTGAGATATGACAAGTGAGCTCTCTTGGGATTGGGCGAGAATTTCATCGCATCAACCTTCAACTTGGTTAGGTTATGATTTTCCCTGAAAGAACATGTCACATGCTCCTTTAACTTGGAGGCGATCCGAGCCTTCTTTAGTCTTAGAAATTGGATTGATAAAATGGTCTCTTAGATTGAAATCGCTTGATGATAACAGTGATCAAATATCTTTTAGGGATTGTCGAGAGGCTTATTGCGTCAGCCTTCAACTTGACGATGATTTAAACTTTTCTTGGAAGGACACGTTATATACTTTTTCAACTTAGAGATGATCCGAGTCTTCTTTGGCCCGGGGGTCTAACTCATCCATCAGTCTTCAACTTGACGATGAATGAGAGATCTCTTTTGCAGATAGTTAATTGCAGCTTGAATGATTGAAGAGATATATTGAAATTAAGTGAATTCTTTTTATCGTGCGAGATATTTTCACTGCCTTATTACCAGAAGAATGATCTTTAAAAATGTGCCACAGCTATGATCAATATCAGTTCACTTATGGCTTCAGCATCATTGAATTTTCCTTGCTAGTCATATCGAGTATTTTTCTTTATCCTTATGATTGACCCAACAGAAAAAAACTTGAATTTTCTTCTTTCTTCGCAAGAGCCTTTATCCTTTTGGAAAGAATACTGAAGGTAATTTGAGGTAAAATCTTTGTGCAATAAAGGTTTGAGACCAACAACTATTTTTTATGATAAATTGGCAAAATATTCTTGAAATCTTTGATGAAAGAAATCACTTGACATTCGATTGACACATCTGTGACTAGATTCTCTTCTCCTTTCCCTAAAGAAGACACTCAGGCTTGACCCTTACCTGAACGGGTAATAAAAAAATACTCCTCTCTTCCCTGAAGAGGAGGTGTTTGCAAAACAAACTTTCAAAGAGAATTTAAGTTTTCGTCAAAACTTCCTAACTTTAGGCTTCTCTTATGGAAAGGTGGTCGATTGGGTAAGGTCGATGAATTGTCATAGAGGAGCGAGTCCATCATACTCTCTCCGAAAAAGGGTCCTCAATGATGGGATGGCCTAACAAAAGATATTGGGGGCCACAAGGAAAACAAGCTTCCGTCGAAACTCTCCCTGCAAACAGGGTTCTTTGTGTGACAATAAAAAATTATTTTATAAATTGTTCATGAAGCGCGAGTCCCTTCAAACTCTCCCTAAAAAAGGGTTCAGCGAACAAAAATAATTGCATGCGAAAGGAATGAGCTCCCTCAAACTCTCCCTAAAAAAAGGGTTCCTCTCAAGAAAAATGATTTATAATCGATATTGAGCCAATTGGCAGACAAGTTCGATACAAAGGTCGAATCTTGAAAGACCATGATTGGAAAAAGCAACCTGTGAGTCAGAAAATGATTGATTTTGATAAAATTGGTAACCCGGAGGCTTGTTTGATAAGATTGGTTGACCCGGAGGTCGATTTGATAAAATGGATGACTCGAAGATCTGATTGATAAAAATTGATTGATAAAAATTGATTGACTCAGAGGTCTGAAAATTAACATTAAGCATGAATCCTGATTTGAGACCGGTATTGAGGATTGAATTTTGAAAGAGCAACTAGTACGAATACCAGATTTTGATGAAACACACGCACAAACATTGGGTTTTAAACAAGTACCAACACAAACACTGGATTTTAAAAGCACCAGCACAGACACTGGATTTTGAAAAAGTACCAGCATAAACACTAGATTTTGAAAAAGTACCAGTACGAACACTGGATTTTGAAAAAGTGCCAACATGAACACTGGATTTAAAAAAATTAAGTCGGCGCTTTAAAAATATTTATGAATTGTGATGGGAATTTTCAACTTCGCCTTCACGATTGATTGTCATAAATGACTGTCAGGGTCTTAGGATTTATCCATTATCCTGAATGGGTATCGACTCGATGCCAAACGATGTGAATGGATGCTGATTGATGCGTATGCATGTCTATCAGGTAAATAAATGACAATGCTTGATAAAAGACTTTGCCTAATAATGAAAAGATTTACTTGATCCTGCCTGCATATAGGGTATTTGAAATAAAAGACAAGTTTTCATAACAAAAGATGCCTTAGTGTAGTCTGGGAGGAGAATGTTGGATGAAAGACTAATTGATTATTGAAGGAAATTCATTGAAGAATATAAAAGATAGAACAAATGTTCTAAGCATAGAATTTCTTCAAATGCAGGGCATTGATGGGATCGAGCAATTCTACCCCATCCATATTAATTAGATGATATGAATTGCATGGTAATGCTTCCTTAACCACGTAGAAACCCTCCCAATTCGGTGACCATTTGCCACATGGGCGGTGCTTGAGATGAGCCATTGATCTGAGGACCAAATCATTAACTCAAAATCTTCTTTCGATAACTGACTTGGCATATTGCCTGCCTATCCTCTGACGATAAGAATGGACATGCTTTGCTGCCTTGAGTCTTCTCTCGTCGAGTAGATCAAGCTATAGCAACCTCTGTTGCTGATACTGATCGAGCGATAGCTCTAATAGCGATATGAACTTGAGAGTGAACTTTTGAACATGAAGAGGTAGTACCACCTCGGTTCCATAAATGAGCTCTGAAGCAGTAGCATTGGTTGGGGTTCGAATAATGGTTCGATATGCCCAAAGTGCATCATGGATTTTCTCGTGCCAATCACGATTTATTGGTGGCCTCTGCCTGACCATTCTCTTAAGGATAATATGGAGCTGAAAAATGATGATGAATCTTGAATCTTGAACAAAAGATCTTCGTTCTCTCGTTCTTGAAATAAGTGTCATTATCTGAAACGATATCATGTGGTATGCCAAAACAACAGAAGATATTCTTGTGGATGAATGAAACTATATGTCGGCCTTCCATTGTACGCAAAGTGACAACCTTAACCCATTTGGTAAAATACTCTGTTACGATAAGAAAATATTTATGGCCATTGGAGGCAGGAGTAATTGGGCCTACAACATCGAAAGCCCACATAGAGAAACGTCATGGAGATGCGACTGATTGTAAATATATTGTTCGTGCATGAATGGAAGGTGCGTGCATCTGACATTGGACACACTTTTTCACAAAACGATAGCAGTCTTGTTGCATGGTCTTCCAATAGTACCCTGCTCGAATGATCTGCTTAACAAGGGTCTGATAACTGACGTGGCCACCATAAATAACTTTGTGTGCTTCTCGAACAATTTCTTTAGCTTCATCTTTGTCCAAGCATCTGAAATACTCAGCATTGAATCCACAACGATAAAGGATATTGGCAAGAATGAAATATCAGACAAACATGCGTTGAACCACTCGTTGCTCTTTCTTTGACAATTCTAGTGGAAGCTCATCAGTTTTAATATAATTTTTGATATCTTGGTACCAAGGCTTCTTCTTTTGTTCTGCCTGGTTGATTTGCATAACTGAGACAAACGCAGGTTGATCGAGTCTACCTATCTCAAAAGAATGGCATGATTCATTGTCTTTGAAGGACATAATAGAGCCTAGGCTGGCTAAGCCATCAGCTATTTGATTGAATTCTCTTTTGATATGAAAAGGTTGAAATTCTTTGAAGCTATCAATGAGAGCTAAGACAATCTTTTGATTAGGAAGTAGCTTCTAATCCTTCACCTGCCATTCGGTTTTGACCTAGTTGATGGCGAGCAGTCAGTCGCCAAAGGCATGCACTCTCTTGACATTGAAGTCTTGCAGAATTCTCAGACCTTGTATTAAAGCTTCATATTCGGCTATGTTATGAGTGCAATGAAAATCGAGTTTGAGGGAAAGAGGGATCATCTCCTTCTCAGGCGTGATCAATAAGATAATGATCCCTATTCCAGCCATATTCTTGGAGCCATCGAAAAATAAACTCCAAACTAGAGACTGTTGAACATTATGGATGCACTCATCAAGAAAATCATCCTCGACTTTTACATCTTCTGTCGAAGGAAAATTAGCTAGCTGGTCGGCGATGGCCTGACCTTTGATTGACTTCTGAGAGACATACTCTAAGTTATACTGCATCAACAAGACTTGCCACTGGGTAATTCGTCCACTGAGAAAAGGTTACTTGAGAATATACTTGAGAGGATTAAGCTTGGATAGAATCTTGACTTTTGATGCTAACAAATAATATCTTAATTTCTGACACATCCAGACCAGCGCCAGGCATGTCTTCTCTATTTAAGAATATTTCTTCTCATAATCAACAAAGGTCTTGCTCACATAGTAGATGGCATGCTCCACTCGATTGCCTTTTTTATATTGCGCCAAGAATCCACCACAAGCGATTTGATTAACTAAGACATCTAACAAAAGAGGCTTTCCCAATTCTGGAGGCTTTAGAACAGGTGGATTGAGGAAATATTTCTTGATACAGTCAAACGACTGCTGACACTCTGGTCTTCATTCAAACTTTACTCCCTTTCTGAGTAGATGATTGAACGATTCACACCTCATGGCGAAATTGGATATGAATCATCGAATTGATTGCATACATCCCTAAAGGCTACATAACTCTTTGAGATTGGTCGGAGGTGGCATATCAATGACGACCTTCACTTTAGCAGGATCTACTTCTATCCCCTTTTTGCTGACCATAAAGCCAAGTGGCTTACCCGACTCTACTCCGAAAACACATTTTTGAGGATTGAGTCTCAACTTGAATATAATGAGTCACTTGAAAACTTGACAAAGACTTTCAATATGGTCTTCTTCTTCCTTGGACTTGACCAAGATATCATCGACATATGCATCCATAATTTTATGCATCTGGTCATAGAAAATGACAGCCATTGCCTGCTGAAAGGTTGTCTTAGCATTCTTAAACCCAAATGGCATGACTGTGTAACAAAAGGTGCCCCAAGGCGTGGTTAAGGATGTCTTGGACTGGTCACGAGCAGCCAGCTTGATCTGGTTATACCCAGAATATCCATTCATAAAAGAGAATATGGCATGACCTACCGCGCCATCAATCAGGAGATCGATATTGGGAAGTGGATAATCATTCTTTGGAATAGCCTTATTGAGATCTCAAAAGTCGATGCAAATTCAAACTTTGACATTCTTTTTAGAAACTGCCATGATATTTGCTAACCAATCCGAATAATTTATGGCTCGAATGAATTCGGCTTTGAGTAAGTCCTCAAGTCCTTCCTTGACTTGTTGCTCAATTCGAGGATCCATTTTTCTCAACTTCTGCTTGACCGGCTTAACATTTGGCTTCAAAATAAGGTGATGCTCAACCAATTTGGGGTCCAAACCTGGCATATCCTCGTAAGTCCATGCAAACATCTCTTGATGCTGCTTGAGAAAATCGATCAGCCTTTCATTCTCATCTGTGCTCAGACTTATGCCGATCTTGAGAATCTTCAAACTGTCCTCTGAACCAATATTGATATCTTCAGTCGGATCTTGAACTCGGGGCGATGGCTCATCTTGCTTCTGAATCAACGCAAATTCAGGCAATTCTTGGAGAGACAAGTCAAAATCTGCAGACTCCTCTGACTGCTTTGCAACCTTACTGCCTTTTGTTTTTGCCTTGACTCGATGGATCCTTGCAGTCTTCAGAATGATTGAAGGAATATTTGGATTAATAATGAGCTTCCTTATTGATTTGGAAGACATTCTGAAAATCTGGGAAAAGAATAATATTTAGGGAATCGGTCATCATAGAACAGATTGCAAAAAGAAATAATGGCGAATTATAACGACAAATTGCAAGAGGAGAAAAGAAGGATGGCATCCAGACAAATAAGAAGAATTGATAAGTTTATTGAAGACTTGAAAATGATATCAATGATAAGAAATGAAATGGGACATCATCCCTATAGAATACAAAAAATAAAGAAAATGAATGAAAGAAAATGATGACAAATATTCTCAGTGCGTCCCCTTGACAAAGATAGTGTTTTTATGAGATCTTTGCCCATGAACCACAATCCTGCCTTACGCGGATGATGGTCAGGGATTACAGGTTCTAGCCGACTGTCTCCGTTCTTGCCTAAGCCCTTGAAAAGCTGATAGTCATGCTTTAGTAAAAGATCAAATCCCCTCTTAGCTTTTATAAATAACGGGAACAATGGATGATCTTTGAAAGTGCTGCAATCCAGACGACCTCCAATCTTAAAAAAATGTGGTCCTTGCCATCGGACCATCACTGCGGTATGTTTGGTTGATCATGCTTCCTCTAGCTTCAACATCTCAAGGCTAGAGGAAGCACTTATTTTGGCTGAAATACCATAATTGGTTTTTCCACTTATTTTATTTTTGTTAAAAAAATCAAGTTATTTTGCAAAATACCTTATTTTCATAATTTTTCTCAAAAGTCTTTCCGATTTCTGGATTCTAGGATATCCCTAAGGCTATTAGGAGCCTTCAAAATAATTTTGAGATTTTTCTAAAGTCGGTTTGCATGTATTTTATTAAAACTAGTTCTTGAAAAACCTTAAAACAAGGGTAAAATCATTATTTTTATTTTAATATTTCTAATTTTGGGCAATATTTCTTTATTTCAATACTTTAAACATGCTCTCAAACATGTCAATCACCTTTACAATCAATTTTATCAAATTATGAAGGCCCAAATAAGAGATATTTTAAATTTATTTTGAAAAACCCTGATTTAAAGGCCATAGTCTTGTTTTCAGGGGTATTTTGGTTATTTTACTCAAATTTCAAAATTCAATCTTTTAAATAAAGTTTATTTTCATATTATATTCAATCTTACATGCATTCAATACTTCATTCATGATTTTCTTACTCTAGGGAGACATGAAAAAGGCTTATATCTGGATAAATCCAACAATTTCCAGATATTGCTAGATAAATCCCAAAAAGTTGACATTTGCCAACTAACAAGTTTGTTAGTTTTATATGGATTGCATGTAGAGTTAGGCATGGTTTGGTAGGAGCGATCAAGGAGGCATTATCCATGCTCACTTAGACTTAGGTCAAATACAATCCTCCTCAATCTAGGATCTAATTAAAAACAATGTTTGCTTCTCATAAATTTATCCAAAAATCTACTTCTTTAGGTCATTAGAGCCTTCCATTTTCTTGCATGTTGATCATATTTCAAAAACAACCCACCTACTTTTACCTGTCCACCACGTTACTGGGCTTTCTTCCAGAACCATAGTTTAGGACAAAGCCTCACAATTGTGTCACCTATTTGGGTTAATCCTCCTTTGCCACATACCAAGGGCCATAGTCTAAAGTATATAGGCAGGCGCTCAAGGATGTTGGAAAACATGAGCCTAGAATCAAATAAATTCTTTTATGCTACGTATGTCAAGCCTTGGCTCGAGTATATCGGTGTAAACACCCCAAATTTTCACCCACATTCCGTGCTTACATTTCATATGTCACTGCATATCATTGCATGCATTCGACATATCATTTCATTGCATTGCATTTCATTGCATCTCATTATTGAGATCTAGAACTTCTGCTTTCAAAATATTAAATCCAGATTCGAGCTTTTAAAACTTTTCTTTTGAAATCAATTTCAAAACCTGGGTTTTAAGTCGATATTCTTGCCATTTGTCAAACCCCAGGATCTTATATTTTGAAATGTTTTCCTCAGAAAACAATCTGGATTCATTTTAAACTCAATTTCAATTGATTTCAATTCTCAGATGAGGCCCATTTAGGTGGTGTTGCTTCTAGATTCTTTTATTTATTAAAAATCTCAAAAATTTTAGAGTCCTAGTTAGATTAGGACTCTGTATTTTCATCTTTTTTTTAATCTTTTTGAACATTTTTAAAACACCATTATGATTTTAAACTAGCTGTGGTCATATCCTTGCCCATTCTCATCATTTTTGTCCAAAATTTCAGAATCCCAGTCCAATCAGGACTCTTTTTCCAGAGTCCTAGTTGGATCAGAACTCTATTTTTTACTACCTTTTTTACCTGTTTTTGAGATAGCTTATCAAAATCCTTTGTTTTTGGACAAAATCCTAGAGTCCCAGTCGAATTAGTACTCTTTCTTGGAGTCCTAATCGAATCATGACTCTATCCTAATTTCGTCTGTTACTTCAGTTCTTCACTTGTTTTTAAAATCTTTTCATCTGATTTTCAAAATCTTATATTTTAGCCAAAACTTTAGAGTTTTAGTCGGATTAAGACTCTTCTTCAGAGTTGCAATCGGATCAGGACTCTATCTTTCATCGTTATTCTTACCTGTTTTTAATCAAATCTTTCAAAATCGCTTAAAGAGAAGTAAAAAACTCAGAGTTTTAGTTGAACCAGGACTCTGTTTGAAGAGTCCTAGTTGGATCAGGACTCTGACCCTGATTTCAATTTTGAAAGAATCTTTCAAAAATCCTTTAATTTATCCTTTCAAGAATCAAAATTGTTATACCTTTATCATGGAATTTCAAAATTCTGAGATTTTATCCCAGAGTCCTGATCGAATCAGGACTCTATCCCAAAGTTCTAATCGAATCAGAACTCTATCCAAAGTTTGTTTTCTCACTTCATTTTCACTGGTTTTCAAAAGCTTTGTTTAAATCTCATCATTTGTTTATCAAAAAAAAAAAATTTTTTAGAGTCCTAGTCGAAGTAGGACTCCTCCTTAGAGTCCTAATCAGATCAGGACTCTGAACCAAACTTCAATTCTATCTTGTTTTCACTTGTTTTTCAAAATTCTCTCATTTATTTTCTCAAAAAATCCAAAATTCTGAGAGTCCTAGTCCAATCAGGACTCTGTCTCCAGAGTCTCAGTTGGATCAGGACTCTGTTTTGATTTCAATATTTGTTATTGTTTTCACAAGTTCTTTCAGTTGTTTTTCACAAAATACCAAAAAAATATAGAGTTTTAGTCTGATCAGGACTCTGTCCCAGAGTCCTAATCCTATTAGGAGTTTGTTCTAAAGTTTATTTTTACTTCCATTTTCATTCTTTTTTATTTGCTTTTCAAAAATTAGGTCATCTTGCAGAGTCTAGTTAATTCAGGACTCTATTTCAGAGTTTCGGTTGAGTTAGGATTCTAACCCTAACTGTATTTTTTGACTTATTTTACCATTTCTGATAAAATCTTTCAAAAACTTCTTCATTTGGCTTTTAAAATCCTAAAATCTGAGAGTCCTAAAAATTCAGAACTCTAGCCTAGAGTTCCAGTTCGATTAGAACTCTATTCCCAAGTCTTTGAATCTCATTTATTGATTTTAACCCCTTTTTAAAGTTATTTTCAGTCTTTATTTCAAAATTTTAAAACTTCGATGAGAGGCCCACTCAGTTGGCGCCATATCCAGAGGAGTTCTGACTCAGTCAGGACTCTGTGTCATTTCCAAACTTTCAATTCTAAAGTTTGTTGTTGAATCTCTTTTGAAAACCCCCTCAATTTCAAGTTTTAAAATCGTTTTTGAAAATTCAAGTGGGGCCCACTCTGAGTGGCGCCACATTTGAGAAGGTCAGGGTTAGATTAGGGTTAATCAGTGTCCAAGTTAGTTTAGAAGTTTAGAAGAGTCAAAATCTATTTTGAAAATCCATTTTAACATTGGTTTTTAAAGTGTTGTTTTTAAAAGTTTTAATTAAAGCTTTAAAAACCAAATGTGGGCCCACACTAGGTGGCGCCACATTTGGAACCTTTTTGGGTTTAGATAGGAGTCTTAGGTTAGTTAGGGCCTAATTAGAAAAGTCAACAGTCATACCCAATTAGGAAAAATCGCCCCCCCCCTTTAGAGTCCAAGATTTTAAAAAAAAACTCTTAATTAAGAAAACCTAAATTTTTTTATAAATAGCAACCCATAGGGGGGTCGACCTCTAGGCTCTCTCTCACCTTTTCCTTGGACTCTCTCTCTCTCTCTTCCCAGCTCTTTCCTCCATTGCTGCAACTTCAAGGTATGTTTTTTCTTAATTTTTTATGCTTTATTTGATTTTATTTGATTTTTAACATGAATCCCACCATTAATGCCTTCCCTTTCATGGAATAAACCATGGAATCACCATGAAGAACCTCAAGATCGGTCCAAGAAGATGATATAACTTTTTTTTACTATTTTTCCAGGGATTCTAATCCGTTAGAATTGTTTATTACATTGTTTTTCATGTTCTTAACCAAGAAAACATGAGATTTATCCGTTAAATGGATTAAATCCATGATTTCAAAGGTGAAAATAAATTTCAGCCATGAATTCCCTGTGTTTTACTTATTTTTTAGCATATTAATGTGTATTATATGTGTTTCATCATCAAAACCAATTTTGTTTTGCTGTTTAGATAATTTTTATGGTTTTTCATGGTTAAATCATATTTTTTTTAGTGTTTCTTAGATTTCTGTATATTTTAATTTCAGATCATTAGAAAGTATGTTAGTTCGTATTAAAATACTCATGAGAAATTACTGATTTTTTTATATATGATACACGGACATGTCATTGAAGCTCTGTAAAAAAATCAGATGTTTTGAGATTTGGGAACCTTGTTAATAAAATACAAAGTCAAATCGGGATTTCTGTTGATTAAAATCGTTGTTTAATTTCAAGCATAACTTGCAGATGCGTTATTTTTTTCATCTGATATCCGATTTGATATCCGTAAAATGCAGTAGCTTCGTGTTGATGTAGGATATTTACTGTAAAATTGTAATAATATTTTGCTTCTGTTTGGTATTTTCCTCTGTCAGAAAGTCGGATCTATCTTTTAAAACTTGTTATAATTTATTAAAACCCTAATCTGACTTGTATTGATCATAGATCTTTAACCGTAGATTTGATTCATGATCTGTAAAAAAAAAAATTATTATTTTTTTGTCTACTATTCACTGCTAAAAGTTTAGAAATTTTTGATGAGGTCTTTTATTTATTTCTATATTTTCAACCGGAAGTACCTATTTTAATCAATTTTATATTTGTTCTGTTTAAGTTCAGATTGCCGAAAAGATATCTCCCTCATCGAAGATGATTTTTTTTATCTGTAAATAAAAGATTCTCTATTTTTCTGTCTAGTTTACCTATATAAAAGTTTAGGAATTTTCATGGTGTTTTGACTTCTGATTCGGGTCTAACACTGAAACAGGTACAGATCCATTGGCAAAAATAGCAAATTTTATGATTTTATGCAAATTCTGAATCAACATTTTGTCAAAATTGAATTTTTCTATTTTGCAATTCAATTCTAGGGTTACAAGGATTACACATGTCGATTTTTATGAATTTTAGATATCGTTTGGTGCTTGAATCAATCAAATTACGAAACAGGGTACCCGTAAAATCCCGAAACACTGCCAAAATCATGATTTTCATGATATTTCTTGATTTTCATGTATAAGTTCATGTTTTTTAGGGTTTTTTCATGTTTAGAATCATATTAGGATGCATTTTGGTCATTTGACTTCAATTTCGAAATTCCAAACTTTGGTTTTCTCATTTTTAATCATATCATATCATCTTTGGTTCAATTTATCCTCATTTGAATTTCAAAAGTTGTATTTTACAAAATATCTTTCTGAAAACCCTGGTTTCAAGGGCATAGTCTTGCTATCAGGGGTATTTTGGTCATTTTGACCCCAATTTCGAATTTTCAAATCACATTTTCATATTTCTTAAATTTTATTCCTTATTTCATTATGTTTATCGCAGGGAATCATGGAAAAAGGCTTATATCTAGCAAAATCCAGTAATTTCTAGATATTATTGGATAAATTTAGAAAAGCCAACATATCTTCACAAACAAGTTTTCTAGTTTTGCAGGGATATTGAAGACTTTATTTTTCTATATTTAAATTCAATTAGTGATGTAAATTAAATGTAAACTTTGGAATAAGAATTTTAATTTCTGCTTAGATTAGGATTTGCATTACATATAGTTTAATTCTGCAAATTTTAATATCTGATGAATGCATCATTCATGCATGTTTTTTGTAAATCTATCATGGTCTACACGAATTGCACGTGCACTAGCTCTTAGGGAGTTGACAAACTTGGTGGAATTCATATTTATAGCCATAGTCAGAATACGAATGAGACCCAGATTTGTGATCTTCATATTAGCCACATTCAGTCTACACTCTTAGGCTAACTTCAAAATGCACTGCATTTCTCAAAAATATAAAAGGATTTTCTCAATTCCTCAAAATCAAGTCTTTCAAATCCATGTTCATTCATTTCATTCATTTGCAAATTCCAATTCCAACTCAGAGAAATCGATTTTCTCAAAATTTTCCAAGTCTTACTCAGAAATTGATTTTCTCAAAATTTTGAGAGATTTCAAATGGTATTTCAAGTATTTTTCAAAGTTCAAAATTCAATTTTCCAAGTCTTAACACTTCAATTTCAAAGTTTGAATTCAGGGGAAATCAAATTTTCCAAAGTTACATGAAATTCCTCAGAAATCGATTTTCACAAAACCTCTAGATTCTTTAGAAATCGATTTTCATTTTCCTCATAAATACTTTCACCATGATTCACGATTTTCCAAGTGACATCTTTTCCAAGAATTTTCCAAGTATTTCAGTTATTCTAAGCAAACATCATGTTTTTAAATTTGCATTTTAAGAAATTCATGGCACATGCTTGATTCTTTGTGCATTTAGAAAATAGAACACGATTTAGACAAGTTGAGCAAAGCTAAGCACACTTTTGATCCTTGGTTCGATTACCCTTGGTAAAGGCGCTAGGAACGGTTGAACCTCGTACCGACAGGCGACTCCCATTCTTCGAAATTATCCTGCATTTTAAAAATGGAGGCGAGTTATTTTCAAAAAACTTTTTCAAAGGTTAGTTTGACTTGCAAAAAGTAAAATTTTGCGATGACAACAGGTTTGGCGACCGAGATGGGACCTGTCTTTGCCTGATCAATTGTGTGCTTGACTTAGTTCAAATTGTCAAAATCGTGTTCCATGGAATGTCAACTTTTATTTTTTGTTATCATGTGAACCTAGAAGCCTAGACTTGAACCCAGCTGACATGGATTGCATGTAGACTAGGCATGGTTTGGTAGGACTATATTGAGGAGAATTATTCATGCTCACATAGACCTAGGTCTAATACAACACTCCTCAATCTAAGTTTTGTATGAAAACAATGTTTGCTTCTTCAAAAATTTTAAAATCTCTATCTCTTTAGGTTTTAGAGCCCCCTATTTGCTTGCATGTGCTCATTTTTCAAAAACCACACACCTATCTTTACCCGGTCTTCACGTTGCTGAGTTTTCTTTCTGAACCATAGTTTGGGACAAAGCCCCACAACTGGGCCACCTATTTGGGTTAACGCCCCTCTGCCATGTACCAAGGGCCATAGTCCAACGTATATCGGCAGGCGATCAAGGATGTTGGAAAACTTGAACCTAGAACCGGAGAAATTGATTTTATGCCACGTACATCGAGCCTCGGCTCGAGTATATAGGCATAGCATGATTGGACACAGATGATCTAAACCTTAAATTTAGGATTAAGGTCCTACAACTATTTTAAAACTTGTGCATCTAGAGTCAGCTTTTAGAAGATGTTGTATGTGCATACTTGTTTGTACAGGATGTGATTGAATGTTAGTTTCTTTTATTATATTTTCTATTAGTTTTCGAAAATACTGGACGATTTTCAAAAATCCTCAATTTTTCTATCTGTTTCCATATACTATCTAAAATTTCTGTTTTATTCAAACCCTGGACGATTTTTCAAATTCTTTTTTGTTTACCGCAAAACTCCAGGTGATTTCCATCCTTCTTTCCTTCTGAATCTCAAATTTCCTGCTTCATTTTTATCATGCCTGCATCTTTTTCAAAATCCTTGAATTTTCCAAAGTCTTATTCCAATTTTCCATATTTTTCAGTCTAATGGCATCTGACCAACTGGATTTGGTCTTCTTTAAGGGTCACATCTCCTATGAGGTGCGACAAGGTCTTCCAGAATATCGAACTCTCAGCATCGGATCCTTCATTCCCCGGTGGTACTATTCATGGCTCAAGAACTTCTCTTGTATATTTTCAGACCATTTGTGCGATTGTGGATTGGAGCTGACATCTGCAGAGGGAAAACAGACAGTCAACGACAATTTGATCCACACACTGGCAGAGCGGTAGAACCCGAGTACTAGTACCTTCTGGTTCCCATGGGGAGAAATGACTTTGTTAATGAATGAGTTTTCAGAAATCATGGGATTCCCCAAGCCAACCGGTCATTCAGGAGATCCATTGGAGAAACAATTCTTAATCAATGTCAAGGGTCTGGATCCCCGAGACGCTTTAGCCCGCATGACAGGACGCAAGTCATGGCCATTGATTGAGGAGAATAGAAATGAATATGTGAATCTGCTCGAAATCTACAGGCAATATGGGGCATTTGTAGAAGTCAGTTCTTTATCTCGAATAACTCGAGAGAGAATCCAACATGCGATGGTCCTATGCACTGTGGGATTGACTCTCTTTCCAGATGGACGGAATTACATGGATATCAGGATAGTTCAACTTCTGCGAAGGTTGGGAAGTCGACAGACCAGCCACCTCTCCATAGCCATGGCCACAGTCGCTTTTCTATACCGAGGGTTGACTTGTTTCACATTTAGAGAATCAATTTTAGTCGAAGGATGTACCTATGCCCTGCAGTCTTGGTTCCTCCAGCATGTGCCAGCCAGAGCCAGTTCATTCAGATACAATGGTGAAAAGTTTCCTCCAATTACACGATATCGGTTCTTGATCGACAACCTTCAAGAGGAAGAAGTCGTGTGAGACTACTTTGATCGTCAGGAATCACCTCTCAGATATACTTATGCATACGGCAAGCGGTTTAGGCTACTTGGCCCCTTCTTCTGCGCATACTATCATCCAGAGCGCTGTGTCAGGCAGTTCTCTCAGAGACAAAAGCACATAGAAATTCGTCTACTATCAGGGATCTTGCCAGAGTTCGATCTCACATCAGATCACTGGTCTGGAGCATACCATTCTGCCAGATATGGCTGAGATTCTTTTGTTACTCTCACTATTTTTCCTGGTCCTCGAGTGTCCTCTGATTATCAGGACTGGTGGAAAATTGTATGTCCTCCTCTCCTTTGTCAAGTTTATTATTAATAAAATCATGTTTTTCCTTCAATACAATTCCTTTAATTTTCATCTTGGTTTGATGACCTCGCCTAGGTAACAAGGCATATTTCCAGTTGTTTATTTTGCAAAGAATAGCAGCGTAATTGTCATGACTCCAGTGACGACTTAGTCCCTACTAATGGGATATCCTTCCAATTGTTAATCAAAATATCCAGCAAATATTTTCTATTAAAAACTATTTTCAGCAGCTAATCCTCAGTTTTGCCCTGCAGAGAGTATTTGCACCCTTATATGGTTTAGAAAAGGTTCGACAAAAAAATTACACTCGTTCAGCGTATCAGTTACCCGCCAGCCTCAGAACAGGAAATGGCCTCTTCAAGATCTATCAGAAACAAAAATTAGCAGAGCAATAATGATGTTGATCCCCAAATGTATGTCGTGTTTCAAAAAATGATGAGTAAGATGATGGCAGAGCAAGCAGAGGCCAATTCTGGCAAGATATCTAGCAAGAAGAAGACTAAGGGCCAAACACAGAAGCAGTTGATGACATCCAAGAAACATATCCAACATGAGGATACACTTGATGAATCAGAATCGGTAGGTGACATTGATGAAGAGTATAAAGTCCAGCAAGCATTTCAAAGATCCCATCATAGACAAGGGACAACCTATAAATTGAAAAATCAAACAATGGATGATCCAGTCCAAATACAGCTGAAGGAAATGGCCAAGATGATTAAAGATTTGCAAGCCCGTGACAAGGGCAAGAAGGTCTTCAGGAGCAAAGACTTCTATGATGGCATCACTCCCGTCAAGAATAATCAAGATTCAGAAAAGAAGACAAATTTCACCTTCTTCGTCGATGCCAACTGCAGCGATTGCAAAGATAACAAGGGTGATCATACAAGTCAGAAAGAAAAGTCTTCGAAGCGTAGTGAAAAATTGAGTCAACAGTAAGAGAAGAAAAAACATGACGGTTGGAGTTACGATCGCGAATTTACTCCTCTAGATCAACCCCTCGAAAAGATCCTTGAATACATGCTGGTAAAGGAAATGGTTAAACTCCCAAAAATTGTTAATCTTCCTGTCGCAAAAGGCAAATGGAAAGATCGATTTTGTAAATTCCACCGAACAACGGGGCATGATATTGAACATTGTTTCATCTTTAAAAATATCGTCCAAGACTATATCAACAAAAATTTCTTTGTTGAGGGTGAGAACGAAAACCAGTCGACTGTCTTTGCCAAGTCTCAGCAGAAATCAAGCACTGGACAAGAGGTACAACGTGATGATCGGAATCAGGAGCGCAAGATGGCCCCATTGGATCAAATACTTGAGAGTTTTTTGGAATACATGCTCACAAAAGATACAATAAGATCAACGAAGGCTCACTTCACATTTTCTACCAATCCCACCAGAAATAACAATGGCCACAACAAAAGAGGAGGTAAAAAAAATCATACTGGAGGCTCAGAAAACCCAAACCGAGAGAGAAATGACCTTGGAAGTCGAAAGGATAACATGGACAAGCGAAATAACAACTCTCCCTCAAGTGTCCAATTAGAATTAAAGCTCCAAGGAAGATCGAAGCATGACGGTTGGAGATATAACCGTGATTTTACTCCCTTAGAACAGTCGTTCGAGCAAATTCTGAAATATATGGTAGCCAAAGGGATGGTCAAACTTCCCAGGATGGTGGATCCTCTTGTGACCATGGGAAGGTTTAAAGATCAGTTCTGCAAATTCCATCGGACAATGGGACATGACACCGAGCACTGTTTGGTCTTCAAGAACATCGTTCAGGGCTGCATCAACAAAAATCTTCCTACTGAAGATGAAAAGGAAGATCAGTCATCCTGACCATGCTTTTCCTCAATCATTCAAGAAATCGATAACACTAGTGCTTTTCCAATTTCTTGTCTTGTTTTTATGGGATGATGCAATCCCGTTTGTCTTTCCTTGATTTATCACTTTTACTTCAATGCATCAATAAAGTTGTCTATTTTTCCCGCAAGCTCGGTGCCACCTTTTATCCTCCTTCTCTGTAAAATGTTCTTTCATGAGGAATGACCTCTTCAGAGTCTCTCCTGAATCAATCAAAAGCCAGTTGCCTTATCACCTTCAGAGAGCGTTCTTCGAACATCAATCATTTATCCTTTTGTTCAAAATATTCTCCCCCCATTACACTGGGGCATTACTTTGAAAATTGTCTTCAAAACTTTCTGTATGCAGACAGGATCAAACAAATCTCACATTTTGCATACATATGCACAAATTTACTTCAGTTTGCATTCATTTGCATGCATTAATTTGCATTTGCATACATCAATTTACATCAATCTAATACTCATTCAGGATAAGGGATAAATTCCGAGACCCGTGACATTTGCCTAGGTCATCGTGAGGTTGAAGATTGAAAATCTCACATCACAATCATCAAGCGCTTTCTAAACACCAATCTTTTTCAAATTCGACCTTCGAGTTGAGTCTTTTATCAAAACCGTTTTTATCAGTCAACCTCCAGATGAAGCCTACTTCCTAAATCCAGTTTTCACTGGTCGAACTTCCTAAATCCAGTTTTCACTGGTCGAACTTCCTAAATCCGGTTTTTACTGGACGAACTTTTTAAATCCAGTTTTCACTGGTCGAACTTCCTAAATCCGGTTTTTACTGGTTGAACTTCCTGAATCCAGTTTTCACTGGTCGAACTTTCTAAATTCAGTTTTCACTGGTCGAACATCCTAAATCCGGTTTTTACTGGTCGAACTTTCTAAAGCTGGTTTTTACTGGTCGGACTTCCTGAATCCAGTTTTCACTGGTCGAACTTCCTAAATCCGGTTTTTACTGGTCGAACTTCCAGAATCCAGTTTTCACTGATCAAACTTTCTAAATCCGGTTTTTACTGGTCGAACTTCCTAAATCAGGTTTTTACTGGTTGAACTCTCTGAATCCATTTCTTACTGGTCAAACCCTCTAAATTTGGTATTCACTGGTCAGACCTTTTCAAAACCCAGTGTTTGTGCTAGTACTTTTTAAAATCTAGTGCTCGTACTGCTACTATTCCAAAATCCGGTGCTCATGCTGCTACTTTTCTAAATCCTATTTTACTGGTTGAAACTCTTAAATCTGATTTTATTTTCTTCCTAGTCAATGTTTCCAAACCCAAATTATATTGGTGTAATTTTCTTTCCTTCAAATGTCTTGAATTGTTCTAGAAGATCTAAGTTCCGACTCAAATTTTCTTCCAAATCCAATTCAGAATTGGTCTCGAAAATCCGAGTTCTGACTCAATTTTTTTTTCAAATCCAATTCATTTAATTTTCTTTCTTTCAAATGTCTTGAATTGGTCTAGAAGATCCGAGTTCAGACTCGAATTTTCTTCCAAATCCAATTCATCTAATTTTCTTTCCTTCAAATGTCCTGAATTGGTCTAGAGGATCCAAGTTCCGACTTGAATTTTCTTCCAAATCCAATTCAAATTTGGTCTAGAAAATCTGAGTTTTGACTCGAATTTTCTTTCAAATCCAATTCTCCTAATTTTCTTTCCTCCAGATTCTAGAATTGGTCTAGAAGATTCGGGTTTTGACTTGAATTTTCTTCCAAATCCAATTCAGAATTGGTTTAGAAAAAGTTAGAGTTTCGACTTGAATTTTCTTCCAAATCCAATTTGCTTAGCTTTCCTTTAAAAGTTTAAACTTTTACTCAAACTTTCCTGCAAATTTAGCAATTGGTCTAGAAGATCCGAGTTCCGACCCAAATTCTCTTTCAAAATCCAATTCATCTAATCTTTCCTTGAAGATTTGAATTCTGATTCAAAGCTTCTGACCGAACATAGTTTTACATCGGTCCGGTTAAATCCAATTTTCAAATTGGTCTTTTTATGAAATTCAACCTCGCCTTGGTTGCTTTACCAAATATTGTATTTGTATTGATAATCTTTCAAAAATTTAGTATTCGTACTGGTAATCTTTTAAAATTCGGTGCTCGTACTAGTACTCTTTTAATATCTGGTGCTCGTACTTGTATCCTTTTAAAACCATGTGCTCGTACTGGCGGTCTTTCAAGATCAAGTGTTTGTACTGATAATCTTTTGAAATTTAGTGCTCGTACTGGTGATCTTTTAAAATCTAGTACTCGTACTAGTAGTTTTTTTAAAATCCAGTGCTCGTACTGGTAACCTTTCAAAAATCTAGTGCTCATATTGGTAATCTTTTAAAATCCAGTGCTCGTACTGGTACTTTGTCAAAGTTTAGTCTCCATACTGGTCGCAACATAAATCTCACATTGGGGTTCAGACTCAATGTTAATCTTCAGATCTGCAAACCAAACAATCTTTATCAGACCTTTGAGTCACTCCATTCTGTCAATCTGATCTTCAGGTCACCAATCTTGTCAGACCTTTGGTCATTCGTGTTATCAAGCAAACTTTTAGGTTATCAAATTCTATCAAAGTTGATTGTGTTTGTCCGACATTCGAGTCGTATCCTGCAATCATAGTCTTTCAAGATTCGACCTTTATGTCGAATTCATCTGCCAATTAGTTCAAAACCAATTATCAATCTTTTCTCTTGCGAAGGACCCTTTTTCTAGGGAGAGTTTGAGGGAGCTCGTTCTTTTCGCATGTCTTTATTGTTCGTTCGTTGAACCCATTTTTCTAGGGAGAGTTTGAAGGGACTCGTGCTTCATGAACAATTTGCAAAATAATCTTTATTGTCACACAAGGAACCCTTTTTCCAGGGAGAGTTTTGATGGAAGCTCGTCCTCCTTGTAACCCTAAATATCTTTTGTTAGGCCACCCTTGTCATCGAGGACCCTTTTTCCAGGGAGAGTGTGATGGACTCGCTCCTCTATGATATCCTTCCAACCTTTGTTAGCGACCCCCTTTCCATAAGAGAAGCCTAGAAATAGAGAGTTTTGACGAAAACTTTATTTCTCTTCGAAAGTTCGTTTTACAAACACCTCCTCTTTGGGGAAGAGAGGAGTATCTTTTTGTTACCCGTTTAGGTAAGGGTCAAGCCTGAGTCTCTTCTTTGGGGAAAAAAGAGGAGAATCTAGCCAAGGATGTGTTATTCAGACCTCAAGTGATTTCTTTCACCAAGGATTCCAAGAATATTTTGCCAATTTCTTATGAAAAATAGTTGTTGATTCAAAAAATCTTTTATTACACAAAAGAATGATCTCAAGTTACCTTCATTATTACTTCCAAAAGAGCGAAGCTTTTGCGAAGAAGGATTCAAAATCTAAATTCTTTCTATTGACCAACCAAAGGGATGAAGAATAAATCCTCGATATGGCCATCAAAGAAAATTCAACATTCTCGCAAAGCCATAAGTGATCGATATTGATCGCAGTCAATGACACATTTTTAAAGATCATTCTTGTAAAGATAAGGTAGTCGAAATATCCTGAGTGATATTGAAAAATCCGCTCAATTTCCATCTCTCCTCAATCACCCATACTGCAATTAAATATATGTAAAAGGGATCTCTCAATTGTTGTCAAGATGAAGATGAATTATGCGAGTTAGACCCCTGGGGCCAAAGAAGATTTGGATCATCTCCGAGATGAAGGAGTTTGTGACGGATCCTTCTAGAGAAAGTTCAGATCACTGCCGAGTTGAAGGCGAATGTGATGAGCCTCCCGACAAACCCTAAAAGATATTTAATTTCAGCTATCATCAAGAGACCACCAGCTAATGAGCCAATATCGTCAATATAGTCCCTGAGGCAAAGGAGGATCCGAACATCTCCAAGATGAAGGAGTTTGTAACATACCCTTATAGAAAGAGAGAAAAAGCTAAGACATCTCCAAAATGAAGGATGATGTAATAAACTCCCCAGAAACCCAAAAAACTGTAATTCTATCGAAAAAAAAAGAGTACAGGCAGAAAGACCATCATGAGAAAAGAATCCCAGAATATCAAACTGCCGAATCTACCAAGAATCTTCTTTAATTTTTGTGAAATTATTTTATTAATATCCTTTCACCAATTGCTTTCACAATGAAAATTCTTTTTTTTTTCGTTCATATCAAGAAAATTGCTAGCCTCCTTAAAAGAAAGTCAATTGCAAGCAATTTGAATTTGAATCTTAATTCTACGAAGTTAAGTACAGTTGGAGGTAATACTTCAAGTAAAAAAGAGAGAATATTTTTCATATAAATATACTTAAATTTCAATCATTTTTCAATCAACTACAATTTTTATCTTATTGGCAATCTTTTCAAGTTATCTTAAGAGGAAGTGAGAGCTTGATACCTATTTTGATGTATCCAGGCATTGTTTTTATCCCTTTCAGGATCGGATAACGGGAGTTGTCCAAGATCCTTCCCTTCTTGTTTTGATATGAGTGTTTGGGCTATCAGATTCACACACTTCCCTGTGCTCTCCACTATCCCACCATAGACGGTTCTCGTTCAGGTTAAGGGTTAAACCTGAATTTTCTGCAAAAGGGTCATCTGTTTTAAAAGTCATCTAGTCTTAGCAACGAGACACCCAAGATCAATCCCTTTTTAAGCTTTAGAGAACCCCCTTTCTTTCTTTTGCAAACCCCTCTCGGATTTATTACGCAAAATTCGAAGGTCCCATCATGGTTTCTTTATTCGAGGATTTTGTTTGTTGTCCCCTTTCAGGTTAAGGGTTAAGTTTGAGCCTCGTTCTTCCACAAGGTATTGTCCCCTTTCAGGTTAAGGGTTAAGCCAGAGCCTCATTTTTCCATGAAATATCGTCCCCTTTCTGGTTAAGGGTTAAGCCTGAGCCTCATTTTTTCATGAGGTATCGTCCCTTTTTAGGTTAAGGGTTAAGTTTGAGCCTTATTTTTTCATGAGGTATCGTCCCTTTTCAGGTTAAGGGTTAAGCCTGAACCTCATTTTTCTATGAGGTATCGTACCCTTTCAGGTTAAGGGTTAAGCCTGAGCCTCATTTTTCCACGAGGTATCGTCTCCTTTCAGGTTAAGGGTTAAACCTGAGCCTCGTTTTTTCATGAGGTATCGTCTCCTTTCAGGTTAAGGGTTAAGCCTGTGCCTCATTATTCCACGAGGTATCGTCCCATTTAGGTTAAGAGCCAAGCCTGAGCCTCATTTCCGTGAGGTGAATCTTCTTCTTTATTTTCCATTTCATATCTACCATTTTCCATCATTCGAGCCTATTCCTTCATACCCGGTCAGATTCTTCTAACTGAGGTTTTTTTTTATAGCCCAAATTTGGTGTGTTTTTCTTTGCCACTAAGTTCAGCTTCCAACCGGCTTAGTAGAAAAGAGGGGCATCTGTAAACATCCCAAATTTTCATCCTCATCCAGTGCTTACATTTCATATGTCATTGCATATCATTGCATGCATTCGACATATCATTTCATTGCATTGCATGTCATTGCATCTCATTATTGAGATCCAGAACTTCTGCTTTCAAAATATGAAATCTAGATTCGAGCTTTTAAAACTTTTCTTTTGAAATCAATTTCAAAACCTGGGTTTTAAGTCGATATTCTTGCCATTTGCCAAACCCCAGGATCTTATATTTTAAAATGTTTTCCTCAGAAAAAAATCTGGATTCATTTTAAACTCAATTTCAATTGGTTTCAATTCTCAGATGAGGCTCATTTAGGTGGTATCGCTTCTGAATTCCTTTATTTATCAAAAATCTCAAAAATTTTAGAGTCCTAGTTGGATTAGGACTCTGTATTTTCATTTTTTTTTAATCTTTTTGAACCTTTTTAAAACACCATTCTGATTTTAAACCAACTGTGGTCATATCCTTGCCCTTTCTCGTCATTTTTGTCCAAAATTTTAGAATCTCAGTCCAATCTGGACTCTTTTTTCAGAGTTCTAGTCAGATCAAAACTCTATTTTTTACTACCTTTTTTACCTGTTTTTTGGAAAGCTTATCAAAATCCTTTGTTTTTGGCCAAAATCCTAGAGTCCCAGTCGAATTAGGACTCTTTTTTGGAGTCCTAATCGAATCAGGACTCTATCCAGATTTCGTCTGTTACTTCAGTTCTTCACTTGTTTTTAAAATCTTTTCATCTGATTTTCAAAATCTTATATTTTAGCCAAAACTTTAGAGTTTTAGTCGGATTAGGACTCTTCCTCAGAGTTGCAGTCAGATCAGGACTCTATCTTTCATCGTTATTCTTACCTGTTTTTAATTAAATCTTTCAAAATCTCTAAAAAAGAAGTCAAAAACTCAAAGTTTTAGTTGAACCAGGACTCTGTTTGAAGAGTCCTAGTAGGATCAGGACTCTGACCCTGATTTCAATTTTGAGAGAATCTTTCAAAAATCCTTTTATTTATCCTTTCAGAAATCAAAATTGTTATACCTTTATCATGGAATTTCAAAATTCTGAGCTTTTATCCCAGAGTCCTGATCGAATCAGGACTCTATCCCAGAGTCCTAATTGAATCAGGACTCTATCCAAAGTTTGTTTTCTCACTTCATTTTCACTGGTTTTCAAAAGCTTTGTTTAAATCTCATCATTTGTTTATCAGAAAATCAAAAAATTTCAGAGTCCTAGTCGAAGTAGGACTCCTCCTTAGAGTCCTAATCAGAGCAAGACTCTGAACCAAACTTTAATTCTATCTTGTTTTCACTTTTTTCACTTGTTTTCAAAATTCTCTCATTTGTTTTCTCAGAAAATCCAAAATTCTTAGAGTCTTAGTCCAATCAGGACTCTGTCCCCAGAGTCTCAGTTGGATCAGGACTCTGTTTTGATTTCAATATTTGTTATTGCTTTCACTGTTTTCACAAGTTCTTTCAGCTATTTTTCATAAAATACCAAAAAAATCTAGTGTTTTAGTCTGATCAGGACTCTGTCCCAGAGTCCTAATACTGTTAGGAGTCTGTTCTAAAGTTTGTTTTACTTCCATTTTTATTCTTTTTTATTTGCTTTTCAAAAATTAGGTCACCTTGCAGAGTCCAGTTAATTCAGGACTCTATTTCAGAGTTTCAGTTGAGTTAGGATTCTAACCCTGATTGTATTTTCTGACTTATTTTACCATTTCTAATAAAATCTTTCAAATACTTCTTTATTTGGCTTTTAAAATCCTAAAATCTCACAGTCTTAAAAATTCAAGACTCTAGCCTGGAGTTCCAGTTCGATTAGGACTCTATTCCCAAGTCTTTAAATCTCATTTATTGATTTTAACCCCTTTTTAAAGATATTTTCAGTCGTTATTTCAAAATTTTAAAACTTCGATGTGAGGCCCACTCAGTTGGCGTCATATCTAGAGGAGTTCTGACTCAGTCAGGACTCTGTGTCATTTCAAAAATTTCAATTCTAAAGTTTGTTGTTGAATCTTTTTTTGAAAACCCCCTCAATTTCAAGTTTTAAAATCGTTTTTGAAAATTCAAGTGGGGCCCACTCTGGGTGGCACCACATTTGAGGAAGTCAGGGTTAATCAGTGTCCTAGTGTTATTGTCGCAAAATTTTTCCCGTCTTCCCTTCCTTGCGGAAGAGAGAGAGGGAGAAATGCTTTCGCGATTCAAACTTGACTGCATTTTGGAAAATGTTTTGAAATACTCGCCTTCGTTTTTGAAAATTGCGGGAAAATCCATGGGATGGGGCTCGACCTGTCGGTACGAGGTTCGACCGTTCCTGCCGCCTTTAACAGGGGTAATCGAACCATGGACCAAAATTGTGCTTGACTTGGTTAAACCATCAAAATCGTGTTCTATCCTAAATGCACAGAGAATTCAGGCATGTGCTATGAGATTTCGAAAATGTAAGTTGGAAAACATGATGTATGCTCAGAAAACTTTGGAGTTGAAAAACATTTCTCAGGAAAAAGGTGAAAGTCAATTTCTCAGGAAACTCATGTGAAAGAGATTTTGAAATCACGAGAAAATTTATGAAGATTTGGGAAAATCATGAATAGTTGAAAATCCTGAGAAAATAGAAGTGATTCTTGAGAAAAAGGTGAACATTTGAAGAGGAAATGCTTGTCAGGAAAAGCTTCAAGTTTTGAAAGCTTTCTTAGGAAAATCATTGAAATTCATTGAAAAACCCTTGTGGAAAAGGGAAATTGAAACTTGGGAAATTGAAATCCTGAGAATCTGAACCTTGAAATACTTGGAAATCGATTTTGACTTTAAGAAAGGTGAGAGACTTCTTTTGAAAATCTTAGGAAAATGACCTTTTCCATGGAAAACTATTCAAAGGAAAGCTGGGAAGTTTGAGTCAGGGCTCGAATCTCAAAGGAAAATCTTTATTCAGAAGATTGAATTTTTGAAAATCGATAGGGCGAGAGCTAAGATGAAAAGTTTTGAGAATGGCCAGTTCGAGGATTGGATTATTTGACTTGCAATGAAAAAGACCATCATATTTAGATGTATGTGGTCTGATTTTCAGGATTAATCCCTTATCCTGAACGGGAATATGAATAGAAATTGGAAAATCATGGAAAATGATTCAGGTTTATCCCTTAACTTGAAGGGGAAAAAAATGGATGCAGATTTAATGCAAAATGAAATGCAAATGCACATGAAATGTAAATGAATGCAAAATTAATGCAAGTGGGTGCATATGCATGCAAAATGAGAGATTGGTTTATCCTGCCTGCATACAGGATGTTTTGAGGTAAAGATAGATTTTTCAAAAAAAAATGCCCCAGTGTAACTAGGGAGGAAAATTTTGAATATAAAGAAGGATAATAGATGAATAAGGTGACATGCTTCTTGATTGAGAGACATCCTCAAGGTCATTCCTCACAAGAGACATATTTGTGAAAAGGAAAGAAATGCAAATAAAATGGTGCCAAACTATTGGCAAATTTAATAATTTTATTGATGCTCAAAAATCGAGGAAAGGAAACCGAATTATATTATCCCTTTGAAATGATAAAAAGCAAAATGAGAAGTGAGAAAGTGTTTGCACATGGGATCTTTAAAGTAAAAGGAGAATGTTATTTTGAAAGTAAGAAATCATTTTGGGAAGGAAATCAACTGCCAGGTTGATTTTGAAGAATGATCAGCGTGAGAGCTGATATTTGAAAGGGGAATCAACACGAGGGTTGATTTTGAAGAGAGATCATCATGAGGGTTGATTTTGAAAACGAATTGATTTAACAATAATTTTGGAAAAGAAAATCACCACAAAGGTTGATTTTAAAGATAATGGTTTGAAACCAATTTAAGAAAAGAAGATCACCGCGATGGTTGATTTTTTAAAAAGATTGAACCGAAACTTTTGGGTGATCATAACGAAGATGTTTGTAGAAAATTTTCAAGAATTTCACGATTTTTGAAAAACCCTCATAGGTAATTTCATTTCTCTCATAAATTGCCCCTCGTCTTGAAAAGAATGGGCAAAGAAGATTCTTCTAAATGAAAACAGGTGCCCTAATGGGGAAAAAGAAAGAAGTATTGGATGAAGAAAATTGACATTTTATTGATAAGCAGAACTGATAACAAAAAGACTGCATATTTATAAGCATTCGACCAAAAGGTTGCAAAAACTGGGCGAACTTGCCCCTACGAGGTGACTGGCAAAACGAAAAGAAGAAAGCAGAAAACTTTGGCATCATCAATTTTCTGAATGATCTGGAAAAGGCTTGGTCAGAATGGCCAGCTCGTCTTCTTCTTCCTGTTCAGCAAGGAGGCTCTTGTCAATGCAATCTTGAACAATATTTTTGAAGACAAAACAATGATCAATGTCATGCCCCACTGCCCGATGGAATTTGCAAAACTGATTCTTGAACCTTCCCATGATGGTGGGAGGAGTTGTGGCCTTTGGGAGCTTCACTAATCCCTTAGTCAGCATGAATTCAAGGGCTTCTTCGAGTGTTTGTTTGAGAGGAGTGAACACACGATCATTACTCCAACCTTCACGCTTTATCTTTTCCTTTTGTGGAAAGTTGGGATGAGATAGCTTGCTATTCTTTCTTTCCTCTCGATCCGCATGGTTGCCCTTACTACTTTTGTTATCATTGCGGCTGATGTTGGCGGAGGAGGTAAAATTTACCTTTTTCTTTGGATCTAGATTGTTCTTGACGAGGGTGATACCATCGTAGACACCGTTCTCCAACCCCATCTCGAGCCACTCGGCTCGTTCAGTAAGCTCTATGAAAGACTTGGAAGGCGAGGTGGAGATAAGACTTCTCAAAGGTTGTGAGAAGTTATTCAGGATCAGTGATAAAGCATGCCTCTCTGATATAGGATCCCTCATTTTGTTGCAGGTCTCTCTCCATCTGCGAATGAAGTCCCTTGCCTTTTCATTTTCATTCTGCCTTAGATTGCAGAGATGGCTCAATGTTGGGAGTGCTTCAGTATTGAACAGAAATCGCTCAATGAATAGGTTGACCACCTTATCGAATTCTCGCAGCTCGATTGGATTGATATGCTCAGAGTACCACTTGGCGGCAGTGCCTTCTAGGCTACGAGGAAAACAGAGAAATAGGGCCCTATTGTCTCTCTTGAATTTGGAGCATTCGGCGAAGAACATGGCGAGGTGGGCTTTGGGATCACCAGAACCATCGAATTTGATGAACTTGCGAGGAAGGTTCTCCAGATCTTCATCTCCTTCTAGGCCATCATAGAAGTCCTCGCTGGTAAAGACTTTCTTGCCCTTGTCACGGGCTTGTAGATCTTTTACCACTCTAGCCATTTCTTTGAATTGCGCTTGCAAAGGATCTGTCACTGCTTGAACTTTTGTCTTGCGAGTGATTTCTGGAATGATCTCGCATTCTTCCTCGGTATCATCTTCGTCTGAAGTATCTTGAACATTCCTCTCAGAGGACTTGGTTGATCTCTTGGCCACACGATCTCTAATTCTCTCACTGAAAGGATTTTTGTCTGAGCTGGTGCCAGCCTGCTCACTCATCATCCTCTTCATCATTTTCTGAAACATCGCATACATCTGAGGGTCGATACCGTCATCTTCTGGCTGCTCTTGGTCTTTGTCTGACCTTGGTGAATTCATCTCTCCTTCTGATGTTGATGAGTAGCTGATACGCTGAATTGGTGCGATCTTCTTCCCTGACCTTGTCTGAACCATCAAATGCTGCGAAGGCTCTCTGCAGGATAAAGTCTTGATTAGACTCTGAGGAAATTTTTGGATTGGGAAGAAAATTATATGGTGGACAATTGGAAGAATATCCCATTACTAGGGATGGAGTCACAACAATTGTGTTGTCATTCTTTGTAAGAGAAATAACAACGGAAAATGTGCCTTGTTACCTAGGCGAGGTCGTCAACCACGAGGAAAAACACCAAAGAGATATCTCTTGGAAAAACAATCCGCAAACGGATTTAGAATAAGGAGAAGGCAAAAGGGATAAACAATTTCCATTGCAATAATCAAGGTATGCAAGGTGAAGAATTTTGCAAATAGACAAAAGGATTGAAATCCAAGGAGAGAAAAAATATGATTTTGGAAAATTGCAGGCAGGATAAAAAAATGCAGCTGGAAATTCGAGATCCAGTGGAACGGGAGAATGAAAAATCACCTGGAGTTTTGAAAGAAATTGGATATTTTGAGAAGTCATCTAGGGTTTGAGAAAATAAAGGAAAAAGTGAGAAATATGGAAATTTGAAAAATATTTTGGGAAAATGTAAGAAAATATAGGTAACATACAAACAATCACATCCTGCACAAACATTTATGCACATACAACACTCCCTAAAAGGCTGACTCTAGATGCATCAATTTGAAAACAACTGTAGGACCCTAATCCTAACTCTAGGTTCAGATCATCTTTGTCCAATCCAGTTATGCCGATATACCCGAATCGAAATCCGAGGTACGTGGCATATAATCTCAACTCCGGTTCTAAGGAAAGGTTTTCCAATATCCTTGAGCGCCTACCGATATACTTCGGACTGTGGCCCGCGGTACGTGGTAGGGGGGTGTTAACCCAAATAAGTGGCCCAGTTGTGAGGCTCTGTCCCGAACTAGGGTTCTGGAAGAGAGCCCAGCAAGGTGAAGACCGGGTAATGATAGGTAATGGAGATTTTGAAAAAATGATCACATGCAAGAAATAGAGGGCTCTAAATCCTAGAGAGATAGATTTTGAAAATCTTTGAAGAAGCACACATTGTTTGCATTCAGATCCTAAATTGAGGAGAGTTGTATTTAGACCTAAGTCTATGTGAGCATGAAAATATCTCCTCAATATAGTCCTACCAAACCATGCCTAGTCTATATGCAGTCAATGTCAGCTAGGTTAGAATCTAGGCTCCTAGGTTCCCATGATATCAAAAGTAAAGAGCTGACATTTTGTGAACACAGTTTCAATAATTGAACTAAGTCAAGCATTACTTTGATCAGACAATGACAGGTCCCATCACGGTCGCCAAACCTGTTATCGTCACAAAATTTTTCCTGTCTTCCCTTCCTTGCGGAAGAGAGAGAGGGAGAAACGCTTTCGCGATTCAAACTTGACCGGATTTTGGAAAATGTTTTGAAATACTCGCCTCCGTTTTTGAAAATTACGGGAAAATCCATGGGATGGGGCTCGACCTGTCGGTACGAGGTTCGACCGTTCCTGCTGCCTTTAACAGGGGTAATCGAACCAAGGACCAAAATTGTGCTTGACTTGGTTAAACCATCAAAATCGTGTTCTATCCTAAATGCACAGAGAATTCAGGCATGTGCTATGAGATTTCGAAAATGTAAGTTGGAAAACATGATGTATGCTCAGAAAACTTTGGAGTTGAAAAACATTTCTCAGGAAAAAGGTGAAAGTCAATTTCTCAGGAAACTCATGTGAAAGAGATTTTGAAATCACGAGAAAATTTATGAAGATTTGGGAAAATCATGAATAGTTGAAAATCCTGAGAAAATAGAAGTGATTCTTGAGAAAAGGTGAACATTTGAAGAGGAAATGCTTGTCAGGAAAAGCTTCAAGTTTTGAAAGCTTTCTTAGGAAAATCATTGAAATTCATTGAAAAAACCTTGTGGAAAAGGGAAATTGAAACTTGGGAAATTGAAATCTTGAGAATCTGAACCTTGAAATACTTGGAAATCGATTTTGACTTTAAGAAAGGTGAGCGACTTCTTTTGAAAATCTTAGGAAAATGACCTTTTCCATGGAAAACTATGGAAAATTTGCCATGGGAAAATCGATTTTGAAAATTTCTTAGAGTTTCTTGAGAAATCGATTTCTTGAGGATGAAGTTCTTTTTGAGAAAATCATGGGAAAATTAATGATTTCATGATGCAAATGATATGAGTGAATGAATGCACTTTGAAAGATTTTCTAAGAAATTTGTTGGAAAAATGTGTATTAAGTCAAAATAAATCCTTCACATATTCTGACTGTGGCCATAAATATGTTCCGAGTTTAATTGATTTAATGCACAATGTTTTGAAAACATTGGAAATATGATGTGCATTTTAAGATAGCCTAAGAGTGTAGGCTCAATGTGACTAGTAGAAAGATGATGGATCTGGGTCTCGTCCATATTCTGACTAGGGTCGTAAATATGGATTCCACTGAGTTCATCAACTCCCTAAGAGTTGGTGCACGTGCCATTCGTGAACATCCATAGTGCTTTTGAAATAAAATGCATGAATCATAGAAACAGGATATTGCATAAATTCAAACTATATGATATGCATCCTAGTCTAAGCAGAAAATTAAATCTCTTATTCCAAAATTTACATTATTACATCACTAAATAAATGAAATAAAAGAAAATTTCAGACTTCAGCTCCTTCTTTTGAATATCCCTGCCAAACTTGAAATGGGGTTAGCTCAAATATGTGGGTTTTTCCAAGATTTTCCAATAATATTATGAAATTATTTGACTTAATTGGATATAAACCCTATTCTCATGCTTTCTTGATATTTGAAATGATGTAAATGCAAAAAATTCGGTGAAAAATAGTTTGGAATTCGAAATGGTGGTCAAAATGACCAAAATACCCTTAATTATAAAGTCATACCTTTAAAATCAGGGTTTTTTGAAGGAAAACTTGGTAAAATTGAGATTTTGAAATTCAAATTGAATCAAATGATGATGAAATGCAGTATGAGGCATGATGACATGCTGCTAAACATATTAGGACTGTAAAATCAAAATTTGACATCTTGCAATTTATCCAAAATAATGAATTTCGCTTGTTTTTCGCTTGGATTCGGGTCCCGCGGGGCCCTATTTTAATGATGTGGCTAAATCAAGCCTCAAATGAATTCCAAATTGCACCAAATTCGGTATGAAGCATCTACCTACTCTGATAAACAGCCTAGAATGCTAAAATTCATGAAATGATATGATTTAAATGCTAAAATTTGAAGAAAATCCTAAAATGGGTGGATTTTGCCTATGGACCCGAACCAAATGCAATGCTTAATATGATAATGCAAGATTTATACCATGAAAACTTCTGATATTTTGCATACTGGTAAAGGACCCGAAATGGAACATTTTTGGTTTTTACAGCCTCGAAATTTGAGCCATGGTGAGTTCAGTAACAGGGATTTGGTTCTGACGGAGGAAAAATCGGCCTGATCTAACATAAAATGATAACTAAATAGAAAACAGTCATGGAAATTTCTAATATTTAACAGCGATGCTCACAACACCTATATGGACAACGTTCATGTTCATGACTTTGGCATTTGATCAATAGAAACACAGATAAAAATATAACTTTTTTTGCCTAAATCAACAGGACAGACAAATGTGACAAAACAGAGGACTGACAAGAAAAATCCAAAACAGGTATGACAGCTGTTCTAAAACTCACAGGCTTCCAGATGCAAACAGAGGACATCTCGGGCATAACTTTCACTTTTTACAGTTTTGGATTTGGAGCAACACACAAAGAGAATCCGTAGCCCTAAGTTGATCCAAAATCTCGGAGACCCAAATCAGGCTCTGACACGTGTCCCAAACTCTCAGATTTTGTTAGATATTAAAGAACATCATAAAAATCCTATAAAATC
Source organism: Nuphar pumila (assembly GCF_984573655.1). NCBI lineage: Eukaryota > Viridiplantae > Streptophyta > Magnoliopsida > Nymphaeales > Nymphaeaceae > Nuphar > Nuphar pumila. The sequence goes on from NC_143262.1 coordinate 33,810,818, forward strand.
ATGTTAACAACTAGACATCCTCTCGAGTTCAGAACATATTTCGGATCGAAAATCGAATCTTCCATGAGGGAGATCTTGATTTTAAAAGTCGGAAAAGATATTTTAAAATGCATCTCGAGTAGTAAAACCCGCCTTAACTTTTTGAATGTTTACCATAGTAAACGAATTAAAATGCTTTCGAATTTTTTGCACATTTCTATAGACACCTAAGGGAGCATTCCATGATTTTTTTGGAATTTGTAATAAAAGTTACGTGCATGAAATGATGTGTGGACTGACTGACAAAAATAGAGAACTACTGAAAATGAGCAGAATTGAAATAAATGCTAAATTAATCCTAATTAACTCATAAAACATGCTAAATTAACAAAATAAAATGCAAATTAAATCTAGCTAAATTCATGAATGTTAAAAATCATCAAGGAAGTATAATTGTATTTTTATATATGTCGTTTTATAAGAATAGCTCAATCCATCCCTCGAATGAGCTCTTTCTTCAAACGACAACACGAATCAAACCAAAGGTATTATCATGTTGAAATCAATAGGAATGGAGGCTTACCATGTGTTCTCTAGTGGTTTTGGAACTCCTGAAAAGAGCGGCTACCTTGATAAGGGGTTCCAAAGGGGCGTGAATCCAAAGGACACCAAGAAAGAAAAAAATGGAATTATGAAGTTCAATTCTCAAACAGGGCTCCCCCTGAGCTGGGCATGGGCTAGGGTATTTGTAGAAATTTTGGAGATTTTCAAAATTCAAACACAGTGAATCTGGACCTTCCATGTGGCGCCATCTCAGGACATGCCATTTTGATTTTTTGAGAAAATAAAAATGAGAATTTTGTGAGTGAGACACCTCAGCAGGGGAATTTGGAATTTTTCAAAAAGCTTGCTTGATTTTCTCTGCAGGAGTCTCCCAAATGGCGCCACCTCAGAGGATGTCCTCTTGGAGTTTGAAATTCAAAGTTTGGTTTTCCTGGAAGAAGGAGAGATTTCCATGTGGCGCCACCTCAGGGTGGCTTCACACTGCCATGTGTCAGAAGGTAGGAGCAGAAGAAGCAGAAGATGCAACCTCATAGGGGTTTGAATTCTACTTTTTCTGATGAAAGGAGAGACTGACATGTGGCGCCATCTCAGAGCATCTTCATTGACATGTGTCAGAAGGAAAGGCAGAGGATTCAAATGGTGCCACCTTAGAGAGAGTTTGAAATTTAAATTTCTGCTTTTTCTAGAGGAAAGGAGAGACTGACATGTGGCACCATCTCAGGGTGGATCCTACAATGACATGTGGCAAGAGGGAGGAAAAGGAGGGAAAGGGACATGTGGCAGCATCTCAAAAAATGAATTTAGGGAGGAGACTTGAGGATTTGCGCCACCTCAGCCTGGAGTTTGAATATTTGAATTGTTGCTTTTTCTGAAGGAGGCAAAAAGTGACATGTGTCACTTGCTTTTTCTGAAGAAAGCAGAAAGAGACATGTGTCATTTGCTTTTTCTGAGAAGAGCAGAGAATGATATGTGTCATTTGCTTTTTTTGAGAAGAGCAGAGAATGACATGTGTCATTTGCTTTTTCTGAGAAGAGCAGAGAATGACATGTGTCATTTGCTTTTTCTAAGAAGAGCAGAGAATGACATGTGTCATTTGCTTTTTCTGAGAAGAGCAGAGAATGACATGTGTCATTTGCTTTTTCTAAGAAGAGCAGAGAATGACATGTGTCATCTACTTTTCCTGAGTAAAGGAGAGAGTGACATATGTCACTTGCAGGAGACATAATTCAAATGGTGCCACCTCAGGGGAGACAAGCTCTACTTTTTGTGAACAGGACAACACATGACACGTGGCATCTCATGGTGACCTTGGAATGACACATGGCACAGGGTGAAGATGGTGGACACTGACACATGGCATAAAATGAAGGAGATGTCTAATGACATGTGGCGGCATCTTAAGATGGCCCCCACACTGACACGTGTCGGAGGATGGAAGGAGAGAGAAAATGACATGTGGTGCCACCTCTAGGTGAACCCCACGCTGACACTTGGTAGGTAAATGGGAGGAGAGAGAAAAAGACAAGTGGCACCAATCCAGGGGACAAGGCTCCTATATTTTTGGGTTTTTTCAAAATTCAGGTTTTTCAAAAGAAAAGCCTATGTGACACCACCTCAATGTGGGCCCCACATTGCTTCTTTATTGAAATAAGGACAAGACAATAAATCCTTTTTTTGGAATTTTCATAAAATCTAGACTAATTGGCAAAACAGAAATTTTATAAAGAGATGGCCTCTGTAGGGTGATTTTGTAAAAGGAAGATATTGACAAAAGGGCGAAATCTGAGATGAAATTTATTGAAAATTATCCAGATTGTTTTCCTGATAAAATATTTTGAAATTTAGAGTTCTGGGGGTAAAATGGAAAGAATTGATAATTTTGAAGACCGAGGGTTTTGAAATTGATTTTAAAAAGAGTTGAAATTCAAATCTGGATTGAAAATTTTGAAATCGAGAGTTCTGGACCTCAAAATGACATGTGCAATAAAGTGATATGAAATGCTCATGCAATGCTATGCAATGACATGTCTTATGAAATGTAATCCTGAACCGGGCTTTGGAGATTGTCGTTTCCTGTCAGGAGTACAATTTTGAACATCTAAGCGAAAAATAGAGAAATTTTGAGAGTTGCAGATGCAATTTAGACTTCTGTAAGGTCCAGGCTCTGAAAATGACCATTTTGCCCTGTGGCGATTTCAAAGGCTGGATGATGATGCTTGGTGGAAATGCTGGAGAGGTGAATGAAAATTTGGGGTGTTTACACCTAGTTAGTTTAGAAGTTTAGAAGAGTCAAAATCTATTTTGAAAATCCATTTTAACATTGGTTTTTAAACTGTTGTTTTTAAAAGTTTTAATTAAATCTTTAAAAACCAATGTGGGCCCATACTAGGTGGCGCCACATTTGGAACCTTTTTGGGTTTAGCTAGGAGTCTTAGGTTAGTTAGGGACTAATTAGAAAAGTCAACAAGTCTTACCCAATTAGGAAAAATCCCCCCCCCCCCTTTAGAGTCCAAGTTTTTTTAAAAAACTCTTAATTAAGAAAACCTAAATTTTTTTATAAATAGCAAGCCATAGGGGGGTCAACCCCTAGGCTCTCTCTCACCTCTTCATTGAACTCTCTCTCTCCTCCCAGATCCTTTCTCTATTGCTGCAACTCCAAGGTATGGTTTTTCATAAACTTTTATGCTTTATTTGATTTTTAACATGAATTCCACCATTAATGCCTTCCCTTTCATGGAATAAACCATGGAATCACCATCAAGAACCTCAAGATCGGTCCAAGAAGATGATCTAACCCTGTTTTACTGTTTTTCCAAGGATTCTAATCCATTAGAATTGTTTATTACATTGTTTTCCATGTTCTTAACCAAGAAAACATGAGATTTATCCGTTAAATGGATTAAATCCATGATTTCAAAGGTGAAAATAAATTTCAGTCATGGATTCCCTGTGTTTTACTTATTTTTTTAGCATATTAATGTGTATTATATGTGTTTCATCATCAAAACCAATTTTGTTTTGCTGTTTAGATAATTTTTATGGTTTTTCATGGTTAAATCATATTTTTTTTAGTGTTTCTTAGATTTCTGTATATTTTAATTTCAGATCATTAGAAAGTGTGTTAGTTCGTATTGAAATACTCATGAGAAATTACTGATTTTTTTATATGTGATACAAGCACATGTCATTGAGGTTTTGTAAAAAAATCAGACGTTTTGAGATTTGGGAACTCTGATAATAAAATACAAAGTCAAATCGGGATTTCTGTTGATTAAAATCATTGTTTAAATTCAAGCATAACTTGCAGATGCGTTATTTTTTTCATCCGATTCGAGATCCGTAAAATGCAGTAGCTTTGTGTTGATGTAGGCTATTTACTTTAAAAGTTTCATATTTTTTTGCCTCTGTTTAATATTTTTACTATCAGAAGGTCGGATCCATCTTTTAAAACTCGTTATAATTTATTAAAACCCTAATCTGACTTGTATTGATCATAGATCTTTAACCGTAGATCCAATTCATGATCTATAAAAAAGAAAGTTAATTATTTTTTTGTCTAATGTTTACTGCTAAAAGTTTAAAAAAATTTGATGAGGTCTACTATTTATTTCTATATTTTCAACCGAAAGTACCTGTTTTAATCAGATTTATATTTGTTATATTTAAGTCCAGATTGCCGGAAAGATATCTCCCTCATCAAAGATGATTTTTCCGATCTGTAAAATGGAGAATCTTTGTTTTTCTGTCTAGTTTACCTATGTAAAATTGCAAGAATTTTCATGGTGTTTTGACATCTGATTCGGGTCTAACACTGAAACAGGTACAAATCCATAGGCAAAAATAGCAAATTTTATAATTTTATGCAAATTCTGAATCCAAATTTTGTCAAAATTGAATTTTTATGTTTCCAATTCAATTCTAGGGTTACAAGGATTACACAAGCCGATTTTTATGAATTTTGAATATCGTTTGATGCTTGAATCAATCAAATTGCGAAACAGGATACCCGCATGATCCCGAAACACTGCCAAAATCATGATTTTTCATAATATTTCTTGATTTTCATGTATAAGTTTATGTTTTTTAGGGTTTGTCCATGTTTAGAATCATATTAGGATGCTTCATGGTTGATTTTATATTTATTTCAATCCTAAATCCAAAGTTTTTTCTAAAATCTATTTCAAAAAACCCTGATTTCAAGGCCATAGTCTTGCTATCAAGGACATTTTGGTCATTTGACCTCAATTTTGAAATTCCAAACTTTGGTTTTCTCATTTTTAATCATATCATATCATCTTTGGTTCAATTTATCCTTATTTGAATTTCAAAAGTTGTGTTTTACAAAATATCTTTCTGAAAACCCTGGTTTCAAGGCCATAGTCTTGCTATCAGAGGTATTTTGGTTATTTTGACCCCAATTTCGAATTTTCAAATCCCATTTTCATATTTCTTAAATTTTATTCCTTATTTCATTATATTTATCTCAGGGAATCATGGAAACAGGCTTATATCTAGCAAAATCCAGTAATTTTTAGATATTATTGGATAAATCTAGAAAATCCAACATATCTTCACTAACAAGTTTTCTAGTTTTGCAGGGATATTGAAGACTTTATTTTTCTGTAGTTAAAGTCAATTAGTGATGTAAATTAAATGTAAACTTTGGAATAAGAATTTTAATTTCTGCTTAGATTAGGATTTACATTGCATATAGTTTAATTCTGGAAATTTTAATATCTGATGAATGCATCATTCATGCATATTTTTTATAAATCCACCATGGTCTACATGAATGGCACGTGCACTAGCTCTTAGGGAGTTGGGAAACTCGGTGGAATTCGTATTTATGGCCATAGTCAGAATACAAATGGGACCCAAATTTGTGATCTTCATATTAGCCACATTCAACCTACACTCTTAGGCTAACTTCAAAATGCACTGTATTTCTCAAAAATATAAAAGGATTTTTTCAATTCCTCTAAATCAAGTCTTTTAAGTCCACATTCATTCATTTCATTCATTTGCAAATTCTAATTCCAACTCAGATAAATCGATTTTCTTAAAATTTTTGAAGTCTTACTCAGAAATTGATTTTCTTAAAATTTTGAGCTTTCAAATGGAATTTTAAGTATTTTTCAAAGTTCAAAATTCGATTTTCCAAGTCTTAACACTTCAATTTCAAAGTTTGAATTCAGGGAAATCAAATTTTCCAAAGTTACTTGAAATTCCTCAGAAATCAATTTTCACAAAACCTCTAGATTCTTCAGAAATGAATTTTCATTTTCCTCATAAATACTTTCACCATGATTCACGATTTTCCAAGTGACATCTTTTCCAAGAATTTTTCAAGTATTTCAGTTATTCTAAGCAAACATCATGTTTTTAAATTTGCATTTTAAGAAATTCATGGCACATGCCTGATTCTTTGTGCATTTAGGAAATAGAACACGATTTAGACAAGTTGAGCAAAGCTAAGCACACTTTTGATCATTGGTTCGATTACCCCTGGTAAAGACGCTAGGAATGGTTGAACCTCGTACCGACAGGCGAGTCCCATTCTTTGAAATTATCCTGCATTTTAAAAATGGAGGCGAGTTATTTTCAAAAAACTTTTTCAAAGGTTAGTTTGACTTGCAAAAAGTAAAATTTTGCAATGACAATAGGTTTGGCGACCGAGATGGGACCTGTTTTCGCCTGATCAATTGTGTGCTTGACTTAGTTCAAATTGTCAAAATCGTGTTCCATGGAATGCCAACTTTTATTTTTTGTTATCATGTGAACCTAGGAGCCTAGACTTGAACCCAGCTGACATGGATTGCATGTAGACTAGGCATGGTTTGGTAGGACTATATTGAGGAGAATTATTCATACTCACATAGACCTAGGTCTAATACAACACTCCTCAATCTAAGATTTGTATGAAAACCATGTTTGCTTCTTCAAAATTTTTAAAATCTCTATCTCTTTAGGTTTTAGAGCCCCCTATTTGCTTGCATGTGCTGATTTTTCAAAAACCACACCACCTATCTTTACCCGGTCTTCACGTTGCTGAGTTTTCTTTCTGAACCATAGTTCGGGACAAAGCCCCACAACTGGGCCACCTATTTGGGTTAACGCCCCTCTGCCACGTACCAAGGGCCATAGTCCAACGTATATCGGCAGGCGCTCAAGGATGTTGGAAAACTTGAACCTAGAACCACAGAAATTGATTTTATGCCACGTATATCGAGCCTCGGCTCGAGTATATAGGCATAGCATGAATGGACAGAGATGATCTGAACCTTAAATTTAGGATTAAGGTCCTACAGCTATTTCAAAACTTGTGCATCTAGAGTCAGCTTTTAGAAGATGTTGTATGTGCATACTTGTTTGTACAGGATGTGATTGAATGCTAGTTTCTTTTATTACATTTTCTATAAGTTTTCTAAACTACTAGACGATTTTAAAAAATCCTCAATTTTTCCATCTGTTTCCATATACTATCTAAAATTCCCGTTTTCTTCAAACCCTGGACAATTTTTCAAATTCTCCTTTGTTTTCCTCAAAAGTTCAGGTGATTTTCCATCCTTCCTTCCTTCTGGATCTCAAATTTCCTACTTCATTTTTATCATGCCTGCATCTTTTTTAAAATCCTTGAATTTTTCTAAGTCTTATTCCAATTTTCCATATTTTCCAGTATGATCGCATCCGGCCAACTTGATTCGGTCTTCTCTGAGGGTCACATCTCCTATGAGGTGCAACAAGGTCTTCCAGAACATCAAACTCTCAGCACCAGATCGTTCATTTCCTGGTGGTACTATTCATGGCTCAAGAACTTCTCTTGTATGCTTTCAGACCATTTGAACGATTGTGGATTGAAGCTGGCATCTGCAGTGGGAAAACAGAGAGTCAACGATAATTTGATCCACGCACTGTCAGAGCGGTAGAACCCGAGTACTAGTACCTTCTGGTTCCCATGGGGAGAAATGACTTTGTTAATGGATGAGTTTTCAGAAATCATGGGATTGCTCAAGCCAGCCGGTCATCCACGAGATCCATTAGAGAAACAGTTCTTAATCAATGTCAAGGGTCTGGATCCCCGAGACGCTTTAGCTCGCATGACAGGATGCAAGTCATGGCCATTGATTGAGGAGAATAGAAATGAATATGTGAATCTGCTCAAAATCTACATGCAATATGGGGCATTTGTACAAGGCAGTTCTTTATCTCGAACAACTCGAGAGAGAATCCAACATGTGATGGTCCTATGCACTGTGAGATTGACTCTCTTTCCAGATGGACAGAATTACATGGATATCAGGATAGTTCAACTTCTGCGAAGGTTGGGAAGTCGACAGACCAGCCGCCTCTCCATAGCCATGGCCATAATCGCTTTTCTATACCGAGGGTTTACTCGTTTAACACTTAGAGAATCAATTCAAGTCGAAGGATTTACCTATGCCCTGCAGTCTTGGTTCCTCCGGCATGTGCGAGCCAGAGCCAGTTCATTCAGATACAATGGTTGAAAGCTGCCTTCAGTTGCACGGTACCAGTTCTTGATCGATAACCTTCAGGAGGAAGAAGTCGTGTGGGACTACTTTGATCATCAGGAATCGCCTCCCAGATATACTTATGCATATGGCAAGCGGTTCAGGCTACTTGGCCCCTTCTTCTGCGCATACTATCATTCAGAGCGTTGTGTCAGGTAGTTCTCTTAGAGACAGAAGCGCATAGAAATTTGTCTACTATCAGGGATCTTGCCAGAGTTCGATCTCACATCAGATCAGTGGTCTGGAGCATACCATTCTGCCAGACATGGCTGAGATTCTTTTGTTACTCTCACTATTTTTCCTGGTCCTCGAGTGTCCTCTGATTATCAGGAGTGGTTGAAAATTGTTTGTCCCCCTCTCCTTTGTCAAGTTTATTATTAATAAATCATGTTTTTCCTATAATACAATTCCTTTAATTTTCATCTTGGTTTGATGACCTCGCCTAGGTAACAAGGCATATTTCTAGTTGTTTATTTTGCAAAGAATAGCAGCGTAATTGTCATGACTCCAGCGACGACTCAGTCCCTAGTAATGGGATATCCTTCCAATTGTCAATCGAAATATCCAGCAAATATTTTCTATTAAAAACTATTTTTAGCAGCTAATCCTCAGTTTTGCCCTAAAGAGAGTATTTGCACCCTTATATGGTTCAGAAAAGGTCCGGCAGAAAAATTACACTCGTTCAGCGTATCAGTTGCCCGCCAGTCTCAGAGCAGGAAATGGCCTCTTCAAGATCTATCAGAAACAAAAATTAGCAGGGCAATGATGATGTTGATCCCCAGATGTATGTCATGTTTCAAAAAATGATGAGTAAGATGATGGCAGAGCAAGCAGAGGCCAATTCTGGCAAGATATCTAGCAAGAAGAAGACTAAGGGCCAAACACAGAAGAAGCAGTTGATGACATCCAAGAAACATATCCAACATGAGGATACATCTGATGAATCAGAATCGGTAGGTGACATTGATGAAGAGTATGAAGTCCAGCAAGCATTTCAAAGATCCCCTCATAGACAAGGGACAACCTATAAATTGAAAAATCAAACAATGGATGATCCAGTCCAAATACAGCTGAAGGAAATGGCCAAGATGATTAAAGATTTGCAAGCCCGTGACAAGGGCAAGAAGGTCTTCAGAAGCAAAGACTTCTATGATGGCATCACTCCCGTCAGGAATAATCAAGATTCAGAAAAGAAAACAAATTCCACCTTCTTCGCCGATGCCAACTGCAGCGATTGCAAAGATAACAAGGGTGATCATACAAGTCAGAAAGAAAAGTCTTCGAAGCAGAGTGAAAATTGAGTCAACAGTAAGAGAAGAAAAAACATGACGGTTGGAGTTACGATCGCGAATTTACTCCTCTAGATCAACCCCTCGAAAAGATCCTTGAATACATGCTGGTCAAGGAAATGGTTAAACTCCCAAAAATTGTTAATCTTCCTGTCGCAAAAGGCAAATGGAAAGATCGATTTTGTAAATTCCACCGAACAACGGGGCATGATATTTAACATTGTTTCATCTTTAAAAATATTGTCCAAGACTATATCGACAAGAATTTCTTTGTTGAGGGTGAGAAAGAAAACCAGTCGACTGTCTTTGCCAAGTCTCAGCAGAAATCAAGCACTCGGCAAGAGGTACAACGTGATGATCGGAATCAGGACCGCAAGATGGCCCCATTGGATCAAATACTTGAGAGTTTTTTGGAATACATGCTCACAAAAGATACAGTAAGATCTTCGAAGGCTCACTCCACATTTTCTACCAATCCCACCAGAAATAACAATGGCCACAACAAAAGAGGAGGTAAAAAAAATCATATTGGAGGCTCAGGAAACCCAAACCCAGAGAGAAATGACCTTGCAAATCGAAAGGATAAAATGGACAAGCGAAATGACAACTCTCCCTCAAGTGTCCAATTAGAATTAAAGCTCTAAGGAAGATCGAAGCATGACAGTTGGAGATATGACCGTGATTTTACTCCCTTAGAACAGCCGTTCGAGCAAATTCTGAAATATATGGTAGCCAAAGGGATGGTCAACTTCCCAGGATGGTGGATCCTCTTGTGACCATGAAAAGGTTTAAAGATCAGTTCTGCAAATTCCATCGGACAATGGGTCACGACACCGAGCACTGTATGGTCTTCAAGAACATCGTTCAGGGTTGCATCAACAAAAATCTTCCTACTGAAGATGAAAAGGAGGATCAGTCATCCTGACCATGCTTTTCCTCAATCATTCAAGAAATCGATAACACTAGTGCTTTTCCAATTTCTTGTCTTGTTTTTATGGGATGATGCAATCCCGTTTGTCTTTCCTTGATTTATCACTTTTACTTCAATGCATCAATAAAGTTGTCTATTTTTCCCGCAAGCTCGGTGCCACCTTTTATCCTCCTTCTCTGTAAAATGTTCTTTCATGAGGAATGACCTCTTCAGAGTCTCTCCTGAATCAATCAAAAGCCAGTTGCCTTATCACCTTCAGAGAGTGTTCTTCGAACATCAATCATTTATCCTTTTGTTCAAAATATTCTTCCCCCATTACACTGGGGCATTACTTTGAAAATTGTATTCAAAACTTTCTGTATGCAGGCAGGATCAAACAAATCTCACATTTTGCATACATATGCACAAATTTACTTCATTTTGCATTCATTTGCATGCATTCATTTGCATTTGCATACATCAATTTACATCAATCTAATACTCATTCAGGATAAGGGATAAATCCTGAGACCCGTGACATTTTCCTAAGTCATCGTGAGGGTGAAGATTGAAAATCTCATAGCACAATCATCAAGCGCTTTCTAAACACCAATCTTTTTCAAATTCGACCTTTGGGTTGAGTCTTTTATTGAAATCGTTTTTAGAAGTCAACCTTCAGGTGAAGCCTACTTCCTAAATCCAGTTTTCACTGGTCGAACTTCCTAAATCCGGTTTTTACTGGATGAACTTTTTAAATCCAGTTTTCACTGGTCGAACTTCCTAAATCCGGTTTTTACTGGTCGAACTTCCTGAATCCAGTTTTCACTGGTCAAACTTTCTAAATCCGGTTTTCACTGGTCGAACTTTCTAAATCCGATTTTTACTGGTCGAACTTTCTAAAGCTGGTTATTACTGGTCGAACTTCCTGAATCCATTTTTCACTGGTCGAACTTTCTAAATCTGGTTTTTACTGGTCGAACTTCCAGAATCCAGTTTTCACTGGTCGAACTTTCTAAATCCGGTTTTTACTGGTCGAACTCTCTGAATCCATTTCTTACTAGTCAAACCCTCTAAATTTGGTATTCACTGGTCAGACCTTTTCAAAACCCAGTGTTTGTGCTGGTACTTTTTAAAATCCAGTGCTTGTACTGCTACTCTTCCAAAATCTGGTGCTCATGCTGGTACTTTTCTAAATCCTATTTTACTGGTTGAAACTCTTAAATCTGATTTTGTTTTCTTCCTAGTCAATGTTTCCAAACCCAAATTATATTGGTCTAATTTTCTTTCCTTCAAATGTCTTGAATTGGTCTAGAAGATCTAAGTTTCGACTCGAATTTTCTTTCAAATCCAATTTAAAATTGGTCTAGAAAATCCGAGTTCTGACTCGAATTTTCTTCCAAATCCAATTCATCTAATTTTTTTTCTTTCAAATGTCTTGAATTGGTCTAGAAGATCCGAGTTCTGACTCGAATTTTCTTCCAAATCCAATTCATCTAATTTTCTTTTCTTCAAATGTCCTGAATTGGTCTAGATGATCCAAGATCCGACTCGAATTTTCTTCGAAATCCAATTCAAAATTGGTCTAGAAAATCCGAGTTCTGACTCGAATTTTCTTCCAAATCCAATTCTCCTAATTTTCTTTCCTTCAGATTCTAGAATTGGTCTAGAAGATTCGGGTTTCGACTCGAATTTTCTTCCAAATCCAATTCAGAATTGGTCTAGAAAAAATCAGAGTTTCGACTTGAATTTTCTTCCAAATCCAATTTGCTTAGCTTTCCTTTAAAAGTTTGAACTATTACTTAAACTTTCCTGCAAATTTAGCAATTGGTCTAGAAGATTCGAGTTTCGACCCGAATTCTCTTTCAAAATCCAATTCATCTAGTCTTTCCTTGAAGATTTGAATTCTGATTCAAAGCTTCCGACTGAACCTAGTTTTACATCGGTCCGGTTAAATCCAATTTTCAAATTGGTCTTTTTATGAAATTCAACCTCGCCTTGGTTGCTTTACCAAATATTGTATTTGTATTGATAATCTTTCAAAAATTTAGTGCTCGTACTGGTAATCTTTTAAAATTTGGTGCTTGTACTGGTACTCTTTTAAAATCTGGTGCTCGTACTTGTATCCTTTTAAAACCCAGTGCTCGTACTGGTAATCTTTTGAAATTCGGTGCACGTACTGGTAATCTTTTAAAATCTAGTGCTCGTACTGGTAGTTTTTTTAAAATCCAGTGCTCGTATTGGTAGTTTTTTTAAAATCCAGTGCACGTACTGGTAACCTTTCAAAATCTTGTGCTCATATTGGTAATCTTTTAAAATCTAGTGCTCGTAATGGTACTTTGTCAAAGTTCAGTCTTCATACTAGTCGCAACATAAATCTCACATTGGGGTTCAGACTCAATGTTAATCTTCAGATCTACGAACCAAACAATCTTTATCAGACCTTTGAGTCACCCGATTCTATCAATCTGATCTTCAGGTCACCAATCTTGTCAGACCTCTAGTCATTCGTGTTATCAAGCAAACTTTTAGGTTATCAAATTCTATCAAAGTTGATCGTGTTTGTCCGACCTTCGGGTCGTATCCTGCAATCATAGTCTTTCAAGATTCGACCTTTATGTTGAATTCATCTGTCAATTAGTTCAAAACCAATTATCAATCTTTTCTCTTGCGAAGGACCCTTTTTCCAAGGAGAGTTTGAGGGAGCAAATTCTTTTCGCATGTCTTTATTGTTCGTTCGTTGAACCCATTTTTCTAGGGAGAGTTTGAAGGGACTTGTGCTTCATGAACAGTTTGCAAAATAATCTTTATTGTCACACAAGGAACCCTTTTTTCAGGGAGAGTTTTGATGGAAGCTCGTCCTCCTTGTAACCCTTTTTCCAGGGAGAGTGTGATGGACTCGCTCCTCTATGATATCCTTTCAACCTTTGTTAGCGGCCCCCTTTCCATAAGAGAAGCCTAAAAATAGAGAGTTTTGACGAAAACTTTATTTCTCTTCGAAAGTTCATTTTGCAAACACCTCCTCTTTGGGGGAAGAGAGGAGTATCTTTTTGTTACCCGTTCAGGTAAGGGTCAAGCCTGAGTCTCTCCTTTGGGGAAAGGATAGGAGAATCTAGCCATAGATGTGTCATTCAGACCTCAAGTGATTTCTTTCACCAAGGATTCGAAGAATATTTTGCCAATTTGTTATGAAAAATAGTTGTTGATTACAAAAATCTTTTATTACATAAAATAATTATCTCAAGTTACTTTCATTATTACTTCCAAAAGAGCGAAGCTTTTGCGAAGAAGGATTCAAAATCTAAATTCTTTCTATTGACCAACCAAAGGGATGAAGAATAAATCCTCGATATGGCCAGCAAAGAAAATTCAACGTTCTCGCAAAGCCATAAGTGATCGATATTTATTGCAGTCAATGACACATTTTTAAAGATCATTCTTGTAAAGATAAGGTAGTCGAAATATCCTGAGTGATATTGAAAAATTCGCTCAATTTCCATCTCTCCTCAATCACCCATACTGCAATTAAATATCTACAAAAGGGATCTCTCAATTGTTGTTAAGATGAAGATGAATTATGCGAGTTAGACCCTTGGGGCCAAAGAAGATTTGGATCATCTCCGAGATGAAGGAGTTTGTGACGGATCCTTCTAGAGAAAGTTCAGATCACTGCCGAGTTGAAGGCGAATGTGATGAGCCTCCCGACAAACCCTAAAAGATATTTAATTTCAGCTATCATCAAGAGACCACCAGCTAATGAGCCAATATCGTCAATATAGTTCCTGAGGCAAAGGAGGATCCGAACATCTCCAAGATGAAGGAGTTTGTGACATACCCTTATAGAAAGAGAGAAAAAGCTAGGACATCTCCAAAATGAAGGATGATGTAATAAACTCCACAGAACCCCAAAAAACTGTAATTCTATCGAAAAAAAAAGAGTACAGGCAGAAAGACCATCATGAGAAAAGAATCCCAGAATATCAAACTGTCGAATCTACCAAGAATCTTCTTTAATTTTTGTGAAATTATTTTATTAATATCCTTTCACCAATTGCTTTCATAATGAAAATTCTTTTTTTTTCGTTCATATCAAGAAAATTGCTAGCCTCCTTAAAAGAAAGTCAATTGCAAGCAATTTGAATTTGAATCTTAATTCTACGAAGTTAAGTCCAGTTGGAGGTAATACTTCAGGTAAAAAAGAGAGAATATTTTTCATATATATATATACTTATATTTCAATCATTTTTCAATCAACTACAATTTTTATCTTATTGGCAATCTTTTCAAGTTATCTTGAGAGGAAGTGAGAGCTTGATACCTATTTTGATGTATCCAGGCATTGTTTTTATCCCTTTCAGGATCGGATAACGGGAGTTGTCCAAGATCCTTCCCTTCTTGTTTTGATCTGTGCGTTTGGGATCTCAGATTCTCACACTTCATTGTGCTCTCCACTGTCCCACCATAGACGGTTCTCGTTCAGGTTAAGGGTTAAACCTGAATTTTCTGCAAAAGGGTCATCTGTTTTAAAAGCCATCTAGTCTTAGCAAGGAGACACCGAAGATCAATCCCTTTTTAAGCCTTATGGAACCCTTTTTCTTTCTTTTGCAAACCCCTCTCGGATTTATTACGCAAAATCTGAAGGTCCCATCATGGTTTCTTCATTTGAGGATTTCGTTTGTTGTCCCCTTTCAGGTTAAGGGTTAAGCCTGAGCCTCGTTCTTCCACAAGGTATTGTCCCCTTTCAGGTTAAGGGTTAAGCCTGAGCCTCATTTTTCCACGAAATATCGTCCACTTTTAGGTTAAGGGTTAAGCCTGAGCCTCGTCTTTTCATGAGATATCATCCCCATTCAGGTTAAGGGTTAAGCTTGAGCCTCATTTTTCCATGAGGTATCGTCCCCTTTCACGTTAAGGGTTAAGCCTGAACCTCATTTTTCCACGAGGTATCATCCCCTTTCAGGTTAAGGGTTAAGCCTGAGCCTTGTTTTTCCACGAGGTATCGTCCCCTTTCAGATTAAGGGTTAAGCCTGAGCCTCGTTTTTCCATAAGGTATCGTCCCCTTTCAGGTTAAGGGTTAAGCCTGTGCCTCATTTTTCCATGAGGTATCGTCCCATCCAGGTTAAGGGCCAAGCCTGAGCCTCATTTCCGTGAGGTGAATCTTCTTCTTTATTCTCCATTCCATATCTATCATTTTTCATCATTCGAGCCTATTCCTTCATACCTTGTAAGATTCTCCTAACTGGGGCATTTTTTTTTATAGCCCAAATTTGGTGTGTTTTTCTTTGTCACTAAGCTCAGCTTCCAACCGGCTTAGTAGCAAAGAGGGGCATCTGTAAACACCCCAAATTTTAACCCTCATCCAGTGCTTACATTTCATATGTCATTGCATGCATTTGACATATCATTTCATTGCATTGCATACCATTGCATCTCATTATTGAGATCAATAACTCCTGCTTTCAAAATATTAAATCCAGATTCGATCTTTTAAAACTTTTCCTTTGAAATCAATTTCAAAACCTGGGTTTTAAGTCGATATTCTTGCCATTTGCCAAACCCCAGGATCTTATATTTTAAAATATTTTCCTCAGAAAACAATCTGGATTCATTTTAAACTAAATTTCAATTGATTTCAATTCCCAAATGAGGCTCATTTAGGTGGTGTCGCTTCTGGATTCCTTTATTTATCAAAAATCTCAAAAATTTTAGAGTCCTAGTTGGATTAGGACTCTGTATTTTCATTTTTTTTTAATCTTTTTGAACCTTTTTAAAACACCATTCTGATTTTAAAGCAGCTGTGGTCATATCCTTGTCCATTCTTGTCATTTTTGTCCAAAATTTTAGAATCTCAGTCCAATCAGGACTCTTTTTTCAGAGTTCTAGTTGGATCAAAACTCTATTTTGTACTACCTTTTTTACCTGTTTTTTGGAAAGCTTATCAAATTCCTTTGTTTTTGGCCAAAATCCTAGAGTCCCAGTCGAATTAGGACTCTTTCTCGGAGTCCTAATCGAATCAGGACTCTATCTTGATTTCATCTGTTACTTCTGTTCTTCACTTATTTTTAAAATCTTTTTATCTGATTTTCAAAATCTTATATTTTAGCCAAAACTTTAGAGTTTTAATCAGATTAGAACTCTTCCTCTGAGTTGCAGTCAGATCAGGACTCTATCTTTCATCGTTATTCTTATCTGTTTTTAATCAAATCTTTCAAAATCTCTCAAAGAGAAGTCAAAACTCAGAGTTTTAGTTGAACCAGGATTGTGTTTGAAGAGTCCTAGTTGGATCAAGACTCTGACCCTGATTTCAATTTTTAGAGAATCTTTCAAAAATCCTTTTATTTATCCTTTCAGAAATCAAAATTGTTATACCTTTATCATGGAATTTCAAAATTCTGAGATTTTATCCCAGAGTCCTGATCTAATCAGGACTCTATCCCAGAGTCCTAATCGAATCAGGACTCTATCCAAAGTTTGTTTTCTCACTTCATTTTCACTAGTTTTCAAAAGCTTTGTTTAAATCTCATCATTTGTTTCTCAGAAAACCAAAAATTTTCAAAGTTCTAGTCGAAGTAGGACTCCTCTTTAGAGTCATAATCAGATCAAGACTCTGAACCAAATTTCAATTCTATCTTGTTTTTCAAAATTCTCTCATTTTTTTTCTCAGAAAATCCAAAATTCTGAGAGTCCTAGTCCAATCAGGACTCTATTCCTAGAGTCTCAGTTGGATCAGGACTCTGTTTTGATTTCAATATTTGTTATTGTTTTCACTGTTTTCACATGTTCTTTCAGCTATTTTTCACAAAATACCAAAAAAATCTAGAGTTTTAGTTTTTTCACAAGTCCCAGAGTCTTAATCCTGTTAGGAGTCTATTCTAAAGTTTGTTTTACTTCCATTTTCATTCTTTTTCATTTGCTTTTCAAAAATTAGGTCATCTTGCAGAGTCCAGTTAATTCAGAACTCTATTTCAGAGTTTTGGTTGAGTTAGGATTCTAACTCTGATTGTATTTTCTGACTTATTTTACCATTTCTGATAAAATCTTTCAAAAAAATTTTCATTTGGCTTTTAAAATCCTAAAATCTCAGAGTCCTAAAAATTCTGGACTCTAGCCCGAAGTTCCAGTTCGATTAGGACTCTATTCCCAAGTCTTTGAATCTCATTTACTGATTTTAACCCCTTTTTAAAGCTATTTTCAGTCGTTATTTCAAAATTTTAAAACTTCGATGTGAGGCCCACTCTGTTGGCGCCATATCCAGAGGAGTTCTGACTCAGTCAGGACTCTGTGTCATTTCAAAACTTTCAATTCTAAAGTTTGTTGTTGAATCTCTTTTGAAAACCCCCTCAATTTCAAGTTTTAAAATCGTTTTTTAAAATTCAAGTGGAGCCCACTCTGGGTGGCACCACATTTGAGGAGGTTAGGGTTAGATTAGGGTTAATCAGTGTCCTAGTTAGTTTATAAGTTTAGAAGAGTAAAAATCTATTTTGAAAATCCATTTTAACATTGGTTTTTAAACTGTTGTTTTTAAAAGTTTTAATTAAAGCTTTAAAAACCAATGTGGGCCCATACTAGGTGGTGCCACATTTGGAACCTTTTTGGGTTTAGCTAGGAGTCTTAGGTTAGTTAGGGACTAATTAGGAAAGTCAACAAGTCATACCCAATTAGGTTAGTTAGGGACTAATTTTTTATGCTTTATTTGATTTTATTTGATTTTTAACATGAATTCCACCGTTAATGCCTTCCCTTTCATGGAATAAACCATGGAATCACCATCAAGAACCTCAAGATCAGTCCAAGAAGATGATCTAACCCTGTTTTACTGTTTTTCCAGGGATTCTAATCCGTTAGAATCGTTTATTACATTGTTTTTCATGTTCTTAACCAAGAAAACATGAGATTTATCCGTTAAGTGGATTAAATCCATGATTTCAAAGGTGAAAATAAATTTCAGTCATGGATTCCCTGTGTTTTACTTATTTTTTTAGCATATTAATGTGTATTATATGTGTTTCATTATCAAAATCAATTTTGTTTTGCTGTTTAGATAATTTTTATGGTTTTTCATGGTTAAATCATATTTTTTTTAGTGTTTCTTAGATTTCTGTATATTTTAATTTCAGATCATTAGAAAGTGTGTTAATTCGTATTGAAATACTCATGAGAAATTACTGATTTTTTTATATGTGATACAAGGACATGTCATTGAGGTTTTGTAAAAAAATCAGATGTTTTGGGATTTGGGAACTCTGATAATAAAATACAAAGCCAAATCGGGATTTCTGTTGATTAAAATCGTTGTTTAAATTCAAGCATAACTTGCAGATGCGTTATTTTTTTCATCCGATATCCGATTCAAGATTCGTAAAGTGCAGTAGCTTTGTGTTAATGTAGGCTATTTACTTTAAAATTTTCATAAATTTTTGCCTCTGTTTTGTGTTTTTACTTTGTCATAAAGTCAGATCCATCTTTTAAAACTCGTTATGATTTATTAAAACCCTAATCTGACTTATATTGATCATAGATCTTAAACCGTAGATCCGATTCATGATTTATAAAAAATAAAGTTAATTATTTTTTTGTCTAATGTTTACTGCTAAAATTTTAGAAATTTTTGATGAGATCTGCTATTTATTTCTATATTTTCAATCGGAAGTACCTGTTTTAATCAATTTTATATTTGTTATATTTAAGTCCAGATTGCCAGAAGGATATCTCCCTCATCAGATATGATTTTTCCGATCTGTAAAAAGGAGATTCTTTGTTTTTTATCTAATTTACCTCTGTAAAATTTCAAGAATTTTTATGGTGTTTTGACTTCTGATTTGGGTCTAACACTGAAACAGGTACAGATCCATATACAAAAATATAAAATTTTATAATTTTATGCAAATTCTGAATCAAAATTTTGTCAAAATTGAAATTTTCTGTTTTCAACTCAATTTTAGGCTTACAAGAATTATGCATGCTGATTTTTATGAATTTTGAATATCGTTTGGTGCTTGAATCAATTCAATTGCGAAACAGGGTACTCGCAGGATCCTGAAACACTGCCAAAATCATGATTTTCATGATATTTCTTGATTTTCATATATAAGTTCATATTTTTTAGGATTTTTTCATGTTTATAATCATATTAGGATGCTTCATGGTTGATTTTATGTTTATTTCAATCTTAAATCCAAAATTTTTACCAAAATCTATTTCAAAAAACCCTGATTTCAAGGCCATAGTCTTGCTATCAGGGGCATTTTGGTCATTTGACCTCAATTTCGAAATTCCAAACTTGGGTTTTCTCATTTTAAATCATATCATATCATATTTGGTTAAATTTATCCTCATTTGAATTTCAAAAGTTGTATTTTACAAAATATCTTTCTGAAAACCCTGGTTTCAAGGCCATAGTCTTGCTATCAGGGGTATTTTGGTCATTTTGACCCCAATTTCAAATTTTCAAATCCCATTTTCATATTTCTTCAATTTTATTCCTTATTTCATTATGTTTATCTCAGGGAATCATGGAAAACGACTTATATCTAGCAAAATCTAGTAATTTCTAGATATTACTGGATAAATCTAGAAAAGCCAACATATCTTCACTAACAAGTTTTCTAGTTTTGCAGGGATATTGAAGACTTTATTTTTCTGTTTTTAAATTCAATTAGTGATGTAAATTAAATGTAAACTTTGGAATACGAATTTTAATTTCTACTTAGATTAGGATTTGCATTGCATATAGTTTAATTCTGCAAATTTTAATATCTGATGATGCATCATTCATGCATATTTTTTATAAATCCACCATGGTCTACATGAATGGCATGTGCACTAGCTCTTAGGGAGTTGAGAAACTCGGTGGAATTCGTATTTATGGCCATAGTCAGAATACGAATGAGACCCAGATTTGTGATCTTCAGATTAGCCACATCAACCTACACTCTTAGGCTAACTTCAAAATGCACTGCATTTCTCAAAAATATAAAAGGATTTTCTCAATTCCTCTAAATCAAGTCTTTCAAATCTACAAGCATTCATTTCATTCATTTGCAAATTCCAATTTCAACTCAGAGAAATCGATTTTCTTAAAATTTTCGAAGTCTTACTCAGAAATAGATTTTCTTAAAATTTTGAGCTTTCAAATGGTATTTCAAGTATTTTTCAAAGTTCAAAATTCGATTTTCCAAGTCTTAACACTTCAATTTCAAAGTTTGAATTCAGAGAAATCAAATTTTATAAAGTTACTTGAAATTCCTCAGAAATCGATTTTCACAAAACCTCTAGATTCTTCAGAAATCAATTTTCATTTTTCTCATAAATACTTTCACCATGATTCACGATTTTCCAAGTGACATATTTTCCAAGAATTTTCCAAGTATTTTAGTTATTCTAAGCAAACATCATGTTTTTAAATTTGCATTTTAAGAAATTCATGGCACATGCCTGATTCTTTGTGCATTTAGGAAATAGAACACGATTTAGACAAGTTGAGCAAAGTTAAGCACACTTTTGATCCTTGGTTCGATTACCCCTGGTAAAGGCGCCAGGAACGGTTGAACCTCGTACCGACAGGCGAGTCTCATTCTTTGGAATTATCCTGCATTTTAAAAATGGAGACGAGTTATTTTCAAAAAACTTTTTCAAAGTTCAGTTTGACTTGCAAAAAGTTAAATTTTGTGATGACAACAATCGGCATAGCATGATTGGACACAGATGATCTGAGCCTTAGAGTTAGGATTAGGGTCTTACAGATATTTCAAAATTTATGCATTTAGAGTCAGCTTTTTAGGAATTGTTGTTCGTGCATACTTGGTTATGTAGGATGTGATTGAATGTGTTTTTAGTTTTTTTTATTATTCCTTTATATCCTTTCCATAATTTTTCTGAAAATACTAGACAATTTTTAAAACCCCTTATTTTTCATGTATTTTACAATCTCTTTACAAGAATTTCATAAAACCCTGGACGATTTTCCCAAATCCTCTACTTTTCCTCAAAACTCTAGACGATTTTCTATCCTTCTGTTCCTCTAAATCTCAAATTTCTAGCCTTGTTTTTATCTTGCCTGCAATTTCTTTAAAAAATCATGTGCATTCCTCAAGTTTGTTCCTAATTTCGTCTTTGTTTCCATCCTATCCTGACGGCATCCCGTCAGCTTGATTCATTCTTTCCTAAGGGTCATACCTCTTATGAGGTGCAGCAAAGTCTCCCTGATCATCAGGCTCTAGACACCGGATCTTTCATTCCCCGGTGGTACTATTCTTGGCTCAAGAAGTTCTCCCATATGTTCCTGGATCATCTGAGAGATTGTGGATTGGAACTGACATCATCAGTGGGAGAGTAGATCATCAACGACAATTTGATTCAAGCATTAGCAGAGCGGTGGAACCCGCTGACTCTACTACTGGATGAATTTTTAGAGATTATGGGTCTACCTGAGCCAGCTGGTCAGCCAAAGGATCTATTAGAGCAGCAGTTTCTGATAAATGTCAAGGGATTGGACCCTCTAGATGCTTTAGTTCATATGACAGGACGTAGATCCTGGTCGCTGATAGAAGTCTATGAGATTTAGTGTGTCAACTTATTTAAGCTATACCGACAGTAT
Source organism: Nuphar pumila (assembly GCF_984573655.1). Classification (NCBI taxonomy): domain Eukaryota; kingdom Viridiplantae; phylum Streptophyta; class Magnoliopsida; order Nymphaeales; family Nymphaeaceae; genus Nuphar; species Nuphar pumila. The sequence goes on from NC_143262.1 coordinate 33,832,679, forward strand.
AGAAATTTTGAAGAAGTCGATTCCTTATCCCGAGCAGCATGAGAAAGGATTCAACACACGATGGTTTTGTGCACAGTAGGACTAACCTTCTTCTAGGGTGGATAGAATTACGTGAATATCAGAATAGTATAACTTTTGCGAAGATGGAAAAGTCGGTAGGCAGACCAACCGTCTCTCGATCGCCATGGCCGCACTTGCCTTCTTATACCGTGGATTGACCTGCTTCATACTCAACGATTCGATCTTAGTATAAGGGTGCATATACACATTACAATCTTGGTTCTTCCGGCACATGTCAACTCGAGCCAGCTCATTTAGATATAATAGCAAAAAGCCACTATCTACTTCTCGGTATAGATTCTTAATCTAGAACCTCCATGAAGAAGAAATTGTGTGGGACTACTTCGATCATCAGGAGTCACCCCCTCGATACACTTATGCATATGGCAAGCGGTTCAAGTTCCTCGAACCTTTCTTCTCCGTCTATTACCAGCCAGAGCGATGTGTCAGGCAGTTCTCACAGAGGCAGAAGCGCATCGAGGCTCGATTATCGTCAGGCATTATGCCAGAGTTCGATCTAAAGTCAGCTCAGTGGTCTGGAACATACTATTCTGCCAAGCATAGCTGAGATTCTTTTGTTACTCTCACTGTCTTTCCTGGTCCTCGAGTGTCTTCTGATTACTATGAGTGGTGGCAGATTATTTGTTCACCCACTCTTTGTCAAGTTTATTATTAATAAAATTATTTTTCTTCAACAATTCTCATTTTATCATGGTTTGACGACCTGTAAACACCCCAAATTTTCCACATCCATTATCAAATAACTCTCCTCGTGCAGTGCCAACCCTGTTAGGTCAGTGTAGGAGTCAAATCCCGAGTCAGTTTCAGAAAATCACCACTTTACCCATTTTTATTAGGAAAATTACCATTTTACCCCTAGGACATCCCTGACCCCAGTCAGTCGAAGTCAACCAAGCTCATTGGTCAGTTCAGAACAGTTAGAATATCAGTCATCTCAAGCTCATTCAAGCTCACAATGAACAGACCATTTTCATTTCTGACAATTCCTGCCAAAATGAGATCATTTCTTCAGAAATGAGCTCATTTCTCACTCAAATCCAAGCCAATTGTCTCCAAGTCAGTCATTTACAGTCAGTCATATTCCCCAAAGTCTAACTTGAGCTCACCAAGAGTTCAAGTGTTCCAGTTTCAGTTCAAAACTATTTCCAAGTGTCCAGGAGCCCATTTTAGTCCATTTGAGCTCTTTCAGCTAAAATTGAGCTGAGTTCAGCCAAGTGAGCTAGTGTTCGAGCTTCGATTTTAGTTCATGTCAGTCTTATTGACCTTTTTTTAGCTCAAAGCCAGCTCAAGTTCGTAATTCACTTCACTCCAGCGACCATTCCATACCATTTCTCTAAAAATGGCAGCTTTTCTTGAAAATTCAGTCGGAAAGGTCAGTTGAGTCAGTTCCTGGTCAGTTCATTTGAGTTCTGAAACTCTAAAACCCAGCTCAATCCAACTCATTCCAGTTCATTTAAGCTCAAACCCTGATTTTCAGTGTCACTCTAACCCAGTAGAGTCTCGAAAACCATTTCTTAAGCTATTTTGCAAAAATTATCAATTTTAATGCTTTTTGAACTGGTACAGCTATCAATCGGGGTCTAACATCTAAAATTCTCCATTCAGGGTCTGCATTTCGCATGTCATTTCTCATCATTTCATATTATTTCTTAGCATTTCATAACATTTCATCTCATTTCATCTCATTTCATTTCATTTTCGAAGTCCAGAACTCCAGTTTTATAAACTTCAATCCAGATTGAGTTTTAAAAGTTTTCAGAAATCAATTTCAAACCTCGGGTTTTTCAAAATTGACATTTTTACCCCCGGGAGTATAAATTTGGAAATATTTTCTCAAGAGAAATAATTTGGATTTATTTCAAACTCAAATTTTTGAATTCTACATTGGATTTGCTAAGCAAGGAGTATTGAACTTTAAAATCTGAGCTCGTTTCAAAAACTGCCAAAAATAGCTCATTTCGTTTGCAAATATTTTCTCGAGAAAAACAACATGGATTTCTTTCAAAATCAAATTTTTAAATTCTACACTAGATTTGCTTCGCAACGAGGTATTGAACTTCAAAATCCGAGCTCGTTTCAAAAACTGTCAAAAATAGCTCGTTTCGTCTGGAAATTTTTTGAAAAGACTATTTTACCCCTCTAATCGTCAAAATGAATTTCAAATGTGGAATTTGGACCCACTATGAGATGGCCCACTCATTTACATTTCTGTTTTATTAAAAAAAATATTCTTTTATTCCTTTTTAGTTTCTTTTATTTGTTCATTTTTTTTTTTTTTTTTGCATTTTAGAGAGGCGGGACCCACAAGGTGGTCGCCCAAGCCTCCAGCCCCACTTTCCATTTTTCCCTCATTTTTTTTTCCTTTTTCCCTCCTTTTCTTTCTTTCCTTTCTTTTAACCTCTTCTTTCCTTCTTCCCTTCCTTCCTCCCTTCCTTTCCCTCTTGCCAAGCCCATTCACGTAAAGGGTGAGATTCCTTTTTCATTAGGTTATTAAGACCTAGGTTAGAAAGGTTATTAAGACCTAAGTTATGATAAAAGGGGAAAAAAAAGAAAGGGATGGCTAATCATTTTCCAAGCTCACGCCTCTCTCTCTATCTCTCTCTCTCCCTTGGTTCCTATCACACACAGCCGGTCCAGCCACCTTCCACAACTTCAGCTGGGCCTCCATCACAGCCACCTTCCACAACTTCAGCTGGGCCTCCATCACAGCCACCTTCACAAAAAAAAAACTTCAGATTTGTTGCCATCTTCAAGTGCTCCTTTTCAAACTTTCATCATCCACCTTGCTGCTACATCTTCTGCATCCAGGAGCTCCAGCCGGTGTCATCACAGTTGCAGCCTCCCTCTTTGCTGATCACTACCTCCTTCAACTTCGCAGCACCTCCGGTCAACGCCCAGCAAACAAGGCAGCCTCCTCATCACTGCAATTCCCTCTAAGGCTGCACCACTGAAGCAAATCATCTCCCTTAGTGCAGCCATTTTCAACTTCCCTTTGCTGCAAAGATTTCCAGATTCCTTCAACCAATCCAAGAAAAACCTCCATCTTCTTCAAGCTAGCAGCAACACCATTGCTATAGCTTACCTTCAGCCAACCCAAGGTAAGATCTTCATTTTTTTTTCTTTTTTACTCTTTTATTTCCTTTATTGTTATGCTTAAGGCTACATGGAGTAGGGAATTCGTTCAATGAATGGACTGGATTTTTCCTTTTCACAGCAACATCAAACATAAGAGTTTGTGTACCCCCTCGTGATGGTTTTGATTTTCATGTTTTATATAATTTCATATTTAAAAATTGCATTTTCATTATGCATTTTATTCATTTTATATAGATTTATTAGTAGTTGATGTAGAATCCATAGAATTTCAGTTTTGTGCAAAGTCTATACGTTATGTCATGTGAGTTATTGCACCAATAAATTCTGTAAATTTTAGAGTAATTGGGTCTACATATATTTGTTTTACTGCCAAAAATTTGATTCTATTCGGGTTTCGGAACTCTTCTAAATCAATCAAACCCTACATCGGGTTTTCTGTCTTTTTGAACTTCCAGTTTGCGCTTTAGCAGACAAAAACCTCCAGCACCACCCTTGTGGGAGATCCGGATCATCCTCCAAAAATCACAGTGGATTAATAATTGAATCTACTAATGATCTGAAAATTTTTAGGTTTTTACAGTTAGTTTTGATCTTTGTCAAAAATCGGATTTCCCAGCTCCCTGGGAAAATCTTGATTTTCCTTTGTCAGGGTATAGACAGATCTTAATGCACCTAGTCCACCCAATATGTAACCTTTCTGCAAACACTTGCAACATGAAAGTTGTTACTAACATAATTTCTTGTCATTTCCCAAAATTTGGGAATTTTTGGATCTGTTTCATTATTTTTCCCGAATTTTCTCTTTCTGTCTAACAGATTCCAATGTCCAGAAATTCCAGAGATTTAGGTCTCTGATAACAGTGTGGCCTTTTCCAAACCGTAACCCGAATCCCAATTGTGTCAAAAGATAAAACTTTTCCCTGTTTGTCAGAAATATTTTCTCACAATTTCAGACTTTTCACATTTGTTTACTATTTTTCCCACATTTTCTACCAAAACTTGTCTGTTTCCCCCAAATCCTGGAGTCGCCGGATTCCGATCCGACTTGCCGGAGTGGCACAGCTCCTACCATAGGTCAAAAACAGAAAGTGTAAAATGAAAAAATATTTGCCTTACTGTCCTCTGTCACCCCATAAAATTTGGGAAATTTTTATGGAAGTTTGATATCCTAAATCTCCTTTAGAATCAACATTTTAGGCAAAAATCATAAAATTTAGGGTTTTTATTTGAATTTCCATATTTTAAAATACAACAAAATAGATTTTCGAGCTCCATTCTGTTTTTAGGGTTATTTTAGGTGTCCATGACAAATTTGGCTTAATTCCAAGTTCATTTGCTTTATATGTTAGTTTGTCTTTAAATTCAGAAGCGAAAATCAGGCGAAAATCAGGTTAAATTTGATATTTTATGTTATTTTCGCCATTTTAGGGTTGTATTCATGTAAATTAGCATGTATAATCATATTAGGATTAATTTCAATGTCATTTTCATTTCATATTTTTCAATTTTGCAAAATTTATTTCAGAAAACCCTGGTTTCAAGGCCATAGTCTTGTTATCGGGGGTATTTTGGTCATTTTGACCACAATTTCGAAATTTCAATTTCTAATTCCATAAATTTTCATGCATATCATCATATTTTATCATGTTATATTTGATTTATTTCATTTGATTTTCAAAATTCCAAAATTTACAAAATTTCTTTCAGAAAACCCTGATTTCAAGGTCATCAGGGGTATTTTGGTCATTTTGACCCCAATTTCGAATTTTCAAGTTTATTTTTAAATTTATTCATTATTTATCATGTTTATATCAAAGGGGGTATGAATTTGGGTTTATATCTGAATAAAATCTGATAATTTCCCATATTTTCGGATAAATTCAGAAAAACCTACAATTTTGTGCTAACCTTGTTTTCTAGTTTTGCAGGAACATTCAAGAAGAAGACTTAGTTATTTTATTTCTTTATTTTATTCAATTCAATGTAAAAATCAATGTAATATTTTGAATAAGAGTTACTTTTCTGCTTAGAATAGGGTTGCATTGCATATAGTTTAATTTCTGCAAATTTTCAATATCTGAATGTATCATTCATGCATATTTATTTCAAATTCACTATGGTTTACACGAATGACACGTGCACAAGCTCTTATGGAGTTTATAAACTCAGTGGGATTCGTATTTATGGCCATAGTCAGAATACGAAGAAAACCAAGATTTATGATCTTCATATTAGCCACATTCAGCCTACACACTTAGGCTAACTTCAAAAATGCACTGCATTTTTCAAAACTTCAAAAGGATTTCTCAATTCCCCAATGAAATTCCCTTTTCAAATTCATATTCATTCATTCATATTATTCAAATTTCATTGTTTTCAAATTCATTTTCCAATTTCAATAAAAAAAATTCAATTTTCTCAAGAATTTCCAAGTCTTTCTCAGGATCTGATTTTCTCAAAATTCTAAATTTTCAAATGACATTTCAAAGCATTTCCCAAGTTCAAATTAAGATTTTTCTATGCTTTAAAATTCTCAAATTTTAGAATCCCAAGTTTTCAGAAATCCATCTTCTCAGAATTCCCGTTTTCCTGAGAATTCATTTTCCTTTTCAGAAATCCTTTTCCAATGAATTTCTTGAGTTTCTCAGAATTCTCAAATCTATTTTCTCATAAAATCAATTCCAAGTTTCCTATCTCAAAACCAATTTTCTCAAATTTTTAAATTTTCCTGAGAAATCACTTTTCAATGCAAATTTCTGATTTCCAATGAAATTCAATGATTTTCCCAAAAACACCAATTTCAAGCACTTTTCCAATTCTTTTCTAAATGCATTTCAATTTTCCAAATCAAACATCATATTTTCTCAAACTTGCATTTTTCAAAATTTCATAGCACAAGCCTGATTCTTTGTGCATTCTAGGAAAAATAGAGCATAATTTAGATATTTGAGTCAAGTTAAAGCACGTAATTGATCCTTGGTTCAATTACCCCTGGTAAAGGTGCCAGGAACGGTTGAATCTCGTACCGACAGACAGATCCCATTCCATGGAATTTTCCCATAAATTTTCAAAACGGAGGCGAGTAATTTTCAAAACAATTTTGAAAACTTTGGTCGAGTTTGACTCGCGAAATTCGTTTCTCTCTCGCAAGGGAGGGGAAAAATTTTGTGATGATAACAGGTTTGGCGACCGTGATGGGACCTGTCTTCGTCTGATCAATTATGTGCTTTGACTTAGCTCAATTATCAAAATTATGTTCTATGGAATGTCAGCTTTAATTCCTGATATCATGTGAACCTAGGAGCCTAGACTTGAACCCAGCTGACATGGATTGCATGTAGACTAGGCATGGTTTGGTAGGACCATATTGAGGAGAATTATGCATGCTCACTTAGACTTAGGTCTGAAATACAACACTCCTCAATCTAGGACTTGTATGAAAACAATGTTTACTTCTTCAAATATTTCAAAATTCTATCTCTTTAGGATTTAGAGCTCTCTATTTGTCTGCATGTGATCATTTTTCAAAAACCACCCCACCTATGTCTACCCGGTCTTCACGTTGTTGGGCGCTCTTCCAGAACCATAGTTCGGGACAGAGCCTCACAACTGGGCCACTTATTTGGGCTAACACCCCCCTGCCACGTACCAAGGGCCATAGTCCAACGTATATCGGCAGGCGCTCAAGGATGTTGGGAAAGAACAAGCCTAGACCTGGAGATGAGTTTTATGCCACGTACATCAAGCCTCGGCTCGAGTATATCGGCATAGCATGATTGGACATAGTTGATCTGAGCCTAGAGTCAGGATTGGGGTCCTAAAGCTCTTTCAAAATCAATGCATTTAGAGTTGGCTTCTTAGGGATTGCTGTATGTGCATAATTGTTTGTAATTGAATGTATGATATTCATTTTCGCCTTATTTTCTCATATTTTCCCCAATTTTTCCAAAATACCGAACAATTTTCCAAAGTACCTCATTTTTCATCTTTTATGAAATATCTCCTTTTTCTCAAAAACCTTGGACGATTTTTTTCAAATTATCCACCTTTTCTTCAAAACTCCAGGTTATTTTCCATTCTTTTGTTCCTCTGGACTTCGAATTTCTAGCTTTTTATCCTGCCTGCAATTTTCAAAATTCTTGTATTTTTTCAATGTCTAAATTCCAATTTTCCTATCTTTCAGTCCAATGGCATCCAGTCAGCTCGACTCCGGTTTTCCTGAGGGTCACATCTCCTACAAGGTGTGACAAAATCTTCCTGAGCATCGATCTATCAGCACCGGACCCTTCTTCCCCCGGTGGTACTATGTTTGGTTAAAAAACCTCTCTCGTATGTTCCCGGACCACTTGAGCGATTGCGGGTTGGAACTGGCATCTGCAGTGGGGAAGTTGACAGTTAATGACAATTTGATCCATGCACTGGCAGAGCGGTGGAATCTGTGCACTTATACATTTTGGTTCCCGTGGGGCGAGATGACCCTGTTGATGGATGAATTTTCAGAGATCATGGGACTGCCCGAGCTAGCAGGTCAGCCTGGAGATCCATTGGAGCAACAATTTTTTATCAATGTCAAGGGTTTAGACCCCCGAGATGTTTTAGCTCGCATGATAGGGTGTAAGTCCTGGACACTGATTGAGGAAAATGGAAATGACTATGTGAAACTGTTTGAGATCTACCGACAATATGGGACGTTTGCAGAAGTCAGCTCATTATCCAGAACAACTCGAAAAAGAATTCAGTATGCGATGGTCATATGCACTGAAGGGCTCACTTTCTTCCCAGATATACATATGTGTATGGCAAGCACTTCAAGCTACTTGGCCCATTTTCCTGTACCTACTACTATCCAGAGCGATGTGTTAGGCAATTTTCTCAGAGACAAAAGCGCATAGAAGCTCGGCTACTATCAGAGGTTATGCCAAAGTTCAACCTTGCATCAGCGCAGTGGTCTAGAACATACCATTCTGTCAGATGTGACTGAGATTCTTTCGTCACTCTCACTCTTTTCTCCAGTCCTCGTGTCTCTGTTGATCGTTAAGAGTGGTGGCAAACTGTCTATATGCCCCCTTCTCTTCAAGTCTACTATTGATGCAATCAAAATTTTTCTTCAATAAAAAAAATCCTTCAATTTTCATGGTTTGACGACCTCGCCTAGGTGACAAGGCATATTTGCAGTTGTTTGTTCTCCTCGCAAAGAATGGCAACACAATTGTCGTGACTTCAGCGGTGACCCAATCCCTAGTAATGGGATGTTCTTCCAATTATCTACCAAATTCTCATCAAATATTTTTCCTATATTCATTTCTATCCTGAATCTTCATCATCAAAATTTAATCATCCATCACATTTTGCAGAGAATATCGGTATTTCGAAGTGGTTCAGATCAGATCAAGCAAGAAGACACCATTGTGTCAGTGCATCAGTGATTTTAGAAGCAGGCAAGAAGAAATGGATTCTCCAAAATCTGCCAAAAGACAGAGTCTCAATGATAGGGATGACATTGATCCTGCTACATATCAGATGTTCAAGAAAATGATGATTAGGATGATGTCTGAGCAAGCTGAAGACAGTCTCAGAAAGGCTCCCATCAAAGAGAAGACATCTGTCTCCTTCTCTCAGAATATCACTGGCAAGAGCAACAAGTGATTCGGTGCATGTCTGCTCAATATTTTATTCTCTCTAATGTCCTCTATCATCATGGATTCAGTTATGAATATTCCAAATGCCTAGACGAAGTTGAAGCCAAAGAAGTCGTGCGAGAGGTACACTAAGGCATTTGCGGTGGTCACGTTGGCTACCAAACTCTTATCAAGCAAATCATCTGGGCGGGATATTATTGTAAGACTATGCTACAAGATTGCTATAATTTTGTGAAGAAGTGTGCTCTATGCCAGATACATACACCTTTCGTTCATGCGTCAGCAACATATTTGCAATCTGTTATCTCCCCATGGCCATTTTCTATGTGGGTTTTTGATGTTGTTGGCCCCATTACTCCTTCTGCTTCAAATGGCCATAAATATTTTCTTGCTGCAACATAATATTTTACTAAATGGGTAGAAGCAGTCACTCTACGCATAGTAGAAGGTCGACATGTGCTCTCATTCATCCATAAGAATATCCTATGTCGTTTTGGCATACCACATGATATTGTGTCAGATAATGGTAGTCATTTCAAGAATGAGAGAATGAGGACTTTCTGTTTGAAGTTCAAAATCCATCATCATTTCTCCGCTCCTTATTATCCTCAAGGAAATGGCCAAGCAGAGGCCACCAATAAGATTTTGATTCGAATCCTGGAGCGAACTTTGGAAACAGGCCGTGACTGGCATGAGAAGATTCATGATGCATTGTGGGCGTATCGAACCACCATTCGAACTCCAACTAATGCTACTCCGTCAGAACTTGTCTACGGAACTGAAGTAGTATTGCCTCTACATGTTCAGAAACCTGCTCTGAAATTTGCATCACTTCTCAAATTACCTCTTGATCAGTATCAGTAGCAGCGACTGGTACAACTTGATTTGCTCGACGAAAGAAGACTCAGAGCATCAGAGCACGCTCAATCATATCGTCAGAAGATAGCCAGACAATATGCAAAATTTGTCATTCAAAGGAAATCTTGAGTCAATGATCTAGTGCTCAGATCAACGGCCTATCTCAAGCACCGTCTGGGTGGCAAATGGTCACCGAATTGGGAAGGTCCCTATGTTGTCAAAGAGGCATTACATCGTAACTCATATCAGCTAATCAATGCCAACGAAGTGGAATTACCAGATCTCATCAATGCTCAACATTTGAAAATTTTCTATACTTAAATTCTCTATTCCATCCTTTGTAATTTCTCAATATATTTTCTTCAATAATGGTCAAATTCTTCTATCCCAGTTACACTGGGGCATTATTTTGAAAATTGTTTTCAAAACATCTTGTATGCAGACAGGATCAAACAAATCTCTCATTTTGCATGCATGTGCATCCATTTACATCATTTTGCATTTATTTGCATACATTTGCATTTGCATGCATTCATTCGCATACATATGCATCATATTCATTTCCCCTTCAGGTTAAGGGATAAACTTGAGTTTCCCCTTCAGGTTAAGGGATAAACTTGAACTACCCATTCAGGATAAGGGATAAATCCTGAGACCCCGACAGTTGACCAAGTTATCATGAGGGTGAAGACTGAAAATCTTCTATCAAAATCAATTGGTAAATTCTCAAAATCCAGTGTTCGTGCTGGTAAAATTTCAAAACCCAGTGTTCGTGCTGGTAAATTTTCAAAAATCTAGTGTTCGTTCTGGTAAATTTTCAGAACCCAGTGTTCGTGCTGGTAATTTTTCAAAAATCCAGTGTTCGTGCTGGTAAGATTTTCAAAAACCAGTGTTCGTGCTGGTAAAATTTTCTAAATCCAGTGTTCGTGCTGGTAAATTTTCAAAATTCAGTGTTTGTGCTAGTAAGATTTTCAAAATCCAGTGTTCGTGCTGGTAATTCTTCCAAAAACAGTATTCGTACTGATTCATTGTCAAAATCCAGTACTTATACTTGTTCATTTCCAAAATCCGGTATTCACACTGGTACATCTTTCAAAATCCAATTATTATTGGTCGGACTTTCAAAATCCAATTTTTATTGGTCAAACTTTCTAAATCTGGTTTTATTGGTTAATGTTTTCAAACCTAATCCATGTTGGTCTAGTCTTCTTGCGAAATTCGAGTTCCGACTTGACATTTCTTTCCTCCGGGATTCGAGTTTCAACTCGAATTTCTTTTCCTTCTGAATTGGTCTAGAAAATTAGAGTTCTGACTCAAATTTTCTTCCAAATCCAATTCAAATGTCCTAGAATTGATCTAGAAAATTAGAGTTCCGACTTAAATTTTCTTCCAAAATCCAATTCAAATGTCCTAGAATTGGTCTAGAAGATTAGAGTTCTGACTCGAATTTTCTTCCAAATCCAATTCAAATGTCCTAGAATTGGTCTAGAAAATTAGAGTTCTGACTCAAATTTTCTTCCAAATCCAATTCAAATGCCTGTAATCGGTTTAGAAAATTAAAGTTCCGACTCAAATTTTCTTTCAAATCCAATTCGCTTGGCTTTCCTTTAAAGGTTTGAACTCCTACTCAAACTTTTCTACAATTTAGTAATTGGTCTAGAAGATCCAAGTTCCGACTCGAATTTTCTTTCAAAACCCAATTCATTTAGTTTTTCCTTGAAGATTTGAATTCTGATTTGAATCTTCCCTCAAAACCCAGTTTAACACCTGGTCCATTCAAAGCTCACAAGTTGAATCCTTCCTTCTTAAACTATGGTCCTTAGGTTAAATCCCTATGGAATTGATTGTTCGTAGGTCGAATCCCTGTTGAACCGATGTGATCCCTAGATTAAATTCCTATGGAATTGATAGTTCTTAGGCTGAATCTCTATTGAACCCATGTCGTTCCCAATGAACCAATGTCGTTCTCAATAGAACCAATGTGGTTCTTAGGTTGAATTCTTATTGAACCCATATTGTTCCCAGTAAACCAATTCTCAATCTTGACTTTCAGGTCATCCAATTTCCATTTTTTCAATTTCCAATCCCAATTTTGACCTTCGGGTCAATCAAATTCCAATTTCGGCCCTTGGGCCACCCAATTACCAATTTCAGACCTCCGGGTCAACCAATTTCCAAATTTCTAATTTCAGACTTCCAGGTCAACCAATTTCCAAATTTCTAATTTCGATTTTCGGGTCAATCAATTTCCAAATTTCCAATTTTGACATCAAGGTCAACCAATTTCCAAATTTTCAAATTCGACCTTTGGGTCAATCAATTCCAATTTCAACCTTCGGATCAATCAATTCCCAATTTCCAAATATCAATTTCCAAATTTCAAATTTCAAATTTCCAATTTCCAATTTCAAATATCAAATTTCAAAATTTCAAAATTTCAAATTCCCAATTTCGGCCCTTGGGCCACCCAATTACCAATTTCCAAATTTCTAATTTCGACCTTCGGGTCAATCAATTTCCAAATTTCCAATTTCGACCTCTGGGTCAACCAATTTCCAAATTTTCAAATTCGACCATTGGGTCAACCAATTTCCAAATTTCTAATTTCGACCTTCAGGTCAATCAATTTCCAAATTTCCAATTTCAACCTCTAGGTCAACCAATTGTCAAATTTTCAAAATCGACCTTTGGGTCAATCGATTCCAATTTCGACCTTTGGGTCAATCAATTTCCAATTTCCAAATATCAATTTCCAAATTCCAAATTTCCAATTTCCAATTTCCATTTTCCAATTTCAAAATTTCAATTTCAAAATTTCAATTTCCAATTTCGACCCTTTTGGTCACCCAATACCAATTCCAATCATTTCCTCTTGCAAGAGACCCTTTGTACAGGGAGAGTTCAAGGGAGCTCATTCTTTTCGCATGCTATCCTTTGTTCACCTAGCCCCTTTTCAGAGAGAGTTTGAAGGGACTCGTGTCTTTGTGAATCGTTTGCAAAACAAAATTCCAATTTCATACAAGGAACCCTTAGTTCAAGGAGAGCTTCGACGAAAGTTCGCTTTCCTTGTGACCATAATTTTGTACTAGGCCATTTCATCGTGAAGGACCCTCTTTTCAGGGAGAGTGTGATGGACTCGCTCCTTCATGACCAATTCACCGACCTCACCATTACCGGCCCCCTTTTCATAAGAGAAGCCTAATGTTAGGAAGTTTTGACGAAAGCTTAATTTCTCTTCGAAAGTTTGTTTTGCAAACACCTCCTCTTCAGGGAAGAGAGGAGTAATTTCTATTATCCATTTCTGAATCTTCTCCTTTGGGGGAAAGGAGAAGAAAATTTCTGTCATGGATGCGTTGCGTTGTGCTTTAAATACTCGCTTCCACAAAGGATTTCAAGAAAATCTTGCTAATTTGTCATTAAATATTTATTGATTTCAAAATTTTTATTGCACAAAAACATTACCTCTGAATACCTTCAGTATTATTTCTGAAAGGTCAAAGCTTTCGTGAAAAAGGATTCAAAATTCAAATTCTTTCTATGGTCCAACCAAAAGGATGAAGAATAAATCCTCGATATGGCCAGCAAAAGGAAATTCAATGTTGTTGCAAAGCCATAAGTGATCGGTATTGATCGCAGTCAATGGCACAATTTTAAAGATCATTCTTGGAAAATAAAGCAGTCGAAATATTCTGGGTGATACAAAAAAATCTATTAAATCCCTATATCTCCTCAATCACCTAAGCTGCAATTAAATATCTGCAAAAGGGATCTCTCAATTGTCGTCAAGATGAAGGCGAATTAGGCGAGTAGACCCCCGGGGGCCAAAGAAGATTTGAATCATCTCCAAGATGACGGAGTTTGTGACGGATCCTTCCAGGGAAAGTTCAGAGCACCGTCAAGATGAAGGCGACTGCGATGAGCCTCCCGACAAACCCTAAAAGATATTTAATTTCTGCTATCATCAAGAGATTTCCAACCAATGAGCCAATAACCGTCGATATAATCCCGGAGAGAAAAAGAAGGATCAGAACATCTCCAAGATGAAGAAGTTTGTGACGTACTCTTCCAAAAAAAAAAAAGAGAGAGAAAAGTAAGGACATCTCCAAAATGAAGGATGATGTAATAAAATCCCCCAAAGCCTAAGAGAGCTCTAATTCTGCCAAAAAAGAAAAAAAAAAGTGGGCAGAAAGATCATCATGAGAAAAGAATCCCAGGATATCAAACTGCCGAATCTGTCAAGAATCTTCTTTAAAATTTGTGAAATTCTATTATCAATATTCCTTCACCAATTGCTTTCACAATATCAAGAATACTCTCTTTTCTATTCATATCAAGGAAATTGATAGCCTCCTTGAAAGAAAGTCAATTGCAAGAAATTTGAATTCGAATCTTGATTCTATGAACTTAAGCCCAGACGAAGGTAATACTTCAGGTAGAAAAGAGAGAATATTTTCAAAACAATGTGCATCATTTTCAATTACTTTGAATCAACAATAATTTTCAACATTTTGACAATATTTTCTAGCTATCCTGGCGTGAAGCGAGAGCTTGAGGTTCATCTTTGGCGCATCCTGACATCAGTTGTTATCCCTTTTAAGGACTTGATAACGGGAGTTTTCAAGATTCCTTCCCTTATGTTGGTATAATCTGAGCGCATGGGCTCTCAGATTCGCACACTTTTCTGTGTTCCCACTGTCCCACCATAGACAGTCCAATTTCGGCTTGAGGTTAAGCCACCAATCATTTTCTCGCAAAAGGTCACCAATTTCAAAAGTTATTTAGTCTCAGCAATGAGGCGCCTAAAATCAAACCCCTTTTCAAGCTTTAAGGACCCCAATTTCATCCTTTTGCAAAACACCTATCAGATTCATTGTGCAGAAATCCGAAGGTTCCATCATAGTTTCTTCCTTCGAGGATTCCATTCATTTTCCGCTCAATCAGGATAAGGGTACAAACCTGAGCCTCCTTTGATGAGGTATTTCATTTTTCTGCCCAATCAGGATAAGGGTACAAACCTGAGCCTCCTTTGATGAGGTATTTCATTTTCCGCCCAATCAGGATAAGGGTACAAACCTGAGCCTCCTTTGATGAGGTATTTCATTTTCTTCCCAATAAGGATAAGGGTACAAACCTGAGCCTCCTTTGATGAGGTATTTCATTTTCCGCCCAATCAGGATAAGGGTACAAACCTGAGCTTCCTTTAGTGAGGTATTTCATTTTCCACCCAATCAAGATAAGGGTACAAACCTGAGCCTCCTTTGATGAGGTATTTCATTTTCCTCCCAATCAGGATAAGGGTACAAACCTGAGCCTCTTTTGATGAGGTATTTCATTTTCTGCCCAATCAGGATAAGGGTACAAACCTGAGACTCCTTTGATGAGGTATTTCATTTTTCGCCCAATCAGGATAAGGGTACAAACCTGAGCCTCCTTTGATGAGGTATTTCATTTTCCTCCCAATCAGGATAAGGGTACAAACCTGAGCCTCCTTTGATGAGGTATTTCATTCCCCTATCAGGTTAAGGGTCAAACCTGAGCTTCATTTCTACACGAGGTATTTTTCGTCCCATCCAGGTTAAGGGCAAAACATGAATCTCACTTACTTTTGAAGTAAAATTTTCTTCTTTATTCTTCATTTCATATCTACCATTTTCATCAGGGTTAAATCTCTTCATATCCAGTCAGATCCTTCTAACTGGGGCATTTTTATAGCCCAAATTTGGTGTGTTTTTCTTTGCCACTAAGCTCATCTTCAAGCCGGCTTAGTAGCAAAGAGGGGCATCTGTAAACACCCCAAATTTTCCACATCCATTATCAAATAACTCTCCTCGTGCAGTGCCAACCCTGTTAGGTCAGTGTAGGAGTCAAATCCCGAGTCAGTTTCAGAAAATCACCACTTTACCCATTTTTATTAGGAAAATTACCATTTTACCCCTAGGACATCCCTGACCCCAGTCAGTCGAAGTCAACCAAGCTCATTGGTCAGTTCAGAACAGTTAGAATATCAGTCATCTCAAGCTCATCCAAGCTCACAATGAACAGACCATTTTCATTTCTGACAATTCCTGCCAAAATGAAATCATTTCTTCAGAAATGAGCTCATTTCTCACTCAAATCCAAGCCAATTGTCTCCAAGTCAGTCATTTACAGTCAGTCATATTCCCCAAAGTCTAACTTGAGCTCACCAAGAGTTCAAGTGCTCCAGTTTCAGTTCAAAACTATTTCCAAGTGTCCAGGAGCCCATTTTAGTCCATTTCAGCTCTTTCAGCTAAAATTGAGCTGAGTTCAGCCAAGTGAGCTAGTGTTCGAGCTTCGATTTTAGTTCATGTCAGTCTTATTGACCTTTTTTTAGCTCAAAGCCAGCTCAAGTTCGTAATTCACTTCACTCCAGCGACCATTCCGTACCATTTCTCTAAAAATGGCAGCTTTTCTTGAAAATTCAGTCGGAAAGGTCAGTTGAGTCAGTTCCTGGTCAGTTCATTTGAGTTCTGAAACTCTAAAACCCAGCTCAATCCAACTCATTCCAGTTCATTTAAGCTCAAACCCTGATTTTCAGTGTCACTCTAACCCAGTAGAGTCTCGAAAACCATTTCTTAAGCTATTTTGCAAAATTTATCAATTTTAATGCTTTTTTGAACTTGTACAGCTATCAATCGGGGTCTAACATCTAAAATTCTCCATTCAGGGTCTGCATTTCGCATGTCATTTCTCATCATTTCATATCATTTCTTAGAATTTCATAACATTTTATCACATTTCATTTTATTTTCGAAGTCCAGAACTCCAGTTTTATAAACTTCAATCCAGATTGAGTTTTAAAAGTTTTCAGAAATCAATTTCAAACCTCGGGTTTTTCAAAATTGACATTTTTACCCCCGAGAGTCTAAATTTGGAAATATTTTCTCAAGAGAAATAATATGGATTTATTTCAAACACAAATTTTTGAATTCTACACTGGATTTGCTAAGCAACGGGGTATTGAACTTTAAAATCTGAGCTCGTTTCAAAAACTGCCAAAAATAGCTTGTTTTGTTTGGAAATATTTTCTCGAGAAAAACAATATGGATTTCTTTCAAAATCAAATTTTCAAATTCTACACTGGATTTGCTTCGCAACGAGGTATTGAACTTCAAAATCCGAGCTCGTTTAAAAAACTGTAAAAAATAACTTGTTTCGTTTGAAAATTTTCTTAAAAGACTATTTTACCCCTCTAATCGTCAAAATGAATTTCAAAAGTGGAATTTGGACCCGCTCTGAAATGACCCACTCATTTACATTTCTGTTTTATTAAAAAAAATATTCTTTTATTCCTTTTTAGTTTCTTTTATTTGTTCATTTTTTTATTTATTTATTTTGCGTTTTAGAGAGGTGGGACCCACAAGGTGGTCGCCCAAGCCTCCAGCCCCACTTTCCATTTTTCCCTCATTTTCTTTCCCTTTTCCTTTTTCCCTCCTTTTCTTTCTTTCCTTTCTTTTCCCCTCTTCTTTCCTTCTTCTCTTCCTTCCTCCCTTCCTTTCCCTCTTGCCAAGCCCATTCACTTAAAGGGTGCGATTCCTTTTTCATTAGGTTATTAAGACCTAGGTTAGAAAGGTTATTAAGAACTAAGTTATGATAAAAGGGGAAAAAAAAGAAAGGGACGGCTAATCATTTTCCAAGCTCACGCCTCTCTCTCTCTCTCTCTCTCTTGGTTCCTATCACACACAGCCAGTCCAGCCACCTTCCACAACTTCAGCTGGGCCTCCATCACAGCCACCTTCACACACAAAAAAAAAACTTCAGATTTGTTGCCATCTTCAAGTGCTCCTTTTCAGCCTTTCATCATCCACCTTGCTGCTACATCTTCTGCATCCAGGAGCTCCAGCCGGTGTCATCACAGTTGCAGCCTCCCTCTTTGCTGATCACTACCTCCTTCAACTTCGCAGCACCTCCGGTCAACGCCCAGCAAACAAGGCAGCCTCCTCATCACTGCAATTCCCTCTAAGGCTGCACCACTGAAGCAAATCATCTCCCTTAGTGCAGCCATTTTCAACTTCCCTTTGCTGCAAAGATTTCCAGATTCCTTCAACCAATCCAAGAAAAACCTCCATCTTCTTCAAGCTAGCAGCAACACCATTGCTATAGCTTACCTTCAGCCAACCCAAGGTAAGATCTTCATTTTTTTTTCTTTTTTACTCTTTTATTTCCTTTATTGTTATGCTTAAGGCTACATGGAGTAGGGAATCCGTCCAATGAATGGACTGGATTTTTCCTTTTCACAGCAACATCAAACATAAGAGTTTGTGTACCCCCTCGTGATGGTTTTGATTTTCATGTTTTATATAATTTCATATTTAAAAATTGCATTTTCATTATGCATTTTATTCATTTTATATAGATTTATTAGTAGTTGATGTAGAATCCATAGAATTTTAGTTTTGTGCAAAGTCTATACGTTATGTCATGTGAGTTATTGCACCAATAAATTCTGTAAATTTTAGAGTAATTGGGTCTACATATATTTGTTTTACTGCCAAAAATTTGATTCTATTCGGGTTTCGGAACTCTTCTAAATCAATCAAACCCTACATCGGGTTTTCTGTCTTTTTGAACTTCCAGTTTGCGCTTTATCAGACAAAAACCTCCGACACCACCCTTGTGGGAGATCCGGATCATCCTCCAAAAATCACAGTGTATTCATAATTGAATCTACTAATGATCTGAAAATTTTGAGGTTTTTACAGTTAGTTTTGACCTTTGTCAAAAATCAGATTTCCCAGCTCCTTGGGAAAATCTTGATTTTCCTTTGTCAGGGTATAGACAGACCTTAATGCACCTAGTCCATCCAATCTGTAACCTTTCTGCAAAAACTTTCAACATGAAAGTTGTTCCTAACATAATTTTTTGTCATTTCCCAAAATTTAAGAATTTTTGAATCTGTTTCAGTATTTTTCCCGGATTTTCTCTTTCTGTCTAACAGATTCCAATGTCCAGAAATTACAGAGATTTAGGTCTCTGATAACAGTGTGGCCTTTTCCAAACCGTAACCCGAATACCAATTGTGTCAAAAGATAAAACTTTTCCCTGTTTGTCAGAAATAGTTTCCCACAATTTTAGACTTTTTCCCATCTGTTTATTATTTTTCCCACATTTTCTACCAAAATCTGTCTGTTTCCCACAAATCCTGGAGTCGCCGGATTCCGATCCGACTTGCCGGAGTGGCACAGCTCCGACCATAGGTCAAAAACATAAAGTGTAAAATGCAAAAATCCTAGCCTTAATGTCCTATGTCACCCCATAAAATTTGGGAAATTTTTATGGAATTTTGATATCCTAAATCTCCTTTAGAATCAACATTTTAGGCAAAAATCATAAAATTTAGGGCTTTTATTTGAATTTCCATATTTTAAAATATAAAAAAATAGATTTTCGAGATCCATTCTGTTTTTAGGGTTATTTTAGGTGTCCATGCCAAATTTGGCTTAATTCCAAGTTCATTTTCTTTATATGTTAGTTTGTCTTTAAATTCAGAAGCGAAAATCAGGTTAAATTTGATATTTTATGTTATTTTTGTCATTTTAGGGTTGTATTCATGTAAATTAGCATGTATAATCATATTAGGATTAATTTCAATGTCATTTTAATTTCATATTTTTCAATTTTGCAAAATTTATTTCAGAAAACCCTGGTTTCAAGGCCATAGTCTTGTTATCGGGGGTATTTTGGTCATTTTGACCACAATTTCGAAATTTCAATTTCTAATTCCATAAATTTTTATGCATATCATCATATTTTATCATGTTATATTTGATTTATTTTATTTGATTTTCAAAATTCCAAAAATTACAAAATTTCTTTCAGAAAACCCTGATTTCAAGGTCATCAGGGGTATTTTGGTCATTTTGACCCCAATTTCGAATTTTTAAGTTTATTTTTGAAATTTATTCATTATTTATCATGTTTATATCAAAGGGGGTATGAATTTGGGTTTATATCTGAATAATATCTGATAATTTCCCATATTTTTGGATAAATTCAGAAAAACCTACATTTTTGTGCTAACCTTGTTTTCTAGTTTTGCAGGAACATTCAAGAAGAAGACTTAGTTATTTTATTTCTTTATTTTATTCAATTCAATGTAAAAATCAATGTAATATTTGGAATAAGAATTACTTTTCTGCTTAGAATAGGGTTGCATTGCATATAGTTTAATTTCTGTAAATTTTCAATATTTGAATGTATCATTCATGCATATTTATTTCAAATTCACTATGGTTTACACGAATGGCACGTGCACAAGCTCTTATGGAGTTCATAAACTCGGTGGGATTTGTATTTATGGTCATAGTCAGAATACGAAGAAAACTAAGATTTATGATCTTCATATTAGCCACATTCAGCCTACACACTTAGGCTAATTTCAAAAATGCACTGCATTTTTCAAAACTTCAAAAAGATTTCTCAATTCCCCAATGAAATTCCCTTTTCAAATTCATATTCATTCATTCATATTATTCAAATTTCATTGTTTTCAAATTCATTTTCCAATTTCAATAAAAAAAAATCAGTTTTCTCAAGAATTTCCAAGTCTTTCTCATGATCTGATTTTCTCAAAATTCTAAATTTTCAAATGACATTTCAAAGCATTTCCCAAGTTCAAATCAAGATTTTCCTATGCTTCAAAATTCTCAAATTTCAAAATCCCAAGTTTTCAGAAATCCATCTTCTCAGAATTCTCGTTTTCCTGAGAATTCATTTTCCTTTTCAGAAATCTTTTTCCCATGAATTTCTTGAGTTTCTTAGAATTCTCAAATCCATTTTCTCATAAAATCAATTCCAAGTTTTCAATCTCAAAACCAATTTTCTCAGATTTTTAAATTTTCCTGAGAAATCACTTTCCAATGCAAATTTCTGATTTCCAATGAAATTCAATGATTTTCCCAAAAACACCAATTTCAAGCACTTTTCCAATCCTTTTCTAAATGCATTTCAATTTTCCAAAGCAAACATCATATTTTCTCAAACTTGCATTTTTCAAAATTTCATAGCACAAGCCTGATTCTTTGTGCATTCTAGGAAAAATAGAGCATAATTTAGATATTTGAGTCAAGTTAAAGCACGTAATTGATCCTTGGTTCAATTACCCCTGGTAAAGGCGCCAGGAACGGTTGAATCTCGTATCGACAGGCGGATCCCATTCCATGGAATTTTCTCGCAAATTTTCAAAACGGAGGCGAGTAATTTTCAAAACAATTTTGAAAACTTTGGTCGAGTTTGACTCGCGAAATTCGTTTCTCTCTCGCAAGGGAGGGGAAAAATTTTGCGATGATTACACGACCTTGCCTAGGTAACAAGGCGTATCTTAGTTGTTCATTTCTTTTACAAGAATATCAACGCAATTGTCGTGATTCTAACGATGACCCAATCTCTGGTAATGGGATATTCTTCAAATTGTCAACCTGATCCCCATCAAATATTCTTCCCCTATTTGTTTTATCTCAAATCGTTCTTCAGAGTCTAATTATTTGTTTTATCCTACAGAGAGCATTTGCAATTTCATATGGTTCAGACAAGGTCCGACAAGAAAATCGCACTCATCCAACAAATCAGCTATTCATCTGCATTTGAGCAAGAAATGTCTTCTCTACGATATGTCGGGAATGAGAGCCAGTAGGCCAATGATGACATTGACCCCCATATGTACTCATTGTTTTAGAGGATGATGACTAAGATGTTGATTGAGCAGGCAGAGGCTAGTTCAACCAAGATTCCTAGCAAGAAGAAAGTTAAGGTCGGATAGTGAAGAAGCACCTGAAGATCTCTAAAAAGTGGGTTCAGCACGAGACCACCTCTGATGAAGCTGAGTCAGTGGGTGATACCGATGAAGAGTTTGAGGCTCAACAGGCACTTCAAAAGTTGACTCAGGGGCAAGGGTCGGCCAATAAGCTAAAGGATTAGTTAGTGGATGATCTGGTTCAGACACAACTCAAAGATGTAGTCAAAAGGGTCAAGGAATTGCAGGCCCGTGACAAGGGCAAGAAGGTCTTCACGAGTGAAGACTTTTATGACAATTTAGACAGGGATGATAGTCTCGACAATCTCCTCAAAAAGTTCATTAAGTTTGATGGTTCAGGCGACCCTAAAGCATATCTCACCATATTTTTTACGGAATGTGCCAAGTTCAAGAGAGACAATCGAGCTTTGTTCCTTTGCTTTTTCCCCGCAGTTTGGAGCGTGTCGCTGCCAAATGGTATTCAGAACACATCAATCCCATTGAGTTGAAGGAATTCGATAAGGTGGTCAATCTTTTCATTAAGCAGTTTCTATTCAATACTATAGCATTGTCGACTCTGAATCACCTCTGCAGTCTAAAGCAAAAAGATAATGAGAAGGCCAGGGACTTCATCCATAGGTGGAGGGGTACCTGCAATAAAATAAGGAATCCAATCTCGGAGGAACATACACTCCAATTATTTTGAACAACTTCTCATAGCCATTGAGAAGTCTTATTTATACATTACCATCAAGGACTTTTATTGAGTTGACAGAGCGAGACGAATGGCTTGAGTTGGGAATGAAAAATTGGGTCTACGAGGGCATCACCCTCGTCAAGAGCAGTCAATAGGAGTAAAAAAAGAAGACTCATTTTACTTACTCCACTGAGTCAAACGACAACAAGAACCATTGCAAGGGTGGCAAAAAGGCATTCAGTTATACAGGCATGAATTCCGGTAAGAGCAAGCAGCAAGGCAAGTCGCCCCTACAGAATAATAAACTACCTCTGTAGGCTATCAAACAAGAGCCGAAGCCACATCAAAAGGTGAAGGATAGAGCTATAATCGTAAATTCACTCCACTGGATCAATCACTCGAGACTGTGCTCGAATACATGCTTACCAGTGAGATGATCAAACTTCCAAAGGTAGTCGATCCACCCATTCTCATGGGAAAAATGAAGGACAAATTCTGCAAATTCCATCGAACAGTGGGACATGACACTGAGAACTGCTTTGTTCTCAAAAACATTATTCAAGATTATATTGACAAGAATCTTCTTGTAGAGGGTGGCGACGATGAAAAAATGACTATACTGAATCAGCCATTCCTCCAGCATTCAACATCGGTGATCTCTGACTGACCATTCCAACCTCAGAATCACATTCAACTGTGTCCCATAGATGATGTCTGTGTTTAGCATCAGGTCCTAGTGCTACAGTGGGCCCAATCCAGTGCCCAAAGTATGTACCTCATTTCAGCCTTCAGTAAGCTGAATGTCTCGGGTGAGCCTGCCAAGGCGTCCGCCAAAGTTGCCAGAAGAATTCCAAGGTTTTTGAAGCAGTTTATCAAGGATGCTAAAGATAAGAGCAGAACAGCGGATGAAAACACCAACTCGGTCTAGAAACCGATCATTGCTCTCTCAAATGTGTCAATCCTCGAGTTGGCGCATGCCTCTTCTAAGCACCAACAAGTCCTAGACGACTTACTTCAAAAGATTAAGGTAAAGCCAAGAACAACTCCCGAAGACATGGCCTAGATTGTCAACCAGGCCATGACCAATAACCCTATAACCTTTTCAGATGAGGACTTGTTGAACCCTCATGCATTCCACAACAATGCATTATATATTATGGTCTAGACTAGGAGAATGATTGTACCCCACGTGCTTGTTGATGGAGGCAGTAGCCTCAATATCTGTCCTGAGATGATCGCTAAGGCTCTGGGATTGAAAGAAGAAGAGTACCTCCCTAATCTCATCACCATTTATGGTTTTGATAACCACAGGCAGACATCAAAAGAAAAGATTTTTCTCGAGATCTTCATCAACTATTTTGTCTATACTGTTCTCTTTCATGTCATCAATGTGCCACCAACGTATAATCTTTTATTGGGATGAACATGGATTCATAATGCAAACGCAGTACCAGCCATACTTTATTAGTGTATAAAGTGGTCTAAAGGCGACATGATCTCCACAATTTTGGGAGAAGATCCAGAAGAGAGGCTGTCGCTGCCAATGATTCCAAGGCCAACCTATACAACAAATATCCCTAGCATTAGAGAAAGCGATGAGGTCATTCTCAGCAAAAGCCTCGAAATGCTGAAACTAGAGGAAGCACAACCAACCGAGCATACCACAACGATGGTCCGATGGCAAGGACCACATTTTTTCAAGATCGGAGGTCGTCTTTATTATAGCACTTTCAGAGACTATCCTTTGTTCCCATAGTTTATAAAAGCCAAGAGAGGATTTGACCTTTTGCTGAAGCACGACTATCAACCTTTCAAGGGTTTAGGCAAGAACGGAGATGGTCGGATAGAGCTGGTAGTCCCTGACCATCATCCACATAGGGCAGAATTGGGATTTACGGTCACAAGATCTCAAAAAAAAACTATCTTCGTTAAGGGGATGCACTGAGAATATTTTGTCATCATTTTCTTCCATTCATTTCTTTTGTTTTTCGTATTCTGTAGGGACGATGTCCCATTTTATTTTGTTTCCTTCATTGTCATTATTTCATTTAAATCCTCAATAAAGTTATCAATTTCTCTCATTTGTCTGGATGCCATCTTTCTTTCTTTTTTTTAAAATTTGTCTTTATAAATTCGTTGTTATTATCTCTTATATGTTTGCAACTTGTCTCGTGATGGATGATTTTTCCTGAATATTATTCTTTTCTTAAGATTTTCAGAATGTCTTCCAAATCAATAAAGAAACTTGTCATCAATCCTTCAATCATTTTGAAGCCCGCAAAGATCCATTGGGTCAAGGAAAGAGCAGAGGACAGTAAGGCAACAAAGCAGTCAGAAGAATCTACAAAGTTCGATTCATCTCTTCAAGAATTGCCATAATTCGCAGTGATTTAGAAGCAAGATGAACCATCATCCCTAGTTTAGGATCCAACCGAAGATATTAATATTGGTTCAGAGCACAATCCGAAGATTCTCAAGATCAGTACGAGTCTGAGCACGGATGAGAAGGAAAGACTCATCGATTTTCTCAAGCAATATCAAGAAGTGTTTGCATGGACTTACGAGAATATGCCAGGTTTAGATCTCAAATTGGTTGAGCATCGCCTCATTCTAAAGTCAGATGTCAAACTGGTTAAGCAGAAGTTGAAGAAAATGGATCCTCGAATTAAGCAACAAGTCAAAGGACTTGAGGATTTACTTAAAGCAGGATTCAATCAAGCAATAGATTATCCGGATTGGCTAGCAAATATCATGGCAGTTTCTAAGAAGAATGATAAAGTTTAAATTTGTATCGACTTTCGAGATCTCAATAAAGCAACTCTAAATGACGATTATTCACTTCCCAACATCAATCTTTTGATCGACAATACATCAGGTCATGCCATGTTCTCTTTTATGGATGGGTATTCTGGATATAATCAGATCAAGTTGGCTGCTCGTGACCAGTCCAAGACATTTTTCACCATGCCTTAGGGCAACTTCTGTTACAAAGTCATGCCATTTGGGCTTAAGAATGCTGGAGCAACCTATCAAATTGCAATGACTGTCATTTTCCATGACCAGATACATAAAATCATGGATGCATATGTGTAAACACCCCAAATTTTCCTCATCCATTCTCAAACAATCCTCCTCGTGCAGTGCCAACCCTGTTAGGTCAGTGTAGGAGTCAAACCTCGAGTCTGTTACAGAAAATCACTACTTTACCCACTTTTATTAGGAAAATTACTAATTTACCCCTAGGACATCCCGGACCCCAGTCAGTCGGAGTCAACCAAGCTCATTGGTCAGTTCAGAATAGTTAAAATATCAGTCATTTCAAGCTCACCTGAGCTCACAGTGAGAAGGCCATTTTCATTTCTGACCATTTCCTGCCAAAATGGGATCATTTCTTCAGAATTGAGCTCATTTCTCACTCAAATCCAAGCCAATTGTCTTCGAGTCAGTTATTCCCAATCAGTCATATTTCCCTGAGTCTAGCTTGAGCTCACCATGAGTTCAAGTGCTCCGGTTTCAGTTTAAAACCATTTCCAAGTGTCCAGGAGCCCATTTTAGCCAGTTTCAGCTCTTTCAGCTGAAATTGAGCTGAGTCCAGTCAATTGAGCTAGTGTTCGAGCTTCGATTTTAGTTCATGTCAATATTACTAATCTTTGCTCTAGCTCAAACCCAGCTCAGGTTCGTAATTCACTTCGCTTTAGTGACCATTCCGTACCATTTCTCTAAAAATGGTAGATTTTCTTGAAAATTTAGTCGGAAAGGTCAGTTGAGTCAGTGTCTTGTCAGTTCTTTTGAGTTCTAAAACCCAGCTCAATCCAGTTCATTTCAGTTCAATTCAGCTCAAACCCTGATTTTCAGTGTCACTCTAGCTCGGTAGAGCCTGAAGACCATTTCTTCAACCATTTTACAAATTTTATCAATTTTAACACTTTTCGAACTAGTACAAGTGTCAATCGGGGTCTAACATCCAAAATTCTTCATTCAGGGTCTGCATTTTGCATAGCATTTCATATCATTTCTCAGCATTTCATAACATTTCATTTTATTTTTGAAGTCCAGAACTCCGGTTTTATAAATTTCAATCCAGATTGAGTTTTAAAAGTTTTCAGAAATCAATTTCAAACCCTGGGTTTCCAAAATCGACATTTTTACCCTCGGGATTCTAAATTTGGAAATATTTTCTCAAGAAAAACAATTTGGATTTCTTTCAAACTCAAATTTTCAAATTCTACACTGGATTTGCTTCGCAACAGGGTATTGAATTTTAAATTTTGAGCTCATTTCAAAAACTGCCAAAAATAGCTCGTTTCGTCCAGGAATTTTTCTAAAAAGACTATTCTACCCCTATGATTCTCAAAACAAATTTCAAATTTGAAAAATGGGCCCACTCTGAGATGGCTTATTCATTTACATTTCCTTTTTATTAAAAAAAAATGTTTCTTCCCCTTTCAATTTTCTTTTTATATTTGTTTGTTTTGTTTTGTTTTGCGTTTTTAGAGAGGTGGGACTCACAAGGTGGTCTACCAAACCTCCAGCCCCCTTTCCCTTCCTTTCTTCCCTTTTTCTTTTTTCCTTTCTCTTTCCTTCTTCCTTTCTTTCCTTTTCCCTTTTCTTTTTCTTTATTTCCTTCTTCTTCCCTTTCTTTCCTTCCCTTCCTTCCTTTCCCTACTTACTCGAGCCCATTCACGTAAACCTTTTTGCTTTATTTTCATTAGCCCCAAAATACCTAAGTCTATTCCCATAAAAAACCTAAGTTGGGTTCTAATTGAAAAAAAAAAGGAAGAAAGCATCTCACGTTGTCTATATCATCCTCTCTCATTCACTCTCTCTCTCTCCCCTCTCTCTTGATCCCTCTTTGGATCCAGCTACCAAGACCCCTCTTGGCCTTTCACTTTTCATCAAGGCAGCAAAGAGAGCAGCAACTCCCCTTCTACCTCCAGCCATTGTTGTAGCTTCCCTCACGGCTGCAGCCCCCATCGAGGTCCAATCACTACAGCTCCAACTCCTTCATCAAGGCAGCGCCACCTCCAAGCTCTAGCCCTTCGGCAGCCCCTCCGAGCCTCTTCCAAGGTAAAATCCGTTCTACTTCTTTTTTTTGATGAGTCCAAGAAAACACAAAAAAAGGGAAAAAACCAGTTTGTAATTGGGTTTATGTTAAAAAAAATGAGGGTTTTGTTAAGGCTACATGGAGGGGATCCATCCGATGGATGGATCGGATCCTCTATTACCAACAACCCATATCAAATATGAATCACATATTTTCCTAAGCATTCTCGATTTTGTTCATGTTTTTGCATAAATTTCATATTATAGGTATTTTATTTAGCCCATTTTATCGTTTCATAGGCATTTTATTTAGTTTCAGTAGTATTTGCTTGTTAGTTCATAAGTTTTGATTTTAGGCAAACTCCAGTCATTATTTCATATAAGCATTTTCGTTTAAAAATCTTAGAAATTTTATGATAGATGTGATTATTTGTTCTTTACTTTCTGCCAAAATTTTGGATTAATTTGGTTTTTGGAGCCCTCTCAAACAAATCAAATCCCAAACTGGGATTTCACATCTCCAGAAACTCCAATATATGTTTTAGTAGACAAGAACCTCCGAGATCTCCTAGATGGATGATCCAATTTTCCCTCAAAAAAATAATGATTATCTATTAGAGTCTACTGTTTCTTATTAAAATTTCAGTTTTTTCCAAGTAGCTTTGTCCTCTGTCAAAAATCTATTTTTCCAGGCCCTTGAGAAAATCCCACTTTCTCTTTCTCAGGGTATAGAGCGACCTTAATGTGCTGTGTCCGTTCAATCCATAAGTCGTCTGTCAAAACTACCAACATGAAAGTTGTTTCTAACCCATTCCTCTATCATTTCTCAAAATTTGGGAATTTTTTGGATTTCCCAAGTATTTTTCCTAAAATTATATTTTCTATCTGACAGATTCTCATATCCAAAAATTACAGAGATCCAGGTCTCTGATAACAGTGTTCCCATTTCCAAACAGTAACCCAAATCCAAATTATGTAAAAAAATGAAATTTGCCTATGTTTGTCAGGGACATTTTCCCATAATTCCAGCCATTTGCCCATCTGCCTGCTATTTTTCCCAGATTTTCTACCGAAACCTGTCTGTTTGCCCTAAATCCTAGAGTCGCCGGATTCCGATCCAACTTGTCAGAGTTGTACAGCTCCGACCATAGGTCAAAACCAGAATGTGTAAAATGCAAATATATTTTCCTAGATGTCCTTTGTCACCGCATGAAATTTGGGAATTTTTTATGGAAGTTTGATATCCGAAATCCAATTTAGAATCACCATTTTAGGCAAAATCTTGATTTTTTAGGATTTTTAGCTATTTTCTATATTAAAAAAATAACAAAAAAAATATATTTTTGAGCTTCATTCTGTTTTTAGGGTTAGTATAGGTGTCCATGCCAAATTTGTCTCAATTCCAAATCCATTTGCTTTGTGTGTTAGTTTATTTTTAAATTCAGAAGCAAAAATCAAGCGAAAATCGAGTTAAATTTGATATTTTGTGATATTTTTGCCATTTTAGGGTTTTTATCATGTAAATAAGCATGTCATGTCATATTAGGGTTAATTTTAATCTCATTTGCATTTCAAATTCTCATTTTTGCAAAATTTATTTCAAAAAACCCTAGTTTCAAGGCCATAGTCTTGTTATCAGGGGCATTTTGGTCATTTTGACCTCAATTTCGAAAGTTTAAACTTCAATTTTCCAAATTTTCATGCATATAATCATATTTCATCATATTATGTTTGATTTATTTCATTTGATTTTCAAATTTCCAAAATCTACAAAAAATCTTTCAGAAAACCCTAATTTGAAAGTCATCAGGGGTATTTTGGTCATTTTGACTCCGATTTCGAATTTCCAAGTTCATTTTCGAATTTTATTCATTATTTATCATGTTTATATCAAGGGGGGTACGGATTTTGGTTTATATCTGAATAATATTCGATAATTTCTAATATTTTTGGATAAATTCAGAAAAAACTTACATTTCTGTGCTAACATTGTTTTTCTAGTTTTGCAGGAACATCCAAGAAGAAGACTTAGCTTTTATTCTTTTATTTCAATTCAATGTAATATCAAGTTGTAATAATTTAGAATAAGAGTTACTTTTCAGCTTAGAATAGGATTGCATTGCATATAGTTTGATTTCTGAAAAATTTGATATCTGATGTATGCTGCATATGCACATTTTTCAAAATCACTATGGTTGACACAAATGGAACGTGCACAAGCTCTTATGAAGTTCACAAATTTGGTGGGATTCGTATTTATTGCCATAGTCAGAATACGAAGAAAACCAAGATTTATGATCTTCGTATTAGCCACATTCAGCCTACACTCTTAGGCTAACTTAAAAAATGCATTGCATTTCTCAAAACTCAAAAGGATTTTCTCAATTCCTCAAAGAATTCCTTTTCAAATTCATATTCATTCATTCAATTTGCATCAATTTTCAAACTCATTTCCCAATTTCATTTCGGAGAAATCGATTTTCCCAAAAATTTCCAAGTCTTTCTCAGGATTTGATTTTCTCAGAACTCTGAATTTTTAAATGAAATTCCAAATATTTTTCAAGTTCAGATCATGATTTCCCAAGATTTTCACATTTTCAATTTCATTTTCAAATCCCAAAATTGATTTTCTCAAAAACTCTGAGTTATTTCTAAAATTGATTTTCTCTGAATCCTCAAATCCATTTTAGAAATCAATTTTCTTAGAAAAAGCAATTCTAATCTCAAAAATCAATTTTCTCAGAGTTGCCATTTTCCTGAGAATCCATTTTCCATTTCAAAAATCATTTTCCAATAAACTTCCTGATTTTCTCAAGATTCCCAAATTCATTTCCTTAGAAAAGCAATCCAAATCTCAAAAACGATTTTTCCTAAAGTCCAAATTTTCTTGAGAATCTATTTTCCAATACAAATTTCTGATTTCCAACGAAGTTCAATGATTTTCTCAGGAATTCCATTTTTAAGGCACATTCCAATCATTTTTCAAGCATATTTCAACTTTCCAAGCAAACATCATCCTTTCAAAACTTGCATCTTTTCAAAATTTCATAGCACATGCCTGATTCTTTGTGCATTCTAGGAAAATAGAGCATAATTTAGATAATTTAACTTAGTCAAAGCACACATTTGATCCTTGGTTCGATTACCTCTGGTAAAGGCGTCAGGAACGGTTGAACCTTGTACCGACAGACGGATCTCATTCCACAGAATTTTCCCGCAAATTTTCTAAACGGAGGCGAGTAATTTTCAAAACCATTTTCAAAACTTTGGTCGAGTTTGACTCGCAGAATCGTCTCTCACTCTCGCAAGAGGGAGGGGGGGAAATTTTGCGATGATAACAATATGTTGATGATATCCTGGTCAAATCCAAAGAGGAAGTGGATCACATTGAAGCTCTTGGTCAAGTCTTCAAGAGATTTATTCTATTTAAGTTGAGACTCAATCATCAGAAATGTGTTTTCGGAGTAGAGTCTGACAAGGTGCTTGGCTTCATGGTCAGCAAGAAGGGAATAGAAGTCCGACCAACCTCAAAGAGTTGCGTAGTCTTTAGGGACGTATGCAGTCAATCCGATAATTCATATCTAATTTGGCTATAAGGTGTGAACCATTTAATCATCTACTCAGAAAAGGAGTGAAGTTTGAGTGGGGACCAGAGTGTCAACAGTCGCTCGAGCGTATTAAGAAATATCTCCTCAATCCACCAGTCCTGAAGCTGTCAGAATTGGGAAAGTCTCTTTTATTGTATGTCTCAGTTAATCAAACTGCTTGTGGTAGATTCTTGGCACAATATGAAGAAGGCAGTCGAGTAGAGCATGCCATCTACTATGTGAGCAAGACTTTCATTGATTACGAGAAGAAATATTCTCAAATAGAGAAGACATGCCTAGCACTGGTTTGGATGTGTCAGAAATTGAGACATTACTTGCTAGCCTTAGAAGTAAAAATTTTATCAAAGCTTAATCCTCTCAAGTATATTCTCGAACAACCATTTCTCAGTGGACGGATTGTCAAGTGGCAAGTTCTGTTGATGCAGTATGACTTAGAGTATGTCTCTCAGAAGTCAATTAAAGGCCAGGCCATCGCCGACCAGCTATCTGATTTTTCTTTGATAGAAGATATGAAAACTGAAGATGATTTTCCTGATGAACGCATCCATAACATTCAGCAGTCTCCAGTTTGGAGTTTATTCTTCAATGGCTTCAAGAATATGGCCGGTATAGGGATCGGGATCAGGATCTTGTTAATCATGCCTGAGAAGGAGATGATCCCTTTCTTCCTCAAACTTGATTTTTAATGCACTTATAACATGGCCGAATATGAAGCTTTAATACATGGTCTGAGAATTCTGCAAGACTTCAATGTTAAGAGAGTGCATGCTTTCGGTGACTCACTGCTCGTCATCAGCCATGTCAAAGTTGAATGGCAGGTGAGGGATCAGAAGCTACTTCCTTATTAGAAGATTGTTCTAGCTCTCATCGGCAACTTCAATGAATTCTAGTTTTTCATATCAAAAGCGACTTCAATCAAATAGCTGACGGTCTAGCCAGCCTAGGTTCCATTATGTCTTTTAGAGACGATGAATCCTGTCGCTCTTTTGAAATTGGTAGACTTGATCAACCTGCCTTTATTCCAGTCATGAAAATCAACCAGGCAAAGCAAAAAAAGAAGCCTTGGTACCAAGATATCAAGAATTTCATCGAAACTGGTGAACTTCCACCATAATTGTCAAAGAGGGAACACTGTGCAATTCAGCGCATGTCTGCCCAATATTTTATTTTTGCGGATGTCTTTTATCATCGTGGATTCAATGCCGAGTATTCCAAATGCTTGAACGAAGACTGCTATCATGAAGGCATTTATGGTGGCCATGCTGGTTACCAAACCCTTGTTAAGCAGATCATTCGAGCAGGATATTAATGGAAAACCATGCAACAAGACTGCTATCGTTTCGTGAAGAAGTGTATGCAATGTCAGATGCACGCACCTTCCATTCATGTGCCAGCCACATATTTACACTCAGTTGTATCTCCATGGCCATTCTCTATGTGGGACTTCGATATTGTGGGCCCAATTACTCCTGCATCTAATAGCCACAAATATTTTCTTGCTGCAACAGAGTACTTCACCAAATGGGTTGAGGTTGTCACTTTGCGTACAGTGGAAGGTCGACATGTGGTCTCGTTCATCCACAAGAATATCCTTTGTCATTTTGGCATACCACATGATATTGTTTCAGATAATGACACTCATTTCAAAAATGAGAGAATAAAAATCTTTTGTTCGAAATTTAGAATTCATCATCATTTTTCTGCCCCCTATTATTCTCAAGAGAATGGTCATGCAGAGGCCACCAATAAAATTCTAATCTGCATCTTAGAAAGAACTATTGAGATGGGTCATGATTGGCATGAGAAAATTCATGATGCACTCTGGGCGTATCAGACCACCATTCGAACCCCAACCAATGCAACTCCTTCAGAGCTTGTTTATGGAACTCAGGTGGTACTACCTCTTCATGTTTAGAAGCCCGCAAGTTTGCATCACTTCTAGAGCTACCACTTAATCAGTATCAACAATAGAGGTTGGTACAACTCGATCTACTCAATGAGAGAAGACTCAAAGCAGCAGAGCATGCTCAATCTTATCGGCAGAGGATAGCTAGGCAATATGTCAAGTCAGTTATTGAAAGAAAATTTTGAGTTAATGATTTGGTTCTTAGATCAATGGCTCGTCTCAAACATCGCCCATGTGGCAAATAGCCACCAAACTGGGAAGGTCCCTACGTGGTCAAGGAATTCATATTGTCTGATTGATGCGGATGGGGTAGAATTGCCCGATCCCATCAATGCCCTACATTTGAAGAAATTCTATACTTAGAACTTATATTCTATATTTTGTATTCTTCAATGAATTTCTTTTAATAATGATCAAGTATTCATTCATCTGAACATCTTCCTCCCAGATTACACTGAGGCATCTTTTGTTATGAAAATTTTTCTTTTATCTCAAATGCACTATATGCAGGTAGGATCAAACAAAATCTTTCATCATTCATCTATTTGCATTCATTTGTATTCGTCTGCATTCGTCGGCATTCATTTTCATTCATCTATATTTATTTGTATCCATTTGCATTCATTTGTATCGAAATTATTATCCATTCGGAATAAGGGATAAATCTTGGGATCCCGGCAGTTGTCTAAGTCATCGTGAGGTTGAAGATTGAAAATCTCCCATCACAATCATCAAGCACTTTCAAAACACCAGTCTTTTCTAAATTCAACCTTCGGGTCGAGTCTTTTATCAAAACCATTTTCGTCATTCTTGTCAAAATCAACCTTCGAGTTGAGCCTTTTCCTAAATCTTATTTTTACTGGTTAAACTCTCTAAATTTGGTTTTTACTGGTCAATATTTTTGAACCCAGTCCAGACTAGTCTAATTTTCCTTCGAAGATTCGAGTTCTGACTCGAACTTTCTTTCCTTAAAATTCTAGAATTGGTCTAGAAAATCCGAGTTCTGAATCGAATTTTCTTCCAAATCCAATTCGTCTAGTTTTCCTTTAAAGATTTGAGTTCTGACTCAAATTTTCTTCTTTCAAATTCAAGAATTGGTATAGAAAATCCGGGTTCTGACTCAAATTTTCTTCTAAATCTAATTCGTCTAGTTTTTCTTTAAAGATTCGAGTTCTGACTTGATTTTTCTTCTTTCAGATTCAAGAATTGGTCTAGAAACTCCAGGTTTTGACTCAAATTTTCTTCCAAATCTAATTTGTCTAGTTTTTCTTTAAAGATTTGAGTTATGACTCAAATTTTCTTCTTTCACATTCCAGAATCGGTCTAAAAATCTGGGTTCCGACTCAAATTTTCTTTTAAATCTAATTCATCTAGTTTTCCTTTAAAAATTCAAGTTTCTACTCGAACCTTCCTTGAAATTCAAGAATTGGTCTAGAAGATCTAAGTTCTTACTTGAATCTTCTTTCAAATCCAATTTGTGTAGTTTTCTTTTGAAGACTTGAGTTTCGACTCGAACTTTCCTTCCAAACCCAGCTTTACATTGGTCCCTTTACAAAATCCAGCTTTGCATTGGTCCTTTCACCAAATCCAGTATTCGTATTGGTACTTTTTTAAAATCCAGTGTTCATGCTAGGACTTTTTCAAAATCCAATGTTTGTGCTGGTAATTTTTCAAGTCTAGTGTTAGTGTTGGTACTTTTTTAAAATCCAGTGTTCATGATGGTACTTTTTTAAAATCTAGTGTTCGTGGTGGTACTCTTTCCAAGTTCAGTGTTCGTGCTAGTACTTTTTCAAAATCCAATGTTCGTGCTGGTACTTTTTCAAAATCTAGTGTTCATGCTGGTACTTTTCAAAATCCAGTGTTTGTGCTGGTAATTTTCCAAGTCCAGTGTTCGTGCTAGTACTTTTTCAAAATACAGTGTTCGTGCTGGTACTTTTTCAAAATCCAGTGTTCATGCTGGTACTCTTTCAAAATCCAGTGTTCATGTTGGTACTTTTTCAAAATCTAGTGTTCATGCTGGTAATTTTCCAAGCCAGTGTTCGTGCTGGTACTTTTTCAAAATCCAGTGTTCGTGCTGGTACTTTTTGAAATTCAGTGTTTATGCTGGTACTTTTTCAAAATCCAATGTTTGTGCTGACACTTTTTCAAAAACCAGTGTTCACGTTGGTACTTTTGTAAAACCTAGGGTTTGTGTCGGTGCTTCTTCAAAATCCAGTATTTGTGCTGGTACTTTTTGAAAATCTAGTGTTCATACTGGTGCTATTTCAAAATCTAGTGTTTGTGCTGGTACTTCTTTTAAATCCAATGCTCATCTAGGCCTTATACTGGTCTCGTATCAAGATTGGAGCTCAATACCAATTTTCAGACCTTCGGGTCAACCAATTTTATCAAACTGACCTTCTATTCAACCAATTTTATCAAAATAAATATTTTTAGACCTTTGGGTCATTTAATTTTTATCAATCAAGTTTTATCAATCAGATCCTCAGGTCGCCCATTTTATCAAATCGATCTTCAGGTCATCAAATTTTTTATCAAGCAAACCTTTGGGTTATCAAAGTCAATCATTTTTCCAACCTACAGGTCATATTCGCCAATCATGGTTTTCCAAGATTCGACCTTTGTGTCGAACTCGTTCCCAATTGGCCCAATATCAATTATCAATCATTTTTCTTGGGAGAGACCCTTTCCTACAGGGAGAGTTGGAGGGAGCTCGTTCTTTTAGCATGCAATTTTTGTTCGTTCGTTGAACCCCTTTTTTAGGGAGAGTTTGAAGGGACTCGTGTTTCATGAACAATTTGCAAAATAATTGTTTATTATCACACAAGGAACCCTGTTCCCAGGGAGAGCTTCTATGAAAGCTCATTCTCCTTGTGACCCACTAATATTTTTTGTTAGGCCATCCTGTCATTGAGGACCCTGTTTCTAGGGAGAACATGATGGTCTCGCTCCTCTATAACAATTCATCGACCTTACCCAATCGGCCACATTTCCATAAGAGAAGCTTAGAATTAGAGAGTTTTGACGAAAACTTAATTTCTCTTCAAAAGTTTGTTTTGCAAACACCTCCTCTTCAGGGAAGAGAGAAGTATTTTTTATTACCCGTTCAGGTAAGGGTCAAGCCTGAGTCTTTCCTTTGGGGAAAGGAGAGGAGAATTTAGTCAGGGATATGTCAATCGGATGTCAAGTAATTTCTTTCACCAAGGATTTCAAGAATATTTTGCCAATTTATAATAAAAAAAAAGTTGTTGATCTCAAACTTTTATTACACAAAGAATTACCTCAAATTACCTTTAGTATTCTTTCCAAAAGGGTAAAGTTCTTGCAAAGAAAAGAGAAAATTCAAGCTCTTTTCTGTTGGTCAACCAAAAAGATGAAGAAAAAATCCTTGATATGACCAGTAAAGAAAAATTCAATAAAGTTGAAAAGCCATACATTTTTAAAGACTATTCTTCTGGTAATAAGGCAGTGAAAATATTCTGAGCGATATAAAAGAATTCACTCAATCTCAATACCTCTTCAATCATTCAAGCTGTAATTAATTATCTGCAAAAGGGATCTCTCACCTATCGTCAAGTTGAAGACTGGTGAATGAGTTAAACCCCCGGGGCCAAAGAAGACTCAAATCATCTCCAAGTTGAAGGAGCATGTGACGTGTTCTTCCAGAGAAAGTTCAAATCATCGCCAAGTTGAAGGTTGATGCAATAAACCTCCCGTCAATCCCTAAAGGATATTTGATTCATGTTACTATCAAAAGATTTTCAATCTAATGAGACAATTTTATCAATGTAACTCTTTGGACTAAAGAAGACTCAGCTCATCTCTAAGTTGAAGGAGCATGTGACGTGTCCTTCCAGGAAAAATTAGAATATCACCGAGTTAAAGGTTGATGTGATGAAATTCTTGCCCAATCCCAAGAGAGCTTACTTTTCATGTCTCAAAAGAATGCAAAAAC
Organism: Nuphar pumila; assembly: GCF_984573655.1. Lineage (NCBI taxonomy): Eukaryota > Viridiplantae > Streptophyta > Magnoliopsida > Nymphaeales > Nymphaeaceae > Nuphar > Nuphar pumila. Next base: position 33,869,311 of record NC_143262.1, read on the forward strand.
CATCAAGAGATTTCAATTAAAAGAGACGATGTTATTTAATATAATTCCTGAGATCAAAGAAGACTCGAAACATCTCCAAGTTGAAGGGGTTTGTGATGTGACCTTCTAGAGAAAATCAGATCACCAAGTTGAAGGCTGATGTGATGAAATTCTCACTAAACCCCAAGAAGCTCAATTTCCATGTCTCAATAAAAAAGAGTGCAAAAAGATCATCATGGGTAAACCTCAACTGCCAAGAATCTTCTTTATTTATGTGAAATTCTTTTATCAATGTCCTTTCATTAATTGCTTTTATGAAACTGAGGATATCTTTCCTTTCTTTTCATACCAAGGAGATAGATAGCTTCCTTGAAGAAACTCAATAGTAATAATTTGAATTCGATTCTGGATTCTATGGAGTTAGCCCAGTTAGAGGTAATACTCTAGGTACAAGAGGGAATATAATTTTTTACACGAATGTGCTTACTTTTAATCATTTTTTGAATCAACTACAATTTTTTATCATGTTGGCAACATTTTCAAGCTATCCTGACATGAAGTGAGAACTTGATGTCCATTCTGACATATCCTGGCATTGTCGTTATCCCTTTCTAGGACTTGATAACACGAGTTTTCAAGATCCTTCCCTTCTATTTTTAATCTAAGCGCCTAGGCTCTCAGATTCGCACAATTCCCTATGTTCTCCACTGTCCTACCATAGACAGTTCCCGTTCAGGGTAAGGGTTAAACTTGAATTATTTTTGCGAAAGGTTGTTGTTTTAAAAGCCATTCAGTCTCAGCAATGAGACACCCAAGATCAACCCATTTTCAAGCTTTAGGAAACCTCATTTTCTTCCTTTTGCAAACCCCTCTCGGATTTATTGTGCAAGATCCGAAGGTTCCATCCTGGTTTCTTCATGTGAGAATTCTGTTATCCATACCTATTCAGGTTAAGGGTTACACTTGAGCCTCACTTCCTGAGGTATTTTATCCATGCCCATTCAGGTTAAGGGTTATAACCTGAGCCTCTTCCATGAGGTATCTTTTCGTCCCATCCAGGTTAAGGGCCAAGCCTGAGCATCATTCTGATGAGGTGAATTTTCTTCTTCATTCTCCATCCCATATCTACAACAATCACCCAAATCAATTTTTTCATACCCAGTCAAATTCTCCTAACTGGAGCATTTTTATAGCCCAAATTTGGTGTGTTTTTCTTTGCCACTAAGCTCGACTTTCAACCAGCTTAGTAGCAAAAAGGGGTATTTGTAAACACCCCAAATTTTCTACCTTTACTCACAAACCCTTTCCTCTTGCTACTGAGGCCTGCCCTCTGAAGCCTTCAGAGAACTAGTTGGTCGACACCCGAGCCAGGGCTATTCAAAGTCCAAGTTTTACATCAAAATCCAAATATTTCATCTTACAATCAAAATTCAATCTCCATTTTGGCTCAATTTCAATCATCAATTTTTGCCTTCGAAAAGAAATGTTCAATTCTTTATCTCTGCCAGGGGTTCGGGACTTCAAATCCTTCATCCAGGGTTTTGCCTTTTGCATCTTATTTCATATCATTTCACAACATTTCATATCATTTCATTGCATTGCATGGCATTTTCGAGATCCAGCACTCTGGTTTTTCAAAATCTTTCAATCCAGATTCGAGTTTTAAAAACTTTTCTTTTGAAATCAATTTCAAGTACCTGGGTTTTAGATCAATATTTTGTCATTTGTCAACCCCCAGAACCTTATATTTCTTTATTTCAAAACATTTTCCTTTGAAAGCGATCTGGATTCATTTTAAATTAATTTTTAACTAATCTCAATTCTCGAATGAGACCCATCCAGGTGGTGTCGCTTCTGAATCTCTTTTTTTATCCAAATTTCTCAAATTTTAGAGTTTCAATCGAATTAGGACTCTATCACAGAGTTTCAGTCGGATTAGGACTCTATCTTACACTTCTATTTCTACCTATTTTTGAGAAAATCTGTCAAAATATTTCATTTTGGCCCAAAATTTTAGAGTTTTAGTCGGACTAAGACTCTATCGCAGAGTTTCAGTCAGATTAGGACTATATATTTCACTTCTATTTCTACCTATTTTTAAGAAAATCTTTCATTTTGGCCCAAAATTTTAGAGTTTCGTCAGATTAGAACTCTATCGTAGAGTTTCAGTCGGATTAGGACTCTATTTTTCACTTCTATTTCTACATATTTTTGAGAAAATCTTTTTAAAACTTCTTCATTTATCTTTTAAATGATCAAATTTCAAAATTTCAGGACTTTATTGTAGAGTTTCAAAATTTTAGGACTTTACCTCAGAGTTCTGTTATCATCGCAAAAATTTTTCCCCTCCCTCTGCGAGAGAGAAGAAACGATTCTGCGAGTCAAACTCGACCAAAGTTTTGAAAATTGGTTTTGAAAATTACTCGCCCCCGTTTTGAAAATTTGTGAGAAAATTTTGTGGAAAGAGATCCGCCTGTCGGTACGAGGTTCGACCGTTCCTGGCGCCTTTACCAAGGGTAATCGAACCAAGGATCAAATGCGTGCTTTGACTAAGTTAAATTATCTAAATTACGCTCTATTTTCCTAAAATGCACAGAGAATCAGGCATGTGCTATGGATTTTTGAAAATATGCAAATTTGAGAAACATGATGCTTGCCTTAGAAAATTGAGATGTGCTTGAAAAATGATTGGAAAAGTGCTTTGAAAATGGAATTCTTGGGAAAATCATTGAATTTCATTGGAAACTAGAAATTTGCATTGGAAAATAAATTCTCAGGAAAACTTGAACTTTGGGAAAATCGATTTTGAGATTTGGATTGCTTTTCTGACGAAATGGATTTGAGAATTCTGAGAAAATCAGGAAGTTCATTGGAAAATGACTTTTGAAAGGGAAAATGGATTCTCAGAAAAATGGGAACTCTGAGAAAATCAATTTTTTTGAGATTTGGGTTTGAAATGAAAATCAATTTCTGAAGGGGATTTGAGAATTCTGAGAAAACAACTTCTGAAATAATTCTAGGAACTTTGGAAAAATCAATTTTGGGATTTGAAAAGGAAATTGGGAATGTGAAAATCTTGGAAAATCATGATTTGAACTTGGAAAATACTTTGAAATCTCATTTGAAAATTCAGTATTCTAAGAAAATCAAATTCTGAGAAAGACTTGGAATTTTTTGGGAAAATCAATTTCTCTGAAATGAAATTGGGAAAAGAGTTTGAAAATGATGCAAATTGAATGAATGAATATGAATTTGAAAGATAATTCTTTGAAGAATTGGGAAATCCTTTTGAAATTTTAAGAAATGTAGTCATTTTTGACGTTAGCCTAAGTGTAGGCTGAATATGGCTAATACGAAGATCACAAATCTTGGTTTACTTCGTATTCTGACTATGACCATAAATATGAATCCCACCAAATTTGTGAACTCCCTAAGAGCTTGTGCATGCGCCATTCGTGTCAACCATAGTGGATTTTGGAAGATGTGCATATGCATTATACATCATATATTGGAATTTGCGGAAATTAAACTATATGCAATGCAGTCCTATTCTAAGCTGAAAAGTAACTCTTATTCCAAATTATTATATCTGATATTACATTGAATTGAAATAAAAGAAATTGAAAGTCTTCTTCTTGAATGTTCCTGCAAAACTAGAGGACATGTTAACACAAAAATGTAGGTTTTTTGAATTTATTCAAAAATATTGGAAATTATCAGATATTATTCAGACATAAACTCAAATTCATGCCCCCTTTGATATAAACATGAGAAATAAGTAATAAAATCCAAAAATAAACTTGGAAATTCGAAATTAGAGTAAAAATAACAAAAATACCCTTGATGACCTTGAAATAAGGGTTTTTTTAGAGAATTTTTGTAAATTTTGGAAATTTGAAAATTAAATGAAATAAAATTAAACACAATATGATGATATGCATGAAACTTTAGAGAATTAGAAATTGAAATTTTGAAATTTAGGTCAAAATGACCAAAATGCCCCAGATAACAAGACTAGAGCCTTGAAACCAGGGTTTTCTGAAATAAATTTTGTAAAAATGTGAAATTGAAATGAACCCTAATATGATATGATATGCTTATTTACATGATAAAAACCCTAAAATGGCAAAAATATCACAAAATATCAAATTTGACTTGATTTTTAAAATATCAAATTTGACTTGATTTTTGCTTCTGAATTGAAAAGTAAACTAACATACAAAGCAAATGAACTTGGAATTGAGCCAAATTTGGCATGGACACCTAGACTAACCCTAAAAATAGAGTGAAGCTCGAAAATCTATTTTTTTATGTAGAAAATAACTAAAAATAGTAAAAAATCAAGATTTTGTCTAAAATGCTAATTCTAAATTGGATTTCGGATACTAAACTTCCATAAAAATTTCCCAAATTTTATGGGGTGACATAGGACAGTTAGGCAAAGATTTTTTCCATTTACATATTCTGGTTTTGACCTATGGTCGGTGCTTGACAGCTTCGACAAGTCGGATCGGAATCCAACGACTCTAGGATTTAAGGCAGACATACAGGTTTTGGGAAAAATTATGGGAAAAATTAAAGAAAGATGATAAAATGACTAAAATTCTTGAAACATGTCCCTTATAAACATAGAAAGATTTCCTATGTTTATAGTTTTAGGATTTAGGTTATGGTTTGGGAGAGAGCAGAGGATTATCATAGACCTGGATCTTTGAAATTCTCAAACATGGGAATCTGATAGACACATAAATTAAATCCGGGAAAAATACTTAGGTTATTCTAAAAATTCCCAAATTTTGAAAAATGACATAGGAAAGGGTTAGAAACAACTTCTATGTTGGAAGTTTTGGCATCCAACCTATGGGTTGAACAAACACAATGAATTAGGGTCGGTCTAGACCCTGACAAGAAAGAAGTGAGATTTTCCCAAGGGTGTGGAAAAATCTATTTTTAGCAGGGATCAAAACAACTTAGAAAAAGCTAGAAAAATACTGAAAATAGTAGACTCTAACAGGGACTCACTGTATTTTTTTGAGGGAAATTTGGATCGTCCATCTAGGAGATCTCGAAGGTTTTTGTCTGCTAAAACAGAAATTGGAATTTCTAGAGGGTTCAAAACCCGATGTAACATCCGATTTGTTTAATAGGGTTCTGAAACCCGAATGGATTAAAGTTTTTGGCATCATATTATAGACAAGGTAACACAACTATAATAAAATTTTCAGAATTTATAAAAGATAATTTCTGCATGAAATGATGACTAGACTGGATGCATGGACATAAAGTTACAGGCTACTAATGAAACTTCAATAAACTAAATCAAATAAATGAAATGAATGATGCAATAAAACTTAAACCTACTGTCTAAAACGTTAAAGCTATAAAAATATTAATAATAAGAAAACTAAAACAATCAGGGAAATAGGCTTGAGATTTATTTAAGCTATTCGGAATGAGAGGTTTCATCCCCTGAACGGATGGACCATCTCATCCATAGAGCTCTAAGTCAATGTAAAATATAAAAAGAAGATGAAGTTTATTACCTTGGGATTTTGATGTGGCCAAGGAGCTACTGCAACAATGATGGAGGTTTGGGTTTTGCCGCACCAATGAAGAAGGCTAGAGGAAGGAGGCTATGTTGCAGTGATTGTCCGGTTGATGTGCTTCAAGGTGGAGGGATATGGCGACTTCAAGGTAGCCCTGTTGTTGCTTTGGCTGAAGACAGGAGCTCCTTGGTGGAGGTTGCTGCAATGGTTGCTAGACTTGCAGGTGTGTTGCAGACTTGCTAGATGTGAAGGAGAAGGTGGTGGCTGCAATGAAAGCACCAACTGAAGGTGCTGCTGAAGATTGGAAGGGCTACAACAATGGTTGGAGGAAGTGGTTGGAGCAATGGATGTTGGAAGAGGATGCTTCAAGATGGGAGATCGGCTGCCTCCAAGGCTGCTGTAGAGGAGTTCGAGAGTGGCTGAAGCTTGAGGTGGAAGGCTGGAATCAATGGTGGTGGTGTAGAGGGAGAGAGAATGAGAGAGATGGGAAGAGGTGAGAGAGAAGGGGGCAGTCGTGTGATCCTTTCCAACAAAGAAAAACTTAGGGTTTTAATCACCCCCAAATTTAGGGTTGAGATGGGTTAATAAAAAAAAAGGGAGTGAATAGGAGAGGTCTACGTGAATGGGCTGGACCAAGGAGAGAAGGAAAAAAGGGAGGGAAAGGAAGAAGGAAAGAAAAGGAAGAAAGAAAAGGAAAGAAGAAGGAGAAGAGAAAGGAGGAAGAGGAGAAGAAAGAGGGAAAGGTGATACGTGAGTCGGCTGGACCAAGGAGAGAGGGAAGGAAGGAAGAAAGAAAAGAAGAAAAGAAAAGGAAGAAAGGAAAGAAAGAAGGAAAAGAAGAAAAGAAAGAAAGAAGGAAAAGAAGAAAGAAGAAAGGAAAGAAAAGAAAGAAGAAGAAGGAAGGAGAAGGAAAGGAGAGGAAGAAAGAAAATGAAGTAAAGAGAAAGGGGGCTGGTCGACCCCCTTGTGGGTCCCACGAAAATAAAAAAATAAAAAATAAAAATAAAAGCAAATAGCATAAAAAGATTTCTTTTTTAAAAAAAAAAGAACTTGTAAATGGAGAAGCCATCTCAAAGTGGGCTCATTTTCTAATTTTGAAATTCATTTTGAAGATCATAGGGGTAGAATAGTCTTTTTAGAAAATTTTTGGATGAAATGAGCTATTTTTGGAAGTTTTTGAAATGAGCTCGGAATTTGAAGTTTAATACCCCGTTACGAAGCAAATCCAGATTAGAATTTGAAAATTTGAGTTTTAAAGAAATCTGAATTGTTTTTCTCGAGAAAATATTTCCAAATTTAGAATCTTGAGGGTAAAAATGTCAATTTTGGAAACCCAGGGTTTGAAATTGATTTTTGAAAACTTTTAAAACTCAATCTGGATTGGAATTTTCAAAACTGGAGTTCTGGATCTTGAAAATGAAATGGAATGTGATGAAATGTTATGAAATGACATGAAATGATGAGAAATGACATAAAATGCTATAAGAAATGCAGACCCTGAATGAAGAATTTTGGATATTGAACTTTGATTGACACTTGTACCCGTTCAAAAAGTGTTAAAATTGATAAAATTTTGCAAAATGGCTCAAGAAATGGTTTTCGGGCTCTACCAGACCAGAGTGACACTGAAAATTGGGGTTTGAACTGATTTGAACTAAAATGAAATAGATTGAGCTGGGTTCTAGGGTTTCAGAACTCAACTGGACTGACAAAACACTTACTCCACTGAACTCCCCGAATAAATTTTTGAGAAAAGTTGTCATTTTTAGAGAAATGGTACAGAATGGTCACTGGAGTAAAGTGAATTACAGACCAGGGTTAGGTTTGAGCTGAAACAAAGGTCAGTAATACTGAGATGAACTAAAATCAAAGCTCAAACACTAGCTCAACTGACTGAACTCAGTTTAATTTCAGCTGAAAGAGCTGAAACGAGCTAAAATGGGCTCTTGGACACTTGAAAATGGTTTTGAACTGAAACTCGAGCACTTGAACTCCTGGTGAGCTCAAGCTAGACTCTGGGGAATATGGCTGACTGTGAATGACTAACTTGGAGACAATTGGCTTAGATTTGAGTGAGAAATGAGCTCATTCATGGAGAAATGATCTCATTTTGGCAAAATTGGTCAGAAATGAAAATGATATGTTCATTGTGAGCTCAGATGAGCTTGAAATGACTAATATTCTAACTATTCTGAACTGACCAATGAGTTTGGTTGACTCCGAGTGACTGGGGTCCGAGATTACCTAGGGGTAAAATGGTAATTTTCCTAATAAAAGTGGGTAATATGGTAGTTTTCTGAAACAGACTCGGGATTGGACTCCTACACAGACCTAACAGGGTTGGCACTGCACGAGGGGTGTGTTTGAAGATTGGATGAGGAAAATTTGGGGTGTTTACAAGTTTCAGTCGGTCTAGAACTCTACTCTGATTTCATCTTTTTACTTTTATTTTACTTGTTTTTCAAAAACAGATTCAATTCTAAGAGTTTCAAAATTCTAGGACTCAATCCTAGAGTCCCAATTGATTAGGACTCTAACCCTGGTTTCGTCTTTTATTCATTTTTACTAACCTCTGAGAAGATCTTTTAAAATCTCCTTGTTTGTCTTTCAAAAACAAAAAATTTAAGAGTTTCAAAAATTTAGGACTCTAGTCAAGAGTTTCAGTTGGTTTAAGATTCTAACTTTCTCGAGTTTGTTCTTTGCTTTTATTCTCATATGTTTTAAAAAACTTTTTTTTAACCTGTTCAAAAACTCAGATGTGAGGCCCACATACCTGGCGCCACGTTCAAGAGATTTCTAATTCATCTAGGACTCTCGAGGATTTAGAATTTTGATTTGTACATTTTGTTTTAAATCCTTTTGAAAATCCTGTTTTAAACCCCTTTATTTTCAAGTTTTTAAATTCATTTTCTGAAAAACAAGTGGGGTCCACACTAGGTGGCACCACATTTGAAAGTGTTTTGGTTAGCTTAGGATTAGTTAGTGTCCTAGTTAGGTTAGAGTCAAAATCAATTTTAAAACATCACTTTCATCTTAATATTTTTAAAACCTTATTTTTAGTTGTTATTTAAAACTTTAAAATCAAATGTGGGCCCACAGTAGGTGGCACCACATTTGGATTTATTTAGGATAGTTGGGACTCAATTAGGCTTAATTAGGAAGGTTGAAAAGTCAACCCAATTAGGAAAATCCCCCCCCCCCCCCCCATTGGATCTATCTTTCTTAATTAAAAAGAGTCTAAAATAACCAAAATTCTCCCTAATTAATGCTTTGAAAATCCTATAAAAGGGGGGATAGGGGGATCAACCCCTCATCTTTTTTCCTTATTCTTGCTCTCTTTCTCTCCTCGAGCAACTCTCTCCTTCCTCCATTGTTGCAGCTCCACAAGGTTTGATTTCTTCTAGCTTTTTATTATTTTTTTTATTAGTTTTAATGCTTTACTTGTTATTTTAACCATTGCCGCCTCTTGCATGTTGATTTCAAGCATGCTTTTCATTCAAGAACCATAAAATCAATTCAAGAAAGCAATCTAATGCTGTGTGGGGATGATTTTCACCTTTTCAATCCGTTTAAATAGCTTAGATTATTATTTTTTATGTTCATGCCAAAGAAAAGATGAGATTTGATTCCCCTATGGATCGAATCCCTCTTTCAAGAGCTAAAGCAAGTTTGATTTTATGCTTATATTTTTTTTTCATTCAATCATGTTCATACATATTTTCATGGTTTAATACATTGAAGCATGCCTAATAGCCTTAATTTTATTTTATTTTTATCATTTATAATGCGTAAATCAAGTTTATTTCATGTAATGTTACCCTAGTTATCTGTCTTGATCTTTAGCTGCCTATTTTTATATTTATTTTGCCTGTCTATACTAGTCATAAAAATCCAAATTTTTTATATTAGCATGATGCATATATTCCCGGTTTTCAATAAAAAAATTGAATTTTTTAGGGTTCTATAACCCTATTTTCAAAAATAGAAGTCGGATATCTATTTTTGTAGGTCGTCAGACCAGATACAGAATCAGGGTCAACTTGTGTCAGTTATATCTCCCTGACGGGAGATGATTTTTCAAAATTGTAAAAACCAAGTGTTTTTTTTACATGTCTAGTATCTACCCTAAATTTTTCATAATTATTGGAGTCAGTTTGTCTCCCTTTTCGGATTTAAAAACAAGACTGGTAAAAAATCCAGATTCTCTAACAGGCTTATTTTAAAAAACAAAAACCCCAACTTCCCAAAGTCACTCAGCCCTAACCAAAAGATATTTTTCAACACTCTAAACTATGGTGTATTCCCTGAAATATCTAGAATATTTTTCTAAAATTTTGGAAAAGATTGAATGCTTTTAAACATAGAAACACCCAAAATACCAAAACGAGTTTTAAAATCATATTTTCTGTTTCAAAATATTTTATCTCCAATGTTTTTATCATAAATCGAGTTCCACAAAATATTTTTTAACTCTATCGATTCCATTAGATTCCTAAATTTGTCTAGAGTCTTTGGACTCAATCTGAGCTCAATTTGAGATCTTTTTTAACTCCTTTTGGCCGAAATACCATAACCGTTTTTTCCACTTATTTTATTTTTATCAAAAAAATCAAGTTATTTTGAAAAATACCTTATTTTCATAATTTTCTCAAAAGTCTTCTAGATTTTTAGATTCTAGGATATTCCTAAGGCTATTAGGAGCCTTTAAAACAATTTTGAGATTTTTCTAAAGCCGGTTTGCATGTATTTTATTAAAACTAGTTCTTGAAAAACCCTAAAATAAGGGTAAAATCATCATTTTTATTTTAATATTTCTAATTTTGAGCAATATTTCTTTATTTCAATACTTCAAACATGATCTCAAACATGTCAATCACCTTTACAATCAATTTTATCAAATTATGAAGGCCCAAATAAGAGATATTTTAAATTTATTTTGAAAAGCCCTGATTTCAAGGCCATAGTCTTGTTTTCAAGGGTATTTTGATCATTTTACCCAAATTTCGAAATTCAATCTTTTAAATAAAGTTTATTTTCACATTATATTCAATCCTACATGCATTCAATACTTTATTCATGATTTTATTACTCCAGAGAAGCATGGAAAAAGGCTTATATCCGGATAAAATCCAACAATTTCAAGATATTGCTGGATAAATCCTGGAAAACTAACATTTGTCCACTAACAAGTTTGCTAGTTTTATAGGGACACTCAAGACTGTATTTTGCTTGATTTTTCTTTTTTTTATTTCAATTTATTATTGATGTAATTGTAAACATTGGAATAAAAAATTAATTTTCTGCTTAGAATAGGGTTGCATTGCATATTGTGTATTTTTCAATAATGTTAATGTGTGATGGATGATGATTCATGCATATTTCAAATTCACCATGGTCTACACAAATGACACATGCACTCGCTTCTAAGGAGTTGATAAACTCGATGGGTTTTGTATTTGTGGCCATAGTCAGAATACAAACCAAACCTAGATTTATCATCTTTTTCTGAGCCATAAACAACCTACACTCTTAGGCATTTTAAAAATTCATAGCATATTTTCCAAACTTTTCTAAGTATTTACCCCTTTTAGAATCAAATGAGATATATTCAATGCGTATTCGTGGCCATAGTCAGGGATACATAAATAATTTATTTTATCTAAATTCTATAAGGCACAAAAATTCTTTTTTTCAAAGATTTTCCTTAAATTCCTCAGAAAATATTTTCTCAAATTGCATTCATTCATTCATCTAGATTTAGATTGCATTATAAAAAGATTTCATAGAGCCACACACCCATCCGTTTTGACCTATTTCATAATTCAACCTCAGAAAAATTGATTTTCTCAAAGTCACCTGAATTTTCCTTAAAATCAATTTTCTTAAAAGCCCTTTTTCTAAATATTTTTCTAAGTCTAAATTCACGATTTTCCTTTCTTCAAAAAATATTTTTCAAGTGTGAAAATTGATTTTACAAGCATCCTATTTTCCAAGTATTTTCAAGTATTCGAAGCATACATCATATTTTCAATCTGCATTTTCTGAAATTCATAGCACATGCCTGATTCTTTGTGCATTTAGGAATAAAACATCGATTTAGACAAGTTGAGCAAAGCAAAGCACATGATTAATCCTTGGTTCGATTACCCTTGGTTATGGCACCATGAACAGTTGAACCTCGTACCGACAAGCGAGTCCCATTCTACAAAATTTTCACGTATTTTAAAATGAAGGCGAGTTATTTTCAAAAATCTTTTTCAAAAGTTAGTTTGACTTGCAAAAGTAAAATTTTGCAATGATAACAAATCTCAATCTTTTTTTAGGCATTAACAAAATAAATGAAAGATAAACATTGTCAATAGATCAAAAACATGTAAAGAATATTAAACACTCATCTTATCATCATCTTGAAGCCCTCACATGATTTCTTGAAGTAAAAAGAAAGGAAAAAATATGCTAAAAGGAGCGACAATGGTGGATTCAATAAAAAAATATATAAAAAGTAATAAAAGCGAAAGAAGAGAAAACTCATCTTGGGCTATAATGAAAGAAGAGGAGGAGTTGTTGTAGCAATGAGAACTTGAGGGAGAGAGAGAGAGAGAGTATGAAAAAGAGCATGGGACGTCCTCCCCTATGGGGCTCTATTTATAGTTTTTTAAAACACCTAATTATAGAGTTTGGATTAGTATTAAAGAGTTCTAAAAAATCAAAACTAAGGAGGGCGATTTTTCTAAAGAGTCCCCATGGAATTCATTTTGACTTTTCAAACATTAACCTAATTAAAACTCTAACTAAACCTAAATGGACTTAAATACCCTCAAATGTGGCGCCACCTATGTGGGCCCCATTTGGTTTTTCAAAAATGAATTTAAAAGGGTAAAATAAAGGGGTTAAAAAATAAGATTTTTAAAAAGCTTGAAAAGACACCTATATATGTGATTTTATTTATTTATTTTTGAAATGAGTAAAACATGAAAATAAAATAAAATTGAAAAAAGATGGAAAAATTAAGGTTGGCGCCCCTGCAGGGTGGGCCCCATTTGAAGAAAATTGGTAAAATTTAGAAATTGATTTAGGGATCAAGTTTAAAACAAATCTAGATCATTTTTCTAAGGAAAATGCTTTGAAATAAAGGAATATAAAGCCCTGAGGGTTGGCCAAATGGCAAAATTTGGTTCTAAAATCCAAGTTTTTGAAATTGATTTCGAAAGAAAGGTTTTAAAAACCAGATCTGGATTTGGATATTTTGAAAACAAGAGTGCTAGATCTCGAAAATGATATGCAATGACATAAAATGCGATAAAATGACATGCAATGACACGAAATGACATTAAATGACATGCAATGACATGCAAAATGCAAACCCTGGATGAGGGATTGGGAGTCCCAGACCCTTGGCAAAGACAAGGAATTAAAAATTCCCGTCTCAGGATAGAAATTGGGTATCGGATATAAGATCCGATATTGGATTCGATCCAAATATGAATTGAATCTTGGATATAGCTAAAATTTCAAAAAAGTAATTGATTTGGGCCCAGATTGGCAATTGTACCAACTTGGAAAATGTCAAAGTTGATGTTTTGGATAAAATGACCTAAGGAATGATTTTGCCCTGCAGGGCAAAGTGTGACACTAAAAAATAAGGTTTAAACTGGATTTTAGGGTTTCTAAACTCAGATAAACTAAAAAGACATTGACTCAACTAAGCTCATGTACTGGATGATCGAGAAATGACACAATTCTCTATGAAATAATGAGAAATGAACACTAGAATGAGGTGAGTAACAAGACTTTACTGGATTTGAGCTAAAGTGAAGGTCAGTTATACTGAGATGAACTAAACCTAGAGCTCAAACACTAGCTAGACTGACTGAAATTAGCTCAATTTCAGCTGAAATGAGCTGAAATGGGCTAAAATAAACTCCAACAGTATAGGAAACAGATTTGAACTGAGACTAGACCACTTGAACTCCTGGTGAGCTCAAGTTAAATACAGGAGAATAAGATTGACTGAAATTGACTGACTTGAGATTAATTGGGTAGACTTCGAGCTAGAAATAAGCTCATTTCATGGGAAATGAATCAATTTTAGATGAAATGGTCAGAAATAAAATAGATTCGCTCATTGTGAGCTCAGAGAAGCTAGAAATAACAGACATTCTAACTATTTTGAATTTAAATTGAGCTTGACTGGGTCTAACTGGTAGGGGTCTAGGGTGACCTAGGAGTAAAATGGTAATTTTATAGGTGAAATAGGGTAAACTGACACCTAAACTGGAACAGACCTAGGGGTAGACTGACCTAAGGGGATTGACATATGTTGAAAGGGGGTGTCAAAAAATGAATGGGGAAAATTTGGGGTGTTTACAACAGTGTTGAAGTGAAGTGTATTTGAATCTAAAGTGAAGAGGCAAACAACAAAAAAGCTTCATTTTCATTTTTTTTGTATTTTCTTTTTTCTAGTTAATTAGGGCCTTTTTGGCCACATTAAGGAGTTGTAATTAATTTCAATTCAAGTATTGGGTTTGTAATAATTCTTAATTATATTTTATTTTTACATTTTTGGTTAATTCAAAATTTTCCTTTTAAGGCAATAAACAATTAGCATTTGTGGAATACAAAGTTTTATCAACTCGTTTCTCGAGTTCGATCCCAGTTCTCATTACTTGTGAGAGTTGAATTTTTAAAATTTGGTGACCAACTTTTATAAAAATACTCTTTTAAAAATACATTGACAAAGTGTACACCAATAAGCATAGTTTCTTCTCTAATATTTATTATGTTCTAAACATGAAAAAAAATATGTTGAGCTTAGGCCAACTACTAAAAAATGAGTATAATATTCAATTAAAGGATTTAACCCATACTATCAAAGACCAAAATTATAATTTGATTGCTAAAGTTGGCACATCAAAGAATTAGATGTTTTTACTTGACATACATACCAATGTACTAAAATGCTTGAGTATTTGTGTGAATAAGAAGCCTTGGTTGTAATATTTGAGGTTTGAGTACCTCAATTTTGACATTTTGAATTTATTGCATAAGTTAAGCTTGGTGAAAAGGGTTATCCCTAACCATCATAATCAATTTAAAAAACCTTGAAAAACACCATCGTGAGAGTTTTCTATATAGTATCCAAAAAAGAGCAAAGACACATCTTTTGATAGTTCACCCGAATGTATGAGGTTCACTTAATATGAGGTCTTTTGTACAACACAAATGTTTCATCATATTCAATGATGATTTTAGCAGAAATTTGAGTTTATTTCATAAAGGTGAAGTTGAAGGTTTTTTAAATTTTCAAACAATTCAAAGCCTTTGTTGAAAAACAAAATGGTCATTTTATACACAAATACTACTAAAAGGATTTTGATAATTTTCGCAAAGAGCATAGTATTTTGTATCAATTCATGATACCCTACTATTCACTGCAAAATAGTATAGCAAAAGGGAAAACCAAACAATTCTTGACATGGTAAGAAGCATGTTAAACTGCAAAAATATAACCAACGAATTTTGGGCCCAAGCGGTTGCATACACAATTTATCTCTTGAATAAATGGCTTACTAGGAAAGCCCGTTGTAGCCTACCTATTCATGCTCGGTGCATCACTTTGTTGTGCTGATTAATCAATCAATGATTGGTTTGGATCACATGCTAGTATTGAAAGTATCAGAAGAGATAAATAGTACACACACAGAAATAAGTGCAAACTATTTCTAATTACATAAATGTGTTCAACATGATTTATTTACTAAAGATAAGATATTTGATCTTGTTTTTTTAATATAAAAATACCATTTTTGAGTTACGAAGATTTGCTAATTGTCAACGGTTGATTTTTTTAAGCTCGTGAAAAGCTTGCCTACATGTCATAATCACATGATTTAAAACTTATTTTTCAGTAAATGAACAATGTAGATCACTGCTTTAGGGTCTGATCTAAAAAAAAAATCCAAAAGAAATATGAAACTAAGTTGATTTCTACTCAATAGACTCGTACCTTATTTAGTACCAAATATTTATCCCATATATACAGGGAAAGTCGTAGCTGCTTAATCCATAGCTGCCTAAACAAAATGCACACGCACTGATCGTCCATTGTGCGTGCGTGCGTGATGGATGACTCAAACACGTTTTTTCATTAAAAACTCATTTTTTTGGTTAAAAACACCCTTTAGTGGCACTTTTGAAGCACTACTAAAAGCACAATGGGGACATGCACGATATTTCTTTTGCTTTTAGCAGCTTTGTGAAGTGCCGCTAAAAGCTCTTTTTTACACTTTTGCACGCTGAGCCTGCATCATGCATGCGATGAACATTCACCGCACGTGCGGTTTTGTTAAGTAGCTATGGATTAAGAAGAGAGACTATTGGATCTCATGGATACATTCAACATGTGATTGTGGGTATTACAACCTAGATAATATTTTTTGACCTAAAAATATGTATTTTTAACCTAAAAATTTTCAAAGACTGTACACCGTTTTTTTAATCCATTAAGAAATCTGCTTATGTGTAATAATTGCATTATGAACTCATTTCCTACTAAACAAATCATGCACATTTGTAGGATCTCACCTACCAAAAGAACTGCAAAAATCATGAAGGATAACAAACTTTCAAAACTTTTTAGCTGATAATCACACGTGGATGATGTATTAGCTGAATCTCACTGTTTACTAGCAAAATCACCATGCCAAACATGTCTGCATGGTTGGATTTGCAAACAAAGTGTTGAAAATGCCCATATTTCTAGTTCTCATATTCTAGTGACTCTCTTTCTCTATATATGTGTGTGATGTATTCTACTCAAGAACCTGGTCTCAAGGAAATCATTTCAATGTCTTAAAAAATATGCACTTTTACAATATTACAAAAAATCTGTCAATTTTTATGGGTATATGATAGCTGGACTAGTAGACTAGCCTATGTTGTCAGAGGTGTTTTTCAGCCCAAATCCCATTGAGGGACCCCAGCTTCTCTCTCTCTCTCTCTCTCTCTCTCTCTCTAAGTGGATGTACAAAAGGACCAGGTAATTTAATCTCGTGATGTGTCATTATGTGTCATTAGCATGATGACCTTTTGTTTTTGCTTCATCGCAGATTAAATATTCATAGCTCTCTCTCTGTCTATATATATAGAGAGAGAGAGACAGTAGGAGTATGTGAACAGGAGTGTGAACTAGGCATTTTTTAAACTTTTTTTGCAAATCCAACCCTGCAGATGTATTCAGCATGGTCCATTTGCTAGGAATCCATTGCTAGATCATGTTTTTTGAGTTGTTGATTACCAAGCCTTAAAAGATCCTTCTTAGGCATCATAATCAGATGATCTAAGAGTGGGTTTCTATAAAACCAAGCATCTAAATCACATCCGTACCCTAAAATTTAAGAAAAAAAAAAAAAACCATGAAAATCTTGGTTCATATAGTTAACATATTCTAGTGCGCTCACACACACACACAGCGCACTAGAATATGTTAACTATATGAACCAAGATTTTCATGGTTTTTTTTTTTTTTCTTAAATTTTAGGGTACGGATGTGATTTAGATGCTTGGTTTTATAGAAACCCACTCTTAGATCATCTGATTATGATGCCTAAGAAGGATCTTTTAAGGCTTGGTAATCAACAACTCAAAAAACATGATCTAGCAATGGATTCCTAGCAAATGGACCATGCTGAATACATCTGCAGGGTTGGATTTGCAAAAAAAGTTTAAAAAATGCCTAGTTCACACTCCTGTTCACATACTCCTACTGTCTCTCTCTCTATATATATAGACAGAGAGAGAGCTATGAATATTTAATCTGCGATGAAGCAAAAACAAAAGGTCATCATGCTAATGACACATCACGAGATTAAATTACCTGGTCCTTTTGTACATCCACTTCTATCTTTAAATAAAAGTACTCCAGGATCTAGCGAAGCACGTTCTAACTGTTACTGAGTTAAAAGTTGATAAATTGGTTAATAGAAATCTTACCTTTAACAGAACCTACATGTACCACAAAATAAACAAAAAGGGAACACATGAAAAAGCAAGTGCAGGAAAGAAACAACATTACCTGATGCAAATTAAAGTAGCCAGAGAGACAAGGGAAACGTACAGCCTGAATCCATCACAGTATGGTTGATAAAAGTTCAGTAAAGTGACATTTGCCAAAAGGGTAAAACTTGTGCTCCTGCATTTCTTTTCCAGTTGCATAAACTATCTCAGAGGGGTCCATAAATTTATAAAGGCATGATAGGTACCTCAGGATCATATTCATTTTTCTGTTAAGTCTCCCGAATACCCCTGACTTTTGAACAAATTGCTGCACCCCAATGTTTAAATTGGTTTCCCAGATGCTATCGGCAACTTTCTGTATGATTGTTCATATTATTAACTTCTGTAATTGAAGAGCCATGCTTGTTACTAACTATGTGCTTCACTTAATGAAGTAGATCTATTTTTTCTGATTCAAGATTTATCATTTTAGGTTGCAAAATAAAGTTAAACAAAGTACCTTAGGACCTCCATTTTTGTTCCCAAATTTCTCGCTCTGTGACTTGTGACTTTTCAACACTCGAATAAGTTTTCTAACAGGCTCATTATTGTATTGTTAAATTCCTTCAACCTTCAGAGAGTTACATGCTTTAACACTGACAAAACATGGACATCTTTTGCAATGAACTGTATTTATTTTGGATTAGATCTTAGCTTGGATCCAATAAATGCTACCAAGATCCATATCATAGTTTACATGGTTACTCTAGGCTTAGTTCTACCTCTTTTTCTTTGGGAATAACCAAAGGAAAAGGAGAAAGTTCAGCACACCTCTTCACGAGTTTTGAGGGTATTAAATGAATATCTCGTAAATGAAATTATCTTCAAACCTAAATAAGGAAATACAAGAGAGCATTTCAGTGCCCACTTGGATAAGTTCTCATGCTTTTTCATTTTTACTTCATTGTTTAGGTTTTAATTTGACTGGTCCATTATTTTGTTAAGCATCAACCATCCAAAGGATGTACAGCAATGGTTATTAAATAGGGAATTTTAGTCCTTGACTGCTATAAACTCTATTGTCAGCTTTTGTTGAATAGTTTGTTTTATTAATCTCCAATCTTATGCTTAAATTAATAACAACTTGTGTGCTTGCTGCTTTTTCTTTTTTTCCTCCCTTCTGTTGCTCATGCTTTGGAGATTAAGACCCATTCCTTTGTGTTTCTTTACAAGCAGTCCAGTAAGGGGGCTTCTATTCCTGCATAAGTGCTATCTACAATATCAAAGCAATAAGCTAACCAAAAGACTAGTGCTCTAGCGCCTTTCAAGCCAGCTGTTTATGACAGCAATAGGACCCCTTGAGTGAACAAGGCCAACTAAGATGGGAGAACACAAACAAACCAAAGTTAACATGAGATAGTAAACCTGACCCTGAATTGCGTTTAGGAGTTGGTTCTCTTTTCGCGTTTTAATCTTCTCTTGATTTGAACGAATTTGAAGTCCGGCCAAGTTAACAAGCTTACTCACCAACGTACTAAAGGACCACCCTTCGAAAAATTGCATCTACTGATAATCCAAAAAAGAAAATTTCCATCTACTGAGAGAGAGAGAGAGAGAGGACCCAAAACTCAGCAAATTGTCACATTATACTAGACGTTATGATCCCCTTTTGTTACATCTGAACGCACGACCAAAAAATAGAGTCCAAAGATTCTAAACTGCATACCAGTAGGGGTGTCAACTGGTCGGGTTTACCCGGACCAGACCCGAACCAAACCGTATAGGGTCCAGATATGGTGATAAATTAATAATAAGACCCTATTAAGACTAGGGTCCGGACCTGAAGGTTCGATTAATATATAGACCCGGGTATAGTTTGTGAAAATTTATACCATACCCAGATCCGACCTGAGTTCTGATTAAGATCCACAATTTTTCAATGTAAAAATGATAAAAAATATGGTTTTACCGGGTATGGTCCAAGTCTGTTTCATGTAGTTCTTATCGTATGGTTTTCTTATAGTGGACCTGATTAGATATGGGTCCAGACCCGATACCATACCCGAAGACCAGGTCCAAGTCTGGTACCACCTGAGTCCGAACCAAACCTGACCCTTTGACACCCCTACCACATACCAGGAGTTAAATACCAAATTTTACCATGTTCTAGAAAATGTTTGAAACATGCCCATGCCCTAGCATTTGAACTCTCTCTCTCTCTCTCTCTCTCTCTCAACCAAATGTCAATTTAGCTGAAGGAACCCCATGTGAGGGATAAACTACAGTTTTCAAGCACTAGGACCACAAAATAAAAAGACTAAACAAAAGTGGGGGGACCCTTGACTGCCTTTATCAGAGGCATGTCGTTTTTTTGTACAAATTCCTTAGGTCCCAGACCAACCCAAGTATATACCTAGAACATGTTGAAGCAATAATATTCTTCTGTGTGGCTCTGAGATGAAGCCTGGCTTTTCTCTATCCAAAAAATGAAAACACCCCTAACGTTCCCCACGTTGTGGGGCCCTTCCTATTTCTCTCTACACTTGAGGACACCTCAGTTACAATACCTCGTGTCCACCCTCCCTGTACATTTTGTTGGCTGCAAAAGTAAACCATATGTTGGTAAACAGTGGCACAAGCATGGGATGCAAAATGTACCTTCACAGCTACAAACAAATTCTTACTGGGTGGATTTAGGGATCCTTTCGCATTCTCACACAGGCCATGTTTGCAGACCAAGGAAATGAATCACATGGGAAAGTCATCCCCTGATAAAGTTTTCATATGATTCACATGACAATGCTGGGGGTTCAGACGATGGCCCTTAATTGAGAGATGTGACATCTAGATTGAGACATGGAGCACCATAACATTTTCTTTTGTGGGCCCAACCAACATAAGACTATTACTTGCTACAGCCATCAATGACTGGCGAAGATTTTAGGACAACCGCTGGAGTTTTGTGTAAGGTAGGCTCCTGTTGGTTGTGCTAGATGCAGACAGTTGCAAGCAATCATAAAAGTTTAATTACATTCCCACAGCACGTGTGTGCTTGCAGCATGCAAATTTTCCTGCACAGCTCTTTATTTCTATCAAGTGAAGATAAGGATATGCATGTTCTTCGTTCTTCTATAGCAAGCTAGTGCCCCAGTTTGTTTGTCAAATTGTAGGATTTTATTCATTCATTTTATGTGCTTATTAGTATCTTCTTATTATTCAATTTCCTATCAGTAGCAAGCTATTAATCATTTACTGTTTCTCCTGCAGAACATTATCCTCACAACATTAGCATTGAATTTCTATCTAACTAAACAGTTAGAACTCTGGGACTATCTAAAATTAGGTTTTCATAGTTCCATAAGTTTCAAAAGCTGATTCCATGATTCAAAGACAGGCATTAGTCTTTATGTTTCCACGAATCTGAAGAACTAATTGCATTATATAGTTTCATGCACTAATATTTAGGTTTCACAGAGCCTCAATCAAGATGACCGACAATGAAGCATAAGCATGAAGTTCTATATCCAGTTTCGCTAGAATTGATTGAAAAATAGAAGAAAGGTAAGCCCATATGATATGAAACTCAGCATCTCAAAGGGTTTTGGGAGTTGTACACGAGTGTGCTAGCAAACAACATATATCGTGCTGCCAATATCAATTCAAGCCTCCCCATCATGCAAAACCCCAAAAAATTAGTTCCAACAAAACGGAACCCTATAAAATAGGTGGGGGAGCTAGTTTTGGGTTTTCAAAGTGGCCGTTCCTAATATTAGCTAGAGGTGAGGTCCGTCCAGTGATAAACATGCGAGGGGAAGCAGGAAAAACAAACGTGTGTCTGTGTGTGCATGCGTATGGAAACAAAATACATAAACCCTCATATGTTTTTTATTTTTAAATTTTTTTGAGTCTTCAACACTTATTTCAATAATTAAATATCTGATTTGAAATATGGATGAATATTAAAGCATAAACCCCATGCCTGTTCGAGTGAATGCAACGACATTCCCTAATATTATGAAAAGAATAGCTAAGAATTCCAAAAGAAGATGCTATTTTTTTTAGAGAAAAATATTGTTTCACTTCATTTCAGATAGGAAGTATTACAACATCGAGTGACGAGATGTCACTCATAGACCGCAAGTCTTGCAAGAATGGAACATTCAGGTCAGCCCATTTAAATTTACAGTGAATAAGTTCTTGAAGTGCAGCTTTAACAATGATGATGTGACGGTGGCTGTCATCCATGTGCACTCTATTGTTCCGCTGAACCCTTATGAGATGCCTGATGTCAATTTTGTGAAACAATTTTAGAAAGATATTTTGACACGAAAACATAGACACAAAAAATATAAAAATCGGCTCATACGAGTGGTGGAGTCCGGGTCGATCTTAGGGAACGGAAGATACTTCGCATTCAAACACGCAACTAAACTACGCTTTATTGCCAAAAATAAAAAAATACAGGAAAATAAACTACTTAACTATTACATCAAATTTTACCCTACGCAGAGGGTTTAAAATGATTTTATTACAAACCTAAAGTTAAATGAAAATTAAATTCCTAATTCTAAAAGAAAAGCAAAAAATGTCTTATGCACTCGTGCCTCGTGTCACGCACCACTACGTGTCTCACTCGCTTGCCTTCACTCCACGCTATCCTACAAAACACGAACACACAATCAACGAAAAACAAAAAACTAGCACTATGCTAAAAATGTAAAATACGCAAAAAAATATGTGAAATAAAAGACATGCAAAACGTGAAAATCAAAAATACCTAAAATGCATAAAATACGATGCCTAGATTAAAAATACCTAAAATGCAATGCTGTGAAATGGATTTGGGTGCAAAAATTAAAGGAGTTGCGAAATAGAGAAGTGCCATGGAGTACCGTGAAATAGATTTTAAAAAGTGTTGTAAAATAGGCTTTAAAAAAAAATTGTGAAGTAAATTTAAAACCTGCCATGAACTGAAGTTAAAAACTGTCGTGAAATAAAAGGAAGAACCGTGAAAAGTATTTCACGGCAACAACAGACGAAGCACGACCTCATGGCAGATGAGGTCGGCTTCCATGGCAGGAGATGCGTGAGCTGCCAGAGTGAAGAAAGGGAATTGTCGTAAAGTGTAGCAGACGCTGGAAATGAGGTTCAAGTGCCAGATAAATCGAACAATGAAAATCAGGTTGCTGAATAATTCAAAGATCGTGAACTATGCTGCCGTGAAAAAGGCTTTCACGATAATTGCAGAAATTCAAATTCTCAGTGAAAAACATGCATTCACGATTGAACTTCTGGCAGATCTGAGGATCATGATGGAAGGAACATGCAATTCGGTAGAACTAGGACGAATCTGACAAATGTAGAGGAGTCTGACCGATCTAACGCATCCGGCAGACAAAAGAGATTTCACGATAAAATCCACCAAATGCAATTTTCTGATTTCACAGCAAATCAGATCCGATGTTGGATCTGATTTAAACTTACTGCAGCAAGAGATTCATAGCAGTGCATCGAAATTCGACAGATGCAGATGATGAACAGATATGCAATACAATGATGAAGATGATGGAATAAAAAAAACAATGCAAATAATAATAATAAAAAAAATAGAGAATGAGATGGAGATCGATGATGCACGAACATAAAAATGATGGAGATAAAAAAATATGCAAAAGAAATAGGAATTGCAGAATCGAAATGCACAAAATGTAGATTAAACAAATGGAATATAGTGATTTTTTTTTTCATTTTAAACTATACAAATCAACTATCCTAAAACGCAGAATGAAGAGAAGAGGTACGAAGGAGAAGAAGAGGAAGAAGAAAGAGATGGAAGAAGAAATTCTTACTATTTTGGACTGGGTTGAGGAGAGAGTGGCCGCTCCTTTGCTTCGATGACGCCTATTGAGGAGAGATCCACTGGTGAAAGAGGGGTTGAGAGAAAGAATAGGGGGAAGAAGAAGGGAGAAGGAGAGCCGGTGGAAGAGAGGGTTTGAAAAGAAGAAGGGGCTATGTTTTTGCAAAAGAGGACCCCTCTCTCAATCCCATATGTGAGCTTTTAAACCCCTTTTTAGGGTAATTTAGTAGTTTTTTTCCAAAAAACCACTAATTATTTCCAAAAATTCCAAACGAGGCTCCTCCAGAGAACTATTTTCTCTAATGCACTAAATCCTACTATATTTAACAAAACTAAAGCTATAATTATTTCTAAAAACTTTTGCCTCTTTATTTTTCTAACTTAATCTTCTAAATTAATTGCAAGTGACAAACTTCGAACTAAACTTGTTATTCATGCATTTTCCACATTTTATCTTTTTCGCATGTTTTCTCGAAACTAACACTAAACTCAGGATTTTAATGTGATTTCCTACTGGATCATGCATAATTTAATATGAATTAAATGCTAAAATGTATGCATGATCCAGTAGAATAAGAATAAAACACCACCAACTGAAGATGAATTTTCGTCCTTGAGTTTGGAGATGTGAGCCAATTAGGACATCTCTCAGATTGTTTGGCATACACCACAAGAAAAATGCCAATTAGCGACGGATATTAGCGATGGATTTTTCCCGTCGCCACTTTGCGACGGATGTAGCGACGGAAACTATTTTGTTGCTAAGATTTGTAATATTGACGGATGTAGCGATGGAAAAATGTTTGTCGCTACATCCGTCGCTAAGTAGCGGTGGATTAGCGACAACCCATTTTTGTTGCAACACATGCAAGGATTAGCGACGGATAGTTTTTTGTCGCTACTTAGCGACGAAATTAGCGACAGAAATATTTTGTCGCTAAGGGGTCATATAAATTTACGATGGAGTTGCGACGAAATTAAGCCGTCACCAAATCTGTCGCTACTTTTTTGCGTAAATCCCTAATCGAAGCCCCTTTTCCTCTTTCCTGTTTCATCTCTCCCGCCCGGCCGACGCCATCCTCCATCGCCCGACGCACTCTTACGCCATCCTCCATTGCTCGTCTCTCCCCAGTCTGCCACCCGGCCTGGCACCCCTCGGTCCACCGCCTGTTGCCCCCCATTCCGCCCGGCCTGTCTTCCCCCATTCCGTCGCCCGACGCACTCCCCGGCCCACAGGCCACCGCCCATCGCTCCCCGTTCCGCCGCCCGGCCTATCACCCCCCCCCCCCCCCCCCGTTCGTCGCCCCCACACCCCCTGTAGGTAAATCCTAGTTTTTTTTACCTGCGGCAGGGGGGCGCCTGCCATGCGTTTCGTTTTTTTTTCGGCAGGGGGTCGACGCCCCTGCCTAGTTTGTTTTTTTCGGCTGGGGGGGGAGCGACCCACTGCCACTTTTTTTTTTCAGGCAGGGGGTCGACCCCTGCCTCGTTTGTTTTTTTTTTTCGGCAGGGGGGGGCGACCCCCTGCCGCGTTTTATTTTTTATGGAAGGGAGTCAACCCCCCTGCCTCGTTGTTTAATTATTCTGGCAGGGGATCGACCCCCCTGCCTCGTTTTATTCGGGCAGGGGGTCGCCTCCACCCCTTCCCTTTTTGGCAAGGGGTCACCCTCTTGCCACTCATTTTTTTCCCCGGTAGGGGGTCAACCACCCTGCTTTGTTGCCACTTTTTTTTCTGGCAGGGGGCGACCCTGCATCGTTTTTTTATTCCGACAAGGGGTCACCCCCGTGCCTCATTTTTTTATTCGGGCAGGGGGTCGCCCCCTGCCTCGTTTGTTTTTTCCGGCAGGGGGGGAGACCCCCTGCCATGTTTTGTTTTTTCTGGCAAAGGGGGCGACCCCCTGCCGCATTTTGTTTTTTCCGGTAGGGGGTCGACCCCTTTGCCTCGTTGTTTAATTATTCGAGCAGGGGGTCACCCCCTGCTTTTTCGGCAGGGGGGTGCCCTCCTGCCACTCATTTTTTTCCAGGTGGGGGTCGACCCCCCTGCCTCGTTGCCACTTTTTTTTTTCAGAAGGGGAGGCGGCCCTTGCATGGTTTTTTTTTTTTTCCGGCAAGGGGTCGCCCCTGTGCCTCATTTTTTTATTCGGGTAGGGGGTCGCCCCCTGCCTCTTTTTTTTTCCGGCAGGGGAGCGACCCCTGCCTCGTTTGTTTTTTCCGACAGGGGTCGCCCTCATGCCTCATTTTTTTATTCGGGTAGGGGGTCGCCCCCTTTCTTTTTCGGCAAGGGGGCGACCTTGCCTCATTTTTTTTTCTAGCAGGGAGTGACTTCATTTTAACAAGTGTCTCTTGCAGATTTCTCAACGGAACCCGCTTGTGCCCCGCCACCCGTATTAAGTAAGTGACAAAAACAATGCAAATTGGGTAAATACCCGTGGTGAGTAAGTGATGCAAGCGCATCACATGTTATTTAATTTATTAGATGCAACACTTTACTGTTCACACACTCACTTAGTTGTTGATATCTAGGATTGCTTTGTTGGAGATTGAAGATCATGCTGAGCATAATTTTAATGTACGAGAATAGAAGTGTTCCTATTTTTTGAGTACGGATTCCATGCTAGGCATGATAGTAGTTAGCGAGATATTGAAGTGTGTTTGCTGCAGGTATATGTTTGACATTTTTTTTATATTAATGATTTTCATGTATTGCAATGTTTGATGTGATTGTATTCATGCTTGCATGTAGTTACTTTCAATTTAATTATGACTTTCATATGAAATTGTATAATGAAAGTATGCTTCAAATTAATGTATCGTGTTATGAATAGTTTGCACATGAAAATATTAAGTTATTAATGCATGCATCATAATTCTTGTGATTGTATGACATTATATATTGCATGATAAATTTGATATTTTTTTCATCATAGCATTCTGATGGTTCTCTTTTAACTGGTTAGGATACATTTTGTAACATCATACAACAAAATGACTGCAAACCATGAATGAATGTACCGTAGGATAGTTGACAATGAGTTATCGCATGAATATATGGATGGTGTTGAAAGTTTTATTGAATTTGCAACAGTACAGTGGATCCCACAGGTCGGATTAGGTGTCCCTGCAAGATTTGTAAGAATAATCAATTTGTAGAACCTCATGGCATTAGACATCACCTATACAGGAAGGGTTTTGTGAGTGATTATCAGAATTGGACGTTTCATAGAGAAGAATTTAGAAACAATTTTGATGCACGGGTGAATGTGGTGCACGATAATCCATATATGAATTTGATATTTGATGTCGCAGGAACAAAACTCGGTTCTGCTATGGGTCCTAGTGATGTAAGAACTGCAGTAGATGAAGAATCACCAAATGATGCAGCTAGTAGATTTTATAATTTACTTAGAGATGCTGATGATTCACTTTGGAACGGTTGCAAGAGTCACATTATCTTGTCTGCAGTTCTTTAACTAATGAATTTGAAGTCTGAGTATAATTTGAGTCAATCATGTTTTGACCGCTTGTGCATGATTGTGAAGAGTATGTTGCCCAATGATGAGAAATTGCCACAAAATTTTTATCGTGCAAAAGTTATGGTCAACGCTCTAGGTATGGGGTATAAAAAGATAGATGCTTGTCCAAATTACTGCATGTTGTATTTCAAGGATCAAGAAAATAACATATCATGCCTGTCATGTGGGCATCCTCGATTCAAGCCAAAGACAAGAGACAATGGTAGCACGAGATCAAAATAAGTTTCATACAAGTTGCTCCGCTACTTTCCTATCACTCCTACATTGCAATGATTGTATATGTCTTTAAGGACAGCTAAACACATGATATGACATGCAAATAAAGTTTGACATAATGAAGACAAGATTACGCATCCTGTTGACGCCAAAGCTTGGAAGCACTTTGATTGTACTCATCAGAACTTTGCAATGGAAGTGAAAAATGTTAGACTCGGTCTATATACAAATGAATTTAATCCATTTGAGGGTAGATCAACTCCATACTCATGCTGGCTAGTATTTGTAACTCCATACAACCTTCCACCAAGTTGTGTATGAAGCGTCCAAATCTTTTCTTGTCTCTATTGATCCCTGGTTCGACCTCACCTGACCAAAATCTTGATGTATATTTAAGGCCATTGATTGATGAACTAAAAGTATTGTGGGATGACGGTGTTACCATGTATGATGCCCACAAAAAATAAAATTTCAATATGAAGGTCGTTGTTCTATGGACAATCAGTGACTTCTCTGCATATGGTACGTTATCTGGTTGGAGCTCACATGGGAGGTTGGCATGTCCGTACTGCATGGAGGATACAAAAACTTTTAGATTGACACATAGAAGGAAGCCTTGCTGGTTTGAGTGTCATCGTTGATTTCTACCCAGCGACCATCCGTTACGATGACAAAGGAATGTGTTTCAAGCAGGCACAACTAAAATGGAAGGTCCACCTACAAGATTGTCTGGCATAGAGATTTTAAGAAGATTGCGATACTTTCTAGATGTATTAACAGATGCCCGTAGTCCGACGCCCTTCCTTGGATTTGGGAAGGATCACAATTGGACAAAGAAATCTATTTTTTGCGAACTACCATATTGGCCGACCCTATTGATACGACATAATTTGGATGTGATGCATGTGGAGAAAAATGTGTTTGATAATGTGTTTAATACAGTAATGAATGTTAAAGGGAAAACAAATGATAATCCGAAGGCCCGTATGGATTTAAAAGTAATATGTAAAAGACCAAAATTGGAACTCAAAGAGTATATTGACAAAGTACTTAAACCAAAGGCAAGGTACGTGCTTGTACCTGATCAAATAAAGCAGGTATGTCAATGGTTGAGGCAGTTGAGATTTCCAGATGGATATATCTCTAACATTGCTCGGGCTGTGAAGATTGACGATGGACAGTTATATGGGTTGAAGAATCATGTTTGTCATATCTTTATGCAACGATTGATACCCCTAGCATTCCATGATATGTTAGACAAACCTATATAGAGGGTATTGTCTGAGTTGAGTGGATTTTTTAAAAAATTGTGTGCATCGGAAGTCTCAGTATCTGATGTAAAGAATCTCGAGGACTCTGTCATCACTATTGTTTGTATGCTAAAAAAGATTTTTTCGCCAGCATTTTTTGATGTTATGGAACATTTGATCATATATTTGTCATATGAACTAAGGGTTGGTGGTCCTGTGCAATATCGGTGGATGTACCCATTTGAAAGGTAAATGTTTTCTTATATTTGTCTCTTCAATGACAGATATTTCAAATTTGAAATGTATATTTTTGACAGATGCATGTTTGACCTCAAAAAAAAGGTTTGTAATAAAGCAAGAGTAGAAGGCTCTATTTATGAGGCGTACACTTTAGAAGAGATTTCAAATTTCTCATCTATGTACTTTGAACCTCACATTCCACCATGTTACACATGCTCGCCTCGTAACGATGATGGAGAACAAGTAACTGTAGCTGACAAACTGTCGATAGTTTAACCACTTGGGCATGCATTTGGTAGTTGCCGATCAAGACTCTTGACAGATCGAGAGCAAGACACAACACACATCTATATTCTTTTTAATTGCTCAGCGATCGACCCATAAATCGAGTAAGTATATGTAGACGCAACACAATTTTAAATCCTTTTATGTGCTATATGTGCATACATGGTTCAGTAATTTAAGTATTTGTGGTTTGCAGACGATTTGATATGGGGTTGCGAAGAAAAGTTTCACATCTCAATGATGCAGAAGTACAAAAAGAATGTGAAACTAATTTTGTGAAGTGGTTGAAAGAGTTGGTAAGGATGCTTACATAAATTGTGTACTTGTAAACAACACTAAGTTACTTAATTGGTCGTGATCACAATCATTGTTTATGTTTGTGTGTTGGTTCGCCATGGTGTTGTTAAAGATCAAGGAATATGTGATTTACAAAATGGTCTAACCAAAGTTGTGCAATGTTACAATAGGTACATCGTAAATGGTTATCGATTCCATACAAAAGACTACGATATAAACAAATCAATGATGAATAGTGGCATGTGTGTCAAGGGTAGCAGCTACGGTGAAAATGAACATGATTACTACGGTATTATAGAGGAAATAATGAAGTTGACTTACTTAGGCATAAATAATAGGGTAACTTTATTCAAGTATCATTGGTTTGATCCAACTGCAACAAGAGTCGACAAAGCCTCATGCATTGTGGAAGTGAATCATAAATCAAGGTTTGGAACATATGAACCATTCATATTAGCCTCGCAAGATCAACAAGTTTATTATACTTCATATCCGAGTACAAAAAAGTCAGATAGAAATGAATGGTGGGCAGATTGCAAGGTGAAGTCCAAACTATACCCTGAGTATGATCAGTTACAAGAAGACAAGTTAATTGAAGAGAGTGATTACTATCAATCAGATGATATCTATGACTTCTCTTATGGTCACGATGTTGCGCATGATATGCATGTCATATCAACATTGATCGATGAAACATTTATAGAAGAATGTGATCTAAATGATATACCAAGTGGATGAGCAAACAATGAAGAAGAAGATGGAGAAGAAGAAGATCATGAAGAAGATGAAAAAGAATATGAAAGTCAAACAAGTGATGAGAAAGAATTCTTGAGCTAGTGAGCAAAATCTTGTAATACAAACCTCTAATTGAATGTATTACAATGTTTTTAATGTATTGCAATACTTGATGTGAATTATTTGAATGTATAGAAATATACACATGAGCACGATAGAATAACATATACAGTGTTTTTACTGCCTTAGAACACATATGAGCATGATAGACTCACATATATAATTTTTTTACTGCCTTCGAACGCATATGAGCATGATAGAATCACATATAAGTTTTTTTACTGCCTTTAGAATACATATGAGCATGATTGAATCACATATGCAGTTTTTTTACTGCCTTAGAACACACATGAGCATGGCATAATCACATATACATTTTTTTGCTTGCCTTAGAACACATATGAGCATGATAGAATCACATATACATTTTTTTGCCTGTCTTAGAACACATATGAGCATGATAGAATCACATAAGTTTTTTTATTGCCTTTAGAATACATATGAGCACAATTGAATCACATATACAACTTTTTTTACTGCCTTAAAGCACATATGAGCATGAAAGAATCACATATACAGTTTTTTTGACTTCCTTAGAACACATATGAGCATGATATAATCACATATACAGTTTTGCCTGCTTTGGAATACATGTGAGCATGATAGAATCACATATACAGTTTTTTTACTGCCTTAGAGCATATATGAGCATGGTAGAATCACATATACAGTTTTTTTGACTGCCTTAAAACACATATGAGCATGATATAATCACATATATAGTTTTTTGCCTGCTTTAGAATACATGTAAGCATGATAAAATCACGTATATAGTTTTTTGACTGCCTTAGAGCACATAAGAGCATGATAGAATCACATAGAAAGTTTTTTTGACTGCCTTAGAACACATATGAGCATGATATAATCACATATTCAGTTTTTTGTCTGCCTTAGAACACATATGAGCATGATAGAATCACATATAAAGTTTTTTGACTGCCTTAGAGCATATATGAGCATGGTAGAATCACATATACAGCTTTTTTGACTGCTTTAGAACACATATGAGCATGATATAATCACATATACAGTTTTTTGCCTGCCTTAGAACACATATGAGCATGATATAATCACATAAATTTTTTTTTACCTGCTTTAGAGCATATATGAGCATGATAGAATCACATATAAAATTTTTTTTACTGCCTTAGAACACATATAAGCATGATATAATCACATATTCAGTTTTTTGACTGCCTTATAACACATATGAGCATGATATAATCACATATACAGTTTTTTGCCTGCCTTAGAGCACATATGAACATGGTAGAATCACATATAGAGTTTTTCTAACTGCAATAGAACACATATGAGCATGATATAATCACATATAGAGTTTTTTTACTGCCTTAGAACACATATCATTCATGATAGAATCACATATAGTGTTTGAATTATTTTAATATATTTTGTTTATCAATACTGACCTTTCTTTTCTTGTGTAGGTTGCTGACGATAATCAGCGTAGTAGAGTTGAAGGGACAAATCAAGGCAATGAACAAGAAGACGCACAAAATCTTGGCGATGATTAGATTAATATGTTGAATTTGTTCTACTTTCTGTTTGTTTCGAAAATGTAAATGTTGAATTGTAAATAATTAAAACTTGCAAATTTTAAAGTGGAACCATTAATTGCTTTAGTTGTTGAGAAACTATGTTTTGATGATACATAATATGATATATTGTCATACATGATAAGTATGATATGCCTTTATGAATATGTTATATTATGACTGGATATGATATGTCATGCATTTAACGAGTATTTAATGCAAGGTTATTTCACCTAAGAAGAATGGAGACAACCTGATCAAGTACAACTATTTGATGCAATCATACTTTTTGAAGAAAAAGCTTGATGGGCCATACATTCATAAAGATTATCCAAGAAGATCAGCTACTTCAAGATGAAGACATTTTTCTTCTTTAGAGTCATATGTAACAGAACCTTCAGAAGCATGCATATTTCATATTACATTATATGATTTAAATATCATACAAGCCATCTATTTACAAAAATCAAAGCTTTCATAAAAGGATACGATATTTCAAAAACACCTTTTTAAAACAAATCTTTGTACTTTCGTACAAGCATTTATAAAAAAGACATTTTGACAAGATATAATAGCTCATGATTTCAAAAGCATTAATTGTACCTTCTAACAAGCATTTATGAAAAAGACAACTTGAAAAGATATAAAAGCTAATGATTTCAAATATGAAAGAAAAAGACAAAATGAATTAACTCATAATACACAATCATTTATCTTGAATTGACGATTTGAGAAAACAAATAATTTTTATATACAAAACTACTTATTGTTTAAACAAGACAATTAAGTTTGGAGAAGACTTTTTATTTATTTAATATACACTCAAGAATGTTGACTTATACTTAAAGCCATCATTCTTTCTGTAAACATTAAATGTCACCTCAAAAAGCATTTGAGAAATGACCATTTATTTATTTAATAATAAAAATCCACACTCAAGAATGTCAACTTATATTTAAAGTCATCATTCTTTCTGTAAACATTAAATAAAGCATTTGAAAAATGACCATTTATAAATAAAGTACTTAACAAGCATTTATTGTACTTACATACATTTAACCAAAGAAGTGACAATTTGTAAGAAAACTATTAATATACTATAAATCATTAAATTCAGTAAAGACAAAAATTTCACTTCAACGTTCAATGCACTACAAAGCATTTATTTTGAGAAAAGACTCATTACAAATTAAATATCATTTTTAATTACACCAACGTATAGTGTACCTCAAATAGTTAATTTATGAATGACGACTTTTTGAAAAAGCAATATAGTACACATATCATTTCACACAAAGTTGTTTTTGAGATGACCTGACACCTCATATCTCAAAAGGATAATTATTTCAAAAAGCAATGACTATTTTCTTAAGACTATATATATACAAACAAAATAGTATTTCACAAGACAATGTGAGCTTTCAAAGAGAAAAACTCGTATTCGATATTCTGAAAAAGAGTTTAGAAAAAGAAAGAGAAAAGGATAAGAAAAGCTCTTTGACAAAAGAATCAACTGTGTGTGAAAAAAAAGAACATTCTGTTCCTATGAGAGATTATTCTATCCATTTTTCAAAGAGAGAACATTCTGAGAATCTTCATACGTGCATTCATATCATTCTGAAGGTTCTTTAGGAAAGTGTTGTAACTTTCTGTTATCTTGTGTTTCCCTTCTCTATTGAGAGAAGTAGACCTCTGTGAAAGAGGGTGTTTCCCTTCTATGTTGACAGAAGTAGACCTCTGTGAAAGAGGGTGTTTCCCTTCTCTGTATTGAGAAGTAGACCTCTGGGAAAGAGGGTGTTTTCCCTTCTCTGTTGAGAGAAGTATACCTCTGTGAAAGAGGGTGTTTTCCTTCTCTGTTGAGAGAAGTAGACCTCTGAGGAAGAGGGTGTTGTACTATTTATCCCATAACATGGATTTTATAGTGAAAGGCTCAAGTGTTTTACTTGGGGACTGGATGTAGGTCAGTAACTCGACCGAACCAGTATAAATCATGTGTTTATTGTGTTGTGCCTTATTGTCTTTAATTTTATTTTATCGATCTATATCATATTTCACTATTCACCCCCCTTCTAGTGGAATTTCATTTGGTATCAGAGCAGGTTTTTCTGGTTTCGACATAATAAGTCTTCCAACACCAATGGAATCAACATCTTATGCTCGTGACATTGAAGGTCAACACGCATCTCGCCCTCCTTGCTTCAATGGCACCAACTACGGATATTGGAAATGCAGGATGGCCATATTCCTAAAATCTATAGACTTTGCTGTATGGAAAATTGTTGAATGTCCATACACATCTTCATCTTCAGACTATAGCTTATGGTCTGATGAAGAAAAGAAGATGGCTAATCTAAATGCAAAGGCTATGAATGCTTTGTATTGTGCCATTGATCAAAATGAATTTAACAAAATATCAGTTTGTGAATCTGCATATGATATTTGGCACTCTCTGGAGGTTATTCATGAAGGAACTAACAGAGTAAAAGAAGCTAAGATCTCATCTCTGGTTCGAAAATATGAGCTATTCAAAATGAATAAAGATGAGCTCATCATAGAGATGTTTACCAGATTCACCAACATCACCAACGATCTTAAATCTCTGTGAGAAACCTATTCCCAGACCGATAAGGTGAAAAAGATCTTGAGATCACTTACAACTGATTGGGAGAAAAAGACCACAACTATTGAAGAAGCTTAAGATTTATCCAAGCTTACTCTGGATGACTTAATAGGCAATCATATGGCCTATGAAGTTCATATGAAGGAAAGAAGGGAAAAGAAACAACCTACGAAGAAAAATCTAGCCTTCTCAGCCATTTCTGAGAATGAGGACTCAGAAAAGGAATCTGAAATTGCGCTGCTTACTCGAAAATTTCAGCGCTTCATGAGAAAGAACAGGCTATCAAATAAGCATAAGGAAAAGAAAGATTCTAAGGAAGATACCATGTGTTATCAATGTAATAAGCCAGGTCACATGAGACGTGACTGTCCTCTTCTAAAAAGAAAATCCAAAATCGAGGAACCAAAGAAAATGTTCTTCAAGAAAAAGGCTCTACATGCTCAATGAGATGATTCAAAACCATCCACCAGTAAAGAGTCAAGTGATGATGAAGCCGAAACTGCAAATATGTACTTCATGGCTGAAGAAAGCTCTGTAAGTGAATCTTTTGATTTCTCTTTTGATGAACTTCTAAATGCATTTCAAGAACTCTTTGAAGAATCTAGGAAAACGATTCTAAAAAACAAAATTTTAAATTCAGAAAATTTAGAGCTTTCCCAGAAAAATGAAAAACTCAGTATTGAAAATTCTGAGTTGAAAAAGAAAAATTTTGTTCTTACTTCTGAAAGCAGTTCTACTAGTTCCAAGACTAAAAATCTTCAAGTAAAAATTTCAGAATTAAAAAGCAAAACTGAAAACCTTATGAAAACGGTTTTCAAGTTTACCAAAGGGAAAGAGAACCTGGACAAACTCTTATCCTCTCAATTTTTTTTTTTACAAGAATGGTATTGGTTACTCTCATCTAAATAAACCTTCTTGTATGAATCAAAGGACTACATTTGTCAAAGGTTCTACTGAGCCTAAGCAGGAGTATTACAACTTCAATTTTAATACCATGTACTCTTCTAAATCTGTAGACAAGCCCAAATCAAAATAGATATGGGTTCTAAAGTCTAACAAAAAGGGACCCGATCGGGTACCAAAAAGAAGTTTTACTTGATCTTTTGCAGGCTCTAAAAAAGAAGAACTAATGGATATTAGACAGTGGATGTTCAAAGCATATGACAGGACATCCAGATCTTTTTGTTGTTCTTCATCATAAAGAAGGAGGAACTGTCACCTTTGGAGATAACAACAAAGGATTAATAATTGGGATTGGAAACATTGGTAACATTGATAAACCTCTTATTAAAGACGTTCTCCTTGTTAAAGGTTTAAAACATAACCTCTTAAGTATAAGTCAAATGTGTGACACAGGTTATAACGTTAGCTTCAAACATGATGCATGCCTCATAGCAGACACTAACAAAAATATTATTTTAAAAGGTATAAGAAAAAATAATATATATGAATTATACCTAGAGAATATTACTGAACACTGTCTTATAGCTAATAACGACTCTCAAAATTTATGGCATATGAGAATGTGACATGTTAACTCTAAATATATGTCTAAATTAGCTAAGAACAACTTGGTACATGGGTTACCTAAAATTTCATTTAAAAGGGACTATTTTTGTGATGCTTGTCAATTAGGAAAATTGTCAAAATCATCTTTCAAATAAAAAAATATTGTGTCAAGTAAAAGACCTTTAGAGCTTCTCCACCTGGATCTTTTTGATCCTTCTAGGGTAGCTAGTCTTAATCATAATAAATATGCTTTTGTCATTGTAGATGATTACTCAAGATTTACTTGGGTAATATTTTTGAAAAATAAAAGTGATACATTTTGTGAATTTGAAATTTTATGTAAAAAGATGCAAAATGAAAAATCTTCTACAATTATCGAAATTCGTAGTGACCATGGAGGAGAATTTGATAATGATCTTTTTGTAAATTTTTGTAACTTGCATGGTATCTCTCATAACTTTGCCTTTCCTAGAGTTGCACCTCAAAATGGTGTAGTAGAAAGAAATAATAGAGCCCTTCAAGAATCTGCTAGAACTATGCTCCAACATAATAATCTTGCTAAATATTTTTGGGCTGAAGCTGTTAACACTGCATGCTATATCTCAAATAGAGTTCTTATCAGGCCCTTATTGAATAAAACTCCTTATGAACTATTCTATGACAGAACTCCAAGAATAGACTACTTCATAGTCTTTGGGTGTAAATGTTTTATCCTTAACTCAAAAGATAGCCTTGATAAATTTGATGCTAAATCTGTTGAAGGTATACTCTTAGGATATTCAAGTCATAGTAAAGCATATAGAGCTTTTAATAAGAGTACTAACACTATTGAAGAATCTATGCATGTCAGTTTTTATGAATCTATTGATCAATCTGTTCATAAGCAGACTAACGATGATGATCTTGAAAGTACAGATTTTTTCTTAGATAACACAGTTAAACCTAATGAAGATGATCATCAAAGAACATTTGTTGAAATCAGAGATCATCCTCAAAAGCAGATTTTGGGAGACCTGACTAAGGGGGTTCAAACTAGAGCTCAGCTGAAACGTATTGCAAATATGGTGTTCATTTCTTAACTTGAACCAAAAAAGATTGATGAAGCCATCATTGACGAGTTCTGGATGCTAGCCATGACTAAAGAACTGAATCAGTTACAAAGAAATGATGTATGGGATCTTGTACCAAGACCAAAAGATAATCAAATCATTAGGACAAGATGGATCTTCAGAAACAAGCTGGATGAAACAAGTAATATTATAAGAAACAAGGCAAGGCTAGTGGCTCAAGGATACAATCAGGAGGAAGGTATTGATTTTGATGAAACATTTGTTTCTGTTGCTAGACTTGAATCTATAAGAATGTTTTTGGCATATGCAAGCTATATGGATTTCAAACTATACCAAATGGATGTTAAAAGTGTTTTTTTTAATGGTTTTATAAATGAAGAAGTTTATGTAAAACAACCTCCAGGTTTTGAAAATAAACAATTTCATGATCATGTTTTCAAACTAAAACGTGCTTTATATGGTTTAAAACAAGCACCTCGTGCTTGGTATGATAGGCTTAAAACTTTTCTATTAAAAACCAGATTTTCTGTAGGCAAAGAAGATTCAACTTTATTTGTAAAAATAGTGGATGATCATACATTAATCGTTCAAATATATGTGGACGATATCATCTTTGGATCTACTAATAATAGTCTATGTGAAGATTTTTCTAAGTCCATGCAGAAAGAATTTGAAATGAGTATGATGGGAGAACTCACCTACTTTCTTGGACTGCATATTAAGCAAACCAAGGATGGAGTCTTCATCAATCAGTCTAAATATGCTCATGAACTTCTGAAGAGGTTCAACATGAACTCATTTGCTTCAAAGAATACCCCTATGAGCACAACTACTGTATTGGACAAAGATAAAGATGGTAAGACTGTTGATACAAAGTTATTCAGAGGTATGATAGGATCACTACTTTATTTAACTGCTAGCCATCCAGATATCATGTTCAGTGTTTGCTTGTGTGCTAGATATCAATCAAATCCAAAGGAATCACATCTTAAAGTTGTAAAAAGAATAATGAGATATCTAAAAGGAACAATTGATTTTGGTTTATTTTATTCAAAATCATCTATATTTGATTTAATCTCATACAGTGATGCTGACTTTGCTGGAAGTAAATCTGAGAGAAAAAGCACAAGTGGAACATGTCATATGCTAGGGCACTCACTAGTTTCATGGTTCAGTAAGAAACAAAATTGCGTATCATTATCAACTACTGAAGCTGAATATATAGCTGCAAGCCTAGCATGTACACAAGTCATCTGGATGAAACAGACATTAAAAGATTTTGGTTTAAAATTTGAAAATACAACTAATTTGTGTGATAATACAAGTGCTATAAATTTGTCTAAAAATCCTATTCTTTACTCACGTACAAAGCACATTCAAATTTGACACCACTTTTTAAGAGAACAAGTCTTAAACAACATAATAAAACTGGAATTTATACCCACTAATAAACAATTAGCAGATATTTTCACTAAACCTTTAAAAAATGAAGACTTTATACGAATTAGAAGAGAATTAGGAATCTGTAAACTAAGTGACTTATAATTAATCACACTTATTTGTCGTTTTAATTAGATAAAACTTTACAATATCGTATGGTTTTTTTTTGTTGTTTATCATTTTTTTGAATCCGATTCCTTCTTGTCGATTTTTATTTTTATCTTTCATCCATTTTTATCATTTTTACTTTTCGTGTCTCATTGTCTCTTTTACCTCTTCTTTAAAGTCAAAAATAGTCATTCACATATTCACGTACATTCACAAAAACCACAAACTTTTTAATATAAAACAAATGCTTTATGTCACTCTTTTATTTCAATATGTCATATCTTTTAAAGTACACATCACATAATGACCTATCTCCTTTCACGCCTATCCATAAAAACTACTTTTACATAAGCAATCATAACTCTTCTCTCTTAAGTCTCTCTTGTCTCTTTCTCAAAGCATCCCTTACGAATATTGAATCTATCTTCTTTAAGTAAAATCATTTTTTTTATATATCAACTTGTTGTTTGTCTTATTAGGCCATTATTCAATCTTCTATCTCACATGATATTACTTTATAACATTCTTACACACATCCCTTTTCACGATATCTTTTTTTCTTATTCCAAGGCTCTTCATATCTCATCACCTCTTTAATGGAAATCTTCAAAATCCGTGGGTCATCATTTACATCGTGCAACACACTTCCTTGTTTCTATTCATCTCTCCTCTTTTGACCATCCGTTTTCAATCACACATAATAATTCCAAAGAGCACTCCATACTCAAACCATGACTACTCTCTCAATACAATGGACTCTCCTATATTAAACTTTCCTTATAATGAAAAATAATTTTCGAAACTATGTTTTTTTTGTCATCTAACATAATATAATAAAATTTCATCCACACACTCTTCCAAAGAGTGATTTGATCTCTCATTCACGAGTGCCTTAAGATACAAATTGATATTCACGAGTGATCCACTCAACTAAAATCCAAACTTCATTCACTTCAATTGTCATTCACTTGTTATTATAATAAATTTCATCCTTCTATTTAATAAAATGATTCACTCTTCACGAATTCATCACCTATTCGAAAACTTCTATCAACCTACATTCTCTCCAAGTTCATTTCTTATTCTCTCAAGTTACTTGCCATGGCCTCCTCTTCAAAATCTTTCTCGGATGATGTCAACATGATTGAATCTACAGAATTGAGATATCCTGATCTCATTCACAACTACCACTACGTTAGCTCTCTTTCAATCCAAACAGGTAGGTTAGTCCACTTCCATGACTTCACCTCCTTTGATCTTGAAACCTCCATACAAGACTTTGTTCCAATTTTAGGATCATCAAACACTGCATCTTATTATCCCCATCTCATCAAGATTTTTTATACCAACCTCTCGGTGAACCATGACCACACGACTATCACCACCATGGTCCATGGTAAAACAATTTTCTTTGATATTCACTCGTTAGGGTGCATTCTGAACCTTCCATCCTATGGAATTGAACTACCAAACATAGTACCTATCGATCGTACTGTGTTCAAAAAAGTGCTTCACTCCACATGATCCACCCACTTTCCATGGCATATGAGCAATCTCAAACCTCATGCTCAGCATGTATCAAAAATCCTATCCCACAATGTCTATCCCAAACAACCGTCCAAGGGATGCATGCCAAACGAAATCTTTCTTTTAATCTATGCAATCTTTTGTTTCTTCCCAATCAACTGGTCGAGCATCATATTCAACAACATGATTAATTTTCGTGCCTTTCGTTCACTTCCATTTGGATATTTTATCACTCATATTCTTAAGTACTTCAATGTGCCACTTCACAATGACGTCGTCTCCTATTCTACACATGCATTTGATGATACCTACTTCTCTGAAGAAGGGTCACCCCTACAACATTCTGACGACGAAGGCCCTGGTGAGGCAGATCCGGCTCCGACATCTGAACTAGATATATTCTCAGCTCTTGTAGATGTCCAAAACACACAGGATCTCCTATTGAAGAATCAAGCCTCTCTGCACCAATCCTTTCAATCACTGAAGATTGGCCAAGATGCTCTCCTTCAAAAATTTCATCCCTCATTTGATTCTGAATGAACTATGTTTTTTTTAGTCTGTAATAATACTTTCCTACACTGATCTCTCCTTTTTGTCTATGACAAAGGGGGAGAAAAACCTGTCTCTCCTATGTTGGAGAAATTTGATTTCTTAAACTTAAACTTTTACTTATGTTTTATGCATTTTTTATGATATCATATTCAAATTATCATTATGCATATGGATTATTGACAGGGGGAGCATATATTGTCATCATTAAAAAGGGGGAGAATGTTGAGAAACTATGTTTTGATGATACATAATATGATATACTGTCATACATGATAAATATGATATGCCTTCATGAATATGTTATATTATGACTGGATATGATATGTCATGCATTTAATGAGTATTTGATGCAAGGTTATTTCACCTAAGAAGAATGGAGACAACCTGATCAAGTACAACTATTTGATGCAATCATACTTTCTGAAGAAAAAACTTGATGGGCCATACATTCATAAAGATTATCCAAGAAGATCGGCTACTTCAAGATGAAGACTTTTTTCTTCTTTAGAGTCATATGTAACAGAACATTCAGAAGCATGCATATTTCATATTACATTATATGCTTTAAATATCATACAAGCCATCTATTTACAAAAAGCAAAGCTTTCATAAAAGGATACGATATTTCAAAAACACCTTTTTGAAACAAATCATTGTACTTTCTTACAAGCATTTATGAAAAAGACATTTTGATAAGATATAATAGCACATGATTTCAAAAGCATTAATTGTAGATGGATCTTGATTCGGGCTTGTAGGGTTGGGTATGTTGTGCTCAAGTGTAGAATGCATAAAATGCGTATGCAAAGAAAGGCCAAAATGACTTCAATCTTCTTGCACCTGGGCCCTAGATCTTGGTGCCCTTGGAAAATTTGCAAGAGGATCCATCCTTACAAGACTGGCCTAAACAAAAAAAAATGCAAAAGAGGTCAAGAAGAGATTTCGTCCAGCCAATTGCTAGTTCTTACAAGTTCTAATCACGGGCATGCAAACCTGGGTTACAGACCTCAGATAGGCCTCAAATTTGGATACATAGGTCCTTATACATTACTTGAACTACTCATAAAATTTCAGCAAAATGAATGAGTAAAAATGGTAGCTCTAGTGTAAATCGGCAATTATGTCCGACCAGTCACAAGCTTGTGCACACGTCATGCGCCAAGAACTTCCTCAAGTGGGGGGTTATGTGCAATTGATAATGCACAAGCCTAAGGACCAATTACACAATCATGGGCCTATGTTTTATCAAGAATGCAAGTAGCAAACCTTGATCAAGATTCGAGTAAAAGTGGTTGTGTGTGGCATGCGGCTATGGAATTGCACCATAAGTGGCTTCAACGAGGTGTGCGACAATGCGGTGTGGATGCATCAACTCATCTCTGATTCACTGATCAAGAAAATGGAATTCAGCATCAAGAATCATGCCACTCACTTCC
Organism: Nuphar pumila; assembly: GCF_984573655.1. NCBI lineage: Eukaryota > Viridiplantae > Streptophyta > Magnoliopsida > Nymphaeales > Nymphaeaceae > Nuphar > Nuphar pumila. The sequence continues at coordinate 33,911,178 of NC_143262.1, forward strand.
ACGATTGTGCCAAGCTCCAAAGAAACTAAGGATGATAGTGAAAAACGGGTTTGATGGATTGATTCAATGAAATTGATTGAACACCTAAAAGCGAGCCAAGGTACTCACCAATTCGTTGGGGAAGCACCGCGATCTTGACAATCTTTTCACGGTGAAAATTCATTGAAATTGATGAATAGAGAATCGTTGTGTTGGTTGCACCCTCATGAGCTCCACACGCAGGTTGAGCTCGCCAATGTCACCTATATTCGTCGGTTGTGCGATGAAACACTTAGTCTCAACCAAGTGTTCTCTCCAAACTCGCCAAATCCTCAAGACTAACAAGCTGACCCAAGGATCTTGAGTTCACCAAGAATCCCAGTACTTGAATTCTCATTCAAGTAAAGAGAGGAAAATCCTCACAACTCATAAGTTGTATTCCTTAAAAAATTCTTCACAAATGATAAAAGCTTCATGGCCTCTTCATACCTTGGATTATAAAGGCCTGCCAAGGTGGTTACAAAAACTGTGGACCCTTACTGGTTTGGGAAACCCATGAATGGTATGGAATTGGCTAAACTCTTAACAAGAAAAAATGCCTTTGATAATGTGGCATGCACACATGTCATGCATGTTGTGCGTGGAATGCATGGCACCTTGCGCTCATGCGCGATGCCCATGTGTGTGGCACTCATGCGTAGCGCGCATGTGCATTGTACCTATGCCATGTGCAGTGTATTGTGCTTGTGTGGCATGTGCGATGCACTGCGCCGTGCATTGTGCACTCGCAACGCATCAGACATCCTCTCCTACCTTCCTTATCCTAATAAACTTAATAAAAATTAAGTTACTTAAAGTCAAAATAATGTGTAGAGTTTTCTTTTTGTGTGGGAAATCAATTTAGTTGGACCTTCCTTAATGAGAGAAGAGTCCCATATGGGATTTTATGAAATCCTCACCCCCTCACACATTTTTGGGGAAGTACCTACATGGATTGGGAAACCCATGTGGAGAATCAATATAAAGGGGATGTAAACACCCCAAATTTTTCAAAATTTCAAAAATTCCCTTTCTGCCCCTAACACCCACCTTCTGAGCAATTAGATCAATTCCCAATCATATCTTGGATCCACTTCTTTGTTAAAAGATCCGGAACCCAGTTTCATTTTCTGTGTTTGATCCAACCTCAGATTCAGATCAGATATCCAAATCCAATTATGAGCTCGATCCTCCTAATTTCAAATCCTAAAAAATACAAAATCAATTTTCTAAATAGCTCAGACATCTCATCCAGATCCAATATCCATTTGGATCTACTCTTCTTTGTTCCTCAATTCGAGATCCAAACCTGAGTATTTACCCAAAATCTTAGATCCAGATCCATTTTGGAACTCAATTTCTGAAATTAAACCATGTACTTTCACAAAACCTCATTTTTTTCTTAAATTTCAAAACAAATATTTTATAAAAAATTCTTAAAAACTCCATTTGGATCCCTTCTCCCATATTTTAGGTTTTTCTTTCGAAAATATAAAAGAAAAAATTTCAGAAAAAACAAGCTTTATCCTCCTTTTTTAAAAAACCTTGTAATGAAGACCCCCTTTTGAAAATTTTCAAAAACTTGAAGGGACCCCTGTTGAAATTTTCCTAACGTCCTTCTGTTATATAAACAACCATTGGGGTCGATTCATTCGATCCATCTTTCACCCATTCATTTGGCCTCATCCCCTCGCATACTTCTCTTCCTCTCCCTACTTCCTCTTTGCCTTCTTCTTCATTTCCCCCTTTTTTTCTATCATGTTCATCTGCTTCTCCCACGACAGAGAAAGATTGCATCTGGTAGCAGTGCCAAAAAGGAAGCTCCATCTCCTACCTCCTCAAATTCAGAAAAATGTTGGAATTTTAACATACTTCAGACAAGGACTGGGAAGAAAATCGTTCAGCAGCTCAGTGACAGTGAGGCAGAATAGATGAATTCTCCCAGATCATCCGAGGGAGGTGGTCGAGAAGTGGAGGACGATGTCGATCCAGCCATGTACAAGTTGTTTCAGAAAATGATGATAAGGATGATGTCTGAACAGTCTGGGGTAGGTCCAAAGAAAGTATCTTCCAGGAGCAAGATAAAAAAAAGGCCCGTGAAAAAGCATGTCAGGATCAGTAGGAAGAAAATTTAGCATGACAGCGCCTCTGAGAGCACATAATCAGTGGAAGAAAATTCAAAAGAAGAACAACTCGTGTTCATCCAAAACACTTTGCGACAGTCTATGAAAATAGCAGAAGAGCTAAAGTCAGTGAACAAGCCCAAGTGTGGGATCCCAGTGGAAGATCCGATCCACCAGCAATTGAAAGAAATGACCCGCATGGTCAAAGATTTGCAAGCTAGGGATAAAGGCAAGAGAACCTATACCAGCGAGGATTTCTATGACGGCCTCGAAGGAGATGATAATCTAGAATATCTTCCTCGCAAATTTATCAAGTTTGATAAAACTGACAATCCTAAGGCTCATCTGGCTATGTTCTTCGCAAAATGCAGCCGTTTCAAAAGAGACAACAAAGCCCTATTCATTTTTTTCCCGCGCAGTTTAGTGGGTACAACGGCAAAATGCATATGCATTACGTTTATGCATTAGGCATTGCATCTTCATTAATTTGTGCATTTCCATTATAGCTTAGGCATAATCATATGCATATTAGCTTTAATAGGATATTTTCAATTTCTGTCTATATTTTGCTTTTATTGCCTTGTGCTAACTCATATTTACAGGAAAAGCCTGGGAGATGCTGATTTCTTTTCCTAGATTAGGATTTTTAATATTTCAATTTCAATTTAAGAATGTAATAATTCTAGATTAATGAGAATTTCTATTTTTCTGTTTAGAATAGAATGTATGAGCATATAGTTGTATTTTAAATTCTCAGAATTGCTTATAGCATTTCATTTTATTTTACTTTTTCAAAAAGCACTATCAGACAACACGAATGACATGTGCACCATTTTAATAAAAGGTAATTAATCCTAAGTAAATGATTCACATTTATGGCCATAGTCAAAATGTGAACAATACTTAGGATTTTTATCTTTTATGGAATAAAATTTGACCTACACTTTAGGTCTTTTCTAATAATCATCATACTTTTCAAAAATATCTTTTCTTCTTTTATCAGAATTCAGAGTAAAGATTAAATTAAAATATATTTGTGGCCATAGTCATGGATATATTGAAATTTAATCTTGCTTTAAATTCTATAAAAGCACAAAAATTAATTTTATTCTTTCTTGGAATTTAAATGAAGATTAAATCAAAATATATTTGTGACCATAGTCATGAGTATATTCAAATTTAATCTCATTTCAATTCTATTAAAGAATAGAATTTGCTTTTAAAATTCTAATTTTAAACAAATTCTTTCAATGCATTCATCATTTTGCATTATTAATTGTCATATTTTCAAATTATTTCAAAATTCTAAGTGATTTTGAAATGAATTTTTCTGAAACACAGTTTTTATTTCCAAAATTCAAAATTATTTTCAAATTCCATTCATAAATCTAAATTTATCCTGTTATTTTTCAATTCTACTCAGTTTCAAATCTTATTTCAAAATTTTAATTTTCAATTCATATTTCTGAACTTCACATTTCTAAATTTCATATTTTAATTTTGAATTTTATTTCAAATTCAAATACTAAATTCAAAATTCTTTATTTCTCTTCAAAAATTCCAAATTTTTTAATTCTCATTTTTTGATTCAATTTTAAATTCTGAAGTTTATTTCAAATTCAATTCTAAATCAAATGTTTGAAATTTATTTCAAAATCCCATCTTAAACTCCAAGTCTAATTTCAAAATTCAATTTCAAAGTTTATTTTAAATTCCAAATTTTTATCTTTTAAATTCATTCTTAAATTCCAAATTCAAATTCAAATTCTAATTCTAATTTCAATTTCCAAATTCACTTCCAAGTTCAAAGTTAAATTTCAATTTCAAAATCAAGACAAAGTGCCAATTTAAATTTCCAAGCTCAAATTCTGATTGCAAACATCAAAATCTAAATTCAAACTTCAATTTTCAAATTCAAAGCTCAAATCTCAATTTCAGCATCAATTCCAATTTCAAAAACCAAAATTCAACTCTTATTTTCAATTTTTATTTTCAAGGTTTTGTTTCAAGTTCCAAATTTCAAATCTCAAATCTCAAATTCATTTCAAAATTAAGTTCAGATTTAAAATTTCAATTTTCCAAACCAAGTTCAATTTCTAAACCACTTCTTCAAAGATATTTTGAAACTTGTTTCAAAATCAGTTGGAACATCCAAATTTCTGAAATATTTCCATAACATGCATCATATTTCAAATCATCATTTTCAAAGTTCATTACAACACAAGCATGACTCTATGTGCATTTAGGGTTTTAGAATAATCATTTAGACAAAATTAGGCAAAGCAAAAGGCATTAATTCGATCTTTGGTTCAATTACCTCTGGTAAACGCACCAGGAATGGTTGAACCTCGTACCGACGAGCGAATCTCGTCTCTCCGCTTTCTCATTAAATTTTGAAAACGGCGAAGAGTAAAATTTTAAAATCTATCAATCTTTTTCAAAAGTCAAGTGAGACCTTGCAAAGAGTTTTCCTTCTTTCTCTCTTCTGCTTTTTCCTCTCAAAAGGAGGAAAAAGAAGAAAAAGGGAAAGGAGGGAAAAATTTTGCAACAAACACAAAAGACTAATTCATGCCCCCCTATCTCTCCCATTTTTCTCATTGGTTTCCTCTCTCTCTATTTCCTTTCTCTCCCTTTTCTTTTCTTTCTCCCTACCACATGCCCCCCTTGGAGGAGCTAGTGTTGGTGTAGCTATGTTCTTCCATTGGTGGTGCAGCCAAGAGGAGGAAGATGATCATCAAGGGTAGAAGGTCTACTAGTTTTACGATTTTGAGGTAGGTACACTTTAACTATGGGTGTATGTATGATGCTAAGGAGCGTGAGTGTAAGAACAACAAATTTTGAAGAATATTTGACTAAAATATTATCCTAAATATTGGTAAATTTCTAATTCAGTCATAATTAATTGTTATTTACCTTATTTGATAATTTATCGGCACATTTTTTGGTGAATAGTAGTTATTTCACAATTAATTATTATTTGCAATTAATTGATAAATAATTATTAATTCATATTTTTATGAGGCTCACAAATAAATTAATGATTAAAGAGATGATGAAATTAAATTTCATCCAATTATAAGTAAGATTCTAATTAAATCTGAATTTATAAGGTTTAAGAGACATATTTGGGTTTGGATCCTAATGGGTGATCCAAAAGAATCAACTCATATAAATTCAGGGTTAAAATATCCAATTGGGGCACACTTGGACCCATTGGATCTCAAAACCGTTTGGATACAAATCCTAGTAAAAATCCAAGATAGCCAACCCAAATAGGTCAATTTTGAACCCAATTCAATTAGGATCCGTACTATTTGGATCCTAGGGTTCTTGAATTTGGACTCGGTTCAAATGGATCCACAGTGATTGGATCCTTGACACTCTTATTATTGGATCTATTCAGTGGACCCAATTTGGATTAATAATATATATATATATATATATATATATATATATATATATATATATATATATATATATATATATATATATATATATATATATATATATATATTTGAGATTTGGATATGGGTCCAATGAAATCCAATGGGGCTTATTTAAAACCCTCCCCATAACCCACATGGGTTGGGGTTGGATCCAACCCAAACCTCTCACATCCCTCATTTCACTCCCTATTCCCTCCATTTTTCAAACGCCCCTCACCTCAACCCCCTTTCTCTCCTTTTTCTTCACCCACTGCCCCATTTTCCTCCCTCTTTCATGCACCTCCCTTTGACTCCCTCACTATAAAACCCCTCCTTCACTCCCTCTCACTCTCTCACTCTCAACTCTCATATCTTATTTTCAAGGTGCCATTGCCATGGACACTTCCCCTCCCTATGCTTCTCCACCTTCTTCCTTGTGAGAACACAATGGCCGGACGACCACTGCCACCTAGCACCCTACATCAACCAGTGATCACCCCAAGCCTCCTCTCTATTCCTCTTCTCTGCTCCCTGCCAGACAGAAGAGGCAGACTAGCAAGCTACCTCTCTCTGCTTCCTCTTCTTTTGGTTTCTACCGACCTCCTCCAACCGACCACTACCATCTTCTTCTTTGTAGTGACAGACACCAATCCGGTTCCTGCCACCAGTTTCACCCAGCTGTAGCCGAGGCACCCTGCTCGCCCAAGGATGGTTGGCCTCAGCAAACCACCTTCTTCCCTCTTCTATATTTCTATGTTTTTTTGTTGATGCGAGGCTACCCGACAGCACCTGGAGCAGCCCAACTATGGGTGCATCCTACAACTTGACACCCCCTTGTGACCTCAACTGGAATTGGGTAGAGCTCACCCTTCGTTGCCTTGGAGCTGCCATTTTCCATGATCTCTGCCACCACTTTCACTATCAAATCCACTTAGAAGTGCAATAGACCATGCACGCACTCCCATGCTTGCCACACAGAACCTAAGGCACGTGTAAGACCATGCTCGTTTTCGCATCCATCAGCAAGTGTGATCCATGTTGCATGTTTCTAGAGGAAAATCCCTACAGATATTTTTGAGATTTTCTTCTTCTCGTAAAACTACACGGATTATGAGGTCAGATCACTTTGACAATATGTATGCGTAGACTTAGGTTGCAAGATTCAAAGTTTATATATTTATTAAGTACAAGTATTTTATGTACAAAATACATATGCATGATTTGAATTACGTATGCATGATATGAATTATGTATGCATGTTTTAGATTTCGTAAACTTGTTGATTTTACATATTACGAAAATGCTGGTTATACATGTTTCACATTTCAAATGATACGAGATATTAATTGTGCATGTTTTCAAATTGTAAGTTGTTAAAAAAAGGAAATAAGTTTTGATGCAGATACATAAGGAAACCCACACAACTGTGGTGGTTTTTCGGCACTTATGAATTCCTTGCAAGTAGTTAGTGCTTGCATGATATCTTTTCGTTGAATGCCTATGAATCTGATTTATTGTGCGATACAATAAAACTGATTTGCTTAGTTGATTATGGTTGTGTAATCAGATTCATTTTAAGCATGTGTATGAATGAAAAGCCAGATTGACAATGCATAAGTGCAATTGTAAAAATTAAGATTTATGAAGTGTGTTATCATGATGAATATGCATGTTACATGATGTAATGCATAATGAATGATGTAATGCGTGTTGAATGATGCATGTATGTATTGTATAATGATTAAACTTCACTATAATAAAATTATAATATGGAACTATTTCTTTTGATATGGGATCAAGTAAATGCTCGAGCCCAAACAGTTGGCCCCTGACCTTGTGTATGGTCAACTAAATCGATATGTGTTGGTGTTCTAAAGTGATAGTGTAAACACCCCAAATTTTCCTCATCCATTCTCAAACACCCCCTTTTGCAGATGCCAACCCTGGTAGGTCAATGTAGGAGTCCAACTCTAAGTTTGTCTCAGTTTAGGCACCATTTTAACCCTTTCATTAGAAACATTACCATTTTACCCCTAGGTCATCCTAGATCCCAGTCAGTCAAAGTCGATCAAGCTCATTCTTAAGCTCAGAACAGTTAGAATGTCAGTCATTTCTGGCTCACAGTGAGCAGGTCATTTTCAATTCTGATCATTCCTGCCAAAATGGGTTTATTTTATCATAAATGAGCTCATTTCTAACTCGAATCCAAGCAATTATCTCCGAGTCAGTTATTCCTTGTCAATCTTATTCCCTTGAGTCTAACTTGAGTTTACCATGAGTTCAAGTGCTCCAGTTTCAGTTCAAACCCATTTTCCAGTGTCTAGGAGTCCAGTTTAGCTCATTCCAGCTGAAATTGAGCTAAGTGTAGTCAGTTGAGCTAGTGTTTGAGCTTCAGTTTTAGTTCATGTCAGTATTACTGATCTTTGTTCCAGCTCAAACCCAGTTCTTGTTCGTAACTCACTTCACTCCAGTGACCATTTCTCATCATTTCTCTAAAATGGCATCATTTCTCGACAATTTAGTCTAGGAGTTTAGTTAAGCTAGTGTTTTGTCAGTCCATTTGAGTTCTGAAACCCTAGAACTCAGTTCAAACCAGTTAAAACTCCAGTTTTCAGTGTCACTCTTGCCCCGTCAGGGACAAAAACCATTTCTTGAACCATTTTATTCATTTTTGTCAAAATTATCACTTTTTAAACTGGTACAATTCTCAATCAGGGTCCAATATCCAAATTTCTTCATCCAGGGTTAGCATTTTGCATGACATTCCATATCATTTCTCATCATTTTCCATTATTTCATAACATTTCATTACATTTTGTTTTATTTTCGAGATCCAAAACTCCCATTTTGAAAATTCCAATCCAGATTCAAATTTTAAAGCTTTTCAAGTTCAAGTTCAAACCCTGGGATTTCAAAGTTGACATTTTTACCCCCAAGACTCTAAATTTAGATTTTTTTTCCGATAAGACAATCTAGATTCTTTTCAAACTTGATTTTCAAATTTTCAAACTAGATCTAATCCGCAAAGGAGTATAGAATTTCAAATTTTGAGTTTTGTTTCAAAATTGCCAAAAATATTTCATTTAATCCAAAAAAAAACTGAGAAATCATTCTACCCCTATTGGTTTTTCACAATGAATTTCAAAATCATGTGTGGGCCCACTTCCAAGGTGGCATTGAGTTTTCAAAAAAAAAAGAAAATAAAACGCCTTTTTTTATTCTGTTTTTTTATTTATTTCTTTTATTTCCACCTAGAGGAGGAGTGGACCCCACAAGGGGGGTCGACCCCCTCTTCCTCTCCATTTTCTTTCTTTTTCTTCTCTCCTTTTTCTTTCCTTTCTTTTTCTTTTCCCTCTCTTTCTCCTTTCTTTTTCTCTTCGTTTCCTTCCTTCTTTCTTCCTTTTCTTTCTTCTTTCTTCCCTTTTCTTTCCTTCTTCTTTTCTTTGTTTCTTCCTTTCTTTTTTTCCCTCTCCCTCCTTATCGCCAGCCACCCTCTCCTCCTTTTCTTCTCTTCCTCTTCCTTTCTTCTCTTTCCTTTTCTTCTTCCTCCTCTTCTTTTCTTCTTCTTCTTTTCCTTCTTTCCTTCTTTCTTTCCCTCCCTTTCTTCCTCTCATCTTATTGCCTTCTCTCCTTTCTAAATCCCTAACATCACACAGCTAGGCATTTTTTGGCTTTCTCTCATTCATGCCTAACACACCTCCTCTTGTTCCCCCTTCTCATTATCCCCTCTCAACCCTAACTCTCATTCTCAACACACCATACGGCTGGAGCATATTGGCTCCTCTCTCATTCATGCCTAGCTCTCTCTCACCCTCTACCTCTTCTCTCTCTCTCTCTCTCACACACTCTCTTGCTCTCCCTTCAGCCACCCCTTTGTAGCAGTTCTCTCACCACAACCCCTATCACTTTCAACCTCCAGCATCCTCAAGGTGACCACAACCTCCAGCCGCCATCTCTTTCAACTATTGCAGCCTTTGCAGCAACTCCCTTTCACGCCCAGCCTTCATCACTGCAGCATCTCCTCCAACTACAACCCTTCCTTGGGATTCAACTCCTCCAGCAGCGCAGCCACAATCCCTAGCAGCCCCTTTGGCTGATGACCACCTGCTACCTCCCTCCAAGATCTCTAGCCTCTACAGCTCCAACAAGAAAGCAAGGGCTAGCCACCTGTTGCAGCCACTTCAAATGTTATAATTGTTGCAACCTCCTCCTTTAGTCAATCCCAGCAAACCCAAGGTGAGCCTGCATATCTTTTCATGCCCTGTAAATTTTCTTCAAAACCCTATTGCTGCCCTCTTTAGAAAGATGAATCTAGTGTAAAACTAGATCCATCTTGCTGAGAAAGGGCTATTTATGGGTTTTCAATAACATGAAACAATGGAGTTTCATGTTAATGCTACAAGTGAGGAGGTCCATTTGATAGATGGACCGGATCCCTCCTTTCAATAGCAAATATCAAGTCAAATATTGTATTTCCCTAATTTTATTTACTTTTATTGTTGTTTTCACGTAATATTGCATATTCTAGGTATTATATTTAGTTTACTTTATTGTATTCCATTAGTTTCACTAAGGATTGTCTAGTATTCAAAGGTTTTATTCCATACGTACAGTCCAATTGTCATTTCATGTAGAGGTTTTTATCAATAAATCTTGATTTTTTTTATGGTAAATGCATGTGTTTGTTCCTAATTTCCTACAAAAAAACTTGGATCAATTTGGGTTCTGTAGCCCTATTAAACAAATCAAGAACCGAACCAGATTTTTAACTCTGTGAAAATACTGGATACAACTGTAGCAGGGTTATTAATCTGAGATCTCCATCATGGGAGATCCGATTAGTAATCTGTAAAATGTCATGGATTCACAGAGAGATCTAGTATTTTACTAGATATTATTAGACTTTTCTGATAAAATTTGCTACCTTTCAAAATTCATAATTTACAGACCTTTCTGTAACACCTGTTACAGGCTTGTCAGGGTCTAGATCGACTTAAATCGATTGTGGCTCTCCGACCTGTAAGTCAGATGTTCTGACTATCGAAAAAGGAATTGTTTCTCATGCTGTTATATATTATTTCCTAGAATTTCAGGATTTTAGAATTCATATTTTCATTTGTTTTAGATTTTACAAGTTTACTTGTTGATTCCCTATTATTTCAATTTCATCAAATTTAGGAGTCTGTAAATCCAATGTGTCCTCTGTAACCGAAGGTTCAATGGAGAAACTGTAACAAGAGAATCTGATTCTCTATTTTTTGACAACATTCTCCTAAAATTTCAGAAATTTTGGCCACAAATTAGTAGTTTTCCTGTAATTTTTACCAAAACCTGTCAGTTTGCCTGCAATCTCAAGGTCGTTGGATTTTGACCTAGATTGCTGGAGTTGTAGCTCTCTGGCCATAGGTCGAATCTCAAGTTTGTAAAAGGCAAAAATCCTTCTCTAGTTGTTCTTTGTCACCATGCAGAATCCTAGAAATTTTTATGGTAAGATTAGTCTTCAAATCTGTTGTCATTAGGGCATGTAGGCAAAATCATCCATTTTAGAGTTTTTTTATTAAATTTCCATATTGAAAAATACCAAAAAATGGATTTTCATATTCCATTTCATTCCTAGGATTAAAATAGATGTTAATGCCAAATTTGATTTGATTTTGAGTTTAATTGTCATGTGTGTTAGTTAAACTGTCAGAAGAAAGGTGAAATCCAGTGTTTTTATGATATTTTTGCAATTTTAAAGTTTTAGCATGCATATAATCATTTCATATCATCGTATGTTTGATTTTATCTTCACTTTCATTCATTTGATTTTCAAAATTCTCATTTTTATAAAAAATATTTCTGAAAACCCTGATTTCAAGGCCATAGTCTTGTTATTAGGGGCATTTTGGTCATTTTCACCTCAATTTCGAATTTTCAAACTTTATTTTCATATTTTCAAGCATTAGCATCATTTATTTCTCATGTTTATATTAGGGAGGTATGAATTTGGTTTATATCTGGATAAAGTCTGATAATTTCTCGATATTTTCGGATAAATCTAAAAAAACCTACATATCTGTGCTAACCTATTTTCTAGTTTTGCAGGGATATTCAAATGGAAGGCTTTATTCTTTTATTTTTTTTCTTATTCAATTCAATGTAATATCAAATGTAATATTGGAATAAGAGTTACATTTCTGCATAGAATAGGATACATTGCATATACTCTATTTTCGTAATTTTCTGATGTCTGATAAATGATGATTTGTGCATTTTTCAAAATTCACTATGGTTGACACGAATGGCACATGCACGAGCTTTTAAGTAGTTGACCAACTCAGTGGAGTTCATATTTATGGTCATAGTTAGAATACGAATGAGACCCAGATTTGTCATCTTCGTATTAGCCACATTCTGCCTGCACTCTGTGAACACCCCAAATTTTTCAAATTTTTTTAAATATTCCCTTTTTGCCCCTAAATTCATTTTTTGAGTAAATGAGTCATTTTAAATCTAAATTTCAGTTCATTCCTCTAGTTTTATTGAAAATTAAATTCATTTCATATGTTTAAATTGATTTCGGATCTGGATCCATTATCCAGATCCAAATCTGAGTCTCCTTGTTCAAATTTTAAATTGAAATTATAGAAAATACCAAAAATAGCCTTTAAATAGCTCGGACAGTCCATTCGACATCCGTTTGGATCCATCACATTGTATTTCTCGATTCAAGTGTCAAAACTCAAACATTTTCTTAAAAACTGGATCCAAACCCACTCTCTGAAGAAATTTCTCCAAAATGGTCTGAAATTCTCGGAGAAATACTATTTGTAAGTATTTCTCAGAAAAATACAAAAATTTAGTGTTTAAACTTTGTTTTGTTTAAAATTTTAGTTTTTCTACTCAAAAAATACAAAAAGATAAAAATAACACAAAAATCAAAAAAATGGAAAAATATAAGGAAAAGCAAATGGTTTTAAAGCTTGAAGGAGATGAATTTTGCCAAAAACCTCGTTTATGAAAATTTTTCTTAAAAGCGACCCTTCTTTTGAAAAAGGGAAAAATCTGCAACGGCCACCCTTCGCGAAGCTTCCGGCATTCTTCCCCCCATTGAGCCCCTCCATGGCTGACCACCGATCGCTAACCTCCTCCACCCATCCGCAACAACCCCTTTCTCAGCCTCCCATCTTCAACCGAACCTCTTCCTTCTCCCCTATAAAGGAGCCATACAACGAAAACCCTAACCATTCGTTATCACCTCCCCATTTCCCTTCTTCACGCATTGATCCATCTTCGACCCTTCCATCCTCCTCTTCACGGGCCGTCTCCTACCTCTCCACTATCATCCATTCGATCAATTTTTCCATCCACTGGCGCCATCTGAGCTTCTGCAAGGAGGAGAGCTCTTCTGGAGGATTCGATCGAGTATCACTCACTCATCGGGATCCATCTTCTTTGAGTCTAAAGCAACCAGCCTTCTTCCCCAATTAACAGAAAGGATCAACTCCTCCTCCCTTCTTCAAAATTGCTGTAAGCAAAAAGAATCCCAATCCTCAAGGATCAGCCGCGGTAAGCATCCCTTCACTTCTATGTTTTCCCCTTTACCTCTATATTTCTTTGATTTTTTGCTTTTTGAATCCATTATCGCACCATTGGTGAGGTTGAGTTGCCTGTGCAACATCAACTCACCTCTGTGCAACAACGGAATGAATTAATTCCGACATTTTTTTTTTGCTTCCTCTTTCTTTCGATTATTAGATTTCAGTTTCCTCCATTTCCATCTTCTTTTACGTCTTGATGTCTTATCCAGTTTTGCATTTCAGTCTATGACTGATGTTACTTTCCATTCTTTTTCACTTACTATAGTCTCTTGTTTATATCTGATCTCTCTTTTCTTTTTATACGCAATTGATTTACATTCACGACTCTCCATTTTTGCATTATGATTCAGTTACATACTGGTTTTGGGTGTTTCCTCTTAGTCGAGTTTTACTCTACCGCAGTTCATTTTACATTTGATCTATTTTATTAGTTGTTTCCCCCCCTTTTCTTTTTTTTTATTTTATTATTATTATCTCCCCAATGCAGCGTATCTTGTGATTTAGGATATCTCATTGCTTCGTCTTCAACGTCCGGGCCTACGGAGGCTTTAGTTTTAGCATTTACATTAGACAGGATTAAGCTGTATAATGTTTGTTCTCAATCGAGGCTAGCGATGGGTTCAGATGGTATCCATCCATGACGTTTCGGTCCTATTCTCCTTTCTTATACCAGTAAGTAACCATGATATAATCAGGTGTTCAATAGCCAGGTGAGTAATCGGGATTATATGCCATGCTGAATTCATGTCCACGAATCAATATCACATATATTATCCAAGCCAGGTCATGACTCCGCAGTATGTCCAAAACACCAGATCGATATCAATACAGCTTATGTGGTTGAGCATTTGTTATATCTTACCTTTTGTTGTATAAATCTTTCTTTTCCAAAAAAAAAAAAAAAACAAATATATCTGAAGACCAGTAGTTTCGAATTCCCTAGCCCTGAATTATTCTTTTTCATCAAAGTTAATCTAATCTCTGAACGCCATTAACCATCAGAATGGTTAAGAAATTATTAAGTGTTGCTGAGAACTCAATCATGGACATTAAATCATCATATAGAATGCTACTGAAAAATTTCCTGAAAGATTGATTTCCGGATGTTAATGATCCACGTAAAATTAATCACTAATGATTGATTTCCAGCAAAATGCTATTATTGTATTTACTGCTAGAAAAAGGTTAGTTGCATAAGCTCATTATTGAGTTCTTCTGTTTTGAACTCTACTTGGTTGATGTTTCCTGTAGTTCTGGCTGTTTGATACTTACGGTATGATGGGTCCATCTTGACTGAAGAAATCTCAAATTTATTGTTGGTTTTCATTGTATAACTTGTTCAGGAATAATAAATTCTTCAGGATTTTGCAGAAAGTTTTGTGCAATTTACTGTTTATCCTCAAAGATGGTATGAGAAATTGTTGGATTCATATCAGAAATTAACAAGGATAGAATTATTGCCCACCTGCTATTGAACGGTGCCCCTTTTATCTGGGAATTTTCCATTTTGAATTTGTTTATTGCTAAAACAAATGACCAGATCAATGGGAATGCAGTCCCAACCTCCCATGGTGCCGCTTATGCTTGGATATACTGATCAAGAACCCCCCTGAGGTACAGAGTGAAGCTTCTCTGTCTCCTCTGAATCAGAAGTTTGGCATGTAAAAGGAAAACTTTGACCTACTGTATAATCCTTTTCTTTTGCGGGAATCAATGTGTTAATGAATTCGCTATGTTGCAGCTTGACTGTGGGTACTAATATTCGCTGCTCAAATGCTTATTGATGTTCATGTCATCATTTGTATATAGGGTTTGATATGCTCATGATTTCCTTTAGCTGCAGGTTCTTTTTCAAACATCATCTATATTGGTGGCTGCTACTGGTTGTTAATCGTTGTAGGGCTTGTCTGAATATTACCAAGTTAGCAACCAACGTAAATCTGTAAGGATTGTACAGGTTGTTACTACTTGTTGTTGCTTTGTTCCAGCAATTTATTGTTATCGTTATTATTTTATTTCCCCCTTTTTTACTTTCTCTTAAGATTCACTGTCTACCACCTGCATATTCACTGTCACTACCCACCTTATAGTTTCCTGCATTACATCACACACTTTCATTATCAAATTTAAGCATCCTACATCCTTCTCCACTTATCCAATCATTCCTTTTACCACCAAAGCCAGTTACAGTTATTGATTACCATAATGGTTGACAGTATGAGTGTGCTCAGAAAACTAAACATGGCAAGGATGCTTAATATAACTGGAAAGCCACTTGTTAAGATCTACAGAATCCAACTTGCAGAAATATACCTGCTGCTTATAGGCTTGCTGCTGAGAGTGACCTATTGACTCGCTGTGATGTGTTAAACGGAGTGAATGATTTGATCTGCTGTGCATGCTGAGGTCGATCTGTTGCAGAGAACCAAGTGAAGGAATCAATGTTTTCGTGAATCTAAGTTACCACCAGCTTTTATTTATTAATCTCCATGATAATTTCTGCATTATTATCTCTTGTATTCATCATTTATGCACTTTCATATTGCATATCAATAGCCATCTGTCATTACTTGCACCATCTTTTACTAGTTGCCCTCACTTCCACTACATACAATACGTGCATAATATCACCTTCCTCACCTTCTGCACGCAGCACATCACCACTGTATGTCATCCATATGCCATTCATAGCTTCCATTCCACAGCCCAATCCAACACATCATACACTGTACATCTTATAGTTCCTGCACACAGCACATTACCATCTACACTATTATCAATATACTACCATTAGTTGTATATCAGTCACCTGTATCATGCCTTGTATTTCCACCAATCCTTAGAAAACATTATATTTCCTTACCTTCATAACCACTCCAATGACCTTCACCTATCAAAAACTTATTACAGCAACTACCTGCTGAATGGTCCTGTTCATCCTTTGTTATTCACCATTATTCTGACCCTTTTACAGCAATATCACTCATTGTTATACCTTACTCTCAACCCTATACTTGATGCCAAATATTTACAGCCTCCATTCACTGTTGCCTCTATACCGCCATCTCCATCTTTCTTATCTATTGCCAATTTCTTATTCAGGGTAACACAATTGCCCTGATCACCTACACCTTGCTAACAGCCATCTCCTATATCTCCTGTATACTATTTCTTCACAACAACATTTAGTATTTCACCTCATTATATATATCTCCTGTAAAACTGTATATTATCTATAGATCATGCCAAACTCATATAGTTATCTTGACATTCACCTAGTATATTTCAAGAGGTCATTCAATATGTATTATCATAGTAACATTTATCATTCATAGTCATCTCCAAAAGTGTTGATTATTAAAAACCCATTTCATTTTCAACACTTTTTCATTGGCTTCACCCATCTACCTTGAGTATATGTTATATGTGTATATACCCGGACATATGTATGTATATGTATAAACTCTCATGTCTATATATATATACGTATATATAGTTATGTATGTCTCTTTCTATCCTTTTCATCATATATATCTTAACATAGCCTTTTCACTATTAATTTCCATATGATATATGTGATTTTCCTTCTCTTTTCATTACTAACCCGGTTGTTTTGCAGGAAATATGTGAAAGATATCATTACTTGGGGTTGTAAATTTAATTTTACATGTTGTAATAGTTAGATTTCAAATGAGAATTTATATTTCCAGCTCTAGATTAGAATGTGTGAGCATACCAATATCATAAATTGCTTGTTTTATACCATTTTATTGCAAAATCTCACAATGGTGAAACACGAATGACACGTGCACCATTTCGTAAGAGGTAATTAGTCTTAAGTTGAGGATTTACATCAATGGCCATAGTCAGGATGTAAACAAGACTTAGGATTTTTATCTTTTACGAAATAACACTGGACCCACACTGGATCCGTTTTCAAAATTCATCATATTTCCTTAAATATTTTCTCCTTTTATTAGAATTTAACTTAAAATTAATTCAAAATGTATACCAATGGCCATAGTCAGGGTATATTAAGAGTTAATTTCATTTTAAATTCTATAAAATCACCAAATGTGTTTCATTCTTCACCTGAATTTAAATATAGATTATTATATAATACATTCAATGACCATAGTCAAGGATGTATTATATCTTCAATCTTATTTTCATTCATCCAAAGAATGAAATAGCTTTTCAAAATCCAATTTCAAATTCTTTAAATTCATTCATCACTTAGGATAGAACTGCATCATATTTTCAAAATTCCATTTTCAAAAACTCCAAGTGATGTAAATATCTTCCTCAAATCTATTCTTATAAAATCCAATTCATCATTTCATTTTCAATCTCAAAGTTCAATTTAACTTTGAGATTTCAAAGTCATTTTTTATTTAAATTCAAATCAGATTTCAAAGTTCAATTTGACTTTAAAATTCCAAATTCAATTTATATTCAAAACTCTAATCAAACTCCAAATTCAATTTTAACCTTGAGACTCTTGATTCATCTTCTAAATTCCAAATTCAAATATTCCAAATCAAATCCAAAGTTCAATTTAACTTTGAGATTCCCTTCATCTTCTAAATTTCAAATTCAAACTTCAAAAAAATTCAAGGTCTAATTTGACTTTGAAATTCATTTGTATATTCAAGGTTCAAAATTCTAAAATTCATTTTCCAAGTTCGATTCAAAACTTGGAAGTTCTTAATTCAACAATTCCAAACCCATTCTAGGATCCAGGATTCAACACTCATATTGGATCTCAGACTTCAGATCCAATTCCTCTTTAGGATCCAGGATTCAACACTCATATTGGATCTTAGACTTCGGATCCAATTCCATCTTAGGACCCAGACCCCAACTCTACTTTGGATCTCAGACTTCAGATCCAAGTCCATGTTAGGATCTAGAATTCAACTCTACTTTGGATCTCAGACTTCAGATCCAAATCCATGTTAGGATCCAGAATTCAACTCTACATTTGGATCTTAGACTTCAGATCCAAATCCATCCTAGGATCCAGATCCCCATTCTACTCTGGATCTCAGACTTCAGATCCAAATCCATCTTAGGATCCAGATTCCAACTCTACATTTGGATCTCAGATTTCAGATCCACTCCATTTCAGGATCCAGAACCCAAAGTCCATCTTGGACTCCAAATCTCGGATCCCATTCCGTTTAGGATCCGAAATCCAATTCCAAATTCTAGATTTCAATTCCATTGTCAGATCTAATCTAAATCCATTTCTATTCTTAATATACCATTTAGATTTCTCAGATCCATTCTAAATTTAAGATTTCCAATTTCAAAATCTAGATTCAATTCCATCTCAAGTATTCATTTCCTTTCCTAAATTCAAATTCAAAGTCAAAATCTATTTCTTAACTTTGAAATTTCATTTCCTTCCATTTCAAAGCTTCAAGTCATTCCTCCTCATTTATTCTTTCAAAATTCTGATTTACTTCAAAGACTTAGAACTTCTCTGATCTATCTCAAGTTCTAAGTGAGATTCAAACATTTCTTCACTCTCTTACCAAGTTCATCTCAGAATACTTGGAAATTTCTAAATCAATTTTCAAAAGAGCATACATTTTTGCATTGCACAAGCATGATTCTTTGTGCATTTAGATCTTTTAGAATAAATTCTTAGATTATATTTAGGCAAAGCAAAAGGCATAGATTCGATCCTTGGTTCGATTACCCCTGGTAAAGGCGCCAGGAACGGTCGAACCTCGTACCGACGAGCGAATCCCGTCTCTCTATTTTTTCCCGCGAATTTTCAAAACGGAGGCGAGTAATTTTCTAAATGTTTTCAAATAAAGGTCAAGTGAAAACTGCGCAAAATAGTTCCTCTTCTCTCTTTCTTTCTTTCTTTTCTCTTCTCTCTTTCTCTTTTTTTCTTTTATTCTTCTCCTTTCAAAAAGGAGGAAAATAGAGGTTAGAAAAGGAAAAGAGAAGGAAGAGAGAGAAACAATGAGAGAGGAAAAATTTTGCGATGATCACACTCTTAGGCTAACTTCAAAGCATTTCTCAAATGATTCTCTCAAATTTCTCAGAAAATATTCTTTGAAGTTGCATTCATTCATTCATATTGGTTATGTTGCATCATGAAAGCATTTCAAAGAGCCAAATCCTTTATTATGGAGTTATTTCAATAAAGAAATTGATTTTCTCAAAAGAATATTCAGATTTTCCAGAAATCAATTTTCTCAAAGTTTCAATTGTTCTGAGAATCAATTTTCTATTCAAAAGAAGATTTGCAAAGAACTTCATGATTTTTAAATGAATTCCTTTTCCAAGTTTTTTCCAAACATCAGAAGCAAACATCCTCTTTTCAAGTGCATTTTTAAAAAACTTCATAGCACATGCCTGATTCTTTGTGCATTTAGGAAATAGAGCATGATTTAGATATTTGAGTCTAGCTAAGCATACGTTGATCCTTGGTTCAATTACCCCTGGTAAAGGCGCCAGGAATGGTTGAACCTCGTACCGACAGGCGAGTCTCATTCTACGAAATTTTCTCATAAATTTCAAAAACGGAGGCGAGTTATTTTCAAAACTTTGGTCGAGTTTGACTCGCAGAATCGTTTCTCTCTCTCTCTCTCGCAGAGGAAGAGAAAATTTTTACGATGACAACAGGTTTGACAACCGTGATGAGATCTGTCTTCGCCTGATCAATCATGTGCCTTGGCTTAGCTCAATTATCAAAATCGTGTTCTATAAAATGTCAGATTTTACTTTCTGATATCATGCTAACCTAGGAGCCTAGACTCAAACCCAGCTGACATGGATTGCATATAGACTAGGCATGGTTTGGTAAGACCAAATTGAGGAGGAATTATTCATGCTCCCATAGACTTAGGTCTCATACAACTCTCCTCAATTGAGGAGGTAAACATTATTTGCTTCTTCAAATATTTCAAAAATCTATCTCTTTAGGTCTTAGAGCCCTCTGTTTGCTTGCATGTGCTCATATTTCAAAACCACCCTACCTATTTCTACCCGGTCTTCACATTGCTGGGCTTTCTTCCAGAACCATAGTTTAGGATAAAGCCTCACAACTGGGCCACTTATTTGGGTTGATGCCTTCCTGCAACGTACCAAGGGTCATAGTCCAAAGTATATCGGCAGACGCTCAAGAATGTTGGGAAAACACAAGCCTAGAATCGGAGATAAATTTTTATGCCACGTACTTCGAGTTTCAACTCAAGTATATCGGCATAGCATGATTACACACAGATGATCTGAGCCTAGAGTCAGGATTAGGGTCCTACAACTATTTCAAAATTGATGCATTTAGAGTCAGCTTCTTAAGGAATGTTGTGTGTGCATAATTGTTTGTGCAGGATGTGATTGAATGCCTTCTCTTTCATTTCTCATTTCTCTTTTATTTGCCTTTTACATCATTTTCCAAATCTCATCTATTTTTCCAACAGTTTTATCAAAACCCTAGACGATTTTCAAAAACCTCCTATTTTTTCCTAAAAAAGTACAAGTGATTTACCTTTTCCTACCTTTCCTCTAAATCTCGAATTTCCAGCCTTATTTTGATCCTGCCTGTAATGTTTTTAAAAAAAAATCATATATTTTTCTCCTATTCTCCCTGGATTTCCAATCCTTTTGTCTATTTGCAAAACCTTATTTTTCCTCGTACATTCCTTGATTATTGCAGTGGAAATTGTATATCCACCTTCCTTTTTGCCCTCTTTTCATTCCAAATCCTTTTATAAATTGTTTTCGTCAAAGAGACATCTCTTTCCTTCAAAAATGTCTATTTCTTCATAGTTGACGACCTTACCTAGATAACAAGCATATCTCGGTTGTTTATTTTCTCTCACGAAATAACAACGCAATTGTCGCGATCTCAGTGATGACCTAATCCCTGGTAAAGGGATAGCCTTCAAATCATCAACCTAATTTCAAATCTTCATCCATTATTTTTCTTCTATTCTCAAAGTCATTGCCTTCAATCCATCACTCTGATTATGCCTTTGTCTTACAGAGAATTTTTGTGTTGAGGAATGGTTCAAACCAGATCCGGGAAGAAAATAGTGTTGCCTCAATACTCTAGCAGTGGCACTGAGCAAGAAATGAATTCATCGCGATTTGCCAAGAAATAGAGTCAACAAGCCAATGATGATGTCGATCCCCAAATGTATGCCATGTTTCAAAAGATGATGGGTAAGATGATGGCAGAGCAAGCAGGGGCCAGTTTCGACAAGATTTTTGGCAAAAAGAAGACTAGGGGTGGTGCTCTGAAAAAGCATACAAAAATTTCAAAGAAGTGAGTTCAACATGAGGATACTTCAGAAGAAATTGAGTCAGGAGGTGACACCGATAAAGAATGTGAGGTTCAGCAAGCTTTTCAGAAATTGACTCAGAGGCAGGGGTCAGCCAATAAGCTAAAAGGTCAGTCTGTGGATGACCCCGTTCAGTCACAACTGAAGGAAATGGTCAAGATAGTCAAAGATCTACAGGTTCGTGATAAAGGCAAAAAGGTCTTCACGAGTAAGGATTTCTATGATGGTTTGGAAGGGGATGACAGTCTAGAGGATCTCTCTCATAAATTTATCAAATTTGATGGGACTGGTGATCCCAAGACTCACCTGGCTATGTTCTTTACGGAATGCAATCAATTCAAGAGAGACAATCGTGCTTTGTTTAGATGTTTTTCTTGCAGCCTGGAAGGCACCACCGCCAAGTGGTACTTCGAGTATATCAATCCAATCGAACTACAAGAGTTCGATAAGGTGGTCAACCTATTCATTGAACGATTCCTTTTCAACACCGAAGCACTGCCAATGCTCAACCATCTCTACAGTACAAAGCAAAGAGATAATGAGAAAGCTAGAAATTTTATCCGCAGATGAAAAGGCACTTGCAATAAAATTAGAAATCCCATCTCAGAGGAGCACGCACTCCAGATTATTCTAAACAACTTCTCTCAGCCTTTGAGAAGTCATATCTCCACCTCGCCTTCCAAGTCTTTCATTGAGCTTACTGAACGAGCCGAGTGGCTCAAGATGAGAATGGAGAATGGAGTCTATGATGTCATCATCCTCGTCAAAAATAATCATGATTCAAAGAAGAATGAGACAGATTTTACATTCTCCGCCAATGCCGGCCGCAGTGACAACAAAAATAGCAAGGGCAACCATACAGGCCAAAAAGCAAAGTCTTCAAAGCAGAATGAAAAGTTGGGTCAACAGAAAGAAAAGATAAAATGGGATGGTGTTATCGTCGCAAAATTTTTCCCATCTTCCCTTCCTTGCGGAAGAGAGAGAAAAATGCTTTCGCGATTCAAACTTGACCGGATTTTTGGAAATTGTTTTGAAATACTCGCCTCCGTTTTTGAAAATTGCGGGAAAATCCATGTGATGGGGCTCGACCTGTCGGTACGAGGTTCGACCGTTCCTGCCGCCTTTAACAGGGATAATCGAACCAAGGACCAAAATTGTGCTTGACTTAATAAAATTATCGAAATCGTGTTCTATCCTAAATGCACAGAGAATTCAGGCATGTGCTATGAGATTTGGTAAAATATAAGTTGGAAAACTATGATGTATGCTTAGAAAATATTTGGAATTGAAAAAGCATTTCTCAGGAAAAAGATGAAAATCAATCTCTCAGGAAACTCAGACGAAGAAGGTTTGAAATCTCGAGAAAGCTTTATAAAAATTTGGAAAATCTTGAAGAAGTGAGAATCTCGAGAAAATCTTGAGAAAATTTATAAAGACTTGGAAAACTATGAAGAAATGAGAATCTCAAGAAAATGGGAAGAATTCCTGAGAAAAGATGAACATTTGAAAAAGAAAGCATTTGTCGGGAAAACTCGGACTTTGAGAATTTTCTTAAGGAAATGATAGAAAATTTATGGGAAAGCTCTTTGGAGAAGGAAATTCAAAACTTAGGAAATTCAATTCCTGAGAATCTTATCTTTTGAAATGTCTGAAAATCAACTTGGATTCTTGAGAAAGATGAAAAATTCCTTTTGAAAAGAATCTTAAGAAAATAACATTTTCAGAGAAAATCACGGGAAAACTTTGATTTGGGAAATCCAACTCCGAATATCATCATAGTTTCTTGAGAAATCGATTTCATGAAGTGAAAATCTCTTAAGAAAATCATGAGAAAAACAGATGATTTGAATGAATGAATGCACTTTGAAAAGATTTCTGAAAAATTGGTTGGAAATTGTGTATTAAACCAAAATAAATCCTTCACATATTCTGACTGTGGCCATGAATATGTTCAGAGTTTAATTGATTTAATGCACAATACTTCGAAAATATTAGAAATATGATGTGTATTTTAAGATAGCCTAAGAGTGTAGGCTCAATGTGACTAGTAGAAAGATGATGGATCTGGGTCTCGTCCATATTCCGACTAGGGCCGTAAATATGGATTCCACCGAGTTCATCAACTCCCTAAGAGTTGGTGCACGTGCCATTCGTGTTCATCCACAGTGAATTTTGAAAATTGAAATATATGCCTCACAGAATATGGATATTGCAGGAATCAAACTATGTGAGATGCATCCTAATCTAAGCATTAAAAGTAAATATTATTCCAAATTGAATTATTACATCTCTGACATAAAGCAAAATGAATAAAAGAAGTATAGAATTAAAATAGTCAGCATTCTCCAGGTTTTTCCTGCAAGAGTGAGTCATCACAAAGAATGGATATACAAAATTCACAAGGAAATAGATATATATATGCACGAACAGTGGAGATATATACATATATATGTACGTATATGTATATATATATATATATATATATATATATAAACACATTCCTATAATCGAAAATATATATGATGAGCAAATTGGCATGTGTGATATGCAAAGGCAATGTATAATGACATGCTAGAATATAGAGGACTAGATGCGGAGATGTCATGAGATATAATAGTATATAACAAGGTTTGATGGTATACAGGTTCGTATGTGAATGTTAGGCGACTATGATGTCGGAAAAGGGATATTAACATAGGTGAATATAACCAATATATGTATATATTTACAATGAAATACACAAAGGGATGGTCACTTTACGGTGGTTGAATATAAGATGACAACCTGATTTTCAGAAATATATGCACTACTAATACTATGCATATAGAATACGTACATAGACAGTAATATTATTAATCAAGGGTTGAATGACACTATGGCAATGTCTATAAGGTGGTAAAGGGATGTCGGGATAACAGGCTGGCAGGTATCCAGCAACTAGTTGAAAAGTGTTACATAATATATCGTTGGAGTGTCCAGCAATGTATTTATAATAGGCCAATAAAAGTCAGACATTATGCTGTGTAGCAAGTATACAAAGAAATGTACTTGGTGAAAGGGTTTTAACAAAGATTTAACAAAATACGTTTGTAGGGAATTTTCAGCAACTATTAATGAAATACTTGCGGAGAGACTTACAACAGGAAAAGCACATCAGACATTGTAATAGAAGAACAAGAATGTAAATCAGAAATTTTGCAATGAATTGATGCAGGACATATACAGAACAGTGCAGGAAAAATTTGCAGAACTTGGGATATTACCAGCTGGTATATTCTGTAACATTTTTATTTCTGGATGGAATGGAAATGGGAGGTCATCTTAAGAGGGGTGATATGATGTATCTATACCTGCGAATCAGCCCTATTTACCATCGTTCAACAGAAAACACAGGTGTATGGAGCACTATATAGCAAGATTTTCGTATGAACTAGTCCTGATGACTGTACACACAACTATACCTGGATTGTAAGTTTCAGCCCTCCAACAATCTGGGGTACTAACTCCAATGACAAACACACGGATGGCGTGTACAAAATCTCCAAAGCTTGATTAGATCCAGACCTCAGATGAAATAATCTAAGACATTTAGGACAAAGACACAGATTTCCATATTTTGGATGGCCTGACTCTAGGCATAGATTATTATATTACATATAGTAAATCAATCGCAGATCGTTCAAACCCTGTGCAATGAGTTGATTTAGCAGACCTCAAATTTTCGAAATTCAGACGAGGGATCGATCGGCAAAGCAGATCATATGCTCCACCCGATTGCCAGGGTGAGACCGTGATCCTGCAACGAATCAAATCTGACGCCCCCACATTCCCCCATAGACATGAGCAAAATTGATCAAAATGCTGAGGGGGGGGGGGCAACCTAGATGGATACAGATGAGGTTGATTGGGCAACAAAAAGGTTATGAAACACATCAATTTTAACCAAATATACAAAACTACGATGACATGCTTCTGAATAATGAGAAAAAAAATCAAATGTAAAGAGGCTAATTAAGGGTCTAAAAACGATAAAGGAGGGAATGTAGCCAGCAAAGGAGGCTAAAATTCCTATTGCATGATGTGTATCAACACTGCTATGTGCAGATTGATAGCACATATCTTGCTTCAATGGTAATAGGAGATGAGAGGGGAAAGTGGTAGCACATGTAAGAAAAAAAATCTGAAGGAATCAAATGCTCAGGTCAACAAGGAAGGAGACGAAGTAAGAAACCGACTGAAGAAAACAAAGAGGGAGTGGCCCTTACCTTGGGCGAGTTTGGATTGCGCAGGAAGGGTTCTTCCTCTGTTTTTGCTCCCAACTAGATCGAACTCCCTGAGTGTTGCGTGGAGAGAGGATGGCAGCAAGTAACCGTGAGGGGAACGAGGCCTGATGGAGAGAGATAGCAGAAGGATTTCAGAGATAATGCGAAGCAGCCGTCAGCTTCCTGCTGTCTGATGGGAGACCTCCAAAATAGGGTTCGTCTTCTCCTGCTAGCCGAGAGGATGGAGAGGCGGAAAGGAGGAAATGGCCGATAGAGTTCGAAAAAAAAAATCCTCTCCTTCCAGGGAAATCGCCGACTGCCCCTTGTGTTGGGCCCTTCTCCCTTCTTAATAGTCAGCCATTTGGTTTTCTTCCCCCAAATCCGCCCCTTTTGCTAATCCTTGAAAACTGAATTTTGAAAATTTTTGAAAATGTCTCCATTTGAGAGGGGGGCGGCTCCTTTTCTTAAGCTGATATTTGAAACTTAGGTAAAAAATGGGATTTTGGGTAGGGTTTCGGTGGCTCTTTTTTGGGGCTGAAAAGTAATAAAAAGAATAAAGTAAGTAAAAAAAAATGAGTAAAAAAAAAAACGGATTTTATTTTGGTGGTGTCACCTTAACTGAAAAATTATTTCTTTTGGCAAAGAGTCTTAGTGGGGTGCCACCCACGTGGGCCCACTAATTATTTTATTAAAATTAAGTTAAAACAAGGTTTTATAAATCGGTGCTACTTTTGAATGGGTACTATTTTGGAAATAAGGGAAAATTTTGAGAATTTGAGTGTGACACCACTTCGAGGCGGGTCCCACGTCCTTTATTTGAAATAAGAGCCAAATGAGATATTTTGGAATTTTCACAATAATAGGCTAGTTTAGAAAGCACAAAGTGGATTGTGGTTTGATTTCAAAACTTGAAAAAATTTGGTTTCTCAGGGCAAAATTTTGAAAGAAGTAGGGAGATTCGGAGTCTTTTTGTAAAAGTTTGAAATAAGGTCTTACAAATTTTGAAATTTGTGTCTCCCTCTTTCAACTGGCGAAGTTTTGAAATGTCAAAACCATCCAGATTGTTTTCTTGAGAAAACTTTTCGTAATTCGGGGTCCTAGGGGTAAAATGGGAAGAAATGATAATTTTAAAGCCTAGGGTTTTAAAATCAATTTTGAAAAGTTTTAAAATCAAATCTGGATTTGCAATTTTGAAAAATCAGGAGTTATGGATCTCAAAATGACATGCTGTGCAGTGAAATGATATGAAATGTTCATGCCATGCTATGCAAAGACATGTTCTACAAAATTGCCACTCTGAATTTGAATTTTGAAAATTCTGGCTTTTGGTTAAGCATGAGATTTTGGAAATTTGCAGTTTGAAGGTGTCTCTGAGTCTAAATAGAGAAGTTTTAAGACTCGAGAATGGAATTTAGGACTTTCTGCAAGGTTCAATCTTGGAAAATGACCATTTTGCCCTTCATTGCTTCTGAAGAACTGAAATATGATGATTGATGGATATATCAGGAAGGTGAGTGAAAATTTGGGGTGTTTACAGATGCCCCTCTTTGCTATTAAGCCGGCTTGTGGCCGAGCTTAGTGGCAAAGAAAAACACACCAAATTTGGGCTATATAAAAAAAAATGCCCCAGTAAGAAGGATCTGACTGGGTGTGAGGAAATTAGCCCGGTGATCATGATAGATATGAAATTGAGAATGAAGAGGAAAGATTCACTCTGTGAGAGTGAAATTCAGGTTTTTGCCCTTAACCTGGATGAGACAGAAATACCTCGTATGGAACGAAGCTCAGGTTTGACCCTTAACCTGATTGGGGAATGGAATATCTCATCGAAATGAGACTCAGGTTTGTACCCTTAACCTGATCGGGCGGAAAATGAAATACCTCTTTGGATGAGGCTCAGGTTTATACCCTTATCCTGATCGGGCGGAAAATGGAATACCTCCTCGACGGAGGCTCAGGTTTGTACCCTTATCCTGATCGGGCGAAAAATGAAATACCTCTTTGGATGAGGCTCAGGTTTATACCCTTATCCTGATCGGGCGGAAAAGGGAATACCTCATCGACGGAGGCTCAGGTTTGTACCCTTATCCTGATCGGGCGGAAATGGAATGGAATCCTCGAAGGAAGAGACCATGATGGAACCTCCGGATTTTGCACAATAAATCCGACAGGGGTTTTGCAAAAGGAAGGAAAATGGGGTCCCTAAAGCTTGAAAAGGGATTGATTTTGGGCGCCTCATTGCTGAGACTCAATAGCTTTTGAAATTGCCTTTTGCGGAAAATGATTGGTAGTTCGACCTCGAACCGAAATGGGACTGTCTATGTTGGGACAGTGGGGACATAGGGAAGTGTGCATATCTGAGAGTTCATGCTCTCAAAGAAGGGAAGGAATCAAGTCCTTAGGAGGGATTTAAAATTGGTGTCAGGATGGATCAAAAACGGTCATCAAGCTCTCACTTCTCGTGAGGATAACTAGAAAATATTGTCAAAATGTTAAGAATTTTGTTGTTGATGCAAAGTATTTGAAAATGATACGCATTGTTGCAAAATATTCTTTCTTTTCTACCTGAAGCATTACCTCCAAACGAGATTCACTTCGTAGAATCAAGATTTAGCATCCAAATTGCTTGCGATTGACCTTCTTCCAGGAGCTTATCAATTTCCTTGATATGAACAAGAAAGAGAATTTGATATTGTAAAAGCAATTGATGAAAGAGTATTGATAATAGAATTTTACAAGTTTAAAGAAGATTCTTGATAGATTTGGCAGTTTGATATCCTGGGAGCTTCTCTCACGATAATCTTTCTGCACTCTTTTGACTCTCTTGGGTTTTGGTTACAGTCTCCTTCATTTTGGAGATG
The DNA here is from genome assembly GCF_984573655.1 of Nuphar pumila. NCBI lineage: Eukaryota > Viridiplantae > Streptophyta > Magnoliopsida > Nymphaeales > Nymphaeaceae > Nuphar > Nuphar pumila. Next base: position 33,939,756 of record NC_143262.1, read on the forward strand.
TTCTGACTTTTTCTCTCTCTTTTTTTCCTCTCTTGCTCTCTTTTGGGAAGGGTACGTCACAAACTCCTTCAACTTGGAGATGTTTTGATCCTTCTTTGACGATATTGGTTTGGAGATAGCTGAAATTAAATATCTTTTAGGGATTGTCGAGAGGTTCATCGCATCTGCCTTCATCTCGACAGTGCTTTGGACTTTCCCTGAAAGGATCCATCACAAACTCCGTCATCTTGGAGATGTTCTGAATCTTCTTTGGCCCCGGGGGTCTACTCTCCTAATTCGCCTTCATCTTGACGACAGGTGAGAGATCCCTTTTGCGGATATTTAATTGCAGCTTAGGTGATTTGGAGGAGACAGGGCTTGGATAAATGCTCCCTTTTCTAGCACTCAGGATATTTCCACTGCCTCATTTTACAAGAATAATCTTTAAAGATGTGCCATTGACTGCGATCAATATCAATCATCCATGGCTTTTTACTAACATTGAATCTTCTTTTCTGGCCATATCGAGGATTTATCCTTCATCCTTTTCGTTGGCCAATAGAAAGAATTTGAATTTTGAATCTTTTTTTTTTCGTAAAAGCTTCATTCTTTTGGAAGTAATGCTGAAGGTAAACTAAGATAAAGATCCATGTAATAAAGATTCTGAAATCAACAAATAATTTGATTGACAAATTGACAAAGTTTTCTTGAAATCCTGGGTGAAAGAAAGCATTTGAGGTCCGGCTCAACACATCAGTGACGAAAATTCTCCTCTCTTTTTCCCCAAAAAGAGAGACTCATGCTTAGCCCTTACTTGAATGGGAAATGGGAAATACTCCTCTCTTCCCTAAAGAGGAGGTGTTTGCAAAACGAACTTTCGAAGAGAAATTAAGCTTTCGTCAAAGCTTCCTAATATTAGGCTTCTCTTATGGAAAGGGGGCCGATAAATAGTGAGGTCTGAAAATTGGGTCATGAAAGGAACGAATCCATCACAATCTCCCTAAAGAGGGTCCTCCATGACGAAAATGGCCTAGTATGAAATAGGGGGGTCACAAGAAAAGCGAGTCTCCGTCGAGCCTCTCCCTTTTAAAAGGGTTCCTTGTGTGAAATTGGAAATTGTTTTGCAAACGGTTCACAAAGACGCGAGTCCCTTCAAACTCTCCCTAAAAAGGGGCTGAGTGAACGAATTTGATAGCATGCGAAAAGAATGAGCTCCCTCGAACTCTCCCTAAAGAGGGTCTCTCGCAAGAGAAAATGATTGAAATTGGATATTGAGATTGATTGACCCAAAGGTCGAAATTGGAAATTGGAAAATTGGTTGTTGGAAATTGAATGACCCGAAGATCAAAATTGGATGACCTGACGGTCGAAATTGAGAATTGGTTGACCGAAAGGTCGAAATTGCGTGACCCGAAGGTCGAAATTGAGAATTGAGTGACCCGAAGGTCGAAATTTGGAAGTTAAGTGACCCGGAGGTCGAAAATTGGAAATTGGAATGACCCGAAGGTCGAAAATTGGAAATTGAGTGACCCGAAGGTCGAAAATTGGAAATTGGTAATTGAAATTGAGAATTGCCTGATTTGAAGATTTAAATTGGAATTTGGAGGGCAAAATATCAAATTTGAGCAATTGACAGACCCTGATGATTGAAATGACTAGAATTAACAAAGGAAAATAATGAGTTGAGTCAAAGCTCGAATAAAATACAGAGATCATGAGTCGGAACCCGGATCAACAGAAGAAAATGAAGAGCTCGAGTCAGGGCTCGAGTAAGGTAATGAGATCATGAGTCAGAACCCAGATCAACAAAGGAAAATGAAAGGCTCGAATCAGAGCTCGAATGAGGTAATGAGATCACGAGTCGGAACTCGGATCAACAAAAGAAAACTAAAGTGCTTGAATTAGAGCTTGGATAAGATAAAGAGATCACGAGTCGGAACTCGGATCAACAAAGGAGAATGAAGAGCTCGAATCAGAGCTCAAATAAGATAAAGAGATCTCGAGTAGGAACCCGGTTCAACAAATGACAATAAAAAGCTCGAATCTGAGCTCGAATGACTAAAGAGATCTCGAGTCGGAACTCGGATCAACAAAGAAGATGAAGAGCTCGCATCTGAGCTTGAATGAATAAAGAGATCTCGAGTCGGAACTTGAATCAACAAAAGAAAATGACAAGCTCAAATTTGAGCTTGAATGAATAGAGAGATCTTGAGTCGGAACCCGGATCAATAAAAGGAAATGATTTGAATAAAAACCCGAGTCGGAACTCGGTTTTCCAAAAAGTTGGGATTTTGAAAATGTACCAGTTTGAACACTGGATTTTGAAATAATACCACTTCGAGTGCTGGGTTTTGGTTCAGTATTGGTGATCACCTTTCAATTTTGGATCATTAGGAATTATGATGGGACTGTTTGTTGAAATCCCAATAATGACCGGATTGTTGTTAATGCAGTTGAATGCAAATGAATATGAATTGATGCATATGAATGCACACGTGCGTGAAATGAGGAATTTGTTTATCCTGCCTGCATATAGAATAAAATTTTAAAAATGCCCCAGTATAACTGGGAAAGCAAGTTTGATCATTATTTGAGGAAAACAGGAAGATTACAAGAGGAGAATAAATGTTTCAAGTATAGAACTTTTTCATGTGTCGAGCATTAATGGGATCCGACAATTCTACCCCATCGGCATTGATGAGCTGATATGAGTTGCGGGGTAATGCTTCTTTGACAACATAGGGACCTTCCCAATTTGGCGACCATTTGCCGCTGGGATGATGTTTGAGATAAGATGTGGATCGAAGTACTAAATCATTGACTTTGAATCTTCTTTCGATGACAGACTTCGCATATTGCCTGGCTACTCTCTGGCGATAGGATTGAGCATGCCATGCTGCTTTTAGCCTTCTCTCGTCGAGTAAGTCTAACTGTATCAGTCGCTGCTGCTGATATTGATCAAGAGGTAATTGCAGGAGTGATGCAAATTTTAAAGCGGGCTTCTGAACATGTAGCGGCAATACTACTTCTTTTCCGTAGACCAGTTCTGATGGAGTAGCATTCGTTGGTGTATGAATGGTGGTCCGGTAGGCCCATAATGCATTGTGGATCTTCTCATGCCAGTCACGGCCTGTTTCCACAGTTCGCTCCAAGATACGAATTAAAATCTTATTGGTGGCCTCTGCCTGACCATTCCCTTAGGGATAATATGGAGCGGAAAAATGATGATAAATCTTGAACTTTGAGCATAATGTCTTCATTCTTTCGTTCTTGAAATGACTGCCATTATCTGACACGATGTCATGTGGGATGCCAAAACGGCAAAGGATGTTCTTGTGAATGAAAGAGACCACGTGTCGGCCTTCTACTGTGCGAAGAGTGATAGCTTCTACCCACTTGGTGAAATATTCTGTTGCGGCAAGGAAGTATTTGTGGCCATTTGAAGCTGAAGGAGTGATGGAACCTACGACATCGAAGGCCCACATAGAGAACGACCATGGAGAGACAACAGATTGCAGATATGTTGCGGGAGCATGAATAGAAGGTGCATGTATTTGGCATTGCACACACTTCTTCACATAATGATAACAATCTTGTTGCATAGTTTTCCAATAGTAACCTGCTCTGATGATTTGCTTGACAAGGGTTTGGTAGCCGACGTGGCCGCCACAAATACCTTCGTGTGCTTCTCGCACGACTTCTTTGGCTTCTTCTTCATCTAAACATCTGGAATACTCTGAGCTGAATCCACGATGATAGAGGACATTGGCCAGAATAAAGTATCGAGTAGACATACGCTGGATTGCTCGCTGCTCTTTCTTTGAGAGTTCTGGAGGAAATTCACCAGTTTCTACGAAAGTTTTGATATTGTAATACCAAGGCTTCTTCCTTTGCTCAGCCTGGTTTACTTGTTCCGCTGGAAGGAAAGTAGGTTGGTCAAGTCTGCCAATTTCGAAGGAGCGATAGGATTCTCCATTTCTGAATGCCATAATGGAGCCTAAACTGGCTAGACTATCGGCCACTTGATTAAAATCTCTCTTGATATGGAAGAGCTGAAATTCTTCAAATTTGCTGACAAGAGCTGAAACAATTTTCTGGTAAGGAAATAACTTTTGATCTTTGACTTGCCATTCGGCTCGAACTTGATTGACAACGAGTAATGAGTCGCCATAGGCATGCACTCTCTTAACATTGAAGTCTAGTAGAATCTTTAGACCTTGAATCAGGGCTTCATACTCGGCCATATTATGAGTGCATTGAAAATCTAACTTGAGGGAAAATGGAATCATCTCTTTCTCTGGAGTGATTAATAAAATTCCGATGCCTATTCCGGCCATGTTCTTAGAACCGTCGAAAAACAAATTCCAGACTGGATATTGTTGGATATTGCATATTTGCTCATCTGGGAAATCGTCTTCGGCTTTCACTTTTTCTGCCAGAGGAAAATCCGCCAATTGATCTGCGATTGCTTGGCCTTTGACTGATTGCTGCGAGACATATTCTAAGTCATACTGCATCAGTAAGACTTGCCATTTTGCGACTCATCCGCTGAGAAAAGGTTGCTCCAAGATGTATTTGAGAGGATTGAGTTTGGACAAAATTTTGACTTCTGATGCCAGCAGGTAGTGTCTTAGCTTCTGACACATCCACACCAGAGCTAGGCAGGTCTTCTCTATTTGAGAGTATCTCTTTTCATAATCTATGAAAGTCTTACTCACATAATAGATGGCGTGCTCTATCAGGCTGCCTTCTTTGTATTGCGTCAAGAATCCGCCGCATGCGACTTGATTTACTGAGATGTATAACAGAAGAGGTTTTCCCAATTCTGGCGGCTTCAGGATTGGAGGATTGAGAAGATACTTTTTGATTCGATCGAACGATTGCTGACACTCTGGTCCCCATTCGAACTTCACTCCTTTTCTGAGCAAGTGATTGAAAGGTTCGCATCTCATTGCCAGGTTGGAAATATATTGTCGGATTGATTGCATACGTCCTTGAAGGCTACACAATTCTTTGAGATTTTTCGGGGGTGGCATATCAATGATAGCCTTTGCTTTGGCTGGGTCGACTTCAATTCCCTTTTTGCTGGCCAAAAAACCCAACAATTTGCCTGATTCGACTCCAAATACACACTTTTGCGGGTTAAGCCTTAACTTATAAAGGATGAGTTGCTTAAAGACTTGATCAAGCGCTTCGAGGTGATCTTCTCCCTCTTTAGATTTCACAAGGATATCGTCAACATACACATCCATGATTTTGCGCATCTGATTGTGAAAGATAACGGCCATTGCCCGTTGATACGTTGCTCCGGCATTTTTGAGCCCAAAAGGCATAACTATATAGCAGAAAGTATCCCAAGGCTTGGTGAAGGAAGTTTTTGATTGGTCGCGGGCGGCCAACTTAATCTGATTGTAGCCGGAATATCCATCCATGAAAGAGAACATAGCATGTCCTGTCGTGCTATCGACTAGAAGATCGATGCTTGGAAGTGGATAATCATCCTTCGAAGTTGCTTTATTGAGGTCTCTGAAGTCTATGCAGATCCTTACTTTACCACTTTTCTTTAGGACAACGACGATATTGGCTAACCAATCTGGGTAGTCAATAGCTCGGATAAATCCTGCTTTGAGCAGATCTTCAAGTCCTTCCTTGACTTGTTGTTCTATTCTAGGATCCATTTTTCTCAGCTTCTGCTTAACTGGTTTAGCATCCGGCTTCAAGACGAGTCGGTGTTCGACCAATTTGGGGTCTAAGCCCGGCATGTCTTCATATGTCCATGCAAACACTTCTTGATGTTGCTTGAAAAAATCTGTAAGCCTTTTCTTTTCTTCCGGACTCAAACTGGTTCCGATCTGGAGAATTTTGGGATCTTCCTCTGAACCGATATTGACATATTCAATCGGATCTTGTACTAGAGGAGATGGTTCATCTTGCTTCTGAACTGAGGCGAATTCTGGTAATTCCTGAAGAGACTGATCATATTCTGCACAATCATCTGATTGCTTTGCACTCTTGCCCTCTTCGGTGCTCGCCTTGACTCTATGAATTGTTGCCGACTTTTGAAAAGCCTTGGGATTGAGAACAAGCTTCTTGATTGTCCGAGAAGTCATTCTAAAATTTTGGATAAGAAATTTGGTTTAGATAAAATTGCTCACCGTAGGACAAGCAATCATTTGAAGAGAACTTATGCATAAAATGGCATTAAAATTATAAAATGAAGAGATAGACGAAAAGGAGATAGATGGCATCCCGATAGATAAAGAAACTTGGAATTTTATTGATTTTGAATTGATCAAAAACATTTGATAAAATGAGACATTTACTTTGGAAAGAATAGAAGGAAATAACAAATGGTCTTCAATGTGCCCCTTTGACAAAAACCGTCTTCTTTGGCGAGCTTCCGCTGAAGAACCCCAGTCCTGCTCTGTGGCCATCTTTGTTTTTGTCGAGTCCCTTGAAGGGTTGATAACCATGTTTCAGGAGCAAATCGAATCCCTTTCTTGCCTTCATGAATTGAGGAAACAACGGGTGATCCTTAATGGCGTTGTAGTTGATCCGGCCTCCAACCTTGAAGAATTGAGGACCTTTCCATCGGGTCATGGCTACCGTGTGCGGAGATAGTTCTGAGGATGCTTGGAGTATTTCTCGATTTTCTCCGTGACTGATCTCTTCACTTTCCCTGATGCTGGGAATATCCGCATTGAATGACGGTCGGGGAATCATGGGCTGCGGGAGCCTTTCTTCTGGGTCTTCTCCGAGCACTGTGGTAATCATTCTACCTTTTGACCACTTCACGCATTGATGCAGGGTGGAAGGCATTGCATTAGCATTATGAATCCACGTTCTTCCGAGCAGCAAGTTGTAGGTGGGTGGCACATTAACCACATGGAAAAGGACTGAGTGCACTGAATAGTTGATGAACACTTTCAGAAATATTTTGCCTTTTGTCGTTTGACCATGGTTGTCAAACCCGTAGATAGTGATGGGATCTGGAATATATTCTTCATCCTTGATCCCTAATGCCTTTGTTGTCATCTCGGGACAAATATTGAGGCTATTGCCTCCATCGACCAGCACATGCGGTACTGTCATTCCTCTGACTCGAACAACAATGTACAAAGCATTATTATGAAAGAAATAAGGCTTTGGAAGATCCTCATTCGAGAAAGTGATTGCGTATTTGTCATGGCAGAGTTCACAATCTGTGCCATGTCTTCAGGAGTGGTACTGGGCTTGACTTTGATCTTTCTGAGCAAATCATCCAGTACTCGTTGGTGCTTGCTAGAATTCTTGGCCAAGTCAAAGATGGAAACATTGGATAGAGCGGTCAGAGGCTTCTGACTTAAACTTTCTGGCCTAGGTTTGATGATTTGCTTGAGGAAGTCAGGAGTTCCCTTTGACTTGGGGGCTGACTTTACAGGTGCTTCCGAAACTTTCATTTTGCCGAATGTTGAAATTAGGTTCATCTTCTTAGAAGCTGGAGCTGCCTGTCGTAGCACTGACACCTGGAGATCTTGTGTAGAACACGGCTTGATGTGCTCATGCGGTAAGAATGGCTGTGCCGACACTACTGTTGTGGTGTGTGGAGGAAAAGGTTGATTGAGAATATCCATTTTCTCTTCTTCTCCTTCCACTAAAAGATTTTTTTCAATGAGATCTTGTACAATGTTTTTTAGAACAAAGCAGTTCTCAGTGTTATGTCCCACCGTCCTGTGGAACTTGCAAAACTGATCTTTCCACTTCCCCATGGGCACAGGGGGATCGGCCAATCTAGGAAACTTGACCATCTCTTTTGACAGCATATACTCGAGCACATCTTCGAGTGATTGGTCTAAAGGAGTAAACTTTCTGTCATAGCTCCATCCTTCATGTTTGGTCTTCTCACGCAGCTTCGGCCCTTGATCCTGCTGAGGAGGCTTGCTATACTGAGGAGCAGGTTTTCCTTTCTGATCTTTATTGTTTGAACTGCCTGAGCCGTAGCAGTAATCTTTCTTCTGCCCTTTGTACTAGTTCCGACTGCTGTTGTTGTTGGCAGAATAGGCGAAGTGAGCTTTCTTTTTCTGCTCACCTTGGGAGTTGTTCTTGGAGAATGTGAAGCCTTCATAGACTCCATTTTTCACACTCAGCTCGAGCCATTCGGCTCGCTCAGTCAACTCAATGAAGGTCCGGGATGGTGTTGTGGAGATCAATCCTCTTAATGGCTGCGAAAAGTTGTTGAGGATTAAGGACAATGCATGCCTTTCCGAGATAGGATCTCTTATTTTGTTGCAGGCCGATCTCCATCTATGGATAAAGTCCCATGCCTTTTCATTCTCATTCTGCCTGAGATTGCAAAGATGACTCAATGTAGGAAGCGCCTCTATGTTAAACAAGAAGCATTCAATAAACAGATTTACAACTTTATCGAACTCCTTGAGCTCGATGGGGTTGATATGCTGAGCGTACCACTTAGCTGCAACTCCTTCCAAGCTGCGGGGGAAGCATATAAACAATGCTCGGTTATCCCTTTTGAACCTCGAGCATTCAGCAAAGAAAGTGGCGAGATGCGCTTTTGGGTCGCCAGAACCGTCGAACTTGATAAATTTACAGGGAAGATTTTCCAGATCATCATCCCCTTCTAAGCCGTTGTAGAAGTCTTCGCTGGTGAAGACTTTCCTGCCCTTGTCGCGGGCTTGCAAATCCTTGACAACTCGGGCCATTTCCTGGAACTATGCTTGCAGGGGTTTTTCTGCATCCTGACTCTTTGATTTGCGGCCCTTTCTTTGTTCTTGGCCCCTTTTCTGAAATACCGGAGGCACTTCATATTCTTCATCTGTATCTTTATTTGAATCGGTTTCGTCTGAGATCTCTTCCAGCTGCACTTGCTTTTTGGAAGCTTTCTTATCCTTGTGACCATGGAACTTCTCTCTAAAGGGATTCCTTTCTGAGCTGGTCCCGGGCTGTTCATTCATCATCTTATTCATCATTTTTTTGAACATGGCATACATTTGTGGGTCTATGCCATCATCCTCTTGTTGCTGCTCTTGACTCCTCTCAGATCGGGGGGAGCCCATCTCTTCTTCTGAGGCTGACAAGTACTGAGATGTCGTTGTTCTTTTGCCTGATCTTGTCTGAACCATCAAATGTTATGGATGTTCTCTCCAGGGCAAAGACCTGATTAGATTCTGTAGGAATTTGGTTTTTGGGAGAAATATTTGCTGAAAATATGGTAGAAAATTTGAAAAAGATATCCCATTACTAGGGATTGAGTCGTCGCGGGAATCACGACAATTATGTTGTCATTCTTTTTGCAAGAGAAATAAACAACGAAAATGTGCCTTGTTACCTAGGCGAGGTCGTCAAACCACAATAGAAGGAGAGAGTATTTTATTGAAATTAGAAAAATATGATTTTATTGATCTTGACAAAGAGGTGGAGGACAAACAATTTGCCACCATTCACGATAGTCGGCAGACATTCTAGGACCAGGAAAGATTTTAAGCGAGACAAAAGAATCCCAGCTGTAGCGGGCAGAATGATATGCCCCGGACCATTGTGCAGAGGTGAGTTCGAACTCTGCCATAGCTCCTGATAACAGTCGGGCTTCGACGTACTGCTGTCACTGAGAGAACTGCCGAACACATCTCTCTGGTTGGTAATAAGTGCAGAAGAAATGTCCCAGCAACTTGAACCGCTTGCCATAAGCGTATGTATATCTGGGAGGGGATAATTGCCGATCAAAATAGTCTCACACTATGTCATCTTCTTGAATGTTGTTGATCATGGTTCGGTACTGCGACACTGGGAGAAGTTCTTGACCATTGTATTTGAAAGAGCTTGCTCGGACTGGAACATGTTGGAAGAACCAGGACTGAAGTGCGTAGATGCAACCTTCGACTAAGATGGATTCTCCCAGTGAGAATCGAGTCAGACCACGATATAGGAAGGCAAGCGCTGCCATGGCTATGGAGAGACGATTGGTCTGCCGACTTCCCCATCTTCTCATAAGCTGGATTATTCTGATGTCCATGTAGTTTTGTCCATCCGGAAAAAGGGATAATCCTACAGTGCACAGAACCATTGCATTCTGAATCCTCTCTTTAGCTGTCCTGGATAGCGAACTGACTTCAACGAAGGTCCCGTACTGGCGGTACAACTCGAGCATGTCAACATATTCATTTCCCTCCAACTGGATCAGGGGCCAGGATCGGCAGCCTGTCATACGAGCTAATGAATCTCGGGGGTCCAAGCCCTTGACATTGATAAGGAATTGATGTTCTAATGGATCGCCTGGTTGACCGACTGGTTCCGGTAACCCCATGATTTCTGAAAATTCATCCATTAAAATGGTCATTTCTCCCCAGGGGAACCAGAAGGTGCACGTCCGAGGATTCCATCGCTCCGCCATTGCATGGATCAGGTTGCCGTTGATGGTCTGCTTTCCGACTGCTGATGCCAGTTCTAATCCGCACTCGCTCAAATGATCCAGGAACATTCGGGAAAAGCTTTTTAGCCAGGAATAGTACCACCGGGGAATGAAAGTTTCGGTGCTGAGGGCTCGATGTTCAGAACGACCTTGTCGCACCTCGTAGGAGATGTGACCTTCAGGAAAGATAGGATCGACTTGACTGTATGCCATCGAACTGAAAACAGAGGAAGACTTAGAATGAGACTTTTGGGAAAATGTGAGAAGTTTTGAAAATATTTTACAGGCAGGATATAAAATGCACCTGGAAATTTGAGATCCAGTAGAAAGGTAGAATGGAAAACTACCTAGAGTTTTAAAAACAAAGGGGATACTTGAGAAAATCATCCAGGGTTTGAGAAAAATAAAAGGAAAAGATGAGAAATATAGGTATTTGAAAATATTTTTGGGAAAATGTAAGGAAATAGAGGTAACATACAAACAATCACATCCTGCACAAACATTCATGCACATACAGCACTCCCTAAAAGGCTGACTCTAGATGCATTATTTTGAAAACAGCTGTAGGACCCTAATCCTAACTCTAAGTTCAGATTATCTTTGTCCAATCCAGTTATGCCGATATACCCAAACCGAAATTTGAGGTACGTGGCATATAATTTCAACTCCGGTTCTAAGGTAAGGTTTTCCAACATCCTTGAGCGCCTACCGATATACTTCAGACTGTGGCCCGCGGTACGTGGTAGGGGGGTGTTAACCCAAATAGTTGGCCTAGTTGTGAGGCTCTGTCCCGAACTAGGGTTCTGGAAGAGAGCCCAGCAACGTGAAGACCGGGTAATGATAGGTAATGGAGGTTTTAAAAAAAATGATCACATGCAAGAAATAGATGGCTCTAAGTCCTAGAGAGATAGATTTTGAAAATCTTTGAAGAAGCATACATTGTTTGCATTCAGATCCTAAATTGAGGAGAGTTGTATTTAGACCTAAGTCTATGTGAGCATGAAAATATCTCCTCAATCTGGTCCTACCAAACCATGCTTAGTCTATATGCAGTCAATGTCAGCTAGGTCAGAATCTAGGCTTCTAGGTTCGCATGATATCAAAAGTAAAGGGCTGACATTTTGTGAACACAGTTTTGATAATTAAACTAAGTCAAGCATAATTTTGATCAGATAAAGACAGGTCCCATCACGGTCGCCAAACCTGTTATCGTCGCAAAATTTTTCCCGTCTTCCCTTCCTTGCGGAAGAGAGAGGAAAATGCTTTCGCGATTCAAACTTGACCAGATTTTGGAAATTGTTTTGAAATACTTGCCTCCGTTTTTGAAAATTGTGGGAAAATCCATGGGATGGGGCTCGACCTGTCGGTACGAGGTTCGATCGTTCCTGCCGCCTTTAACAAGGGTAATCGAACCAAGGACCAAAATTGTGCTTGACTTAATAAAATTATCGAAATCGTTTTCTATCCTAAATGCACAGAGAATTCAGGCATGTGCTATGAGATTTGGTAAAATATAAGTTGGAAAACTATGATGTATGCTTAGAAAATATTTGGAATTGAAAAAGCATTTCTCAGGAAAAAGATGGAAATCAATCTCTTAGGAAACTCAGACGAAGAAGGTTTGAAATCTCGAGAAAGCTTTATAAAAATTTGGAAAATCTTGAAGAAGTGAGAATCTCGAGAAAATCTTGAGAAAATTTATAAAGACTTGGAAAACTATGAAGAAATGAGAATCTCAGGAAAATAGGAAGAATTCCTGAGAAAAGATGAACATTTGAAAAAGAAAGCATTTGTCGGGAAAACTCGGACTTTGAGAATTTTCTTAAGGAAATGATAGAAAATTTATGGGAAAGCTCTTTGGAGAAGGAAATTCAAAACTTAGGAAATTGAATTCCTGAGAATCTTATCTTTTGAAATGTCTGAAAATCAACTTGGATTCTTGAGAAAGATGAAAAATTCCTTTTGAAAAGAATCTTAAGAAAATAACATTTTCAGAGAAAATCACGGGAAAACTTTGATTTGGGAAATCCAACTCCGAATATCATCATAGTTTCTTGAGAAATCGATTTCATGAAGTGAAAATCTCTTAAGAAAATCATGAGAAAAACAGATGATGCAGATGATTTGAATGAATGAATGCACTTTGAAAAGATTTCTGAAAAATTGGTTGGAAATTGTGTATTAAACCAAAATAAATCCTTCACATATTCTGACTGTGGCCATGAATATGTTCAGAGTTTAATTGATTTAATGCACAATACTTTGAAAATATTACAAATATGATATGCATTTTAAGATAGCCTAAGAGTGTAGGCTCAATGTGACTAGTAGAAAGATGATGGATCTGGATCTCGTCCATATTCCGACTAGGGCCGTAAATATGGATTCCACCGAGTTCATCAACTCCCTAAGAGTTGGTGCACGTGCCATTCGTGTTCATCCACAGTGAATTTTGAAAATTGAAATATATGCCTCACAGAATCAGGATATTGCAGGAATCAAACTATATGAGATGCATCCTAATCTAAGCATTAAAAGTAAATATTATTCCAAATTGAATTATTACATCTCTGAAACAAATCAACAAACAACAACAACTACGCCTTCATCCCAAAACAATTGGGGTCAGCGATATGAACCAAAAAAGAAATTCATTTTGGGTCTTCCACATGAATCCTTTTCCTCCAATCATTTCTATCCAATGTCATGTCTTCGGTGAGGTTCAAAGCATTCATATCCTTTCCTATCATCTCCATCCAAGTCTTCCTAGGCCTACCTCGATCTCTTTTAACTAATATATTTTCCCATTTCTCCAACCTTCTAACTGGAGCATCATTAGGCCTTCGCCGAATATGTTCAAACCACCGTAAACGATTCTCTCGCATCTTATTTTCAATGGGTGCAACACCTACCTTCTTATGTATCTCCTCGTTCCGAATCTTATCTTTTATTGTATTTCCACACATCCATCTAAGCATCCGCATCTCAGCTACACTCATTTTTTGAATATGATGTCTCTTGGCAGCCCAACATTCCGTACCATATAGTAAAGCGGGCCTAATAGTCGTCCTATAAAACTTTCCCTTCAACCGCAATGGCATTCTACGATCGCACAGCACTCCAGTTGCACTTTTCCATTTCATCCACCCAACCTTTATCCTATGATTTACATCTCCATCAATTTCTCCATACTTTTGAATGATGAATCCCAAATATTTGAAATAATCATTCACCGGTATTTCTTGCTCACCAAGCTTCACTACACTCCCATCACTACTTCGTTGCTTACTAAACCGACATTCCATATATTCAGTCTTACTCTTACTCAACTTAAAACCTCTAGCTTCCAATGTCTGTCTCCATAATTCTAACTTAGCATTAACCCCAGCTCTAGACTCATCAAATCAAAACAATATCATCAGCAAACAACATACACCACGGTACATTTTCTTGAATTGATCTCGTAAGCTCATCCATCACTATCGCAAATAGGAAAGGGCTTAAAGCAGATCCTTGATGTAACCCAACCGTTATCGGAAAATTGGTTGTCACACCTCCACAAGTGCGGACATTGGTTACTACTCCTTCATACATGTTTTTAATTATACTAATGTACTTGAGAGAAACACCTTTCTTCATCATTGTCCACCAGAGAACGTCCCTAGGTACTCTATCGTATGCCTTCTCTAAATCAATAAAAACCATATGCAAATCTTTGTTTCTCTCTCTATATCTTTCAATAAGTTGTCTAAGAAGATGTATAGCTTCCATAGTTGATCTTCCAGGCATAAAACCAAATTGATTCTTCGATATCATGACAACCTTCCTCAACCTAGACTCAATCACCCTCTCCCAAAGTTTCATAGTATGACTCATGAGTTTTATACCACGATAGTTTGTGCAATCTTGTATATCACCCTTATTCTTATATAAAGGCACCAAAGTACTCTTCCTCTACTCATTAGGCATCTTATTTGTTCGCCAAATCAAGTTAAAAAGATTTGTCAACCATTCTAAACCTTTCTCTCCCAAGCATTTCCAAGCCTCGATAGATATACCATCTGGGCCAACTGCTCTTCTTGATTTCATTTTCTTCAAAGCCTCTGCAATTTCTTTCTTTTGAATCTTGCGCATAAAGTCACGACATAAAGCAAAATGAATAAAAGAAGTATAGAATTAAAATAGTCAGCATTCTCCAAGTTTTTCCTGCAAGAGTGAGTCAGCACAAAGAATGGATATACAAAATACACAAGGAAATAGATATATATATATGCACGAACAGTGGAGATATATACATATATATGTACGTATGTGTATATATAAATATATATATATATATATAAACACATTCCTATAATCGAAAATATATATGATGAGCAAATTGGCATGTGTGATATGCAAAGGCAATGTATAATGACATGCTAGAATATAGAGGACTAGATGCAGAGATGTCATGAGATATAATAGTATATAACAAGGTTTGATGGTATACAGGTTCGTATGTGAATGTTAGTCGACTATGATGTCGGAAAAGGGATATTAACATAGGTGAATATAACCAATATATGTATATATTTACAATGAAATACACAAGGGGATGGTCACTTTACGGTGGTTGAATATAAGATGACAACCTGATTTTCAGAAATATATGCACTACTAATACTATGCATATAGAATACATACATAGACAGTAATATTATTAAGCAAGGGTTGAATGACACTATGGCAATGGCTATAAGGTGGTAAAGGGATGTCGGGATAACAAGCTGGCAGGTATCCAGCAACTAGTTGAAAAGTGTTACATAATATATCGCTGGAGTGTCCAGCAATGTATTTATAATAGGCCAATAAAAGTCAGACATTATGCTGTGTAGCAAGTATACAAAGAAATGTACTTGGTGAAAGGGTTTTAACAAAGATTTAACAAAATACGTTTGTAGGGAATTTTCAGCAACTATTAATGAAATACTTGCGGAGAGACTTACAACAGGAAAAGCACATCAGACATTGTAATAGAAGAACAAGAATGTAAATCAGAAATTTTGCAATGAATTGATGCAGGACGTATATAGAACAGTGCAGGAAAAATTTGCAGAACTTGGGATATTACCAGCTGGTATATTCTGTAACATTTTTATTTCTGGATGGAATGGAAATGGGAGGTCATCTTAAGAGGGGCGATATGATGTATCTATACCTGCGAATCAGCCCTATTTACCATCGTTCAGCAGAAAACATAGATGTATGGAGCACTATATAGCAAGATTTTTGTATGAACTAGTCCTGATGACTGTACACACAACTATACCTGGATTGTAAGTTTCAGCCCTCCAACAATCTGGGGTACTAACTCCAATGACAAACACACGGATGGCGTGTACAAAATCTCCAAAGCTTGATCAGATCCATACCTCAGATGAAATAATCTAAGACATTTAGGACAAAGACACAGATTTTCATATTTTGGATGGCCTGACTCTAGGCATAGATTATTATATTACATATAGTAAATCAATCACAGATCCTTCAAACCCTGCAATGAGTTGATTTAGCAGACCTCAAATTTTCGAAATTCAGACGAGGGATCGATCGACAATGCAGATCATATGCTCCACCCGATTGCCAGGATGAGACCGTGATCCTGCAACGAATCAAATCTGACGCCCCCACATTCCTCCATAGACATGAGCAGAATTGATCAAAATGCTGAGGGGGGGGGGGGCAACCTAGATGGATACAGATGAGGTTGATTGGGCAACAAAAAGGTTATGAAACACATCAATTTTAACCAAATATACAAAACTACCATGACATGCTTCTGAATAATGAGAAAAAAAAATCAAATGTAAAGAGGCTAATAAAGGGTCTGAAAACGATAAAGGAGGGAATGTAGCCAGCAAAGGAGGCTAAAATTCCTATTGCATGATGTGTATCAACACTGCTATGTGCAGATTGATAGCACATATCCTGCTTCAATGGTAATAGGAGATGACAGGGGAAAGTGGTAGCACATGTAAGAAAAAAAATCTGAAGGAATCAAATGCTCAGGTCAACAAGGAAGGAGACGAAGTAAGAAACCGACTGAAGAAAACAAAGAGGGAGTGGCCCTTACCTTGGGAGAGTTTGGATTGCGCAGGAAGGGTTCTTCCTCTGTTTTTGCTCCCAACTAGATCGAACTCCCTGAGTGTTGCATGAAGAGAGGATGGCAGCAAGTAACCGTGAGGGGAACGAGGCCTGATGGAGAGAGATAGCAGAAGGATTCCAGAGATAATGGGAAGCAGCCATCAGCTTCCTGCTGTCTGATGGGAGACTTCCAAAATAGGGTTCGTCTTCTCCTGCTAGCCGAGAGGATGGAGAGGCGGAAAGGAGGAAATGGCCGATAGAGTTCAAAAAAAAAAAATCCTCTCCTTCCAGGGAAATCGTCGACTGCCCCTTGTGTTGGGCCCTTCTCCCTTCTTAATAGTCAGCCATTTGGTTTTCTTCCCCCAAATCTGCCCCTTTTGCTAATCCTTGAAAACTGAATTTTGAAATTTTTTGAAAATGTCGCCATTTGGGAGGGGGGCGGCTCCTTTTCTTAAGCTGATATTTGAAACTTAGGTAAAAAATGGGATTTTGGGTAGGGTTTCGGTGGCTCTTTTTTGGGGCTGAAAAGTAATAAAAAGAATAAAGTAAGTAAAAAAAATGAGTAAAAAAAAAAACGGATTTTATTTTGGTGGTGTCACCTTAACTGAAAAATTATTTCTTTTGGCAAAGAGTCTTAGTGGGGTGCCACCCACGTGGGCCCACTAATTATTTTATTAAAATTGAGTTAAAACAAGGTTTTATAAATCGGTGCTACTTTTGAATGGGTACTATTTTGGAAATAAGGGAAAATTTTGAGAATTTGAGTGTGACACCACTTTGATGCGGGTCCCACGTCCTTTATTTGAAATAAGAGCCAAATGAGATATTTTGGAATTTTCACAATAATAGGCTAGTTTAGAAAGCACGAAGTGGATTGTGGTTTGATTTAAAAACTTGAAAAAATTGGTTTCTCAGGGCAAAATTTTGAAAGAAGTAGGGAGATTCAGAGTCTTTTTGTAAAAGTTTGAAATAAGATCTTACAAATTTTGAAATTTGTGTCTCCCTCTTTCAACTGGCGAAGTTTTGAAATGTCAAAACCATCCAGATTGTTTTCTTGAGAAAACTTTTCGTAATTCGGGGTCCTGGGGGTAAAATGGGAAGAAATGATAATTTTAAAGCCTAGGGTTTTAAAATCAATTTTGAAAAGTTTTAAAATCAAATCTGGATTTGCAATTTTGAAAAATCAGGAGTTATGGATCTCAAAATGACATGTTGTGCAGTGAAATGATATGAAATGTTCATGCCATGCTATGCAAAGACATGTTCTACAAAATTGTCACTCTGAATTTGAATTTTGAAAATTCTGGCTTTTGGTTAAGCATGAGATTTTGGAAATTTGTAGTTTGAAGGTGTCTCTGAGTCTAAATAGAGAAGTTTTGAGACTCGAGAATGGAATTTAGGACTTTTTGTAAGGTTCAATCTTGGAAAATGACCATTTTACCCTTTATTGCTTCTGAAGAACTGAAATATGATGATTGATGGATATATCAGGAAGGTGGGTGAAAATTTGGGGTGTTTACAGATGGTTGGGGTAATGATTGTGAGTTTACTCCTCTTGAGCAACCTCTCAATGAAATCCTTGAATATATGTTGACCAAGGAATTAGTAAAGCTCCCAAGACCCACAGATCCTCCCACGATCATGGAAAGATTCATGGACCAGTTCTGCAAATTCCATCGGGCAATAGGACACGATACTGACCATTGTTTCATCTTCAAGAACATCGTTCAGGACTGCATTGATAAGAATCTCTTCGTTGAAGATAAAAAGGAGGACCAATCATCCTGACTGAGTTTTTTCCTCAATCACTCAAGAAGCTGACAACACCAACATTTTCCCATTTCTCATCTTTCTTTTATTATTTTAAAGGGTTGATGTAATCCCGTTTATCTTTCCTTGAATTGTCATTTTTCCTTCAATGCATCAATAAAATTATCAGTCTTTCTCACAAGCTTGATGCCATCTTTTGTTCTCCTTCTCTGCAAAATGTCCTTTCATGAGGAATGACCATCTTCAGAGTCCCTCCTGAATCAATCAAAAGTAAGTTGCTTTGTCACCTTTAGAGAGTGTTCTTCAAACGTCAATCATTTATCCTTTTGTTCAAAATCTTCTTCCCCAATTACACTAGGGCATTTTTTTAAAAATTTATTTTCAAAACATTCTGTATGCAAGCAGGATCAAACAAATCTCTCACTTTGCATGCATATGCACCCATTTTGCATCCATTTACATTCATATTCATCTGCATTCATTTGCATGGATCTACATCAATTTGGATCAATATCCCCATTCAAGATAAAGGGAAATCCTGAAACCAGGCCACATATAGTTGACTATGAAGGCCTATTGAAATTCAAAACTTTAATCAATCTTTCCTCAATTTTTCTCTATTTCTATCAATCTTCCATCAATTTGTATCCCTTTTCATCTCTATCCTTCTCAATTTTATTCGTACCCATTCAGGATAAGGGATAATTCTGAAACCTCAGCAATCATTCTCATCAAAATTCCCAAACATCTTTGGAATGCCGGTCTCCTTCCAAAATTCGAGTCTCAAGTAAAATCCAGTACTCGTGTTGGTACATTTTTAAAATCCAATGTTCATACTGGTATATTTTCAAAAGCCAATCCTTACACTGGTTCATTTTCTAAAACCCAGTCCACACTAGTCTAATTTTTCTTCAAAGATTCGAGTTCTGACTCAATTTTTTTTTAATTTTTCTTCGGGATTCGGGTTCTGACTCGAATTTCCTTTCCAATTGATTTAATTTTCCTTCGAGTTCCGACTCGAATTTTCTTTCTAATTGATTTAATTTTTCTTCAGGATTTGAGTTCTGAATCAAATCTTCTTTCCTTTAAAATCTAATTGGTTTAGTTTTTCCTTTAGGATTCGAGTTTCGACTCGAATTTTCTTTCCTTTAAATCTGAATTGGATAAGTTTTTCCTTTAGGGTTCGAGTTTCGATTCGAATTTCCTTTCCTTCTGAATTGATTTAGTTTTTCCTTTGGGATTCGAGTTTCGACTCGAATTTTCTTTTCTTTAAATCCAAATTGGTATAGTTTTTCCTCTAGGATTCGATTTTTTACTCAAATTTCCTTTCTTTTTGAATTGCTTTAGTTTTTCCTTCAGAGTACGAGTTCTGACTCGAATTTTCTTTCCTTCTAAATTGATTTAGTTTTTCCTTTAGGATTCGAGTTTCGGCTCGAATTTTCTTTCCTTTAAATCTGAATTGGATAAGTTTTTCCTTTAGAGTTTGAGTTTTGTTATCGTCGTAAAATTTTTCCCGTCTTCCCTTCCCTGCGGAAGAGAAAGGAAAATGCTTTCGCGATTCAAACTTGACTGGATTTTGGAAATTGTTTTGAAATACTCGCCTCCGTTTTAAAAATTTATGGGAAAATCCATGGGATGGGGCTCGACCTGTCGGTACGAGGTTCGATCGTTCCTGCCGCCTTTAACAGGGGTAATCGAACCAAGGAACAAAATTGTGCTTGACTTAGTGAAATTATCGAAATTGTGTTTTATCCTAAATGCACAGAGAATTCAGGCATGTGCTATGAGATTTGGTAAAATTTAAGTTGGAAAACTATGATGTATGCTTAGAAAACATTTGGAGTTGAAAAGCATTTCTCAGGAAAAAGATGGAAATCAATCTCTCAAGAAACTCAGACGAAGAAGATTTGAAATGTCGATAAAGTTTATAAAGATTTGGAAAATCTTGAAGAAATGAGAATCTTGAGAAAATGGTAAGAATTTTTTAGAAAAGATGAACACTTGAAGAGGAAAACATTTGTGAGGAAAACTCAGACTTTGAGAATTTTCTTAGGAAAATGATGGAAATTTTATAAGAAAGCTCATTGGAGAAGGAAATTCAAAACTTAGGAAATTGAAATTCTGAGAATCTTGCCCTTGAAATATCTGAAAATCGATTTTGATTCTTGAGAAAGATGAGGAATTCCATTTGAAAAGAATCTTAAGAAAATAATATTTTCAGGGAAAATCACAAGAAAACTTTAACTTGGGAAATCCAACTTCGGAAATCTTCATAGTTTCTTGAGAAATCGATTTCCATGAAGTGAAAATTTCTTGAGAAAATCATGAGAAAAGCAGATGATGCCATGCTGCAGATGATTTAAATGAATGAATGCACTTTGAGAAGATTTTTCTGAGAAATTTGTTGGAAAAATGTGTATTAAGCCAAAGTAAATCCTTCACATATTCTGACTGTGGCCATGAATATGTTCAGGGTTTATTTGAGTTAATTCACAATATTTTTAAAAATTGGAAACATGAAGTGCATTTTTAAGATAGCCTAAGAGTGTAGGCTCAATGTGACTGGTAGAAAGATGATGGATCTGGGTCTCGTCCATATTCCGACTAGGGCTGTAAATATGGACCCCACCGAGTTCATCAACTCTCTAAGAGTTGGTGCATGTGCCATTCGTATTCATCCACAGTGAATTTTGAAAATTGAGATATATGAATCATATAATCAGGATATTGCAGGAATCAAACTACATGAGATGCATCCTAATCTAAGCAGTAACAGTAAATATTATTCCAAGTTTGATTATTACATCTCTGACATAAGTCGAATAAATGAAAAAAAATACATAGTGTAAGAGAATCAGCATCCTCCAAATTTTCCTGCAAAATGAGAGTTAGTACCAAATAACCAAGGAAATGAGTATACATATGATATGTACAACGAAGATATACATGGTTATATCTAAATGCTTGAATTTATGCTAAATGACATGTGAGGATGAAGATGTATTTACAAAAAGAAAAAGAAAAATATATGTGATAACAAGTGCACATGAAGATATCTCTATACATACATATATATATATATATGTGTGTGTATATATACATGTATATATATGTATAGGTAGATATACATATATATATATATATATGGATATATATACGTATAATGAGAAAATATATATAAGAATTGGAATTTCATATATAATGGGTAAAATCAGGAAATACAGGTATATACAGTTTCTGTAGGTGATTTTACAAAGCTGTAATTTCCAAATTATAACATATTTTGCAGTAGAATTGGGTATGGAGCTTCCCTATATATCAATAAAAAGGCATACCAAATATGATTCATAAATCATGAAGGGATATTGATATATCCGTTCATGAATATGGCCGATTATTAAGACTGCACATCTGCAGAAAAGATGATGGGTTAAATGCATAACAATTGAGTTCCCTTAAGAATACCTCAATCTTGCGAGCACTAATGCGTAGGAATCATAGTGATTAAGAATCAATATGTTTAAGTAATCATTTTTATGATGGAAATGTAGTTGTTGTAAAACCTTCTTACAAAACCAAATGCATGACCATCAATTCATAGAAATTCCCAATCCTCCAATCCATAATGCAGCATTACGTCAAACCATGATAGCTCTCTATATTCACACTAACCCTTGCTGGGAATTATGAACAGGTGTATCCGTTCATATTCAATAACGTCAGATGCAGCAAAGGCAACCCACTCACTAACAATTTTCTATCCACTCAACATTAGCAAATGATATTCAGCTGGAACTTAAACATTCATAAGTCGTCAATTGCAGGAAATGAAATATTCCAACTAAGCCATTCACAATTGACATTCAAAAATAGTTGGCAAACAGGAATAGGTTGAAAATCAGATGTTCATTTTCACTGAAAACAAGCACCTCGATCACACAGCCAAAAAGACTGATTGTCAATGATTTCTAACATATTTCTCACAGTTTTAAATGAAAACCACTGATTTCCAATGATGATCAACCATAGTCTCATCAAACAGAAATTTTAGCAACAAAGCATGATCTCATAACTCAGACAGTGATATCCAGACATAGCTTCATCAAACAAAAATTTAGCATTAAGCTAAACAAAGCATGATCTCATAACTTAGGCAGTGATATCCAGACATAGATTCATCAAACAAAAATTTAGCATTAAGCTAAACAAAGCATGATCTCATAACTTAGGCAGTGATATCCAGACATAGCTTCATCAAACAAAAACTTAGCATTAAGCTAAACAAAGCACAATCACATAAATCAAATGGTGATGTCCAGCCATAGCTTCATCAAACAGAAATTTAGGATTAAGCTAAACAAGACATGATCTCATAATTCAGATGGTGACATCCAGCCATAGCTTCATCAAACAAAAATTTTTAGCATTAAGCTAAATACAATTCAATCACATAATTCAGATGGTGAGGTCCAGCCATAGCTTTATCAAACAACAATTTTTAGCATTAAGCTAAATACAACTCAATCACATAACTCAGATGGTGAATCTGAAGAAAAGGAAGACTTAAAGCAAAACTGGATGCATCGAACGAATATTTGGCATCCCTTAAATATCATCCATTGCGCATTACTCAATCAGTAAATGATATTGGCGGTGGCAAAGATAAGCAGAAAAAGGTGAAGCTGCAGAAAGAATGCAGGGATTGACCCTGATCTTATTTGCTGCAGTGAATGAGTACAGTGGTGGTTCATTCATGTAGCAACTACCTTACAAATGCAATGCTATTTTGTTTGTTGCTGCTTCTTGCTATGATAGGTAGGCGGGAGACGTACTTATGGATCCTATACCCCACACGATCTATGGACAACAAAAAGGAGCAGGTCCCTTGTTGCTGGGCTTGTATTTCCTCTGTTCCAAATGTCCTACAGAAAACAGATTGGGGGTCGACTTTTGTAGCTGAGCTGAAGAAGATATTAAAGCAACTGGCTGGGCTGAAGGAGATGTAGCAAATGTAGTCTGAAGGCAATGTGACGACTTGATCTCTTGTATCACACGACTGGTAGGCTGCAGAAGAGGAGATGGGACAGCTGGCTGGAGTTTCCTGCGGCTGGGCTGAATGAAAGGGGACGACAGCCTGCTGGTAGGTTGAAGAAGGGTTGAGCAGCAGCCGTTGGACCTCTGCTGGGTTGAAGGTGGATGGACAACAGCCGTTGGATGGGCAGCCTCACATTTTGAGAAGAAGAATCCTGCAAAACAGAAAAAAAAAATCAATCGGCTCCCTCTACTTCCTCCCCTCTTTGGCTGTAGGAAAAATCTTTTTCTCCCTTTGGTGAATCCCCTGCGATAAGCACCTCAAGCCCCTCCCCATCGACCAGCTTTTTCCCTTTTTTAAAAACCTTCAGCCCCTTGAAGAAAATGCAGCCTTGAGCTTCCATTACGATTTTTGATTTTTTTTTCAAATTGAAACTTCAATGTTGCTGTTTTCAAAAGGGCGCATCTTGTAGTTTTCAAAAAAAATTCATTTCATTTACCTAAGTTTTAGGTAAAATGAAATTTATTTTATTTTTTGGAAGTTCGGCTGTGTCATTTAAGGATGCATTCTTCTTAAAAAATATTTTATGTAAACAAATCAATAAAAAGGAATAAAATAAAAAATGAGTATTGAAGTAAATGAGAGGCTTTTATGGAAATGCCACCTCAACCTACTTTTAAAATCCTTTTGGAAAATAAAGTTTTATTTTGTTTTGGCAAATCTTTTATTTTCAATTGGGGTGCCACATGTTTGTGGGCCCACTAACTAAAAAAATAAATAAACAAATAACATTAAGAAGAATTTGCAAATTGGTTCGATTTCCGGGTGGGTCCCGCTTGAAAATAAGAAACTTACCTGGGATTCTGAGTATGATGCTAGTTCAAAGGTGGGTCCCGCTCCATTTATTGGAAAATAAAACATAAGAAATAACCTTTTTTTTTGGGAATTTTTGTAATACGAGATAAAACTTTGTTTGTTTTCAAGAATTTGGAAAAAATTGGTTTTTCAGGGCAAAAATATGGATAAAGTAAATGTAAAAAATTTTGTAAAGAGATTTAAAATCTTTTTGCAAAAAGTTTTGAGATAAAATCTTTAAAATCAATATCCAAATATCCAGATTGTTTTCCTTGAGATAAACTTTTGTAATTCAAAGTCCTGGGGGTAAAATGGGAAAATTGGTAATTTTGAATACCCAGAGTTTTAAAAATCAATTTTGAAAAGTTTAAAAATCAAATCTGGATTGACAATTTTGAAAATCAAGAGTTCTGAATCTCAAACTGACATGTTGTGCAGTGAAATGATGCAAAGTGTTCATGCAATGCTATGCAAAGACATGTTCTATAAAATGTCATTCTGAATCTAGAATTGGAAATTCTAATTTCTTGTCATGAATAGGATTTTGAAAATTTGCAGTTTGAAGATGTCTCTGAACCTAAATATAGAAATTTTGAGGCTCAAGAATGAAATTTTGGACTTTCTGCAAGGTTCAATCTCAGAAAATGACCATTTTGCCCTTCATTGCTCCCGGAGAACTGAAATGTGATAATTGGTGGAGATGTCAAGAAGGTGAGTGAAAATTTGGGGTGTTTACAGATACCCCTCTTTGCTACTATGCCGGCTTGTTACCGAGCTTAGTGGCAAAGAAAAACACACCAAATTTGGGCTATATATAAAATGCCCCAGTTGAAATGATCTGACTGGGTATGAGGAAATTAGCCCGATGAAGATGATAGATATGAAACGGAGAATGAAGAGAAAGATTCGCTCTGTGGCGGTGAAGTTCAGGTTTTTGCCCTTATCCTGGATGGGACGGAAATACCTCGTATGGAACGAAGCTCAGGTTTGACCCTTAACCTGATTGGAGAATGAAAATATCTCATGGAAATGAGACTCAGGTTTGTACCCTTAACCTGATCGGGCGGAAAATGGAATACCTCTTTGAATGAGGCTTAGGTTTGTACCCTTATCCTGATCGGGCGGAAAATGGAATACCTCTTCAAAGGAGGCCCATGTTTATACCCTTATCGTGATCGGGTGGAAAATGGAATACCTCTTTGAATGAGGTTCAGGTTTATACCCTTATCCTGATCGGGTGGAAAATGGAATACCTCTTTGAATGAGGTTCAGGTTTGTACCCTTATCCTGATCGGGCAAAAAATGGAATATTTGGAAGGTGAATAAGACAACTTTTCTTGAAGAGGAACGAGGCAATGGAAATAGAATTGTAAGAGGCAATCTTGGAAGATGATCAAGACGATCCAGTGAATTTTTTTATCATCGTGAAATATGAATAAGGTAAGGAGTAAGACGACTCTTTCGACAACGCGAAAGATGGATAAGGCAATCTTTTGATAAGGTAACTCTTTCGGCAACACGAAAGACAGACAAGGCAAACTCTTTCAGAGAAGAGTAAGGCAACTCTTTTGACAACGCAAAAGATGAATAAGGCAATTTTTCCAACGAAAAATAAGGCAACTCTTTTGGCAACACGAAAGACAGACGCGAGTGATCCAAAGGAGTAAGGCGATTTTTTCGACAACGCGAAAGATAATAAGGCGATTCTTTCGACAACATGAAAGATGACAAAAGGCAATCCAAAGAAGCAAGGTGATTCTTTCGACAACGCGAAAGATGACAAGGCGATCCAAAGGAGTAAGGCGATTCTTTCAACAACGCGAAAGATGACAAAGGTAATTTAAAAGAGTAAGGCGATTCTTTCGACAACGCGAAAGATGACAAAAGGCAATCCAAAGGAGCAAGGCGATGCTTTTGACAACGCGAAAGATGACAAGGCGATCCAAAGGAGTAAGGCGATTCTTTCAACAACGCGAAAGATGACAAAGGTAATCCAAAGGAATAAGGAGATTTTTTCGACAATGCGAAAGATGATAAAGGCAATCCAAAGGAATAAGGTGATTCTTTCGACAATGCGAAAGATGATAAAGGCAATCCAAAGGAATAAGGCGATTCTTTCGATACCGCAAAAGATGACAATGTAATCCAAAGGAGCAAGGCGATTCTTTCGACAATGTGAAAGATGACAAATGCGACTTAAAGGAACAAGGCGATTCTTTTGACAATGCGAAAGATGATAAGGCAATCCAAAGGAGCAAGGTGATTCTTTGGACAACGCGAAAGATGGATATGGCAATCTTTTGACGAGAATAAGGCAACTCTTTCGGCAGTGCGAAAGATGACAAATGCAATCCAAAGGAGTAAGGTGATTCGTTCGACAACACGAAAGATGAATAAGGTCATCCAAAGGAACAAGGTGATTCTTTCGACAACGCGAAAGATGAATAAGGTGATCCAAAGGAACAAGGCGATTCTTTTGACAATGCGAAAGATAAATAAGGTGATCCAAAGGAACAAGGAGATTCTTTCGACAACTCGAAAGATGAATAAGGTGATCTAAAGGAACAAGGTGATTCTTTTGACAACGTGAAAGATGAATAAGGTGATCCAAAGGAACAAGGCGATTCTTTCGACAACGCGAAAGGTGAATAAGGTGATCCATAGGAACAAGGCGATTCTTTCGACAACGCGAAAGATGAATAAGGTGATCCAAAGGAACAAGGCGATTCTTTCGACAACGCGAAAGATGAATAAGGTTATCCTTTTGGAGAGAAGGCTAATCTTTCAACAACGCAAAAGACGACAAAGACTATCCTTTTGGAGAGAAGGCTAATCTTTCAACAACGCGAAAGATGATAAAGGCGATCCAAAGGAATAAGGCGATTCTTTCGACGACGCGAAAGATGACAAAGGCAATCCAAACAAATAAGGCTATTCTTTCGACAACGCGAAAGATGATAAAGTCAATCCAAAGGAATAAGGTGATTCTTTCGACAATGCGAAAGATGATAAAGGCAATCCAAAGGAATAAGGTGATTCTTTCGACAATGCCAAAGATGATAAAGGCAGTCCAAAGGAATAAGGCGATTCTTTTGATACCGCGAAAGATGACAAGGTAATCCAAAGGAGCAAGGCGATTCTTTCGACAATGCGAAAGATGACAAAGGCGACTTAAAGGAACAAGGCGATTCTTTCGACAATGCGAAAGATGATAAGGCAATCCAAAGGAGCAAGGCGATTCTTTCGACAACGCGAAAGATGGATATGGCAATCTTTTGACGAGAATAAGGCAACTCTTTCGGCAGTGTGAAAGATGACAAAAGCAATCCAAAGGAGTAAGGCGATTCTTTCGACAACACAAAAGATGAATAAGGTCATCCAAAGGAACAAGGCAATTCTTTCGACAACGCGAAAGATGAATAAGGTGATCCAAAGGAACAAGGCGATTCTTTTGACAACGCGAAAGATGAATAAGGTGATCCAAATGAACAAGGCGATTCTTTTGACAACGTGAAAGATGAATAAAGTGATCCAAAGGAACAAGGCGATTCTTTTGACAACGCGAAAGATGACAAAGGCAATCCAAAGGAATAAGGCGATTCTTTTGACAACGCGAAAGATGAATAAGGTGATCCAAAGGAACAAGGCGATTCTTTCGACAACGCGAAAGATGAATAAGGTGATCCAAAGGAACAAGGCGATTCTTTCGACAACGCGAAAGATGAATAAGGTGATCCATAGGAACAAGGCGATTCTTTCGACGACGCGAAAGATGAATAAGATGATCCAAAGAAACAAGGCAATTCTTTCGACAACGCGAAAGATGAATAAGGTTATCCTTTTGGAGAGAAGGCTAATCTTTCAACAACACAAAAGACGACAAAGGCTATCCTTTTGGAGAGAAGGCTAATCTTTCAACAATGCGAAAGATGATAAAGGCGATCCAAATGAATAAGGCGATTCTTTCGACAATGCGAAAGATGACAAAGGCAATCCAAAGGAATAAGGCGATTCTTTCGACAACGCGAAAGATGATAAAGGCAATCTATTAGGAGAGAAGGCTAATCTTTCAACAACATGAAAGATGATATAGGCTATCCTTTCGGAGATAAGGCTGATCTTTCAACAACGTGAAAGATGATAAAGGAAAATCTCTCGAAGGGGTCAAGATGCATCAATATGGACCTCAAACTCTCACTTAACGTCAGGATAGCTAGAAAATACTGTCAAAATGTTGAAAATTTTGTTGATTCAAAATAATTGAAAATGATGCTCATTGTTGTGAAAATATTTCTTCTTTTCTACCTGAAGTATTACCTCCAAACAGGATTGACTTCATAGAATCAAGATTTGGAATCCAAATTGCTTGCGATTGACCTTCTTCAAAGAAGTGATCAATTTCCTTGATATGAACAGGAAAGTGAGAATTTAATATTATGAAAGTAATTGATGAAAGAATATTGATAATAGAATTTCACAAATTTAAAGAAGATTCTTGATAGATGTGGCAGTTTGATATCCTGGAAGCTTCTCTCATGATAATCTTTCTGCACTCTTTTTCCTCTCTTGGGTTTTTGCTACATTCTCCTTCATTTTGGAGATGTTCTGACTTTTTTCTCTCTTTCTTTTTCCTCTCTTGCTCTCTTTTTGGGAAGGGTACGTCACAAACTCCTTCAACTTGGAGATGTTTTGATCCTTCTTTGACGATATTGGCTCATGGGTTAGAGATCTTTGGATGATAGCTGAAATTAAATATCTTTTAGGGATTGTCGGGAGGTTCATCTCATTTGCCTTCATCTCGACAGTGCTTTGGACTTTCTCTGGAAGGATCCGTCGCAAACTTTGTCATCTTGGAGATGTTTCAAATCTTCTTTGGCCCCAGGGGTCTACTCGCTTAATTCGCCTTCATCTTGACGACAATTGAGTGATCCCCTTTGAGGATATTTAATTGCAGCTTAGGTGATTTTGAGGAGACAGGGTTTTGATGAATGCTCTCTTTTTCTAACGCTCAGGATATTTCCACTGCCTCATTTTCACAAGAATGGTCTTTAAAAATGTGCCATTGACTGCGATCAATATCAATTATCTATGGCTTTGCAAAAACATTGAATCTTCTTTTCTGGCCATATCGAGGATTTATCCTTCATTCTTTTGGTTGGCCAATAGAAAGAATTTGAATTTTGAATCCTTCTTCACAAACGCTTTGCCTTTTTGGAAGTGATATTGAAGGTAAACTGAGGTAAAATTTTGTGCAATAAAATTCTGAAATCAACAGGTAATTGATTGACAAATTGACAAAGTGATCTTGAAATCCTTAGTAAAAGAGATCGCTTGACATCCGAGATGACACATCCTTGACGATGGTACTCAATTTCAAAGGTAAATCCAATACGAAGTTGGAATTTGAAGGTAAGTCCTAGCATAATGCTGGATTTTGAAAGTAAGCCTAACTCAAAAGCTGGTTTTGAAAGACCATCCGAATCAGGACTCAGGTTTTACAAGGAAAGCTGGAAGATTCGAGTCGAAACTCGAGCCTTCGAAGGAAAGCTAGGAAGTTTGGTTTCTAAGGAGATAAAGTTCGGGTCGAAACCCAAATCTTCGAAGGAAAAACTAGGCCAATTCAGATTTTTGAGTCGAAACTCAAATATTCAAAGGAAAGTTGGAAAGTTCGAGTCGGGGCTCGAATCTCAAAGGAAAACTGGGAAGTTCAGATTTTGAAGGAAAGAAAACTTGAGTTAAAACTCAAATCTTTGAAGGAAAGCAGAAAAGTTCGAGTCAGGGCTCGAATCTCAAAAGGTAACTTAAACGTTTAGGTCTTGAACGAAAGAAAACTTGAGTTAAAACTCAAATCTTCAAAGGAAAGCTGGAAAGTTCGAGTCAGGGCTCAAATCTCAAAAGGAAACTGGAAAGTTTAGATTTTGAAGGAAAGAAGACTTGAGTTAAAAACTCAAATCTTCAAAGGAAAGCTGGAAAGTTCGAGTCAGGGCCCGAATCTCAAAAGGAAACTGGAAAGTTTAGATCTTGAAGGAAAGAAAACTTGAGTTAAAACTCAAATCTTCAAAGGAAAGCTGGAAAGTTCGAGTCAAGGCCCGAATCTTAAAGGAAAATCTTTAATCAGAAGATTGGTTTTTGAAAATCGATAGTGCGAGAGCTGGGATTGAAAGTTTTGAGAATGGCCAGTTCGAGGACTGGATTATTTGACTTGCAATGAAAAAGACCATCATATTTAGATGTATGTGGTCTGATTTTCAGGATTAACCTCTTATCCTGAACGGGGATATGAATAGAAATTAGAAAATCATGGAAAATGATTCAGGTTTATCCCTTAACCTGAAGGGGAAGAAAATGGATGTAGAATTGATGCAAAATGAAAATGCAAATGCACATGAAATGTAAATGAATGCAAAATTAATGCAAGTGGGTGCATATACATGCAAAATGAGAAGTTGGTTTATCCTGCCTGCATACATAATGTTTTGAGGTAAAGATAGATTTTTCAAAAAAATGCCCCAGTGTAACTAGGGAGGAAAATTTTGAATACAAAGAAGGATAATCGAGGAATAAGGTGACAGGCTTCTTGATTGAGAGACGTCTTCAAGGTCATTTCTCACCATCAAATGTTGTGGATGCTCTCTGCAGGATAAAGTCTTGATTAGACCCTGAGGGAGTTTTGAATCGGGAGGAAAATGATATGGTAGACAATTGGAAGAATATCCCATTACTAGGGATGGAGTCGCCATTGAAATCACGAAAATTGTGTTGTCATTCTTTGTAAGAGAAATAACAACGGAAAATGTGCCTTGTTACCTAGGCGAGTTCGTCAACCACAAGGAAAACACTATTTTTGAAGGAAAGAGATATTTCTTGGAAAAACAATCCGCAAACGGATTTAGAATAAGGAGAAGGCAAGTGGGTAAAGAATTTCCACCGCAATAGTCAAGGTATGCACGAGGAAAATAAGATGAAGAATTTTGCAAATAGACAAAAGAATTGAAAATCCAATGAGAGAAAACATATGATTTTGAAAAATTGCAGGCAGGAAGAAAATGCAACTGAAAATTTGAGATCCAGTAGAACGGAATAATGAAAAATCACCTGGAGTTTTGAAAGAAATTGGATATTTGGGAAAATCATCCATGGTTTGAGAAAATAAAAGGAAAATATGAGAAATATGGGTATTTGAAAACATTTTGGGAAAAATGTAAGAAAATAGAGGTAATATACGAACAATCACACCTTGCACAAACATTCATGCACATACAGCACTCCCTAAAAGGCTGACTCTAGATGCATTATTTTGAAAACAACTGTAGGACCCTAATCCTAACTCTAGGTTCAGATCATCTTTGTCCAATCCAGTTATGCCGATATACCCGAATCGAAATTCGAGGTACGTGGCATATAATTTCAACTCTGGTTCTAAGGTAAGGTTTTCCATCATCCTTGAGCGCCTACCGATATACTTTGGACTGTGGCCCGCGGTACATGGTAGGGGGGTGTTAACCCAAATAATTGGCCCAGTTGTGAGGCTCTGTCCCGAACTAGGGTTCTAGAAGAGAGCCCAGCAACGTGAAGACCGGGTAATGATAGGTAAAGGGGTTTGGAAAAAAATGATCACATGCAAGAAATAGAGGGCGTTAAGTCCTAGAGAGATAAATTTTGAAAATCTTTGAAGAAGCATACATTGTTTGCATTCAGATCCAAAATTAAGGAGAGTTGTGTTTAGACCTAAGTCTATGTGAGCATGAAAATATCTCCTCAATCTGGTCCTACCAAACCATGCCTAGTCTATATGCAGTCAATGTCAGCTAGGTCATAATCTAGGCTCCTAGGTTCACATGATATCAGAAAGTAAAGAGCTGACATTTTTAGAACACAATTTTGATAATTGAACTAAGTCAAGCACTACTTTGACCAGACGAGGACAGGTCCCATCACGGTCGCCAAACCTGTTATCATCGCAAAATTTTTTCCATCTTCCCTTCCCTGCGGAAGAGAAAGGAAAATGCTTTCGCAATTCAAACTTGACCGGATTTTGGAAATTGTTTTAAAATACTCGTCTCCATTTTGAAAATTTGTGGGAAAATCCATGGGATGGGGCTTGACCTGTCGCTACGAGGTTCGACCATTCCTGCCGCCTTTAACAGGGGTAATCGAACCAAATACCAAAATTGTGCTTGACTTAGTGAAATTATCGAAATTGTGTCCTATCCTAAATGCACAGAGAATTCAGGCATGTGCTATGTGATTTGTCAAAATATAAGTTGAAAAACTATGATGTATGCTTAGAAAACATTTGGAGTTGAAAAGCATTTCTCAGGAAAAAGATGGAAATTAATCTCTCAGGAAACTCAAACGAAGAATATTTGAAATCTCGAGAAAGTTTATAAAGATTTGGAAAATCTTGAAGAAATGAGAATCTTGAGAAAATGGTAAGAATTTTTTAGAAAAGATGAACACTCGAAGAGGAAAACATTTGTCAGGAAAACTCGGACTTTGAGAATTTTCTTAGGAAAATGATAGAAATTTTATAGGAAAGCTCATTGGAGAAGGAAATTCAAAACTTAGGAAATTGAAATTCTGATAATCTTGCCCTTGAAATATCTGAAAATCGATTTTGATTCTTGAGAAAGATGAGAAATTCCATTTGAAAAGAATCTTAAGAAAATAATATTTTCAGGGAAAATCACAGGAAAACTTTAACTTGGGAAATCCAACTTCGGAAATCTTCATAGTTTCTTGAGAAATCGATTTCCATGAAGTGAAAATTTCTTGAGAAAATCATGAGAAAAGCAGATGATGCCATGATGCAGATGATTTGAATGAATGAATGCACTTTGAGAAGATTTTTCTGAGAAATTTGTTGGAAAAATGTGTATTAAGCCAAAGTAAATCCTTCACAGATTCTAACTGTTGCCATGAATATGTTCAGGGTTTATTTGAGTTAATTCACAATATTTTTAAAAATTGGAAACATGAAGTGCATTTTTAAGATAGCCTAAGAGTGTAGGCTCAATGTGACTGGTAGAAAGATGATGAATCTGGGTCTCGTCCATATTCCGACTAGGGCCGTAAATATGGACTCCACCGAGTTCATCAACTCTCTAAGAGTTGGTGCATGTGCCATTCGTCTTCATCCATAGTGAATTTTGAAAATTGAGATATATGAATCATAGAATCAGGATATTGCAGGAATCAAACTACATGAGTTGCATCCTAATCTAAGCAGTAACAATAAATATTATTCCAAGTTTAATTATTACATATCTGACATAAGTCAAATAAATGAAAAAAAATACATAGTGTAAGAGAATCAGCATCCTCCAAATTTTCCTGCAAAATGAGAGTTAGTACCAAATAACCAAGGAAATGAGTATACATATGATATGTACAATGAAGATATACATGGTTATATCTAAATGCTTGAATTTATGTTAAATGACATGTGAAGATGAAGATGTATTTACAAAAAGAAAAAGAAAAAGAAAAAAGAAAAATATATGTGATAACAAGTGCACATGAAGATATCTCTCTCTCTCTCTCTCTCTCTATATATATATATATATATATGTATATATGTGTATATACATGTATATATATATGTATAGGTAGATATACATATATATATATATATATATATATATATGTATAATGAGAAAATATATATAAGAATTGGAATTTCATATATAATGGGTAAAATCAGGAAATACAGGTATATACAGTTTCTGTAGGTGATTTTACAAAGCTGTAATTTCCAAATTATAACATATTTTGCAGTAGAATTGGGTATGGAGCTTCCCTATATATCAATAAAAAGGCATACCAAATATGATCCATAAATCATGAAGGGATATTGATATATGCGTTCATGAATATGGTCGATTATTAAGACTGCACATCTGCAGAAAAGATTATGGGTTAAATGAATAACAATTGAGTTGCCTTACGAATACCTCAATCTTGTGAGCACTAACGTGTAGGAATCATAGTGATTAAGAATCAATATGTTTAAGTAATCATTTTTATGATGGAAATGTAGTTGTTGTAAAACCTTCTTACAAAACCAAATGCATGACCATCAATTCATAGAAATTCCCAATCCTCCAATCCATAATGCAACATTACATCAAACCATGATAGCTCTCTATATTCACACTAACCCTTGCTGGGAATTATGAACAGGTGTAGCCGTTCATATTCAATAACGTTAGATGCAGCAAAGGCAACCCACTCACTAACAATTTTCTATCCACTCAACATTAGCAAATGACATGCAGCTGGAACTTAAACATTCATAAGTCGTCAATTGCAGGAAATGAAATATTCCAACTAAGCCATTCACAACTGACATTCAAAAATAGTTGGCAAACCGGAATAGGTTGAAAATCAGATGTTCATTTTCACTAAAAACAAGCACCACAATCACACAGCCAAAATGACTGATTGTCAATGATTTCTAACATATTTCTCACGGTTTTGAATGAAAACCACTGATTTCCAATGATGCTCAGCCATAGTCTCATCAAACAGAAATTTTAGCAACAAAGCATGATCTCGTAACTCAGACAGTGATATCCAGACATAGCTTCATCAAACAGAAATTTAGCATTAAGCTAAACAAAGCATGATCTCATAACTTAGGCAGTGATATCCAGACATAGCTTCATCAAATAGAAATTTAGCAATAAGCTAAAAAAAAGCATGATCTCATAACTTAGGCAGTGATATCCAGACATAGCTTCATCAAACAGAAATTTAGCATTAAGCTAAACAAAGTACAATCACTTAAATCAAATGGTGATGTTCAGCCATAGCTTCATCAAACAGAAATTTAGCATTAAGCTAAACAAGACATGATCTCATAATTCAGATGGTGACATCCAGCCATAGCTTCATCAAACAGAAATTTTTAGCATTAAGCTAAATACAATTCAATCACATAATTCAGATGGTGAGGTCCAGCCATAGCTTTATCAAACAACAATTTTTAGCATTAAGCTAAATACAACTCAATCACATAACTCAGATGGTGAATCTGAAGAAAATGAAGACTTAAAGCAAAAATGGATGCATCGAAGGAATATTTGGCATCCCTTAAATATCATCCATTGCACATTACTCAATCAGTAAATGATATTGGCGGTGGCAAAGATAACCAGAAAAAGGTGAAGCTGCAGAAAGAATGCAGGGATTGACCCTGATCTTATTTGCTGCAGTGAGAAGAGTACAGTGGTGGTTCATTCATGCAGCAACTACCTTACAAATGCAATGTTGTTTTGTTTGCTGCTGCTTCTTGCTACGATAGGTAGGCGGGAGACGCACTTATGGATCCTATACCCCACACGATCTATGGACAGCAAAAAGGAGCAGGTCCCTTGTTGCTTGACTTGTATTTCCTCTGTTCCAAATGTCCTGCAGAAAACAGATTGGGGGTCAACTTTTGTAGCTAGGCTGAAGAAGATGGGAAAGCAACTGGCTGGGCTGAAGGAGATATAGCAAATGTTGTCTGAAGGCAATGTGACAGCTTGATCTCTTGTATCACACGACTGGTAGGCTGCAGAAGAAGAGATGGGACGGTTGGCTGGAGTTTCCTACGGCTGGGCTGAATGAAAGGGGACGGCAGCCTGCTGGTAGGTTGAAGAAGGGTTGAGCAGCAGCCGTTGGACCTCTGCTCGGTTGAAGGTGGATGGACAGCAACCGTTGGATGGGCAGCCTCACGTTTTGAGAAGAAGAATCCTGCAAAATAGAAAAAAATAATCAATCGGCTCCCTCTACTTCCTCCCCTCTTTGGCTGTAGGAAAAATCTTTTTCTCCCTTTGGTGAATCCCCTGCGATAAGCACCTCAAGCCCCTCCCCATCGACCAACTTTTTCCCCTTTTTAAAAACCTTCAGCCCCTTGAAGAAAACGCAGCCTTGAGCTTCCGTTACGATTTTTGAAATTTTTTTCAAATTGAAACTTCAATGCTGCTGTTTTCAAAAGGGTGCATCTTGTAGTTTTCAAAAAAAATTCATTTCATTTACCTAAGTTTTAGGTAAAATAAAATTTATTTTATTTTTTTATTTTTTGGAAGTTCGGTTGTGCCATTTAAGGCTGCATCCTTCTTAAAAAAAAAAATTGTAAACAAATCAATAAAAAGGAATAAAATAAAAAATGAGTATTGAAATAAATGAGAGGCTTTTATGGAAATGCCACCTCAACCTACTTTTAAAATCCTTTTGGAAAATAAAGTTTTATTTTGTTTTGACAAATCTTTTATTTTCAATTGGGGTGCCACATGTGTGTGGGCCCACTAACTAAAAAATAAACAAACAAATAACATTAATAAGAATTTGCAAATTGGTTCGATCTCCGGGTGGGTCCCGCTTGAAAATAAGAAACTTACCTGGGAATCTGAGTATGATGGTAGTTCAAAGGCGGGTCCCGCTCCATTTATTGGAAAATAAAAACATAAGAAATAACCTTTTTTTTGGAATTTTTGTAATACGAGATAAAACTTTGTTTGTTTTCAAGAATTTGGAAAAAATTGGTTTTTCAGGGCAAAAATATGGATAAAGTAAATGTAAAAAATTTTGTAAAGAGATTTAAAATCTTTTTGCAAAAAGTTTTGAGATAAAATCTTTAAAATCAATATCCAAATATCCAGATTGTTTTCCTTGAGATAAACTTTTGTAATTCAAAGTCCTGGGGGTAAAATGGGAAAATTGGTAATTTTGAATACCCAGGGTTTTAAAAATCAATTTTGAAAAGTTTAAAAATCAAATCTGGATTGACAATTTTGAAAATCAGGAGTTCTGAATCTCAAACTGACATGTTGTGCAGTGAAATGATGCAAAGTGTTCATGCAATGCTATGCAAAGACATGTTCTATAAAATGTCATTCTGAATCTAGAATTGGAAATTCTAATTTCTTGTCATGAATAGGCTTTCTGCAAGGTTCAATCTCAGAAAATGACCATTTTGCCCTTCATTGCTTCCAGAGAGCTGAAATGTGATAATTGGTGGAGATGTCAAGAAGGTGAGTGAAAATTTGGGGTGTTTACAAGTTCTGACTCTAATTTTCTTTTCTTCTAAATTGGTTTAGTTTTTCCTTTGGGATTCGAGTTTCGATTCAAATTTTCTTTCCTTTAAATCCAAATTGGTATAGTTTTTCTTCTAGTATTCGAGTTTTGACTCGAATTTCCTTTCTTTTTGAATTGGTTTAGTTTTTCCTTTTGGGTTCGAGTTCCGACTCGAATTTCCTTTCCTTCTGAATTGGTTTAGTTTTTCCTTTGAGATTCGAGTTTCGAATCGAATTTCCTTTCTTTTAAACCCGAATTGGATAAGTTTTTCCTTTAGGGTTTGAGTTCCCACTCGAATTTCCTTTCCTTCTAAATTGGTTTAGTTTTTTCTTTGAGATTCGAGTTTTGACTCAATTTTTCTTTCCTTTAAATCCAAATTGGTATAGTTTTTCCTCTAAGATTCGAGTTTCGACTCAAATTTCCTTTCTTTTTGAATTGGTTTAGTTTTTTCTTTAGTGTTCGAGTTCCGACTTAAATTTTCTTTCCTTCTGAATTAGTTTAGTTTTTCCTTTGGGATTCGAGTTCCGACTCAAATTTCCTTTCTTTTAAATCTGAATTGGATAAGTTTTTCCTTTAGGGTTTGAGTTCCGACTCGAATTTCTTTTCCTTCTGAATTGGTTTAGTTTTTTCCTTTGAGATTCGAGTTCAGACTCAAATTTCCTTTCCTTTAAATTTGAGTTGGATAAGTTTTTCCTTTAGGGTTTGAGTTTCCACTCGAATTTCCTTTTCTTCTAAATTGGTTTAGTTTTTCCTTTGGGATTCGAGTTCCGACTCGAATTTCCTTTCCTTTAAATCCGAATTGGATAAGTTTTTCCTTTAGGGTTCGAGTTCTGACTTGAATTTCCTTTCCTTCTGAATTGGTTTAATTTTTCTTTTGAGATTTGAGTTCCAACTCGAATTTCCTCTCCTTTAAATTTGAAGGGTCTAGTTTTCCTTCAAAGATTTGAGTTGCGACTCAAATTTTCTTTCATTTAAAACCAAACTTTCTAGTTTTCCTTTGAAGACTCGAGTTTCGACTCAGATTTTCCAATTTTTCTTACAAGATCTGAGTGTCGACTCGGTCGCTCTTTCAAAACCAACTTCTAAGTTGGACTTACCTTCAAAATCCAGCATTGTGCCAGGACTTACCTTCAAAACTCCAACTTCATATTGGATTTACCTTCGAATTTAAGCCTTCATCCCATGGATGTGTTAACTCGGATGTCAAACGATTTCTTTCACCAAGGATTTCAAGAATACCTTGCCAAATTGTTATCAGAAATAGTTTTTTATCTCAAGCATTTATTGCATAAAGAATTACCTCAAATTGCATTTAGTATTCTTTCCAAAATAGTGAAGCTTTTGTGAAGAAAGACTCAAAATTCAAATTTTTTCTCTTGGCCAACTAAAAGGACGAAGAATAAATCCTCGATATGGCCAGTGAAGAAAATTTAATGTTGTCACAAAGCCATAAGTGATTGATATTGATCGCAGTCAATGGCATATTTTAAAGATCATTCTTGTGGTAATAAGGCAATAGAAATATCCTGGGTAATAAAGAAAAATCCACTCAATTTCAACATCTCTTCTATAAATATCAAGCTGCAATTATATATCTGCAAAAGAGATTTCTCAAATATCGTCAAGTTGAAGACGGTGGATGAGTTAGATCCCCGGGGGCAAAGAAAATTTGGAACATCTCTAAGTTGAAGGAGTATGTGACGTATCCTTCCAGGGAAAGTTCAAAATCATCGTCAAGTTGAAGACTGATGTGATGAACCTCCTGCCAATCCCAAAAAGATATTTGATCAATGTTATCATCAAAAGAGATTTCAATCGAAAGAGACAATATTATCAATATAATCCTTGGGACCAAGGAAGACTCAGATCATCTCTAAGTTGAAGAAGTTTGTGACGTACCCTTCCAAAAAAAAAAAGTCAGAGCATCTCCAAGTTGAAGGTTGATGCGATGAAATTCTCACCAAATCCCAAGAGAGCTCAAATTTTGTCTTAAAAAGAGTGCAAAAAGATCATCATGGGAAAATTCAGGATATTAAACTTCCAAATCTGCCAAGAATCTTCTTTAATTTTGTGAAATTCTATTATTAATATTGTTTCACCAATTGCTTTCACAATGTTAATCCTTTTTTTTGTTCATATCAAAGAAATTGATAGCTTCCTTTAAAGAAAGTCAATCACAAGCAATTTGAATTTGAATCTTGATTCTACAGAGTTAAGCTCAATTGGAGGTAATACTTCAGATAGACAAGAAGGAATATTTTTGCACTAATATACATCATTTTCAATTATTTTGAATCAACAACAATTTTTTATCATTTGGCAATATTTTCTAACTATCCCAATATGAAGTAAAAAACTCGATGTCCATCTTGACACATTCTGGCATCACCTTTTGCCTCCTTGAGAGAGTAGCCTTAGTCGTCTTTCGCGTTATTGAAAGATTCGCCTCACCTTCTCTCTGAAAGGATAGTCTTATTCATCTTTTATGTTGTTGAAAGAATTACATCTCTCCTAAACAAAAGGATAGCCTTATTCATCTTTCACGTTGCTTAAAGAATTGCATCTCTCCTCTTTGAAAGGATAGTCTTATTTGTCTTTCACGTTGTTGAAAGAATTGCATCTCTCCTCTCTGAAAGGATTGCCTTATTCATCTTTCATGTTGTTGAAAGAATTGCATCTCTTTTCTCTGAAAGGATAGCCTTATTTGTCTTTCACGTTGCTAAAAGAATTGCATCTCTCCTCTCTGAAAGGATAGCCTTATTCGTCTTTCACGTTGTTGAAAGAATTGCATCTCTCCTCTCTAAAAGAATGGCCTTATTCCTCTTTCACGTTGCTGAAAGAATTGTATCTCTCATCTCTGAAAAGATAGCCTTATTTGTCTTTCACGTGGCTGAAAGAATTGCATCTCTCCTCTTCGAAAGGATAGCCTTTGTTGTCTTTCGCGTTGTTGAAAGATTCGCATCACCTTTTCTTTGAAAGGATAACCTTATTCATGTTTCGTGTTGTTGAAAGATTCGCCTCACTTTTCTCTGAAAGGATCGCCTTATTCATCTTTCGCGTTGTTGAAAGAGTTGCCTTACTTTTCTTTGAAAGGATTTACCTTATTCGTCTTTCGCGTTATCGAAAGAGTTGCCTTATTTCTCCTTGAAAGGATTACCTTGTTCATCTTTCGCGTTGCCAAAAGAGTTGCCTCATTCCTTATCAAAGGATTACCTCGTTCGTCTTTCGCATTGCCAAAAGAGTTGCCTTACTTCTCCTTGAAAAGATTTGCCTTGTTCATCTTTCGCGTTGTCGAAAAGAGTTGCCTTACTCCTTTTCCAAAAGGATCGCCTTATTTATATTTCACATTGATAGAAAATTCATCTGATACTTTTCCAAAGAGAATTGCCTTAACCATCTTTCAAGATTGCCTCTTACAATCCCATTTCCATTGCCTTATTCCTCTTCAAGAAAGTTGTCCTATTCACCTTCCAACTTACCTCCTACAAATGACATTTATCATGTTTATTTCCCGATCATGATAAGGGTTAAACTAGAGCCTCAGTCTGCTCAATCATGGGATGCCTAAATCCCTCTTTTTTCCAAAGCTTTTAGGGAAAACCATTTTCATTACCTTCTTTGTGACCTCTTCTTTCTACACGAGGTATTTTCTATCTCATTCAGGTTAAGGTCAGAACTTGAACTTCACTTATATGAAGTGAATCTTTCTTCGTCATTCTTCATTTCATACCTACCATATTCATCAGGGCTAACTTCCTCATAACCAGTTAGATCCTTCTAACTGGGGCATTTTTTTTATATGTAGCCCAAATTTGGTGTGTTTTCTTTGCCACTAAACTCGGCCCTAAACTGGGTTAGTAGCAAAGAGGGGCATCAGTAAACACCCAAATTTTTCTCATCCATTCTCAGACACCCCCTTTTGCAGATGTCAACCCTGGTAGGTCAGTGTAGGAGTCCAACCCCAAGTTTGTCTCAGTTTAGGCACCATTTTAACCCTTTCATTAGGAAATTACCATTTTACCCCTAGGTAGTCCTAGATCACAGTCAGTTAGAGTCCATCGAGCTCATTCTTAAGCTCAGAACAGTTAGAATGTCAGTTAATTCTGGCTCACCTAAGCTCACAGTGAGCAGGTCATGTTCATTTCTGATCATTCCTGCCAAAATGGGTTCATTTCCTCAGAAATGAGCACATTTCTAACTCGAATCCCAGCCAATTGTCTCCAAGACAGTTATTTTTGGTCAATTCTATTCTTCCTGAGTCTAACTTGAGCTCACCAGGAGTTCAAGTGCTCCAGTTTCAGTTCAAACCCATTTCCCAATGTCTAGGAGTCCATTTTAGCCCGTTCCAACTCATTTTAGCTGAAATTGAGCTAAGTACAGTCAATTGAGCTAGTGTTTGAGCTTCAGTTTTAGTTCATCTCAGTAATATTGATCTTTGTTCCAGCTCAAACCCAATTCTTTTTCGTAACTCACTTCACTCCAGTGACCATTTCTCACTATTTCTCTAAAATGACATTATTTCTTGACAATTCAGTCTAGGAGTTTAGTTGAGCCAGTGTTTTGTCAGTCCATTTGAGTTTTGAAACCCTAGAACTCAGTTCATTCCAGTTTAAACCAGTTAAAACCCCTATTTTCAGTGTCACTCTAGGTCCGTCAGGGACAAAAACCATTTCTTAAACCATTTTATTCATTTTTGTCAAAATTATCACTTTTTAATCAAGGTCCAATATCCAAATTTCTTCATCTAAGGTTAGCATTTCGCATGACATTCCATATCATTTTTCATCATTTTATAATATTTCATTACATTTTGTTTCATTTTCGAGATCCAGAACCCCCATTTTGAAAATTCCAATCCAGATTCAAATTTTTAAGCTTTTCAAGTTCAATTTCAAACCCTAGGATTTCAAAGTTGACATTTTTACCCCCAGGACTCTAAATTTAGAAATATTTTCCTGAGAAGACAATCTGGATTCTTTTTAAACTTGATTTTCAAATTTTTAAACTGGATATGATCTGCAAAAGAGTATAGAAGTTCAAATTTTGAGTTTTGTTTTAAAATTGCCAAAAATATTTCATTTAATCCAAAAAAAAATTTGAGAAATCATTCTATCCCTATTGGTTTTTCAAAATGAATTTCAAAATCATGTGTGTGCCCACTTCCAAGGTGGCACCGCGCTTTGAGTTTTCAAAAAGAAAAAGAAAATAAAAAGTCTTTTTTTATTTATTTTTTTATTTTTATTCTATTTTTTTATTTATTTCTTTTATTTTCACCTAGAGGAGGAATGGACCCCACAAGGGGGGTCAACCCCCTCTTCCTCTCCATTTTCTTTCTTTTTCCCCTCTCCTTTTTCTTTCCTTTCTTTTTCTTTTCCCTCTCTTTCTCCTTTCTTTTTCTCTTCGTTTCCTTCCTTCTTTCTTCCTTTTCTTTCTTCTTTCTTCCCTTTTCTTTCCTTATTCTTTTCTTTGTTTCTTCCTTTCTTTTTTTCCCTCTCCCTCCTTGTCGCCATCCACCCTCTCCTCCTTTTCTTCTCTTCCTCTTCCTTTCTTCTCTTTCCTTTTCTTCTTCCTCCTCTTCTTTCCTTCTTCTTCTTTCCCTTCTTTCCTTTCTTTCCTTCTTTCTTTCCATCCCTTTCTTCCTCTCATCTTATTGTCTTCTCTCCTTTCTAAATCCCTAACATCACACGGCTAGGCATTTTTTGGATTTCTCTCATTCACGCCTAACACACCTCCTCTTGTTCCCCCTTCTCATTATCCCCTCTCAACCCTAACTCTCATTCTCAACACACCATACGGCTGGAGCATATTGACTCTTCTCTCATTCACGCCTAGCTCTCTCTCACCCTCTACCTCTTGTCTCTCTCTCTCTCTCTCACTCTTGCTATCTCTTCAGCCACCCCTTTGTAGTAGTTCTCTCACCACAACCCCTATCACCTTCAACCTCCAGCATCATCAAGGTGGCCACAACTTTCAGCCGCCATCTCTTTCTCTTTCAACTATTGCAGCCTTTGCAGCAACTTCCTTTCACGCCCATTCTTCATCACTGCAGCATCTCCTCCAACTACAGCCTTTCCTTGGGCTTTAGCTCCTCCAACAGCGCAGCCACCATCCCTAGCAGCCCCTTTGGCCGGTGACCACCTGCTACCTCCCTCCAAGATCTCCAACTGCCACAACTCCAACAAGCAAGCAAGGGTCAGCCACCTGTTGTAGCCACTTCAAACGTTATAACTGTTGCAACCTCCTCCTTCAGTCAATCCCAGCAAACCCAAGGTGAGCCTGTGTATCTTCTCATGCCCTGCAAATTTTCTTCAAAACTCTATTGTTGCCCTCTTTAGAAAGATGAATCTAGTGTAAAACTAGATCCATCTTGCTGAGAAAGGGTTATTTATGGGTTTTCAATAAATTGAAACGATGGAGTTTCATGTTAATGCTACAAGTGAGGAGGTCCATTCGATAGATGGATTGGATCCCTCCTTTCAATAGCAAATATCAAGTCAAATACCGTATTTTCCTGATTTTATTTAGTTTTATTGTTGTTTTCATGTAATATTGCATATTCTAGGCATTACATTTAGTTTACTTTATTGTATTCCATTAGTTTTACTAAGGATTGTCTAGTATTCATAGGTTTTATTCTATACGTACAGTCCAGTCGTCATTTCATGTAGAGGTTTTTATCAATAAATCTTGATTTTTGTATGGTAAATGCATGCGTTTGTTCCTGATTTCCTATAAAAAAACCTGGATCAATTTAGGATCTATAACTCCATTAAACAAATCAAGAACCGAACCAGATTTTCAACTCTGTGAAAATACTTGATACACCTGTAGCAGGATTATTAATTCAAGATCTCCCACATGGGAGATTCGATTAAAAATTTGTAAAATGATGTGGATTCATAGAGAGATCTAGTATTTTACTAGATTTTATTGGATTTTTCTGATAAAATTTTCCACCTTTCAAAATTCAGATTTTACATACCAATATGTAACACCTGTTACAGGCTTGTCAAGGTCTAGATCTACTTAAATCGATCGTGGCTCTCCGACCTAAAAGTTGGATGTTCTGACTGTTAAAAAAGGAATTGTTCCTCATATTGTTATTTGTTGTTTCTCAGAATTTTAGGATTTTAAAATGCATATTTTCATTTTTTTAAGATTTTATAAGTTTACTTGTTGATTCCCTGTTATTTCAATTTTATCAAATTTAGGTGTCTGTTAATCTAATGTGTCCTCTGTAACCGAAGGTCCAATGGAGAAACTATAAAAAAAGAATTTGATTCTCTGTTTATTGACAATATTTTCCTAAAGTTTCAAAAATTTTGGTCACAGATTAGTAGTTTTTCTGTAATTTTTACGAAAACCTATCAGTTTACCTGCAATCTCAAGGTCGCTAGATTCCGACCTAGATTGCTGGAGTTGTGGCTCTTTGGCCATAGGTCGAATCCCAAGTTTGTAAAAGGCAAAAATCCTCC
Source organism: Nuphar pumila (assembly GCF_984573655.1). Lineage (NCBI taxonomy): Eukaryota > Viridiplantae > Streptophyta > Magnoliopsida > Nymphaeales > Nymphaeaceae > Nuphar > Nuphar pumila. Next base: position 33,984,457 of record NC_143262.1, read on the forward strand.
TCTAGTTGTCCTTTGTCACCATGCAGAATCCTAGAAATTTTTATGGTAAGATTAGTTTTCAAATCTGCTGTCATTAGGGCATATAGGCAAAATCATCCATTTTTAGGAGTTTTTTATTGAATTTTCATATTGAAAAATACCAAAAAAATGGATTTTCATATTCCATTCCATTCCTAGGATTAAAATAGGTGTTCATGCCAAATTTGATTTGATTCTGAGTTTAATTGTCATGTGGGTTAGTTAAACTGTCAGAAGAAAGGCAAAATTCAGTCTTTTTATGATATTTTTGCAATTTTAAAGTTTTAGCATGCATATAATCATTTCATATAATCTTATGTTTGATTTTATCTTCATTTGCATTCATTTGAATTTCAAAATTCTCATTTTTACAAAAATTATTTCTGAGAACCCTGATTTCATGGTCATAAGTTTTGTTATCAGAGGCATTTTAGTTATTTTCACCTCAATTTCGAATTTTCAAACTTTATTTTTGTTTTTTCAAGCATTAGCATCATTTATTTCTCATGTTTATATCAGGGATGTATGAATTAGATTTATATCTGGATAAAGTTCAATAATTTCTCGATATTTTTGGATAAATCCAGAAAAACCTACATATCTGTGCTAACCCATTTTCTAGTTTTACAAGGATATTCAAATGGAAGGCTTTATTCTTTTATTTTTTTTTCTTATTCAATTCAATGTAATATCAAATATAATATTGGAATAAGAGTTACATTTCTGCATAGAATAGAATACATTACATATAGTTTATTTTCGTAATTTTCTGATATCTGATGAATGATGATTCATGCATTTTTTTCAAATTCACTATGGTTGACACGAATGGAACGTACACGAGATTTTAGGGAGTTGACCAACTCGGTGGAGTTCGTATTTATGGCCATAGTCAGAATACAAATGAGGCCCAAATTTGTCATCTTCGTATTAGCCACATTCAGCCTGCACTCTTAGGCTAACTTTAAAAATCCGTTGCATTTCTTAAATGATTCTTTCAAATTTCTCAGAAAATATTCTTTGAAGTTGCATTCATTCATTCATATTGGTTATGTTGCATCATGAAAGCATTTCAAAGAGCCAAATCCTCTGTTATGGAGTTATTTCAATAAAAAAATTTATTTTCTCAAAAGAATATTCAGATTTTCCAGAAATCAATTTTCTCAAAGTTTCAATTGTTCTGAGAATCAATTTTCTATTCAAAAGGAGTTTTGCAAAGAACTTCATGATTTTTCAATGAATTCCTTTTCCAAGTTTTTTCCAAAGATCAGAAGCAAACATCATCTTTTCAAAATGTGCATTTTTCAAAAACTTCATAGCACATGCCTGATTCTTTGTGCATTTAGGAAATAGAGCATGATTTAGATATTTGAGCCTAGCTAAGCATACGTTGATCCTTGGTTCAATTACTCCTGGCAAAGGCGTCAGGAACGGTTGAACCTCTTACCGACAGGCGAGTCTCATTCTATGGAATTTTCTCATAAATTTTAAAAACGGAGGCGAGTTATTTTCAAAACTTTAGTCGAGTTTCTCTCTTCATGTTAATTCTCTTATGGCTTACATTAAGAGGGGAAGTAGTACAATAGGCTCTGTGGAGTTTTGTTAAGCATAGAGATAGAGGATATTTGCTACTCATGATGCAGGGTGGTAGTGAGATTGCTTCAGCTGAAATTAAATTTTGATATATCAGGTTGGGGTCTCTTTCTCGACAAGTTTGTCCCTCACTCAGAACCAGAAAAGATGTACAATGCCATGACAATAAGACACAGATTGATTCAATATACCTCCTAGGCCATGTCTTTAATCTGGATATTGTTTGTGTTGTTCCCATAAAGTATTATGAAAGAAAAATGAAAGTGTATTGTGCACATAGTGAAGCATGACATGCATCATCGAAGAAAAACAAATATAAATAAAAGAATTATAAGTTACCCATGCCTAAGGTGAATGTTTCGCTTGCACTAGTAAATCATAGATAAATTGAATGATCATACATGAGTGAGATTATTGCATACGATATTGAATTATTATGTTATAATTATTTGTTAACCAGTTATGCATTTATAATTATTTATTTATCATATGCGTGTGAAATTAATGTTGTTTAATATATGCTTGTTTCTATGCAGATATGCTTTGTCATTATAATCCCGTTGGAGACTTGTGGATATCTGACCCCATACAAAATTTTATGTAATAGTCTACTGAAGCGGTTGCAGGAAATTATGCCAATGGCGGGAGCCAACCATTTTTGAAACTGAATTTTGGATACATATTATTACTGGTTTTGTAAAACATTATGGATTATTCTCGAATAAAAATACTCTATTTACTAGAACTAAATTATTTTAAAAATGTTATATGCATTAAAATTCAGTCTTATCGTTATTGTATGATTTGTGACCCACCTAAGATGTTAGACCAAAGTTAAAAAAGGTTTTTATTAATAAAAAAATTATTCACGTGTTTTTCATGCTTAAAATATTGAGGAATTATAATGATCATATTGAGATGTGATTCTCAGATGCATAAATATGTATATAAATATTAGCCTAGATCCACCTAGGATGTGATTTATTTTGGAGTATGGAGGTTTTCACTAAACCAAAATCAATTTTTGAAAAACCATTTTTGAGAGAAAAAAATATATTTTGTGTGTGATTAAGAATGTAGTTTCTTGATGTGAGTTATGATTCTGTAGTTTAGCATGATGGACATATTTATGCATTGAATTGAGTTTTGATAAATTAGAAATCAAGTTAGAGGTTTTCATAAACCCAAAATCATTTTTGGGAATCAGTTTTAAGGAAAACATAGTTTCTCATGTAAAAATGTTGGATTTAATATTTGATTCAATATATGGATAAGATCTATGTGTTTACAATATACTTGAATTTATACATGCATGTGTGTGATGTGTTCATATTGAATCCAAATCATAAAATGCATGGTTATAGTATTCTTTTATGAAAAATATGAAATTATATATTTCTTGAAAATGCATTATGTCCTGTTATTTATATTCTAGCCAGTCTATTTAGTAAAAGATTTATTTCTCTCTAATCTAAAATAAGATTAGACCTAGGTTTCCTCCTGTAGACAACTAACATATATACATATCTATAGTAAAAATCTTTGATTTAAATCTATCGTATTTTGGTCATGGCAAAATTTGCATTGACTGATAAATTTAGTCTATGCGATTCCGAATTTGGAACTCTTGTTTATATGCATGTCATGGTTCCAAAAGATTACCAATTGGACATGAATGAGTGCTAGAGTTGGACCAATACACTCACCTTGTCATGGTATAGTGTGTAAGCCTAATGAGGTTAGATGGTTATGCCTTTAGTTCTAATCATGTGTTGATTCGTAGGATATAAATTTTTTGTGCAATGCTAAAATGAATTGCATGTTTTACTAATATGCTTGAATAAGAACATGATATGCAACATGATGATATGACATGCAACATGCAGTTATGATAAGTAATATGATGTTATGGTATGCATCATCATGATGCATGCTATTGTTATATGTTATGAGACATGAAATGCATGCTTGCATAGGTGGATGCTCATGAATGAGCTCATGGTTCAAGGAATTGATTTGTTATATTGCATATGTTTATGTATGATGCGTTGTAAGATATGAAGAGACATGTATGTACATGTTGATGAATGAATTTGTCGTTCAAGGAACCAATGTGGTACCATGTGTGCACGAATGTATGTATGTGAGGCCATGTGATATTATTGTGTTGTAAAGCATGAAAAGCATGTATGCACACAGGTTTGCTTAAGTATGAGAAATTGGTTGATAAGAACCCATAAGGTATTGAAAGTGCATGAAATTATGAACAAGTTGCATTGACCTATGGCCTTAATAACAATAACCTTTTGGCGAATCTAGGTACACTTAAAGGGTGTATATTACCAAATAAATTTTCAGATTCTGGGTATACTTTCAAGGTATATGTTACCGGATATCTTGAACCTAGGTATACCTCAAAAGGGGTGTATGTTATTAGTGATCCTTGGTCTACCTTGGAGATGGTAGGTGATACAAAATTCTATTGGGTCATCTTGTATTTTGAGAGTAATGACGCCTTAGTTGGTCCCCAGTCTTCAGAGTTAGTGGGTGGGAAATGTTGTGTGACTTAGGTGGTATGTCCTAGGGCTCTGCAGAGTTATAGGATCGATCATGTTTGCTACCACTAGGGATGTTTCTCTCAGTTATGTGTAAACACCTCAAATTTTTACTATCATTCACAAATACCTGCCTCCTGCCACTGGGACCCGCTCTCTTAAGTCTTCAGAAGACCAGTTGGTTGTCAACTGAACCAGGGCTATTAGAAGCCCAAATTTTGCATCAAATTTCAATACTTCATCTTGCAATCAAGATTCAATCTTCATTTTGGCTCAAATTTAATCATCAATTTTTACCTTCGAACTGAAATGTTCAATTCTTTATCTCTACCAGGGGTCTGGGATTCCAAATCTCTCATCGAGGGTTTTTTTTTTGCATCTCATTCCATATCATTTGTATCATTTCATAACATTTCATATCATTTTATGTCATTTCATTGCATTGTGTGGCATTTCATAGCATTTTTGAGATCCAGCACTCTGGCTTTTTCAAAATCATTCAATCCAGATTCGAGTTTTAAAACCCTATTTTGAAATCAATTTTAAAAACCTGGGTTTTTAGATTGATATTTGCCTTTTGTCAACCCCCATGATCTTATATTTCAAAGTATTTTCCTTAGAAAGCAATCTGAATTCGTTTTAAACTCAATTTTAATTGATCTTAATTCTCGGATGAGACCCATCTAGGTGGTGTCGCTTCCAGATCACTTCTTTCATCTAGATTTCTCAAAATTTCAGAGTCCTAGTTGGATTAGGACTCTATCTTTTTACCTTTTTGAACCTCTTCAAAATTTCAGTTTGATTTTAAACCAAAAACAATCTTATCCTCATTCTATTTCCTTCATTTTAGCCAAAATCTCAGCGTTTCAGTTTGACTAGGACTCTATCGCAGAGTTTCAGTCAGATTAGGACTCTATCCCGATTTCATTTTTATTTTTGTTTTTCACTTATTTTCAAAAACCTTCTCATCTGACTTTCAAAAAGATAAAAATCTTAGAGTTTCAATCAAACTTGGACTCTATCACAGAGTTTCAGTCTGATCAGGACTATATCTCCCTTCTCTATTTTACTTGTTTTCAACAAAACCTGTCAAAATCTTTCATTTTGGTCAAAATTTTAGAATTTCAGTTGGACTAGGATTCTATCTTAGAGTTTCAGTCTGATCAGGATTCTACTTTTCATCTTTATTTCTACCTAATTTCAAGATAATCTTTCAAAATAAACCAAAAATCTAGAGTTTCAGTCAGACTAGGACTCTATTTTAGAGTTTTAGTCAGATCAGGACTCTATTTTTTACCTCTATTTTTACCCATCTTCATGAAAATCTTTTAAAAAAAGTTAAAATTTTAGAGTTTTAGTCGGATCATAACTATGTTTCAGAGTTTCAGTTTGATTAGGACTCTAACCCTGACTTCATTTTTTTAAAAAATCTTTCAAAAACTTCTTTATTTATCTTTCAAACAATCAAATCTCAAATTTTAGGATTTCATTGTAGAGTTTCAAAATTTTAGAACTCTACCCCAAAGTTTTAGTCGGTCCAGATCTACTCTGATTTCCTCTTTCTACTTTTATTTTGTTTGTTTTTTGAAAAAAGATTCAGTTCTAAGAGTTTCAAAATTTTGGGACTCTATCCTAGAGTCCCAGTTGATTAGGACTCTGACCCTGGTCTCGTATTTTGCTCATTTTCACCAATCTCTAAGAAGATCTTTCAAAATCTCTTTGTTTGTCTTTCAAAAACCCAAATTTAGGAGTTTCAAAATTTCAGGACTCTGTTTCAGAGTTTCAGTTAGTTTAGGACTCTGTTTTTAAAACTTCTGATTCTCCTCTGGTGATTTCAACCCTGTTTCAAAACCCTTTTCAGTTGTTATTTCAACTTTTTCAAAACCCTGGTGTGGGGCCCACACTGTTGTTGCCACATCTGGGAGAGTTTCAATCCATTTAGGACTCTAGTTGATTTAGAACTTCAGTTTTATTTTTCAAACTTTCTTTTAAAAACTTTCCTTTTTAAAACCCTTTAATTCAAAAACTTGATTTTCAAAACCAATTTTCAACTTTCTTCAAGTGAGGCCCACCCTGCAGAGGTGCAAAACCCTAATTTTCAATTTTCATTTCATTTTATATCTTTCATATTTTAAAAATATAAAAAAATATTAGTTAGTTTAGGTGTCCTTTTAAAATTTTGAGAAAAATTATTCTAACCCCTTTGTTTTTAAAGTTTTAAAATCATTTTATGAAAAACCAAGTGAGGCCCACACTAGGTGGTGCCACATTTGAAAATATTTTGGTTAACATAGGATTAGTCAATGTTCTAGTTAGGTTAGAAGTTTAAAAGAGTCAAAATTAATTTTAAAAAACCATTTTCACTTTAGTGTTTTTAACTTTGTTTTTCATGGTTTTAAAAACCAAATGTGGGCCCACCTAGGTGGCACCACATTTGAGATATTTTTAAAAGATTAATTAAAACTCAATTAGGTTAATTAGAGTCTAATTAGGAAGGTTGAAAAGTCAAACTCAGCTGAAAAAATTGCCCCCTTAATTGATTTAATTAGAAAGAGTTTTAAAAAATAAAAACTCCTTAATTAACCCAAATTAAGAAGGTTTTGAAAAAACTATAAATAGGGAACTCTAGGGGGGGCGGTCAAGGATGCTTTTTCACCCTCACTCTCTTAAAAATTTATGATCCTCTCCTCCGACAGCCTTCCTTCATTGTTGCAGCCCAAGATAAGTTTCCTTTCTCTCCCCTTTTATAATTTTTATTTTATTTTTTTATGTGTTTTCACCCTTGTCGCCTTTATGCATGGGCTTCTTCCTTATTTTTTTCATTTAGGGAACCCTAAAACGATTTACTATGATGATCTACAGATCATCCATGGCTATTTTCAATTTTTTGATGCATTAAAATCGTTGGTGATATGCTTATTATGCTAAACGCCCTAAAAAGATCAAGATTTGACCGTTTGATCGGTCGAATCCCTCTTTTAATGGATATATCAAATCCCAACCATGTTTTTCATGATTTTCTATTTTATTTCATCATATTAATGTTTATTTTATGTGTTCAAGCATCAAAGACAAATTCATTATATTATTTATAGATTTTTCTTTATTATTTTCATCTTTAGATTAGATTTATTAATGCTCTGTCGATAATCTATGGATCTCAATCCCGGGCATGCGGGAACAACAATATTTCATGTTTGATTTTCTGTCAAAAACATATGATCTTTTTAGGAAAGAATCATGTATATGTCAGTGATTTTTTATGAAAAAATTAGATTATTTTGGGTTTTGTAACTCTGTCAAAAAAATCTAAAACCAAACTATCAATTTTAAACCGTGAAATTGCTATATGGATTTGGGAACGATTTTCCAAGGTGATATCTCCCTTATAAAAAATCTGATCGATGATCCGTCAGTTGAAGTGTGTTAGTTATCATGTCTAGTATTTTTTGTAAATTTTTCAGATTTTTATATATCTATTTGCTACTTTTTCTTTGTCATAAATCAGAATCGGTTTTACAGAGCTCGTGTTATGCATTGTCTAAACCCTAGATCGACTTGTGTAGACTATATCTCCCTCACCAAAAAATTGATCAATGATCCGTAAAAAGGAGTATCTTTATCTGTGTGTTTACTGTAATCTGCAAAAAATTTATAATTTTTTAATACTATTTGTTATATTTTCTTTTACTTGAAATTGGATCTATTTATTTCAACTTGTTACATACAAGCCAGAATCAATCGTATATTGCTAGAACAATATCTCCCTAATCGGAGATGCTTTTTCAGATCTGTAAACGGGAATATTTTTGTTCATTTGTCTAATTTTTTCATGTAAAATTTCATTATTTTTAATTACTGTTTGATACCTGATTCAGGTTTAACACTATGACATGTATGTGTTTGTGGGCAAAATCATATATTTTTAGGTTTTTATTTAATTTTCATATCAAAATAATGTCAAAATTTATATTTTTCAATTCTATTTTAATTTTAGGGTTATCAGAAGTGCATATGCTGATTTTTGTTAATTTTGGAATTTTTTTGAGGCTTGATTTGATTAAATTGCAAAAACAGGATGCTCGTGGAGTCCCGATTCGAGTAAAACACTAGTAAAAATTGTTTTTTTCATGATATTTCAGTTTTTTATAAAAAAAAATTATATTTTTAAGGTTTGATCATGTTTATAATCATGATAGAGTGATCCTCACCCAATTTGGTGTTGATTTGAATATGTTTGATCATTGAATTAAAAGTTTTATAAAAATCTTTTCTGAAAACCCTGATTTCAAGGCCATAGTCTTGTTTTCAGGGGCATTTTGGTCATTTTTCTTAAAATTCCAAATTTTAAAGTTATTTATTTTTATTATTTATTAAATTTTACATTATTTTTTATTATATTTATCTTAGGGAAACATGAAAAAAGACTTATATCAGGATAAATCCAGCAATTTCCAGATATTGTGAGATAAATCCCGAAAAGCCGATATATCTCCACTAACAAGTTTGATAATTTTGCAGGGACATTCAAGAGTATATTTTCTTTTATTTTTTTCCCTTTTGATGTAATTTGTAATTATAAATTTGGAATAAGAATTTAATTTTCTGTTTAGCTTAGGCTGCATTGCATATAGTTTATTCTTTTATAATATGATTCATGTGATGAATGATGATTCATGCATATTCAAATTCTCAATGATCTACACAAATGGCACGTGCACTAGCTTCTAAGGAGTTCATAAACTCGGTGGGTTTCGTATTCTTGGTCATAGTCAGAATACAAACAAAACTCAGATTTATCATCTTTTTCTAAGCCACAAATGACCTACACTCTTAGACATTTTCAGAAATCATAGCATATTTTCCAAACTTTTCTAAGTATTTATCCTTTTTAGAATCAAATGAGATATATTTATTACATATTTGTGGCCATAGTCAGGGATATGTGTTGAATTTATTTCATCTAAATTTTATAAGGCACATAAATTCTTTTACAAAAGGTTTTCTCAAAATTCTTCAGAAAATATTTTTTTAAATTGCATTCATGCATCATCTAGGTTAGATTGCATCATCAAAGGATTTTCACAGGGTCACACGCCCATTCTTTTGATCATTTCAAGAGTTCAAAACTCAGAAAAATTGATTTTCTCAAAAATCATTCAAGTTTTCTTCAGAAATTGATTTTCTCAAAACATCACGATTCCTTCAGAAACTGATTTTTCTTTTCTTCAAAAGTATTTTCCAATGCAATTCACGATTTTTAAAGTGTTCTTTTCCAAGTATTTTTCAATATTTGAAGCATACATCATGTTTTCAATCTGTATTTTTCAGAGTTTCATAGCACATGTCTGATTCTTTGTGCATTTAGGAAATAGAACATCGATTTAGACATTTGAGTAGAGCAAAGCACATTATTGATCCTTGGTTCGATTGCCCCTAGTTATGGTGCCAGGAACAGTTGAACCTCGTACCGACAGGCGAGTCTCGTTCCTCAAAATTTTCTCACATTTTAAAACAGAGGTGAGTTATTTTCAAAAATTTTCTCAAAGGTCAGTTTGATTTGAAAAAGTAAAATTTTGCAATGATAACATTATGGACTACTCCTAGTAGGTTTTGACTCAATCAGTTACTCAAAAAATCTAAAATACATAGTATAATAAACACCCGAGCAGTCTCATTTGTGTTGTGGTATACCCTTCGAGTACTCGATAGGGTTGGTAAGCAAGAGAAATGATGTATTAGCTGAATATGTTCACTTTCCAATTATGCAATTGTTATACTTATGTCAAAAGTATGTAATTTGATGATGTTGTTAAATAAGTAATATGTTAGGTTAATATGCTACATAATTGTTGTTATCTATGTGAATGCATGACGATTGCTAAATTGACTTGTGTGTGTTTTGAAAGAATAATTTGTTACATGTCTGCTTAGTTTCATATATGCATGTATAGTTATAGTGTTTCTTACTGAGACTCATTGAAGTCTGACCCCTATATCACCATATTCAGGTAATGAGTAGGAAGTTGGAGTGATAGTGAGATGTTGTAGATAGTGTCAGTGACCATTTCTTAGATCTTGGATATTTATTTATAAATTGTTAAGACTTGTATTTATTTGATTATGTTTTTCGAACAATTCAATTCAATTAAATAATGGATATTATTAGTTAATTATTATTCAGATATTGGATTCCTAAGCGGGGACCTAATCATAAGTAGGGCTGGATCCAAGTCCAATATAATAATTGGATTCAGATCCATGTTGAGTTATCATATCTATAATCTGCTCAAAATTTTTAACCAAAATCAAATTATTGTGTTTCACTGTATTTTTGGTATTTATTTAATAAAAGGTTATTATCCTTGGTCATCTCTTTCTCGAACTTAATTCTATTGGGCTAATACATGCTCGCGCTTGCACTCAGGTGGGCCCCTAGTGCTTAATCTGGATAGAGCAATGCCATAGATAAGGCCTTGCATAAATTTTTTTATTTATTTTAGGGTTATAAATTTTGCAACTTTACACCTCTAAGTGATCAACTATAACTTTCCCCTTGATTGATTTCTAGAAGATGTATTTCAGATCAAATTTCATGAATAGAATTTTTCATATTATAATTCTTCCAGTCAAGGCCAGTTTTTCAAAGACATACTTAATTGGATCAAACCTAGACAAGATTATAACCTCACATGCTAGCATATAATGTCTAAACTTTTGAGTCACCCAAACGAGAGCTAGACAAGTTTTCTCAAGCATCTTATTTTTTTTATAATCTACAAAAGTTTTACAAATTCCATTTGTCCATCATTTTCATATTGGGAAAGTAGGCATCTTAAAGCTACCTCATTGACAACTATATATAGGAGTAAAGTCTTTCCTAAGATATGATAGGTGAATTGAGGAGGTACTGCTGAAGTCTATCGAAAGATTTTTGACATTCTATATCTCAAATAAACCCAACACTTTTCTTAAGAGCCTATTAAAGGGTTCACACCTAATGCCTAGGTTAAATATGAATCTACTAATTTCCTTGATTTTTTCTTGGAGGCTCCTTAATTGCTTGAGGTTGGTGGGTGGAGGCATATCCATGATAGCTTTTATCTTAGTATGATATATTTCAATGTTGCGCTTGCTAACAATAAAGCCAAAGAGTTTACCCGACTCAACACCAAAGACACACTTTTAGGGATTTATCTTAGTTGAAATTTTCTTAGACTAAAAAAACTTTTCTTAGTGAATCAAGGTGATTTCCTCTAGTCCTAGACTTGACCAGGATGTCATTCACATAGACTTCTATGCAATCATAGATTTGGTCATGAACAATAATAAACATGACTCTTTGGTAGGCTGCCCCTACATTTTTTAGACTAAAAATCATGATAGTGTAGCAAAAAGTGCACCAAGGTATTGTGAATAATATTTTATGTTGGTCAGCTACTTCTAACTTGATCTAGTTGTACCCTGAGATACTATCCATGAATGAAAACATCTCATATCTGGTGGTGCTATCTACTATAAGGTCAATGTGGGGTAGGAAAAGGTTATCCTTGGGTGTAGCCTTGTTGAGGTCCCTAAAATCTATGTAGACTCTAACTTTGTCATTAAATTTAAGGACAACAACAATATTGAATAACCATTCAGGGTAGTATATGGCACCGATGAATCCTATTTTGAGCATATCTTTTAAGCTAGTTTTGACTTGAAGTTCTATCCTCTAGTCAATCTTCCTAAGTTTTTGTTTCACTGGCTTGGAGTCAGGATATAAGATAAGGCAATGTTTGACAAGTTTTGGGTCCAGACCTGACATGTCTCGGTATGACCATGCAAACACATTCTTGTATTAGGATAGGAACTCAACTAGGGTTTTAATTTCTTCTGGGCTCAATGAAGTCCCTATCTTGATGACTTGAAAGTTTTCTAAGGTGCCCACGTTGACATTTATACTTTCTTTCCCGACCACCGGAGAAGGGTTTTCTTGTCTTTTAAAAATTCTTTTAAACTCAAGAAGTTTTGTGAAATCTTCATGTAGACCCTCAAATTTTTTAAAATAAAAACAAGGGTTTTCACTCAAAAAAAAATTTAGAAAAAGGTCTAAAATTCGTATCTAATATTTAGAAAATGTGGGGTTTGTTCTTCAAGGTTGGGTTTATTTTCTCTTTCATCAAGTAGAGATTTACCAAACTAGGAGCTCTAAATCTTCATTTTGGGGTGGCAGGTTGCGAGTGTACGTACCTCATATGTGGATCCTATGAAAGAAGTGAGTTTGGTGTCAAAAACCACCAAAACTCAAGAAAAATATGAATCAAACAAGAATATACAAACCTTTAGGGATTCAATATTTATAAAACACAATAAACAAATAAAATAAATAAATAAAATATGAACTAAATATCATTTAAGGCTTAGATAGCCCTTCACACATTGTTAACAAGCATGGGGGAGTACATACAATACTTCAGCTAGGCATATACTTCAAAAGTGAGATAGTGGATCTGGGTCATAGGCTAGGCTAGGTGGACTTGACTAGGCTAGGACGTGTAAAGATTTTGAAATTTTTGTTGGATTAATATATGCTTAATCAGATTATTTTCAAATTCAAATTATATTAAGATCGGTGCTTTAAGTTGGATCTAATTTGAATTAAGAGTCCATTGCATTTTTTAAAAGTAGATAGTTTGTTTTTAATCTTTTCTTTATTGGATGCAATATTACCACATTTTCAGATCAGGATTCAACCCACCCCACCAGATATAGTTTTGATTTAGATCTGAATCTATTTTCTAAATTTCAAATTTGGATTCAAGTATCAAGGACGAGTTGTTAGGTCTCAAGTATAAGGCCTAAAAGAATCTTAAGTTGTCTTAGATAAGATTATTTTCAAGCTATGGTCTAATTGGTGATCAAACGAGATATATATACATGGTTAAGATACACTCATATTTGAAGGGTTTTTAGTTCGAATACCACAAGGGTTATGTAAAACCATATCTTGCTAAGCTAGGTGAGTTCGAGCCACTTGGCTTGGCTAGGTCACGGTAGTGGGAGTCTCTTCATCTCCCCACCGTCCAAATTTATGTGGGAAGTGGAAGAGAGGAAGAGGCCCCATAATGATGAGATATTAAGGGGACTCTTCCTCTTCCCACTTATGTTGAACTGAGGAAGTGGGAGAGGCCCACCTTTAAGAGTGGGTGCCTTGGGACCTCTATATAAGAGGCTCTCAAGTCTCTCTCTTTCTGTTTACTTCTACTGAGAGAAAGAAAGATAGAGAGAGTTAAAGAGAGAGAAGGTGAGGAAAATGTGGGACTCTTGAGGTAAGCTTTGTCATTTTTACTTTTTGTGATGATTTTTTTAGTTCTTACTATGTAGGGAAGTTTCATATATAATGGTATTTTTGGTTTATATATATAAACTAGTGTATGTATATTTATATATACATACTATCTGAAGTGTGGTGTATAGATATATATGTATATTTATGTAGATACATATATATAATTAGAAGGTTTTAGTTTAGAAAGAGTATATATATTTAGAAAGGAAGAAGCAGAAGCAAAGGGTGGCTCAGGTGAGCCAACCTCTCTCTCTCTCTCTCTTTGTTTTCCTTTTTGGGTAAGAGTTCAAGAAGGAAGAGGCATTGGCTCACCGAGCCAACCCCTTTTCTTTTTATAGTATGGATGATAGGAGAGAGAGAGAGAGGGTGGGCTCTCTTAACCGTGTATATATATATATATATATATATAATAAGAAAAACCGAGACTGTGACCATCGCAGTTTCCTAGCATGAACCAGATTTGATAGACCGGATCTAGGTTGGGCCCAGTTTGGATAGGGTTGGGTCTAGTTGAAATGGGTCTGGTCTAGTTTGGTACTAACTGGATCTAGATCCAATTTGATTAACCAGGATATAAGACAAAAATTGGATCTTTGTCTCGAGTCAATTTTGGATCCAAAGTAGACCGTCTAATCTGAGTAATTAGAGAGAGAAACAATGACTAGATCTTTGTTTCAGCAGACCAAACTGGATCTGAATCCAATCTGCCTTAATCTGAGAGAAACTGAGCCCATTAGGTTCATCTCGGATCGAACCCAGATCAAACTAGGTTCGAGTTAGGTTTGATGTAAGATTATGACTGAACCCAACCCATAATGGGTTTGGGTTAGGTTTAGTGAAGGGCTAGGTTCAGTGAATCCAGAAACATAGGTGAGTGAAGAAAAAGGAAAAAAATGTGCATGAGAGGGTGGGGGTTAGAATTTGAACCACCAACCTCTCATAAGAAGGGAACTACTCCTAACCATTAAGCCAACCTAACTCTATTGTTTAGGAGTAGCAAATTAATTCTATATATACCTATTTTCGATTGGATTTGTGGGATGCCGATCTGGGCCAAATCGGATCTAGAACTAAAAAATAGACTCTGAGGGCCAGATGGAACCCTCACAGTTTTGTTATCCAGATTTAGACCGCAGTATAGGTGAAAAGATTATTTTTCCCTTTTTATGCTTAATCAATAAATCATGCATAACTCTTCACCACGATGTCAGATTTGGATGATTGTTAAACCCTTGAACTTCACTTCTCAAGGAGGATCCATTGATATAAGGCAAGATGGCAAATTTTGAGAGTTTGACATTTGAGTTTCACAATGAAGCTTAAGGGTGTCTTTATAATTTTACACAAGCACCTGTAATGATATTTTTTAGGACTTCCTAGATAATAAAATACAGGTTTTTTCATAAGTGCATTTTATTATGTGATTTTATATGCTTTAAAAGTATGAGATTATTTTATGTATATGAATAGATCGACTGAATTGCATGCTTAGGAATCTATATTTATGATGTTTTCAATAAAATGCATGAGGATTGTAATACATATTACATATTTATTTTTAATACTTGATCATGTCATGTAAATGTTAACAGATGATATGACTTGTATTATGTTTATGATTATTGTGGAAATAAGAATAATGGTTGGATATGTAATATGATGTGAAAGTGAAAAGGAATGCTAGACTTTGAGAAAAGGAATTAAAGGTCTAGGGTTCTTGGAAAAATGATTTATTCTCAGAATATCTAGTTTATACCTTGAGAGGGGGTATTGTAAGTATAGTGGCATGAATATTAATAATGTGTCTCTATGATGGATTGTTATCCCTAGAACTATAATATGTATATGTAATTGCATGCCAAACATGTTGAGAAACTCTGTTTTGATGTCACATAATATGATACACTATCTTATTTGATTTCATATGATATGATAATATGTCTTCTTGAAAAATGCTATATAATGACTGGATATGTTTTGCCATATATCTAACGAGTATTTGATGCAAGGATATCTCACTCAAAAAGGATGGAGACCTCCTGTTCAAGTACAACTATGGTGCAATCATACTCCTTGAAGAAAAAGCTTGATGAGCCATGCATTTCTAAAGACCATCTAAAGAGATCGGCTTCCATAAGTTGAAGATTTTTTCTTCTTTAGAGTCATATGTAACAGAACCTTCAAAAGGATTCATATTGCATATTACATACTCACTCATAAAAGCTATTTCATAAAAGTATACGATAGTTTCAAAAAGCTCCTTTTTGAAAACAAATAATTGTACCTTCTTACAACCCTTTATGAAAAATGTATTTTGACATGATTTCAAGATGTAATAATTGTACCTTATATCATATACAAGACAACTTGAAAAGTAATGATTTTAAAAGTAGGAAAAAGACAAAACATGAAATCGGCTACACAAAGAAAACAAATATAATATTGGTTTTGAAAAGACTCTAGTTACCTTCTTTAAAGAAATGATTTCAAATATAGGAAAAAGACAAAACATGAAATCGGTTACACAAAGAAAACAAATATAATATTGGTTTTGAAAAGACCCTAGTTACCTTCTTTAAAGAAATGATTTCAAATATAGGAAAAAGACAAAACATGAAATCGGCTACACAAAGAAAATAAATATAATATTGGTTTTGAAAAGACTCTAGTTACCTTTTTACAAACTCATAGAATGTTGACTTACTTGAAGTCATCATTCTCTTTGTATAGCATTAAATACCTCCTGTAAGAAATCCTTGTTAAATATCCTTCTCAAGAATGTCGACTTACTTGTAGTCTTCATTCTCTCTGTAGACTTTGAAAAATACAACATAAAGAAAACACTTGACATGACTATGTACAAATAAATATCTCAAAGCACTCATTGTACTTACACTCATTTAAAGTAAAGAAGTACTTATGTACCTCAAATCATTAATTAGAATAAAGACAAAACTACATAATAGCCTACAATCCAACGTTCAATGTACTATTGTAAGAAATAGACTTTTTACATAAAATATGTATTACCTAAAATATTACAACGACTAGTGTACCCTATATTTTACTTTTATGGAAAGAAGACTTTCTCGAATTTCTCTAAAGATGTTTTTTGAAATGACATGACATTTCACATCTCAAAAAGGCTACGATTTCAAAAAGCCAACGACTATTTTTTTAAGCTATAAAAACACACCCAAATGAACTATTAAAAACAGAAGGGAATGGAATAGACAAGTGAGCTTACAACGAGAAAAATACCTATTCGATATTTGAAAGAGAGCCTAGAAAAAGAAAGAGAAAAAGTCAAAAATAACTCTTTGACAAAGAGTATCTTCTGAGTGACAAACAGAACATTCTGAGAATCCTTCATTCGTGCATTCATATCATCCTGAAGGTTCTATAGGAAGTATTGTAACTTTCTGTTATTCACTGTATTCATTCTTTATTGAAAGAAGTAGACCTCTGAGAAAGAGGGTGTTGCCATTCTCTGTTGAGAGAAGAAGACCTTTGTGTAAGAGGGTGTTGTCCTTCTCTGTTGAGAGAAGAAAACCTATGTGGAAGAGGGTGTGCCCCTTCTCTGTTGAGAGAAGAAGACCTCTGAGGAAGAGGGTGTTGTACTATTTATCCGGTGACTCAGATGTTATAGTGGAAAGCTCAAGTGGTTTGCTTGGGGACTGGATGTAGGTCAGGGTTTTGACCAAACTAGTATAAATCCTGTGTTAATTGTGTTGTGCCTTATTGCTTTATTTTTTATTATATCAACTTGCATCGTATTTCACTATTCACCCCCCCTCTAGTGGAATTTCAAAACATTAGTTAATAAACATACATTTAAAACTGTATAATACACTAATGCTAGGAAAGAAAAAAAATGAAAGGAATAATGCACCTAAGGTAACAACACAAAGAATGATAAAGAATTCTACTAGTAAGAACATGGTACATGGCTTTGTTAAAGGTGTGTATACCTCATTTGTGCATGAGATTTTTGAGAAATTCGTAGGTGTAAACACCCCATATTTTTCAGATCCATTCTGGACTTCTCCTTTCGCAGATGCCAAATCCCCTGCAGGGCAGTATAGAGTCTCAACCCTAGGTTTATTCCGGTCTAGAGGTCAGTTTATCCCATCTTGCCAATAAAATTATCATTTTACCCTTAGGTCACCCTTAGACCTTTTGTCAGTTAGGCCTAGCCAAGCTCATTTTTAAGTTCAGAACAGTTAGAATGTTTGTCATTTCTAGCTCCCCTAAGCTCACGATGAGCGAATCCTGACCATTTCAGCTAAAATTAGTTTATTTCTCGCAAAATAAGCTCATTTGAGCTCAAATTTTAGCCAGACTGTCCCCGAGTCAGCCAAATCCAGTAGATCCTATCCCCATGAGTCTAATTTGAGTTCATCAAAAGTTTGAATGGTCCAGTTCCAATTCAAAGTCACTTTTTCACACTCGGACTTTCATTTTAACTCATTTCAGCTCATTTTAGCTTGTTTGATCTCAATTCAGTCCAAATTAAGCTAACCTCAGCTGGTTGAGCTAGTGTTCTAGCTCTATATTTAGTTCATCTGAGTATAACTGGCTTCGGATTCAGTTCATTCTAATCCAATCCAACTCAAATTAGTTTAGACCAGTCTAGTACTATGTTTCTACCCCTGCAGGGCAAAAACAAAAAAATACAAATTTCTTCAGGACACTATTTCTAACATTTTTTTAAACTGGAACAAGTCCCAATTCAAACTCGGATCAACTCCTTCAGTTGATATTTTAGCAATATTTGAGATTCAATCCATTTCAATTCAGATATTGGATCCAATGCTGGATCTGATATCTAATTTCATCCTGGACCTGAATTTTCATCTGATTCATTCAGAAAATCATATCCAGAGTCCAATCCATTCAACCTGGAATATCCCATTAGATATCTAGGATACATTTAATCATTTCGGGTCTATTTCAGTCTGGATCCACCTTCTGATCCATTCAGGAGGTCAATTGAACCAATTTCTGAACTCGGATTCATCTAACATCTGAGATCCAATTTCACCTCTTGGATTCTGATCTAGATCCAAGATCCAATTTCATTCTCTGAACTGGATCCAAGATCTAAAATCAAAATCCCATTTTTCATTATGAAATTGAGGTTTTTCCAATTTCAATTCATCATAAACTCATATTCAAGGTTCGATTCCCATTTTGAACCAATTTTCCTTCAAATCGAGATCCTGATCCAATGTTTTTCAAAACTTCAAATCCAGGTCCTTTTCAAAACTCATTTTTTATCCTAATTACAAAATTAATCTTTGGATTTCAAATTAAAATCCAACATTTTGCAAAAATCCTTTGAAAAATACCCTGGATCCAATTCAAAATTCAGTTCGGATTTTGAAATGTCAAAATGAATCCAAATCCAGTTTAAAAATTCAATTTTTATTCAAAATCAATTTGGGGATTTCAAATTTAAATTCAAAATCCAATTTTTATCCCCAAATTCAAAAATAACCTTTGAATTTCAAAAATCCTTTGAAAATACCCTGAATCGAGTTCAAAATTCAGTTTGGATTTCGAAATGTCAAAATGGATCCAGATCCAATTTCAAAATCCATTTTTTATTCAAAATCAATTTGGGGATTTCAAAATTAAAATTAAAATCCAATTTTTATCCCCAATTTCAAAAATAATCTTTGAATTTCAGAATCCAAAAACAGTATTTTTGCAAAAATTCTCAAAATTCAATCTGAATCTGGTTTTTGCCCAAATTAGATTTCATAAATCAAAATTAGTTTTTTAAATCCAATTATTTCCAAATTTCTCTTTTTATTTCTCATATTTTATTTCCTTTTTTATCTTAATTTCAAAATAAAAAATGAAAAATATTGTTTTTTTAAAGAGGGGCACCACTTGGTATTTTCAAGATTCAAAATCAAAATCGTTTTTTAATGTGCCTTTAAAAACCCCTTTACTTTTAAAATCACACATGGGCATCACTTGCCAAGTGATGCCATGTGTTAAATTTTCAAAAAAACGATTATTCTACCCATCTACAAAACCAAAAAATGACACACATGGGCACCCTCTTGCAAGAGGGTGCCATGTGACAAAATATCTCACAAAGGGCACTTTTGCCCATTCAACAAACAAGTATTGCCTACATGGGGTTGGCACCAACCCCTCCCCATGTGAGCCCAATGCCATCTCAGCCCTAAGGGATTAAAATATCTCAATTTGCCTATGCCCATAATGCTCCTATTTTCAAGTATAAATAGCCCCCATGGGGGCAAGTTTTTCAAGAAGAAAAGGCATCTCTCTCCCAAGTGCTCCTCATCCTATTTGGCTCCTCCCTTGGTGGCTTAAGTGAAGAAGAATAAAGGAGTCCCTCCAACTCAAGGTAGGCCCTCTCTCTTGTAAACACTCCAAATTTTCTAAAATTACTCTTTCTGACCCTAGGACCTACCTCCTAAGTCACTTGTATTTCTTATAGCATTTTCTTGGATTAATTTAAAAAAATAATAATAATAAGGCAAAATTTCAGAAAGCTTTATAAAAGTGGTTATAGGTCAAATAAAAGGGGATTTTTTGGAAAAATTTTGCAACTAACCTCTTTTTAAAAAGTTAAAACTTGGAAGGGGCATTTTTGGAAAAAACATAACCACCCTCTCCTTTATAAACTCATGTAAAGGAGAGGGAGGGAGGTCGCTCTTTTCAAAGAAAGAGAAGAGCATGAGCTCCTCTTTCTCTCTCTTCCAGACTCTCTTCTCCCTCTTTCCCTTCTATTTTCCTATTTTCCTCTTCTTCTCTTTCCCCTTTCTCTCTTCTTATCCTTCTCTTTTCTTTTCTCACGGCTGAAGGAGCTCAATTCGGCAGCAGAGCAAAGAAGGAAGGCTCCCTCTCTTCTCAATTTAGTCAGATCCAAACTGGTAAGCATCTTCTTCTCTCCTCCTCTTCTTTTCTCCTCTCTTCTCTCTCCAATTCATCATTTTATCTGTAATTTTCTTTTGATGTAGCATTTCATTTCACAACACATTCATTTGTTTCATTTCATTTCACGGTCGCACAACATCGCATAGCATCAAATTATATTTGCATTAATCCATCTTGATCTGCTAGAATTCACCATGAAATCCTTTGATTTCACAATAAGATCACCTACTGTAAAAGCACCTCAAAGGCATTCTGTCTGCCAAATTTGCATTGAGCTGCCAAAATCATCATCCAGATTCATTGCATTTTTCAGAGTCGTCAGATCAGCCAGAACTCCTTTGAACCACTGACATTTCCTGTTCATCGGCAAAGCAAATTTGATCTGTTGTTCTGAAACCATCTCCTCTATTATGTCGGAAGTCCATCCCTCTGACATTGTCCTCATTCCTGAGCCATCGTGAAATGCATCTTCATGGCACCTTATCCAGAATTCCTCTGCATCTGCCAGAAGCTATGCCGTGAAAGAAAATCTGATCCACCGGATTTGCTGAACCTTCCCTTTTTGTCGTGAAAGACACTTCACAACACCTGAGCTTCATTTTCGACACCTGAGTTGCATTTTCACGACAACTTCAATCTCTGCATTAAAATCCCATTTCATATCCACTTCACAGCTGAGGTTTTTTTTTTATGCTTCGTGGCACTTGATTTTGATTTTTCATGGCTACATCGCATTTTAGGCATTCCATTTCATGACATATTCATTTCATCCTTTTTATAGTAGTTCAGTTTAGGCATTTCATTCCATTTTCATGAATTTTGCATCTTACGGTATTTCATTCTACATTTGTCTCTCATTTTATGCATTTTGCATTTCTCATTTGCATCAGTCATTTGTGCATCACATCTTGTTCATCTGTGAAACTCCTGTGCAATTCCCCTATCTTAAATTTGCATTGCATCATCTCATCTGCATCAAATATTGCATTTTTCTTATTCAGCATCATCTGATTTTTATCTCTTCATCTTTGTATTTCACCACAGCATCATTTGATTTTCATCTCTCCAAAAAAAAAATATTGGTTTCCATTAGTGCATCGCATTTTGCTTATTCAGCATCATCTGATTTTCATCCCTGCATCCCTTGCGTATTCAGGATTCTGTATTTGCATCAAGATGGATTATTTTGAGTGATTTAGTATCTTGATTATCCATTGCATTTTATCCAGCATTGTAATTCTTGTCTCCTCTGTATCTAAGTTTTCCTGTCACGATATTGTTTTTCCTTCATTCACGTTGCATCTCATTACATCTATGTGTTTTTGTTTACATTAAACTACATCGCAGCATGTACATTGCATTTCAATTGTGATTTACATCTTAATTCATTAGCATAAGCATCTTCATCTCCTATGCATCTGCATTGAATAGTCCATCGGCATGTGCATTTCACCTTCTATTTGCATCCTCATTTGCATTTCTAATTTCTAATTTGCATCCACTACATTTATGATGTAGCATCATCATCATCAGCATCTCTGCAACAAAAGTATAAAACACAACACTTCACCCACAACACTTCCATTCCACTGTCTTCACTCTGCATTTGACATGTGTTTGTATATGCTACACAACATCCATTCGTGCATTTGAGAATGAATGTTTTTAGTACTTCAATTTTGAAAATGAATGTTTACATCTAGTGCTTAAGTCCGCTGATAAATTCACTATTGCATTTATACCCAATCCTCATTTCACATATTCTATATTCCTCCTTTTTGGTGTATCTCACATTTTAGCCTTGTATCTTCTTCACATTTCGTGTATTTTGCATTTCATAATTTTCCTTTATAAATTAGCCTTTTATATCTTATTCTTCTTTCATCATCTATATATTCATGTCATTACACTTTTAATTTCACAACATAATATTTACTTTTCATTTAGTATATCTTAATCGGCATCCATTTCTCGCATTTACTTTCTCACAACTTTTACCTTACATTCCTGTATCTCGTATCTTTGTTGCTTTGTATCATCTTGTGTTTTGCAGAGAAGCGCGGAAGATGATAGTTTTTATTTTGCTTTAGAGAATTTCAATGTTCAGTTTAAATTTGGGGTTGTAATAATTTCATTTAATGAGAATTTCTATTTTCTGTTTAGATTAGAATGGATGAGCATGTAGTTGCATTTTAATTTTTTTTAATTGACTGTGGCATTTTATTTTATTTTTATTCTCTTTCAAAAAGGGCACTATGGTGAAACATGAATGGCATGCCCACCATTCTAATAAAAAGTAAATAACCCTAAGTAGATGATTCGCATTTTTGGCCATAGTCAGAATACGAACAATACTTAGGATTTTTATCCTTTATTGAATAAAATTTGACCTACACTTAAGGTCATTTTTTTTAAAAAACATCATATTTTCTAAAATTAATTTTCTTTTCTTCCTCTATCAGAATTTAAAATATAAATTAATTTGAGATATATTTGTGGTCATAGTCATGAATGTATTAAAAAATAATTTTGTTTTAAATTCTATAAAGGTACAAAATCATATTTTAAAATAAAATCTTTGAAATTTCTTTATTAAATGCATTCATCATAAGTTATATCATTTCATTATTTTCATTTTCAAATTATTTCAATTTCAAAATATTCTAAGTGATTTTCAAAATTCATTTTCAAAAACTTATTTTCAAAATAAATTTAAGTTTATTTTTGGAAACCAATTTCAATTCAAAAATTCGAATTCTAATTTCAATTCCAAATTTCAATTTCCAAATTCAATTCCAATTTCAAAGTTAAATTTCAATTTCAAAATTTAAACTTAAATTTCAATTTTCAAACTTTAAATTCAATTTCCATATCAATTCTAATTTCAAATTCAATTTTTATTTCAATTTTCATTTTCATTTTTCATTTCAAATCTCAATTTTCATTTCGAATTTTACTTCAAATAGTTTTCTAAAGTCATTTCAAAACAATATTTTCTAAGTATTTTTAAATCAAAATGATTTTAAAGCATACATCATATTTTAAATCTTTTTTTTTTTTAAAGTTCATAGCACAAGCATGATTCAATGCGCATTTAGGATTTTAGAATAATTTCTTAGTCAAATTTAGACAAAGCAAATGGCATTGATTCGACCCTTGGTTTGATTACCTCTGGTAAAGGCGTCAGGAATGGTCGAACCTCGTACCGATGAGCGAATCTCGTCTCTCCATTTTCCCACAAATTTCAAAACGGAGGTGAGTAATTTCAAATTCTTTTTCAAAAGGTCAAGTGAGACCTTGCGAAAGTTTTTCTCTTTCTTCCCCTAAAAAGGAACAAAAGGAAAAAAATTGCAACGATCACAGAATTGGCGACCGTGATGGGACTCATCTTTCATTCGATTGAATTAATGCCTTTTGCCTTGTCTAAATCTGACTAAGTTATTATTCTTCAAATGTCAGCTTCATTTTCATGTAGCCTTAGAAACCAAGAATTAAACCCAGCTGACATTAATGCATATGGGTTTAAGCATAGTTTGGTAGTACCAAATTGAGGAGATTTATCCATGTTCACTTAGATTTAGGTCTGAAAAACAACCCTCCTCAATCTAGGGATTGAATGCAAACAATGTATGCAAGTCTGTGCTTCTTTATGATTTTCAAAATTCTAGTTCTTTAGGACTTTGCATTAGAGCTATCTGATTTCTTGCATGCTTGAATCATATTTTCAAAACATCCACACCTATATTGTCCCGGTCTTCACGTTGTTGGGCTTTCTCACTGAACCATAGTTTGAGAAAAAACCTCACAACTGGGTCACTTATTTGGGCTAATACCCCCCCTGCCACGTACTAAGGGCCATAGTCCAAAGTATATCGGCAGGCGCTCAAGAATGTTGAGAAAACCATTATCTTAGAACCGGAGAAATCTCTATGCCACGTACTTCAAGCTTTGGCTTGAGTATATTGGCATATTTTGATTAGAATCAGATGATTTAAACCTTAGAGTTAGGATTAAGGTCCTACAAGCCCTTTCAAAATTTTGTATATTAAAGTCAGCTTCTAGGGAGTTCTACTCTGCGCATCATTTCTTGTATGGTTTTGCTTGTTAAGGTGGATGTTATCTTATAACTCTCGTTTATTTCTGGTATTTCTTTACATTTTCAAAATCCTGGATATTCCTTCCAAAATTTGCTCTATTTTCGAAAATCCAGGCATATATTTTTCTTCTTTAGATATCTCCTATATTTCTTCAGAATAAATCTCAAAAACCCTAGAAATCTTTTCTAAAAAAAAAATCCTTCCAAAAACTCCAGGTGTATTTCTTCCCTCTGGATCTCGATCTCTTCCAAGATCTACCTTCTATTTTATTCCAATAAAGTCCTACATTTCCTTATCCTTTTTATTTTTGTCTTCTTTAATTCTATCCAGATGGCATCCCTTTCACTTGATACCATTTTTTCCAAGGATCATGTCTCCTATCAGATAAGGGAAGGATACCCAGATTGTTGATCCCTTCATACAATTCCATTCTTCCCACGTTGGTATTATTCCTGGTATACAAATTTCTCGCGTATGTTCTTGGACCACTTGGATGAATGTGGATTGAAGATGGCATCAATAGTTGGGAAACAGACAGTCAATGAGAATCTCATTCAAGCTTTGGCAGAGCGATGGAATCCTCGCACTTATACATTCTGGTTCCCATGGGGAGAGATGACCGTACTGATGGATGAATTCAATGACATTATGGGATTACCAGAACCAGCTAGTCAGCCTGATGATTCTATTAAGCAACAGTTTTTTATCAACATCAAGGGGTTGGATATTAAAGATGCCTTAGTCAGAAAGATCGGACGTCGATCTTGGCCATTGATCAAGCTGGATGGTTGCCAATATGTTGATTTGTTCGAGTTGTATCACCATTATGGGGCATATAAAGAAGTTGACACTTTGTCGAGAACAAGTAGAGAAAGAATCCAACATGCTATGGTTCTTTGTGAAAGTGCAGTAGGATCGAGGCAACGAGCACTAGAGAAAGGTGAATAGTGCTTTTAAAAATTGTCTGTGGAATATTGACGGATTTTGCAATTTGAAAAGAAAACACACAAAGAACACATAATTTATCCTGGTTCGGTCTTTCCCGACCTACATCCAGTTCTCAAGCAAAACCCGCTTGAGATTTCCACTATCAACCTTGTGTAACTACAAGATCATACAAACCAAATCCGGTCCCACTTCCAGTAACACACCTACTGAAAGGAAACAACTCCTTTAAACCAAGTAGTCCTTCCTTTTACAGAAAATAAGTAACAACTTACAATACAACCTATGAGCCCTTCTTTTGAATGCAAATGAGATGCAATTGGTTTTTGAGGTTTTTGAAATACTCTACTCACGAATTCACTATCTCTCAAAGGAATTTGAGTGAAAAACTGAAGTGAAAATATCAAGTGAGTGAGAAAATAAATACTTGAATGAATAGGAGTGAAAAGCAAAGAGTAATTGATTCAAATTGATTGAATTGAAGTACTTTTGAGTGGAAAATGCACTCATATTTATAGTTGAAAGTTTTCATACGTTGAGGGTATGAAAGGGTGTCAAAACAATCCATTTTGAACAATCAAAACGTTTGAAAATTGAAAAGACAAGCCTTTTTGAAGTTTCAGGAAAAACGAAAAAATTAGTTGACTGAAATAGTAGTTAGTCGACTAATAGTTAGTTATTAGTAGACTGACAGTTATCGTCGGTCGACTGATCTGTTTATCAAGCCGTTTGAAAATATGAACTTTTGAAACTTAGTCGACTAGAGATAATATTAGTCGATTGATAATATCATCAGTAGACTGAAAAACCTTTCAGTCGACCGCTGCTAAAATCTTCTGAAAAACATACATTCTGTCTGGTCGACTGATAAAAGCATTAGTCGACTGCTGCTAAATTTTTCAGAAAACACATGTTCTGTCCAGTCGACTGATAAAATCATTAGTCGACTGCTGCTAATTTTCCAAAAAACAGACATTCTGTCCAGTCGACTGATAAAACCTTCGGTCGACTAATTTGACAAAAATGACTTTTTAGAAAATATGGCGCGAAAGGATTAGTCGACTGGTGAGTCTATTGGTCGACTAATAAACACGAAAATTTAAGAAAAGAGTTTTCTAAAAAGATTTTCATGAGGGGTTCTTTTAGAAAAGTTTTTCTAAAGACTTTTTAGGTGAAACGCAATCTAAATATGCACTCTAAGTAAGGCTCTTACAAGAATCTAAGATTTTTAATGAATTTAACATTTGCACACTAGTCTTCAAAGATTCTTCATCGAATTATTCAATGTCTTCATTGCCTTAGCTGAAATGCAGTTGATTTCACTTGCTCATCATCAAAACCTTGTACTTGAAGTATCATGTATGGCTTCATTGTCGTAACAATCTCTCCCTTTTTTATGATGACAAACTTAATCAAGGATGAAACATTTAGATGCATAGATGGAGATTTTACTCCCCCTATCAATATGCTGCAAAACATTAAAAGTTAGCACATATATCTCATCACATATTGATTGGTTTGCATTTTCATTTATCATGCAAGATCTCCTGTAATTTCGATTTTTATCTTTTTTTCTCCCCCTTTGTCAGAATAAAAAAAAGTAAGGGCAGAAATATCATAAGCAAAATGGAGATACAAGTTTAAAATATTACAACCCATAAAGTATCAAAGTTTAGAAAAGACAGAACATAAAGATCAGAAAAGTGAGTTGAGCAAGTCCTTGATTGAAGAAATCTCTTTCTGAATCGAAGATAGTTGTTGAGTCACATCTTCACAAAAAGTGCGTTGATGCAGCTCTAAAGCTTCCAGTCGCTGCAAAACTTCATCATTGTCTTGACTTATAGAAAATTTCTTTCTTTTTGCTTGAGATGAAGGTGTCGCAGAAGATGGTGAGGGTTCAAAAATTGATGGTTCAGTAGGATCAGATGGTTCAGTTTGATCAACATTTAAAGGAGGTAGATATTTAATTTTCATTCTTTTAAAAATTGTTTGATCAAAGAACTCCTTTTGCTTAATATATTTTTCATTTGTTAAAGGAACTTTGAAATGTCTGAAAATACGAGTTAGAAGACATCCATAAGGAAGAAATGGTTTTTGTTTCCACAAATTAGTAAAATACACATTGGCCTAATTTACAGAAATATTTCCAAATAAAACATAAAGAGTCATAGATAGATCTGTGAAATAGTAATCAAAAGAACCAGTTTTAGGTAGAACATTGTGGGCAAGGATTCATCCAGCAATGCGTGCACAAGTTTGAAGATTAGTATTTTTGAAAGGAGGGCAGTGAGGTGCACCTGGAAGAAGAATTTGTTCAAAAATTCTCTCATCATTCAGTTCAACAGTGTTGAAAAGAGTGTCTGAAGATGGAATTTCTAGGATTTCTTCAAGTAATTTAGAATCAAACTCGATTTCAACATCACAAACAAGAGAGGACAGAACTCCAGTTTCATGATCAAAATGTAAATTCGTATAAAACAAGTGAATCAGAAAAGGATAATGAAGGGTATCTGCACAGGCATCAAAAATATGTGAAATTCCTGGAAATAATTCTCTTATTTTATAACGAGAAAACAGGTGAAACAATATATTTCGGCATGGTAAAATAGGTAGTGCAGAAATCGATCCAAAAGTATCATATAAAAGAGGATTTCGGAGTAATCTGAGAGAAAATCCATGTCTTGAAGAAGGTGTAGGAGGAGGAGAACCTAAACCTTTTGCAGATGCAGACTTCGAACGAGGCATGGTTAAAAAAACAGATTTACCAAAAAGAATGTCGGCTTCCAAAAATGTTCGGTAGAAGGAAGATCCTGTCCGGCGTTGTGAAACAGAAATAAAGGAGGATATGATGGCTGACGACCAGTGTGAAGGCTGACACAAGGGGATTTCGGCAATGGTTGAAGATACATCGTCACAGCAAGAGGGTTCCGGCGTGATTTGAAGATGCGCCAGTTACTGCAAGAGGATTCCAGCGTTTCCCGGTCACGGCCAGAAGATTCCGGCATCTCCCTGTCACGGCAAGAAAATCCCGGCTAGGATAGGTTCGAACGACACTCTGAGGGTTTTTCGGAAGAGAGAGAGGAAAGAGAGAGAAAGAGGGTTTTCGTTTTTCAAAGGGTTTTGTTTTTAAGAAAAACGAAAAGGTGTGAAAATGAAATGAAACGATGCCCTTTTAAAAAAAATGGGTGTTAAAAAAAAATTCAAGGGGTATTGGGTCCCTTCAATTAAAATTTTAAAAAAAAATTTAGTCGACTAAAACTTTATCGGTCGACTAAGAATGTGCGATTCATTCTAATTTTTTTTTTAAAAACAACAGTCGACTAGAAATATATCGGTCAACTAGTTTGGTGCGATTCATTCTAAAATTTTAAAGCATCAGTCGACTAAAATTTTATCGGTCGACTAATATAGTGCGATTTTGAGATTTTGTTCAAAAATCAGCATTTTTATAAATCCAAAAATGAGCAAATACCTAGTTCTCTCCTAATTCTCATAAAATCTTCATTTTTAAGAGGTTTAGTGAAGATATTGGCATGTTGTTCTTTAGTGGAAATAAAATTTAATGAAATATCTCCTTTTAAAACATGATCTCTTAAGAAATTATGTCTAATTTCAATATGCTTAGTTCTTGAGTGATGAACAGGATTTTTAAAAAGATTTATAGCACTAGTGTTATCACAATAAATAGTTGTTGTGGAGTAATTCAAACCAAAATCTTTTAAGGTCTGTTTCATCTATAGTACTTGTGAACACGCTAAACTAGATGCTATATATTATGCTTCAGTTGTTAAGAGTGACACTAAATTTTGCTTTTTACTAAACCAAGAGACTAAGGAATTTCCTAAGAAATGACAAGTTTCGCTAGTACTCTTGCGATCAGATTTACTTCCTGCAAAATCTGCATCACTATATGATACTAAATCAAAGGAAGATGAT
Organism: Nuphar pumila; assembly: GCF_984573655.1. NCBI lineage: Eukaryota > Viridiplantae > Streptophyta > Magnoliopsida > Nymphaeales > Nymphaeaceae > Nuphar > Nuphar pumila. Next base: position 34,013,853 of record NC_143262.1, read on the forward strand.
TTTGGGTAAAATAAACCGAAATCTGAAGTATCTTTCAAATAACGAAGAATTTGTTTTACTGCAGTTAAATGAGATTCATTTGGATTAGCTTGAAATCTTGCACACATACAAACACTAAACATTATATCAGGTCGACTAGCAGTTAAGTATAATAGAGATCCGATCATACCTCTGTAGAGCTTAGTATCTACACTTTTACCATTTTCATCTTTATCAAGAGAAGTAGTTGTACTCATAGGATTCCTTCTTGATTTCGATGAGTCCATCCCAAATCTTTTGAGAAGTTCTTTTATATACTTAGCCTGATTGATGAAGATTCCTTCTTTAGTTTGCTTTATTTGAAGTCCAAGGAAGTAGTTTAATTCGCCCATCAAGCTCATTTCAAACTCTTCCTGCATAGCTTTAGCAAATTCTTTACAAAGAGAATCATTAGTAGAACCAAATATTATGTCATCAACATAAATTTGCACAATAAGAATATCTGAATTAAGATTTTTAATAAATAAAGTGGAGTCTACCCGACCATTGGAAAAACCAGATTGTTCTAGAAAACTTTGTAGTCTTTCATACCACGCTCTTGGTGTTTGTTTAAGTCCGTACAAAGCTCTTTTTAATTTGTAGACTTTTTCTGGATATTTCTCATTTTCAAAGTCTGGAGGTTGCTCTACATAAACTTCTTCATTGATGTGTCCATTTAAGAATGCACTCTTAACATCAATTTGATATAACTTGAAATTCATGTAACTAGCAAAAGCAAACATCATTCGAATTGACTCCAATCGAGCCACTGGTGGATAGGTTTCATCAAAATCTGTCTTCTTCTTGATTATAGCCTTGTGCTACTAGCCTTGCTTTGTTACAAATGACTTCACCATTTTCGTCCAGCTTATTTCGGAAGACCCATCTTGTTCCAATTACAGGATGATCCTTCGGTCTATCAACTAGATCCCAAACATCATTCCTAGTAAATTGGTTAAGTTCTTCAGACATGGTCAAAAGCCAAAATTCATCATTACAAGCATCATTGATATTCTTTGGTTCTATTTTAGATATGAAAGCAACATTTGCAATATATTTTTCTAATTGTCTTCTAGTTTGGACATCACTCTTCATTTCTCCAATAACTTGTTCATGTGGATGATTAGGAACTTCTTTTCAAACTGGTTGAAGAGGAATATTTTCTTAAGAAGTATTCTCCATCAAGGGTTCTTCTTGAGGTATTACTTCTTCTCCTTCGCTTAGAGATATAACCTGCTCACAATTCTCATCAAATGCAACATGTAAAGATTCTTCAATACAAGATGTTCTTTTATTGAAAATACGATAAGCTTTACTTCTAGAAGAATATCTAAGAAATATTGATTCATCTGATTTTGAATCAAACTTATCAAGATTATCTTTGGTATTTAACAAGAAACATTTACTACCAAAATTTTTGAAATATGAGATCTTTGGTATACGATCATAATACAATTCAAAACATGTTTTATGTAAAATTGGTCGAATAAGAACACGATTTAAGACATAACATGCTGTATTAATTGCTTCAGCCCAAAAATATTTTGCTAAATTTTTATCTTGAAGCATGGTTCTAGCACATTCTTGCAAAGTTCTATTCTTTCTTTCAACAACTCCATTTTGTGGAGCCGTTCTAGGAAAAGCAAAGTTGTGAGATATACCATGTAAATCACAAAACTTTAGAAAAGATTCATTTTCAAATTCACCACCATGATCACTACGAATTTTAATTATAGTTGTAGATTTTTCATTTGTAATTCTTCTACAAAGTTTAAAAAATTCCGAAAAAGCATCATTTTTGCTTTTTAGAAAAATCACCCATGTAAATCGAGAATAATCATCTACTATAACAAAAGCATACTTGCTACCATTCAAACTTTGAATTCTAGATGGTCCAAATAGATCTAAATGTAAAAGTTCAAGAGGACGTTTTGTTGAAACTATATCTTTTGCTTTAAAAGAACTCTTGATTTGTTTACCCATTTGGCAAGCATCACATAAGTGATCTTTCTTATATGGTATTCTAGGTAGGCCTCTTACAAGATCATTCTTGGATAACTTGGAAATAATTTTAAAGTTAACATGTCCAAGTCTCTTGTGCCATAACCATTGAATTTCATTTGAAACAATAAGACATTTTTCATTAAAAGTGGGTAACTCATCTAGATATAGTTCATACACATTGTTCCTTCTTTTACCTTTAAAAATGATCTTTTTAGATTGAAAATCAGAAATTAAGCATAAATCATTTTCAAAAGAAACATGAAAGCCTTTATCACATAATTGACTATGCATTAAACCATCTACTAAAAGAACATTTTCTATCAAGGGAAATTTTGGATTACCAATATTACCAATACCTATTACTTTTCCCTTGTTATTGTCACCAAAGGTGACAGTTCTGAAAGTGCACTAGGATCGAGGCAACGAGCACTAGAGGGGGGGTGAATAGTGCTTTTAAAACTTTTCTGCGGAATATTGAATGATTTTGTAAATCTCAAAGCAAACACACAAAGAACACAAGATTTTATCCTGGTTCGGTCAAACTCGACCTACATCCAGTCCCCAAGCAAAACCCGCTTGAGATTTTCCACTATCAACCTTGTAAACTACAAGATCACACAGACCATAACCGGTCCCACTTTCAGTAACAACCCAATTGAAAGCAAACAACTCCTTTACACCAAGGAGTCCTTTTTACACAAAAGAAATAAGAACTTACAATACAACCTATGAGCCTTCCTTTTGAATGCAAATGAGATGCAATTGGCTTTTGAGGTTGTTGAAACACTCTACTCACGAATTCACTATCTCTCAAAGTGATTTGAGTGAAAAACTGAAGTGAAAATATCACGTGAGTGAGAAAATCAATACTTGAATGAATAGGAGTGAAAAGCAAGATTCAAATCAATTGAATTGTTGTTTTTTAGTGTAAAATGCACTCATATTTATAGTTAAAAGATTCCATACGTTGAGAGTATGAAAGGGTGTCAAAACGGTCCATTTCGAACGATCAAAACGTTTGAAAAATGAAAAGACACGCATTTTTGAAGTTTCAGGAAAACGACAAAATTAGTCGACTAATAGTTAGTTATTAGTAGACTGACAGTTATCGTCGGTCGACTGATCTGTTAATCGAGCCGTTTGAAAATCTGAACTTTTTGAAACTTAGTCGACTTAAGAAAAGTTAGTCGACTGATAATATCATCAGTAGACTGAAAAACCTTTTAGTCGACTGCTGCTAAAAACTTCTGAAAAATAAACATTCTGTTCGGTCGACTGATAAAAAGCATTAGTCGACTGCTGCTAAAATTTTCAGAAAACACATGTTCTGTTCAGTTGACTGAAAAACCATTAGTCGACTGCTGCTAATTTTCCAGAAAACAGACATTCTGTCCAGTCGACTGATAAAACCTTCGGTCGACTAATTTGACACGAATGACTTTTTAGAAAATATGGCGCGAAAGGATTAGTCGACTGATAAGTCTATTGGTCGACTAATAAACATGAAAATTTAAGAAAAGAGTTTTCTAAAAAGATTTTCAAAAGAGTTTCTTTTAGAAAAGTTTTTCTAAAGACTTTTAAGATGAAATGCAACCTAAATATGCTCTAAGTAAGGCTCTTACAAGAATCTAAGACTTTTAATGAATTAAACATTTGCACACTAGTCTTCAAGGATTCTTCACTGAATTCTTCAATTTCTTCATAGCCTTAGCTGAAATGCAGTTGATTCCACTTGCTCATCATCAAAACCTTGTACTTGAAGTATCATGTATGGCTTCATTATCATAACAATCTCCCCCTTTTTGATCATGACAAACTTAATCAAAGATGAAGCATTTAGATGCATAGATGGAGATTTTACTCCCCCTATCAATATGCTGCAAAACATTAAAAGTTAGCACATTTAAAGCACATATATCACATATTGATTGGTTTGCATTTCCATTCATCATTTCTTCATGTATTTAGAAATACATTCATTCAAAGCTTTCTTTTTCTCTTAATTTTGCATTTCTCATGCAAGATCTCCTGTAATGTAATTGCTATCATCTTTTTCTCAAGATCTCCCTGCAATTTCAAAGTAATGCTATCTTTATCTTTTTCTCCCCCTTTGTCAGAATTAAAAAAGAGTAAGGGCAAAAATAGCATAAGCAAAATAGACTTTTAACTCGTATCTCTATTTTAAAACACGACAAGAGAGTTCCGGCGTGTTTTGAAGATGCGCCAGTCATTGCAAGAGGATTCCGGCATTTCAAGATCACGGTCAGAAGATTCCGGCGTCTCCCTGTTACGGTAAGAAACTCCCGGCGATGATGGAGTCGAACGGTACTCCGAGGGTTTTTCGGAATAGAGAGAGAGAGGCAAAAGAGAAAGAGGGGTTTTCGGTTTAAGGGTTTCGTTAAAAAAAAAACGAAAAGGTGCGAGAATGAAACGATGCCTTCCTTTTAAAAAAAACGGGTTTTTTTTTAAAAAACAAATCCAAGGGGTGTCGGGTCCCTTCATTTAAGATTTAAAAATTTTAGTCGACTAAAACTTTATCGGTCGACTAATAATGCGACTAATTCTAAAAATATCATCAGTCGACTAGAAATATATCGGTCGACTAATATGATGCGATACATTCCAAAATATAAAACATCAGTCGACTAGAATTTTATCGGTCGACTAATATAGTGTGATTTTGAGATTTTGTTCAAAAAATCAGCATTTTTATAAATCCAAAAACGAGCAAATACCTAGTTCTCTCCTAATTCTCATAAAATCTTCATTTTTAAGAGGTTTAGTGAAGATATCAGCATGTTGTTCTTTAGTGGAAATAAAATTTAACGAAATATCTCATTTTAACACATGATCTCTTAAAAAATGATGTCTAACTTCAATATGCTTAGTTCTTGAGTGCTGAATAGGATTTTTCGAAAGATTTATAGCACTAGTGTTGTCACAATAAATAGTTGTTGTGGAGTAGTTCAAACCAAAATCTTTTAAGGTCTGTTTCATCCAAAGTACTTGTGAACATGCTAAACTAGCCGCTATATATTCAGCTTCAGTTGTTGAGAGTGATACTGAATTTTGCTTTTTACTAAACCAAGAGACTAAGGAATTTCCCAAGAAATGACAAGTTCCACTAGTACTCTTGCGATCAGATTTACTTCCTGCAAAATCTACATCACTATATGAAACTAAATCAAAGGAAGATGATTTTGGGTAAAACAAACCGAAATCTGAAGTATCTTTCAAATATCGAAGAATTTGTTTTACTGCAGTTAAATGAGATTCCTTTGGATTAGCTTGAAATCTTGCACACATACAAACACTAAACATAATATCAGGTCGACTAGCAGTTAAGTATAATAGAGATCCGATCATACCTCTGTAGAGCTTAGTATCTACACTTTTACCATTTTCATCTTTATCAAGAGAAGTAGTTGTACTCATAGGATTCCTTCTTGATTTCGATGAGTCCATCCCCAATCTCTTGAGAAGTTCTTTTGTATACTTACCCTGATTGATGAAGATTCCTTCTTCAGTTTGCTTTATTTGAAGTCCAAGGAAGTAGTTTAATTCGCCCATCAAGCTCATTTCAAACTCTTCCTGCATAGCTTTAGCAAATTCTTTACAAAGAGAATCATTAGTAGAACCAAATATTATGTCGTCAACATAAATTTGCACAATAAGAATATCTGAATTAAGATTTTTAATAAATAAAGTGGAGTCTACCCGACCAATGGAAAAACCAGATTGTTCTAGAAAATTTCGTAGTCTTTCATACCACGCTCTTGGTGCTTGTTTGAGTCCATACAAAGCTCTTTTCAATTTGTAGACCTTTTCTGGATATTTCTCATTTTCAAAGCCTGGGGGTTGCTCTACATAAACTTCTTCATTGATGTGTCCATTTAAGAATGCACTCTTAACATCAATTTGATATAACTTGAAGTTCATGTAACTAGCAAAAGCAAGCATCATACGAATTGACTCTAATCGAGCCACTGGTGCATAGGCTTCAACAAAATCTATGCCTTCTTCTTGATTATAGCCTTGTGCCACTAGCCTTGCTTTGTTACGAATGACTTCACCATTTTCATCCAGCTTATTTCAGAAGACCCATCTTGTTCCAATTACAGGATGATCCTTTGGTCTATCAACTAAATCCCAAACATCATTCCTAGTAAATTGGTTAAGTTCTTCAGACATGGCTAAAAGCCAAAATTCATCATTACAAGCATCATTGATATTCTTTGGTTCTATTTTAGATATGAAAGCAACATTTGCAATATATTTTTCTAATTGTCTTCTAGTTTGGACACCACTCTTCATTTCACCAATAACTTGTTCATGTGGATGATTAGGAACTTCTTTCCAAACTGGTTGAAGAGGAATATTTTCTTAAGAAGTATTCTCCATCAAGGGTTCTTCTTGAGGTATTACTTCTTCTCCTTCGCTTAGAGATATAACCTGCTCACAATTCTCATCAAATGCAACATGTAAAGATTCTTCAATACAAGATGTTTTTTTATTGAAAATACGATATGCTTTACTTCTAGAAGAATATCCAAGAAATATTGATTCATCTGATTTTGAATCAAACTTATCAAGATTATCTTTGGTATTTAACAAGAAACATTTACTACCAAAAATTTTGAAATATGAGATCTTTGGTATACGATCATAATACAATTCAAAACATGTTTTATGTAAAATTGGTCGAATAAGAACACGATTTAAGACATAACATGCTGTATTAATTGCTTCAGCCCAAAAATATTTTGGTAAATTTTTATCTTGAAGCATGGTTCTAGCACATTCTTGCAAAGTTCTATTCTTTCTTTCAACAACTCCATTTTGTGGAGCCGTTCTAGGAAAAGCAAAGTTGTGAGATATACCATGTAAATCACAAAACTTTAGAAAAGATTCATTTTCAAATTCACCACCATGATCACTACGAATTTTAATAATAGATGTAGATTTTTCATTTGTAATTCTTCTACAAAGTTTAGAAAATTCTGAAAAAGCATCATTTTTGCTTTTTAGAAAAATCACCCATGTAAATCGAGAATAATCATCTACAAAAGCATACTTTCTACCATTCAAACTTTGAATTCTAGATGGTCCAAATAGATCTAAATGTAAAAGTTCAAGAGGACGTTTTGTTGAAACTATATCTTTTGCTTTAAAAGAACTCTTGATTTGTTTACCCCTTTGACAAGCATCACATAAGTGATCCTTTTTATATGGTATTCTAGGTAGGCCTCTTACAAGATCATTCTTGGATAATTTTGAAATAATTTTAAAATTAACATGTCCAAGTCTCTTGTGCCATAACCATTGAATTTCATTTGAAACAATAAGACATTTTTCATTAAAAGAGGGTAATTCATCTAGATATAGTTCATACACATTGTTTCTTCTTTTACCTTTAAAAATGATCTTTTTAGATTTAAAATCAGAAATTAAGCATAAATCATTTTCAAAAGAAACATGAAAACCTTTATCACATAATTGACTAATAGATATTAAATTATGCTTTAAACCATCCACTAAAAGAACATTTTCTATCAAGGGAAATTTTGGATTACCAATATTACCAATACCTATCACTTTTCCCTTGTTATTGTCACCAAAGGTGACGGTTCCTCCATCCTTATTTTGGAGGGTGGAAAATAACTCCGGCCTTCCAGTCATATGTTTGGAACAGCCGCTGTTCAATATCCATTTGCTCCTTATGTTGTGTATCTACAACAAAATCAGAAAACAGAGCATTTGACCCCTTTCTATTTTTGGGTCCATGAGAGTTAGTCTTAGGAACCCATATCCATTTGGATTTTGGTTTCCTTTGATAATAAATATTCTTTCTATAATCATTTCTAGAATAATCATTTCTAGATGCATTTCTATTAGAACTAGAAAATTTAGTTTTATGAACAAAAGGTTGATAATAATGTCTTTGATTTTTCACCACATAGTTTGGTCTATTTTGAGTATCAAAGAAGCTATATCCCAATCCGGTTTTATTAACCGAGCATCTTTGAGAACCAAGAAGTTTTCTAGATTCTCTTGACCATTTGTGAATTTGGTCACTATAGAAAGAAGATCATTTGACTTTTCTTTAAGACTAGATATTTCCTTTTGTAAGAGATTGGTTCTAACTCCAATTTCTTTTATCTCAAGTGCTTGGCAAGAATTTTCCTTCTTGAGATCTTCTATTTTTTGAAGTAACACTTTATTTTGAGAGTCAAGAGTTAAATTTTCAGTTTTTAACTCTTTATTTTTAGAACTAAGACTCTTAAATTTAGCATATAAATCATTAAATGCTTCAAATAACTCATCATAGTCAAATTGACTTACCGAATTCTCTTGTGCTACAAAACACATGTTGGCGACTTCTTCATTTGATTTTTCATCGGAGGAGGAGTCACTATCATCCCAACAGACTTGAAATACTTTTTTCTTCTTGAATTGGTCCTTGGGCTTGAATTTGAGAAGAGGACAATCTTTCTTGATATGTCCTGCCTTTTTGCAGTTAAAGCACTTTACTTCATTGGGAATGGAAGAATCTACTTTCTTTGCCTTTCTTTGAAATATTCCCTTATTGATGAATCTTCTGAATTGCCTTGTGATGAGGGCAATATCTTCATCTTCATCTTCTTCAGAATCTTCTGAGTCAGAAGTAGCCTTAAAAGCAAGAGATTTCTTTTTAGGCTCTTCTTCTTGTCGGTCTTGAAGTTGGACCTCATATGCCATTAGGTTACCAACTAAGTCTTCAAGAGCGAGAGTATTGAGATCATTTGCTTCTTCAAATAGCAGTGGTTTTTCTCTCCCATTCAGGAGTTAAACACCTTAGAATCTTTCTGACTAAATCCACTTGTGAATATTCTTTTCCAAGGGATTTCAAAGTGTTAGTTATATCGGTCATTCTAGTTACCATGTCCGATATAGATTCATTTTGCTTCATTTTGAACAATTCAAATTTATAAACTAAAGAAGCAATTTTAGATTCCTTTACCTTTGACGTACCTTCGTGTGTTACGAGAAGAGTATGCCAGATTTCATTAGTTGTAGAGCATTGAGAGATGCGATTGAACTCTACCTTATCAACGCCACAATATAATGCATTCATGGCTTTGGCATTCAGTGAAGCAGTCTTCTTTTCTTCATCGGTCCATCGGCTGAAATCAGTTGATGGAGTTTGATACTTTTCTGAAACAAATCTCCAGATATCGAGATCCATGGATTGCAGGAATACTGTCATTCTTACTTTTCAGTATCCATAGTTTGTTCCATCGAAGAGAGGACGACGAACAAAGGAGCTTCCTTCTTTGTGCTGAGATGTTGTAGTTGCCATGCTAGATGATGGTCAAATCAAAGTAATAGCAAACCTGTGCTCTGATACTAAATGAAAGTGCACTAGGATCGAGGCAACGAGCACTAGAGGGGGGGTGAATAGTGCTTTTAAAACTTTTCTGCAGAATATTGAATGATTTTGCAAATCTCAAAGCAAACACACAAAGAACACAAGATTTTATCCTGGTTCGGTCAAACACGACCTACATCCAGTCCCCAAGCAAAACCCGCTTGAGATTTTCCACTATCAACCTTGTAAACTACAAGATCACACAAACCATAACCGGTCCCACTTTCAGTAACAACCCAACTGAAAGCAAACAACTCCTTTACACCAAGGAGTCCTTTTTACACAAAAGAAATAAGAACTTACAATACAACCTATGAGCCTTCCTTTTGAATGCAAATGAGATGCAATTGGCTTTTGAGGTTGTTGAAACACTCTACTCACGAATTCACTATCTCTCAAAGTGATTTGAGTGAAAAACTGAAGTGAAAATATCACGTGAGTGAGAAAATCAATACTTGAATGAATAGAAGTGAAAAGCAAGATTCAAATCAATTGAATTGTTGTTTTTGAGTGTAAAATGCACTCATATTTATAGTTAAAAGATTCCATACGTTGAGAGTATGAAAGGGTGTCAAAATGGTCCATTTCGAACGATCAAAACGTTTGAAAAATGAAAAGACACGCCTTTTTGAAGTTTCAGGAAAACTGCAAAATTAGTCGACTAATAGTTAGTTATTAGTAGACTGACAGTTATCGTCGGTTGACTGATCTGTTAATCGATCCGTTTGAAAATCTGAACTTTTTGAAACTTAGTCGACTTAAGAAAAGTTAGTCGACTGATAATATCATCAGTAGACTGAAAAACCTTTTAGTCGACTGCTGCTAAAAACTTCTGAAAAACAAACATTATGTTCGGTCGACTGATAAAAAGCATTAGTCGACTGCTGCTAAAATTTTCAGAAAACACATGTTCTGTTCAGTCAACTGAAAAACCATTAGTCGACTGCTGCTAATTTTCCAGAAAACAGACATTCTGTCCAGTCGACTGATAAAACCTTCGGTCGACTAATTTGACACGAATGACTTTTTAGAAAATATGGCGCGAAAGGATTAGTCGACTGATAAGTCTATTGGTCGACTAATAAACATGAAAATTTAAGAAAAGAGTATTCTAAAAAGATTTTCAAAAGAGTTTCTTTTAGAAAAGTTTTTCTAAAGACTTTTAAGATGAAATGCAACCTAAATATGCACTCTAAGTAAGGCTCTTACAAGAATCTAAGACTTTTAATGAATTAAACATTTGCACACTAGTCTTTAAGGATTCTTCACTGAATTCTTCAATTTCTTCATAGCCTTAGCTGAAATGCAGTTGATTCCACTTGCTCATCATCAAAACCTTGTACTTGAAGTATCATGTATGGCTTCATTGTCGTAACAAGTTCCTCTATCCTTATTTTGGAGGGTGGAAAATAACTCTGGCCTTCCAGTTATATGTTTGGAACAACCGCTGTCCAATATCCATTTGCTCCTTATTTTGTGTACCTACAACAAAATTAGAAGACAGAGCATTTGACCCCTTTCTATTTTTGGGTCCATGAGAGTTAGTCTTAGGAACCCATAACCATTTGGATTTTGGTTTCCTTTGATAAAAAGTATTCTTTTTATAAAAAGATTTAGCATTTCTAGAATAATCATGTCTAGGATTATAAGCATTATAAATTCCATGATTAGATGCATTTCTACTAGAAAATTTAGTTCTTTAAACAAATGGTTGAGAATATTGTCTTTGATTTTTCACAACATAGTTTGGTCTATTTTGAGTATCAAAGAAACTATATCCCAATCTGGTTTTATTAACTGAACATCTTTGAGAACCAAGAAGTCTTTCTAGATTCTCTTGACCATTTATGAATTTGGTCACTATAGAAAGAAAATCATTTGATTTTTCTTTTAGACTAATTATTTCTTTTTTAAGAGATTGGTTCTAATTCTAATTTTTTTTATCTCAAATGCTTGGGAAGAATTTTCCTTCTTGAGATCTTCTATCTCTTGAAGTAATGCTTTGTTTTGAGAGTCAAGACTTGAATTTTCAGTTTTTAACGCTTTATTTTTAGAACCTAGACTCTTAAATTTAGCATATAAATCATTAAATGCTTCTAATAACTCATCATAGTCAAATTGACTTACCAAATCTTCTTGTGCTACAAAACACATGTTGGCGACTTCTTCATTTGATTCTTCATCGGAAGAGGAGTCACTATCATCCCAACATGCTTGAAATGCCTTTTTCTTCTTGAATTGGTCCTTGGGCTTGATTTTGAGAAGAGGACAATCTTTCTTGATATGTCCTGCCTTTTTGCAGTTAAAGCACTTGACTTCATTGGGATTGGAAGAATCCGCTTTCTTTACCTTTTTTTGAAATCTTTCCTTTTTGATGAATCCTCTGAATTGCCTTGTAATGAGGGGTATATCTTCATCCTCATCTTCTTCTAAATTTTCAGAGTCAGAAGTAACCTTAAAAGCAAGAGATTTCTTCTTGGGTTCTTTTTTTTGTCTGTCTTGAAGTTGGACTTCATATGTCATTAAGTTACCAACCAAATATTCAAGAGTGAGAGTGTTTAGAGCATTTGCTTCTTTAATAGCTGTGGTTTTTCTCTCCCATTCAGGAGTTAAACACCTTAGGATCTTTCTGACTAAATCCACTTGTGAATATTCTTTTCCAAGGGATTTCAGAGTGTTAGTTATATCGGTCATTCTTGTTACCATGTCCAATATAGATTCATTTTGCTTCATTTTAAACAATTCAAATTTATGAACCAAAGAGGCGATTTTAGATTCCTTTACCTTTGACGTACCTTCGTTAGTCACAAGAAGAGTATGTCAGATTTCATTTGCTGTAGAGCATTGAGAGATACGATTGAACTCTACCTTGTCATCGGCACAATATAATGCATTCATTGCCTTGGCATTCAGTGAAGCAGTCTTCTTTTCTTCATCAGTCCATCGGCTGAAATCAATTGATGGAGTTTGGTACTTATCTGAAACAACTCTCCAAATATCGAGATTCATGGATTGCAAGAATATTGTCATTCTCACTTTCCAGTATCCATAGTTTGTTTCGTTGAAGAGAGGAGGACGAACAGAGGAGCATCCTTCTTTGTGCTGAGATGTTGTAGTTGTCATGCTAGAAGATGATCAAATCAAAATAATAGCAAACCTACTCTGATACCAAATGAAAGTGCAGTAGGATCGAGACAACGAGCACTAGAGAGGGGTGAATAGTGCTTTTAAAAATTGTCTACGGAATATTGACGAATTTTGCAATTTGAAAAGCAAACACACAAAGAACACAGAATTTATCCTAGTTCGGCCTTTTCCGACCTACATCTAGTCCCCAAGCAAAACCCGCTTGAGATTTCCACTATCAACCTTGTGTAACTATAAGATCATACAAACCAAATCCGGTCCCACTTCCAGTAACACACCTTCTGAAAGCAAACAACTCCTTTAAACCAAGGAGTCCTTCCTTTTACAGAAAATAAGTAACAACTTACAATACAACCTATGAGCCCTTCTTTTGAATGCAAATGCGATGCAATTGGTTTTTGAGGTTGTTGAAATACTCTACTCACGAATTCACTATCTCTCAAAGGAATTTGAGTGAAAAACTGAAGTGAAAATATCAAGTGAGTGAGAAAATAAATACTTGAATGAATAGGAGTGAAAAGCAAAGAGTAATTGATTCAAATTGATTGAATTGAAGTACTTTTGAGTGGAAAATGCACTCATATTTATAGTTGAAAGTTTTCATACGTTGAGGGTATGAAAGGGTGTCAAAACAATCCATTTTGAACAATCAAAACATTTGAAAATTGAAAAGACAAGCCTTTTTTAAGTTTCAGGAAAAACGAAAAAATTAGTTGACTCAAATAGTAGTTAGTCGACTAATAGTTAGTTATTAGTAGACTGACAGTTATCGTCGGTCGACTGATCTGTTTATCAAGCCGTTTGAAAATATGAACTTTTGAAACTTAGTCGACTAGAGATAATATTAGTCGATTGATAATATCATCAGTAGACTGAAAAACCTTTCAGTCGACTGCTGCTAAAATCTTCTGAAAAACATACATTCTGTCTGGTCGACTGATAAAAGCATTAGTCGACTGCTGCTAAATTTTTCAGAAAATACATGTTCTGTCCAGTCGACTGATAAAACCATTAGTCGACTGCTGCTATATTTCCAGAAAACAGACATTCTGTCCAGTCGACTGATAAAACCTTCGGTCAACTAATTTGACAAAAATGACTTTTTAGAAAATATGGAGCGAAAGGATTAGTCGACTGGTGAGTCTATTGGTCGACTAATAAACACGAAAAATTAAGAAAAGAGTTTTCTAAAAAGATTTTCATGAGGGGTTCTTTTAGAAAAGTTTTTTTAAAGACTTTTTAGGTGAAACGCAATCTAAATATGCACTCTAAGTAAGGCTCTTACAAGAATCTAAGATTTTTAATGAATTTAACATTTGCACACTAGTCTTCAAAGATTCTTCATTGAATTCTTCAATGTCTTCATTGCCTTAGCTGAAATGCAGTTGATTTCACTTGCTCATCATCAAAACCTTGTACTTGAAGTATCATGTATGGCTTCATTGCCGTAACACTTTGCATAATAGGATTTGGCTTTCTTCTAAGATGGTCAAAATTATGTCGATATTCGGGTTGTCCAACTTCTACGAAGATGGAGAAGAAAATAGACTCGTCAGCTTTCAATATCTATGTTTGCCTTAGCTTTTCTCTATCGAGGATTGACTCATTTCACTCTAAGAGAGACCATGTTAGTGGAAGGATGCGTCTATGCCTTGCAGTCATGGTTCATTCGACATATACCTTCAAAGGCTAGTTCATTCAGATATAATGGCAAAGCACCACTGCCCAACATCTAGTATCGAGCATTACTTGAGAATTTGCATTAGAAAGAGATCATTTGGGACTTCTTCAGCTGATAGAAATCACTTTCCCGCTATACTTATGCGCGTGGCAAGCGTTACAGATTACTTGGTCCATTCTTTTGCATTGATTGCCAGCCAGAAAGGTGCCTCAGATAGTTCTCGCAGCAACAGATCCATGTCAAGACTCGTCTTCCAATGGGTATTGTGCCAGAATTTGATCTGCGGTCAGACCAGTGGTATGATGCATACCATGCAGCTAAATACACTTGAGATTCCTTCATTACTCTTTCTATCTTTCTTGAGCCAAATGTATCTTCAGATTATCAAGAGTGGTGTCAAATTGTTTTTCCACCCTCTCTTTGTCAGTGATTTTGTCTTCAATTTTTACTTTTGCCATCTGTTAATATTCTCCTAATATCTTTTCAAAATTTTCCTTGTATAAACAATGCAATGATTACAATTCTTATGGCAACCTCATCTCTGATAATGAGATATTTCTTTTCCAAATATTCATTCAATTTCTCATTCTTCAATACCTTTATCATGGTTGATGACCTCGCCTAAATAACAAGGCACATTTCAAGTTATTATAAAAGTAATGACACAATGGTTACAGTCCTTATAATGACCCAATCCCTAGTAATAGAATAATCTTCTTGAATTATCAATCAAATCTCTGAATTTTCCTCTACTCAATTCTTACATTCTAAAAAAATCATCTTCAGTGGTTTAATCTCTCTTTATTCTATAGGAAAACTTTGGCGTTTTTTAATGGTTCAAACAAGGTCTGGAAAAGGAACAATATTACTCCAGCATGTTCCAGACTGTACAAGAAAGACGAGTACATCGACATCCGCCAGAGAAGATAATCAAATGGATAATGACGATATTGACCCAACAATATATAAGTTATTTTAGAGGATGATGTCGAAGATGTTGGCTGAGCAGGATGAGATAAAAGTTGAAAAGATCCCGAGTAAAAAGAAAAAGGGCAAGGCGATCAAGAAACATGTCAAGATTGCCAAGAAAAAGATTTAGAATGATGATACTTCAGAAGGGTCTTACTCAGCAGAAGAGGTTTCAGAAGATGAACAAGAGATATCTTCTTACCCTATATCTAAGAGGCAGGAGACTGAGTTTTTCAAGAAACCCAGAGAGCAGCCAATCGAAGATCCAATCCAATCACAATTAAAGAAAATGATCAGGATGGTCAAGGACTTACGAGCTCGAGACAAAGGGAAGAAAGTATATACCAGGGAAGATTTCTATGTTGGATTGGATGGGGATGATAGCTTGGAAAATCTTCCTAGAAAATTCATTAAGTTTGATGGATCTGACAATCCCAAAGCCCACCTCACAATGTTTTTTACAGAATGAGCCAGATACAGGAAAGACAATCATGCCCTCTTCTTATGCTTTCCTCACAGTTTGTAAGGCACAACTGCCAAATGGTACGCTGAGCATATTAACCCCATTGAATTATGAGACTTTGATAAGGTTGTTAATTTGTTCATTGAGCAATTTTTGTTTAACACGGAGGCTCTACCAACATTCAATCATTTGTGCAATCTCAAGCAAGAAAGCAATGAGAAGGCTAGGGATTTTATTCGCAGATGGAGAAGTACTTGAAATAAGATGAGAAATTTCATCTCAGAAGAACATGCTCTCCAAATTATTCTCAATAATTTCTCACAACCATTAAGAAGTCTCATTTCTATTTCTCCATCAAAATCATTCATTGAGTTGACAGAGCGAGCCAAATGGCTCGAAATGGGAATGGAAAATAGGGTATACGACGGTATTACTCTTATCAAGAACACTCAAGATCAGAATAAGAATACGCATTTTACCTACTCAGCTAACATTTCAGGAAAAAATCATGGTAATAATGGCAACAAGAATGGTAACAGTAGTAGCGCAAAATCTGATAAAAAAAGAGGCCAAAATGGAAAGTTCTTCAAAAACAATGATAAACCTCTTCCATCTTGCCCCCAGCAGAAAGCAGATCTTCAGAAAAAGCCCAAACACGTCAATTGGAGTAGTGATTGCGTATTTACTCCTTTTGATCAACCCTTAGAGAAAATCTTGGAATATATGTTAGCCCAAGGGTTGGTCAAACTTTCTAAAATCACAAATCCTCCGACGATCATGGGGAAATTCAAAGAACAATTCTGCAAGTTTCATAGGGCAATGGGACATGATACAGAATATTGCTTTGTCCTCAAGCATTTGATACATGACTGCATTGATAAAAATCTCCTCGTGGAAGATGAAGAGGAAAGCAAGTTAGAAATATTGTCAACACCATTCCCAAATCATTCAGCAACAGCTATTTTAGAATATCCTTTCTTACCTCAGAGTCACATATATTCATGCTTCAATGAGGATATTAGTCTTCAACATCATGTCATGGTCCTTCACCAATCCCAGATTGCCTCAAAAAAGATGGATATCATCTCGATTCTGAACCAGATAAATTCATCAGCTGAAGCCAAGAAGGTCCCAACATTCTTCAAGAAATTCATCAAAAAGCAGATCTTTATAGAGAAAGCAGAAACTTCTAAAGCAGCAGAAGAGCGAGCTAACCTCCTCCAGAAGCCAATCACAACACTTTCCAATGTTTCAATCTTTGAGTTGACTCATGATTCCCCAAAACACCAGGAGATGCTAAATGATCTGTTGAGAAAGATTAAAGTAAAGTCGGGCACTACCTCAGAAGATATGGCACAAATAGTGAATCAGACGATGACCAATGTGCCTATCACTTTTTCTGATGAAGATTTGCCAAAACCTCATACTTTTCACAATAATACATTATATATTGTGGTGAGGACTAGAGGCATGACCGTCCCACACGTGCTTATTGATGGAGGCAACAATCTCAATATTTGCTCAGAGATAACCGCAAAGGCCTTGGGATTGAAAGAAGAGGAATATTTATCAGATCCAATCATAATATACAGTTTTGACAATCATGGGCAGACAGCAAAGGGGAAGATCTTTTTGGAGATTTTTATCAATTATTCAGTGCACACAGTATTATTCTATGTCGTCAATGCGCCTCCAACATACAATCTTTTGTTAGGACGAACATGGATCCATAATGCCAATGTTGTCCCATCAACACTCCATTAGTGTATAAAATGGTCTAAGGGGGGAACGATCACCATAATTTTGGGCAAAAAACCCGAAGAAAGGCTGCCACAACCTATGATTCTTCATCCAACATTTACAGCAGACATCCCTAGCATTAGGGAAAGTGATGAAATCAATCTCAGTGATAGTTTGAAAATGTTGAAATTGAAGAAAGTTTAGACAAAGAAAAATATTGCAGCAATGGTCCAATGGCAAGGACCTCATTTTTTCAAATTGGGAGGACGTCTTGATTACCATCCTTTCAAAGATCATCCCTTATTCCCTCAATTTTCCAAAGCCAAAAAGGGATTCGATCTTCTGTTGAAACATAGTTACCAACCTTTCTGAGGCATGGTAAAAATGAAGACATGGTGGAGCCAATCATCTCCGCTCAGCACTCAGCTAATTTAGGATTAGGATTCACAGGTCAAGCATCTGGCAAGGGAACCATATTCGTCAAGGGAGCAAAATAAGAAGGATAATGCTTAAGTTTTCTTGTCCCCTTTCCTTAGCCATCTTGTAGGGAAAATATAGTCTCGATCTTTGATATCCTTTGTCAATTTCTATAAATACTCAGTTGTTGTTCTCAGCTTTACTCAATCAATAAAAAATTTGATTTTCTCTTCGCGTCTCGGTGCCTATCATTCTTGCTTATATTTTGTTTATGCCATTATTCTTTGCTTTCGTACAAAAGGCTATTTTAAGGTTTATGGTTTTCCTTAAAAGCTTTTCCTTGCACTTTCAGGACTGTCAAACCGTGACTCCTAAATCAATAAAAAGGCTCATTCTCAATCCCAAATTTTCTCAAAATAATTCCAAGCCAACAAGAATTCATAAGATAAAAGGCAAGAGTGGAGGTCAGTAAGGCAACAAAGCAGGATGAGGAGCCAACAAAGTTTGATTCAATTATTAAAGAATTGCCAGAATTTGCTCATATTCAAAAGCAGGATTGTAAACACCCCAAATTTTTCTCGTTCACTTCCAGACACCCCTGCCATAGATGCCAAACATGTAGGTCAGTGTAGGAGTCTAACCCTAGGTTTGTCCCCTTTTAGGTACCATTTCATCTCCATTCTATCAATAAAATTCCCATTTTACACTAAAGTCACCTTAGATCCTTGTCAGTCAGAGTCGACCAAGCTCAAAACAGTTAGAATGTCAGTCATTTATAGCTCACCTGAGCTCGTGATGAGCAAATCATGTTCATTTCTGACCATTTTTGTCAAAATGGGTTCATTTTCTGAGAAATGAGCTCATTTCTAACCTGAATCCCAGTCAATTATTCCCGGGTCAGTCAAATCCAATTAACCCTATTCTCTTAAGTCTAACCTGAGCTCACCAGGAGTTCAAGTAGCACGGTCTCAGTTTAATTCTATTTCCCACATTCTAGGAATCCATTTTAGCCCCTTTCAGCTCATTTCAACTAAAATTGAGCTAAGTTCAGTCAGTTGAGCTAGTGTTTGAGCTTCAGTTTTAGTTCATCTTAGTATTATTGATCTTTGTTCATGCTTAAACCCAGTTCTTGTTCGTAACTCACTCCACTCTAGTGATCATTTCTTACCATTTCTCTAAGAAATGATATCATTTCTCGATCATTCAGTCTAGGAGTTTAGTTGAGTCAGTCTCTTATCAGTTCATTTGAGTTCTAAAACCCTAGAACTCAGTTCATTCCAGTTAAAATAAGTTAAAACCTTAGTTTTCAGTGTCATTCTTAGCCCTATAGGGACAAACACCATTTCTTGAATCATTTTGTTCATTTTTATCAATTTTATCACTTTTTAAACTGGTAACTATCAATCGGGGTCCAATACCTAAAATCCTTTATCCAGGGTTTGCATTTCACATGACATTCCATATCATATCTCATCATTTCTCATCATTTCTTATCATTTCTTATCATTTCTCATCATTTCATTGCATTTTATCTCATTTTAAAGATCCAACACTCTGGTTTTTCTAAAACATCTAATTCAGATTTTATTTTAAAACCTTCTTTCGAAATCAATTTCAAAAATCTAAGTTTTAAACTGACATTTGCCATTTGGCTAACCCCCAGAGCTTCATTTTAAAAACATTTATTCAGAAAAACAATCTGGATTCATTTCAAACCAATTTTCAATCTATTTTAAACCTCATATGAGACCCGTCCAGGTGGTGTCACTTCTGAATCAATGATTTCTTTCAAAATTTGCATAATTCCAATTATTTCAGAATTCTAGTTAAACTAGGACTCTATCATTTTACATTTTTAAGCCCTTCCAATCTTCCATTTATTGATTTTGAGTTAGAAGTAGGTTCATACCTTGTTTACTCCCCTTATTTGGTTTTTTTCTTAGAGTTTCAATCGAATTAAGACTCTACCCCAGAGTCCTAATCAAATCAGAACTCTATTCTGATTTCATTTTCTTATTTCATTTTCACTTGCTTTTAAAAGTCCTTTTTAAAATCTTGCCATTTGCTTCTCAGAAAACCAAAAAATCTCAAAGTTCTAGTCGAATTAGGACTCTTCCCCAGAGTCCTAGTCAGATCAGGACTCTGAACTTGACTTCAATTTCTATCTTATTTTCACCTATTTTCTAAAACCCTCTCATTTGTTTTCCAAAAAACCCTAAATTTTAAGAGTTTTAGTCGAATTAGGACTATGTCTCAGAGTCCCAGTTAGACCAAGACTCTAATTCTGATTTCAGTTTTCACCTTGTCTTCATCTATTTTTGTGAAAAAACTTCTAAAACCTGCTTATTTGTTCAAAATTTTAAGAGTTTTAGTCAAATTAGGACTCTATTCCAGAGTCCCAGTTTGATCAGGACTCTGACCCTAACTTCATTTTTTAGCTCATTTTATCAAATTCTGAGAAAAACTTTTAAAACTCCTTCATTCATCTTTTAAAAATAGCAAAATTCTAGAGTTCTAGTCGAATTAGGACTTTGTCCCCAGAGTCCCGGTCGGGTCAGAACTCTATTTTGATTTCACTACTTGTCTCTATTTTCACTGGTTTTCAAAAATCCTTTCATATGTTTTCCAAAAGAAGCAAAATTCTAGAGTTTTAGTCGAATCAGGACTTTGTCCCAGAGTCTCAATCGGTTCAGAACTCTACCATAATTTCATCTGTTACCTCTATTTTACTTATTTTTTTAAAACAAATCCAAAATTTAAGAGTTTTAGTTAAACTAGCACTCTATCTTAGAGTTTTAGTTGGATTAGAACTCTAATCCTGATTTCAAATTTTATCCTATTTCCAGCTGTTTTCTAAAACTCTCTCAATTATTGTCAGAAAAACCAAAAAATCTAGAGTTTCAGTCCGATCAGGACTCTGTCTCAGAGTCCTAATCCAGTTAAGACTCTATTCTGATGATTGTTTCTGCTTTTATTTTTACTCTCTCCACCTGTCTTTCAAAAATTAGTCCACTTTGCAGAGTTTTGGTTGATTCAAAACTCTATTTCAGAGTTTCAGTTGAGTTAGGACTCTAACCCTGACTGCATTTTCTGACTTATTTTAACAAAATCTTCCAAAAACTTCTTCGTTTGGTTTTTAAAAACCTAAATTTTTGGAGTTTCAGTTGGTTTAGGACTATGGTCTAGGAGTTTCAGTTTGTTTAGGACTCTGTTTTCAAAACTTCTGATTTTTATTTGGTAATTTTAACTTTGTTTTGAAACCCTTTTTCGTCTCTATTTTAACTTTTTCAAAACCCTGATGTGGGGCCCACTCAATTGGCACCACATCTGGAAGAGTTCTGATCAAGTTAGAACTCTGATTGATTCAGAAACTTTCAATCTCAAATCTCATTCTAAACCTCTCTTGAAAACCTGTATTTTCAAGTTTCAAAATCGTTTTTAAAAAATCAAGTGGGGCCCACTCTGGGTGGCACCACATTTGACAGAGTCAGGGTTAGTTTAGGATTAGTCAGTGTCCTAACTAGGTTAGAAGAGTCAAAAGTGATTTTAAAACTTCATCTTTGCTTTTAACATTTTTTAAAGCTTTTAAATTCGAGTTTCAAAAACCAAATGTGGGCCCGCTTAGGTGGCGCCACATTTAGAATTTGTTTTTATTAATTAAGTTAATTAAGTCAATTAGGGTTAGATAGAGTCACACCTAGGCTAGAATTTTCCAAAAATTTGTCCCCCTTGGTGGTTAATTCTAGATAGGGTTGAAAAGTCAAAGTTAGGTATTAATTAGGCCCTAACTCTAGGGTTTTGAGAAAACTATAAATAGGGACTCTAAAGGGGGGGGGGTCATATCATCTTTTTTCCTCCTTTCTCCCTCTCCAAATTTGTGGCTCCCTTTCTCCTTAGGCTCCTCCTCTCCTTCCTCCATTGTTGCAGCCCCAAGGTAAGGTTTTATTTAATTTAATTTATTATTTTACTCATTTTTATTACTTTATTTCATTAAAATCACCATTATCGCCTCTTTTAGCATGCTTTTCTTTTTCTTTTATTTCAAAAAAAATCATGTGAGGACCTCAAGATGATGTTAAGCTGATGTTTGATGGTACCTTACAAGTTTTGATCCATTAACAATGTTTATTTTTTTATTTATTATGCTAAACGCCTGAAAAAGATCGAGGTTCGCCCATTCAATGGGTTGAATCCCTCTTTTAGTGGCTAAATCAAATTCTAACTGTGCTTTTTCTGATTTTATTTTTTATTTCATCATGCTAATGCTTATTTTACTTGTTTAAGCATCAAATCATGATTCATTACACTATTTGCATTTTTTTTAGGGTTTTTACATATTTAAATTAGGGTTAATCATATGTTTTATTGATTATATGCGGTTTTGATTCTGAGCATGTGGAAACATTGTTTTTTCATGTTCTATTTATTGTTAATAAATTCTGATTTTTTTAGGGTTAATTTATGAATGTGTCAGTGATCTACCATGAAAATTTCGGATTATTTTGAATTTGGTATTTTTGTTAAAAAAATTAGACACCAAAACCTAATTTCTGCACTGTGAAAACGTTATGCAGAATTAGTGTTTGGTTGTTGGGGCCATATCTCCTTTGTCGGAGATTAGATCGATGATCCGTAAGTTGCAGTGTGTTCATGGAGATGTCTTATATATTATGTAAAAATTTAGGATTTTTTCATGGTGGTTTGCTATTTTTAATTTATTATAAATCAGAATTTGTTTCTGTCATGCCGTTATGCATTGTTTGAGCCCCAGGCCAACTTGCCAGAATTGTATCTCCCTAACCGAAGATCGTATTCCTGATCCAAAAGAAGACATGAACTTATATGCATGTTCTATGTCTTCTATTAAAATGTCACGATTTTACATGTCGTTTGGCTATTTTTCCTTGATTTGATATCATAATTGCCTGTTTTTGAATCAAGATATATTTGTCTGGATTAAGCATACATTGTCGAAATCATATCTCCGGAACTGGAGATCGTATTCCAGATCTGTAAATTGAAAAAAAAATATCTATCTATTGTCTCCATGTGAAAATTTATAAATTTCTATGGTGAATTGGTGCATGAATCAGGTCTGACAATGTGATAGGCTCATGATTGCAGGTAAATCACTTGTTTTTCTCATTTTTATTTAATTTTCGTATTAGAATAATCTCAAAAATTCTGTTTTTCAATTTTAGTTTAATTTTAGGGTTTTCAGAACTATTCATGTTTTTTTTCATTAATTCTGGAATCAATTTGATATATTATTTGATCAAATCACAAAAACAGGGTGCCCACGGAGTCCCCATTTGAGTAAAACACTGATAAAAGTTGTTGTTTTCATGATATTTTGAGTTTTTAGGAAAGGTTTTATATTTTTAGGGTTTGATCATATTTATAATCATGATAGGGTACTCCATACCCGATTTGGTGTTTATTTGAATTCATCTGAGCCCTAAATCTAAAGTTTTACAAAAATAATTTCTAAAAACCCTGATTTCAAGGCCATGGTCTTGTTTTCAGGGGCATTTTTATCATTTTTCCTAAAATTCAAAATTTTAAAGTTGTTTATTTTTATTATTTCTTCAATTTTACACTATCTTTTATTATGTTTATCTCAGAGAAACATGGAAAAAGGCTTATATTTGGATAAATCCAGCAATTTCTAGATATTAATGGATACATCCGGAAAAAGCTGATATATTTTCAATAACAAGTTTGCTAGTTTTGCAGAGACCTTCAAGATTGTATTTATTTTTATTTTCTTTTATTTCAATTCAATTAGTGATGTAAATTAATTATAAATTTGGAATAAGAGTTTAAATTCCGGCTTAGATTAGGGTTTGCATTGCATATAGTTTTATTTTTCAATAATGTTAATGTGTGATGGATGATGATTCATGCATATTCGAACTCATCATTGTCTACATGAATGTCACATTGTTATCATCGCAAAAATTTTACTTTTGCGAGTCAAACTGACCTTTGAAAAAGAATTTTGAAAATAACTCACCTCCGTTTTTAAAATGCGGGATAATTCCGAAGAATGGGACTCGCTTGTCGGTACGAGGTTCAACCGTTTCTGGCGCCTTTATCAGGGGTAATTGAACCAAGAATCAATTGTATGCTTAACTTTGCTCAACTTGTCTAAATCATATTTTATTTCCTAAATGCACAAAGAATCAGGCATGTGCTATGAATTTCTGAAAATGCAGGTTTGAAAACATGATCTTTGCTTTGAGATTTGAAATACTTGGAGAATTCTTGGAAAAGATAACACTTGGAAACTCATGAGCTTAGTGAGAGAATATTTCTGAAGAAAGTGAAAATCGATTTTTGAAGAAATCATGAAGTTTTGTGAAAATCGATTCTGAGGAATTTCAAATAACTTTAAAAAACTTGATCTCTTTAAAATTAGAACTTGGAAATTGAAGCTATAACTTGGAAAATCGAATTTTAAACTTTGAAAAATACTTGAAATATCATTTGAAAACTTAGAGTTTTGAGAAAATCGATTTTAGAATAAGACTTAGAACTTTTTAGAAAATTGATTTCTTTGAATTGAAATTGGAATTTGCAAATGAATGAAATGAATGAATATGGATTTGAAAGACTTAATTTTAAGGAATTGAGAAAATCTTTTTTGTATTTTTGAGAAATGCAGTGCATTTTGAAGTTAGCTTAAGAGTGTAGGCTGAATGTGGCTAATACAAAGATTACAAATCTAGGTATCATTCGTATTCTGACTATGGCCATAAATACAAATTCCAATAAGTTTGTCAACTCCATAAGAGCTTGTGCACATGCCATTCGTGTAGACCATAGTGAATTTGTAATATGTGCATGGAATAAAGCATTCATCAGATATTAAAATTTACAGAATTAAACTATATGTAATGCAAATCCTAATCTAAGCTGAAATTGGAATTCTTATTCCAAAGTTTACATTTAATTTACATCACTAATTGAATTTAAATACATAAAACTAAAGTCTTCAATGTCCCTGGAAAACTAGAAAACTGGTTAGTGAAGATATGTTGGCTTTTCTAGGTTTATCCAGCAATATCTGGAAATTGCTGGATTTTGCTAGATATAAGTCATTTTCCATATGATTCCCTTATATAAAATTAATAAAATATGAAAAACGATGGAATAAATATGAAAATGGAATTTGAAATTTCGAAATTGGGGTCAAAATGACCAAAATATCCCTGATAGCAAGACTATGGCCTTGAAATCAGGGTTTTTAGAAAGATATTTTGTAAAATTCAACTTTTGAAATGCAAATAAGGATAAATTGAACTAAGTATTAAATGACATGATTAAAAGTATGAAAATTAGGGTTTTGGAATTTCGAAATTTATGTCAAATGACCAAAATGCCCCCGATAGCAAGACTATGGCCTTGAAATCAGGGTTTTCTGAAATAGATTTTGGTAAAACTTGGGATTTATGATGGATATAAACATAAAATAAAACATGAAACATCCTAATATGATTCTAAACATGAACAAACCTTAAAAACATGAAATTACACACGAAAATCAAGAAATATCCCAAATATCATGATTTTGGCAGTGTTTTTGGATCTTTCAAGGACCCTGTTTTGCAATTTGATCAACTCAAACATCAAACGGATTCTAAATCTCATACAAATTGGTACCTGCACTTGTTATGACCCTCAAATCATATTGAAATCAAAAAAATATTTTTTTTGACATTATTTTAATCCAAAAATTGCATTAACAACCTAAAATATGCTATTTTTAACCTAGGTCACAAACCAGTTTCAGAGTTAGACCCGAATCAGGAGTCAATCTTCTATGAAAATTTTTGAATTTTTACAAAGATAAACTATGAAGAAAAACAGAGATTACCCAATTTACAGATCAGAAAACGCATCTCCGGTTAGGGAGAAACCCTTTCGACAATCTGAACTAAAATATAACAAATCTAACAAGGGTTAAAACAGCTACTTAGGATTGAAAATACAGAAATAAATAGAAAACTTAATTAAAACTTTCTGAAATTCTAGCAGTAAATAGTAGACATAAAA
This sequence comes from Nuphar pumila, assembly GCF_984573655.1. Lineage (NCBI taxonomy): Eukaryota > Viridiplantae > Streptophyta > Magnoliopsida > Nymphaeales > Nymphaeaceae > Nuphar > Nuphar pumila. The sequence continues at coordinate 34,039,758 of NC_143262.1, forward strand.
AAAATAAAACTCCTTTTTACAGATCATGAATCGGATTTGTGGTTTGAGATCTATAGTCATTACAAGTCTGATTAGGGTTTTGGTAAACCCTAACGAGTTTTAAATTTAAAATCAGACTTTCTGTCAGAGAAAAATAATAAATAGAATCCAAAAATTACCAAAATTTCACAGTAAATAGATCATCTCAACATGAATCCACAGCACTTTACGGATCTCAAATCAGATATAGGATGAGAAAAATATCATAACAACATGTTACCTCTTGAATTTAAATAACGATTTTAAAGATTTAAAATCATGGTTTAATGTCTGATTTTTCTGACAGAGTTACCGAATCCCAAAGCCTCTGATTTTTTTACAGTATTTCATTTACACATCCATGTATCACACAAAAAAATATAAAATTAATAGTGAATATTTCAATCCAAAATGACATGCTCTTTACTGTTCTAAACTAAAAACACACTGAAATTTGATTAAACCTCATAAATCATGCTTTAACTAATGAAAACAATAAAAAAAAATACTAAACAGCAAAATGAAATTAATTTCTATGCTAAAACCCATGTAATAAATATAAATAAGTAAAAAAAAAAAACACAAGGAATCATTGGCTAGAATTTGATTTTACCTTAAAAGGCATGGATTTGACCCATTTAACGGGTAAATCACATGTTTTAATGGTTAAGAACATGAAAAACCACACTATAATCGATTCTAATGGATTAGAATCCCTGGAAAAACATTAAAACAGAGTTAGATCATCTTCTGGAACCTCTCTTGAGGTTCTTGGACCTGAATCCATGGTTAAATCCATGAAATAGAAGGCACCAGTGGCTAAATTCATGTTTAAACTAATAAAAGCATTAAATAAAACCAAAAAAATTAAGAAAGTTTCTTACCTTGAGGTTGAAGCAATGGAGGAGGGTCTGGAGAGGAGAGAGAAGCTCCAAGAAGTACTAAAGAGAGAGATGGGAAAATCGACCCCCCTTATGGCATCTATTTATAAATTTTTTTTTAGGTTTAAAAATTGACAATTTTGAAAATTTTGGACTCTAAAGAGGGGGCGATTTTCGGGTGGAGTTACCTATATGCCCTTGACCTAAATTATCCTAATTAATCCCTAATTAACCCCTAGATAAACCTAAGAATCCCCCAAATGTGGCACCACTTGGCGTTTTTCCACATTTGGGTTTTTAAAGCTTTAAAAACCTCTAAAACACTAGTTTAAAAACCAAACTTAAAAAATGAGTTTTCAAAAATAGATTTTGACTCTTATAAACTTTTAAAACTAACCAAGACACTGACTAAGCCTAGACTAACCCCGATCTTTCTCAAATGTGGCGCCACCCCGAGTGGGCCCTACTTTTGTTTAAAAAAAATGATTTTAAAACCTGAAATTGAGAGAATTTTCAAAAGATTTTCAAAAGTAAACTTGAAATTCAAAGTTTTGAAATGGCATAGAGTTCCAACTGGGTTAGAACTCCTCTGGATGTGGCGCCAACTGAGTGGGCCCACACCAATTTTTGAGAAATTTGAAATAAACACTGAAAATAACTCTAAAAAGAGGTTAAAACCAATTATTAAAATTCAAAATCTTTGAAAAATAGAGTTTCAAGCGAACTGGAACTCCGGGTTAGAGTCCTGGATTTTTAGGACTCTGAGATTTTGGGTTTTAAAAGACAAATGAAGGAATTTAAAAAAAAGATTTCATCGAAAATGGTTAAACGATTCAGAAAATACAGTGAGGGTTAGACTCCTAACTCGATCAGAACTCTGAAATAGAGTCCTGAATTAACTGGACTCTACAAAATGACCTAATTTTTGAAAACAAATGGAAATAAGTAAAAATAGAATAAAAACAGACTTCAAAACAAACTTCTGACTGGACTAGGACTCTCGGACAGAGTTCTGATCGGACTAAAACTCTAGATTTTTTTTTTGTATTTTTCTGAAAAATGGATGAAAGAACTTGTGAAAGCAGTGAAAACAATAACAAATATTGAAATAAGACAGAATTCTAATTCAACTGAGACTCTGAGGGCAGAGTCTTGATTGAACTAGGACTCTCAGATTTTTGGATTTTCTGAGAAAACAAATGAGAGAATTTTGGAAAACAGTTAAAAACAGGATGAAATTGAAGTTTTGGTTCAGAGTCCTGATCTGATTAGGACTCTAAGAAAGAGTCCTGATTCGATCAAAACTCTAAGAAATTTTTGGTTTTCTGATAAGCAAATGATGAAATTTGGGCAAAGCTTTCGAAAATCAGTGAAAATGAAGTATGAAAACCAATTTTGGATAGAGTCCTGATTCGATCAGGACTTTGGGTAGAGTCCTGATTTGATCAGGAATCTGGGATAAAACCTCAAAATTTTGAAATTCTTTGATAAAAGTGTAACAATTTTGATAGATGGAAAGAATTTTGAAAGATTTTCTTTAAAATTGAAATCAGGATCAGAGTCCTGATCCAACTAGGACTCTGAACAGAGTCCTGTTTTGACTAAAACTCTGAGTATCTGACTTATTTTGACATATTTTGAAAGATTTGATTGAAAATGGATAAAATAGCTGTAAAAGATTAGAGTCCTGATCCGCCTGGACTCTTAAAGAAGAGTCCTGATCTAACTAGGACTCTAAAATTTTGGCCAAAATAGAAGGTTTTGAAAGGTTTTCTTCAAAAACAAGTAAAAAAGGTAGTAAAAAGTAGAGTTTTGATCTGACTAGGACTCTGGAAAAAGAGTCCTGATCCAACTAGCACTCTAAGATTTTGGCTAAAACATAGAAAATGGACAAGGGATATGACTATAACTGGTTTAAAATCAAAATGGAGTTTTGAAAATGTTTTAAAAAGATGAAAAGATAGAGTCCTGATCCAACTAGGACTCTGAAATTTTTGAGAAATTTGATAGATGAAGGAATCCAGAAGCGACACCACCTAGATGGGTCTCATCTGAGAATTGAAATCAGTTGAAAATTAAGTTTAAAACGAATTCAGATTATTTTCTGAGAAAAATATTTCAAAATATAAGGTCCTGGGGGTTGGAAAATGACATGATGTTGATTAAAAACCCAGGTTTTAAAATTAATTTTGAAAGAGAAGTTTTAAAAACCCAAGTCTGGATTAAATATTTTGAAAACAAGAGTGTTGGACCTCGAAAATGAGATATAATGACATGCAATGCCATGCAATGCAATGAAATGGTATGCCGAATGCATGCAATGATATGCAATGACACATGAAATATGTAAACACTGGATAAGAGTGAAAATTTGGGGTGTTTACAGATGCCCCTCTTTGCTGCTAAGTCGGTTGAAAGCCGAGCTGAGTGGCAAAGAAAACACACCAAATTTGGATTATAAAAATGCCCAGTTAGAAAATTTTAGCTGGGTATGAAAGAATCAACTCTGACGGTGATCATGATAGGTGTGAAATGGAGAGTAAAGAAGAAAAATTTTACTTCAAAAGAAGTGAGATTCAGGTTTTGCCCTTAACCTGGATGGGACAGAAAATACCTCGTGTAGAAACGAAGATCAGGTTTAACCCTTAACCTGACCGGGAAATGAAATACCTCATCAAAATGAAGCTGAGGTTTATACTCTTAACCTGATTGGGCGAAAATGAAATACCTCATCAAATGAGGCTCAGGTTTATACCCTTAACCTGATTGGGCGGAAAATGAAATACCTCATCAAATGAGGCTCAGGTTTATACCCTTAACCTGATTGGGCAGAAAATGAAATACCTCATCAAAGGAGGCTCAGGTTTATACCCTTAACCTGATTGGGTGGAAAATAAAATACCTCATCAAAAGAGGCTCAGGTTTGTACCCTTATCCTGATTGGTCGGAAAATGAAATACCTTATCAAATGAGGCCCAGGTTTATACCCTTAACCTGATCGGGAAATGAAATACCTCATCAAAGGAGGCTCAGGTTTGTACCCTTAACCTGATCGGGCAGAAATGAACGGAATCCTCGAAAGAAGAGACCGTGATGGAACCTTCGGATTGTGCACAATAAATCCGACAGGGGTTTTGCAAAAGGATGAAATTGGGGTCCCTAAAGCTTGAAAAGGGGTTTGATTTTGGGTGCCTCATCGCTGAGACTAAATAACTTTTGAATTTGATGACCTTTTGCGAGAAAGTGATTTGTGACTTAACCTCAAGCCGAAATTAGACTGTCTATGGTGGGATAGTGGGGACACAAGGAAGTGTGCGAATCTGAGAGCCCATGCGCTCAGATTATACCAAAGAAGGGAAGGAATCTTGAAAACTTCTGTTATCAAGTCCTAAAAGGGATGGTGTCAGGATGCGCCAAAGATGAACCTCAAGCTCTTGCTTCACGCCAGGATAGCTAGAAAATATTGTCAAAATGTTGAAAATTGTTGTTGATTCAAAATGATTGAAAGTGATTGTTTTAAAAATATCTCCTCTTTTCTACCTGAAGTATTACCTCCGACTGAGCTTAACTCCGTAGAATCAGGATTTGAATTCAAATTGCTTGCGATTGACTTTCTTTCAAGGAAGCTATCAATTTCCTTGATATGAGCAGAAAAGAGAGTATTCTTGATATTGCGAGAGCTATTGGTGAAAGAATATTGATAAAAGAATTTCACAAAATTAAAAAGATTCTTGATAGATTCGGCAGTCTGATATCCTGGGATTCTTTTCTCACGATGATCTTTTTGCACTCTCTTTTTAACAGAATTGGAGCTCTCTTGGATTTTTCGGGAATTACATCATCCTTCATTTTGGAGATGTCCTGACTTTTCTCTTTTTTTTTTGGAAGGGTACATCACAAACTCCTTCATCTCGGAGATGTTCCGATCCTTCTCAGGGATTATATTGACGGTTATTAGCTCTTTGGTTGAAAATCTCTTGGTGATAGCAGAAATTAAATATCCTTTAGGGTTTGACGGGAGGCTCATCGCATCTGCCTTCATCTTGACGGTGCTCTGAACTTTCCCTGGAAGGATCCGTCACAAACTCCGTCATCTTCGAGATGATTCAAATCTTCTTTGGCCCGGGGGTCTACTCGCCTAATTCGCCTTCATCTTGACGACAGTTGAGAGATCCCTTTTGCAGATATTTAATTGCGGCTTAGGTGATTGAGGAGATATGGAGATTGTATGGATTTTTCTGTGTCGCCCAGGATATTTCAACTGCTTTATTTCCCAAGAATGGTCTTTAAAAATGTGCCATTGACTGCGATCAATACCGATCACTTGTGGCTTTGCCACAATATTGAATTTTCTTTGCTGACCATATCGAGGATTTATTCTTCATCCTTTTGGTTGTCCAATTGAAAGATCTTGAGTTTTGAATCTTTCTTCGCGAAAGCTTTATCCTTTCGAAAGTAATACCGAAGGTATTCTGAGGTAATGTTTTTGTGCAATAAAGATTTTGAAATCAGCAAATATTTAATGACAAATTGGTAAAATTTTCTTGAAATCCTTTGTGAAAGCAAGCATTTGAAGCATAACGCAACGCGTCCATGACAGAAATTTTCTTCTCCTTTCCCCAAAGGAGAAGATTCAGAAATTTAGAAATAGGAATTACTCCTCTCTTCTCTGAAGAGGAGGTGTTTGCAAAACGAACTTTCGAAGAGAAATTAAGCTTTCGTCAAAACTTCCTAACATTAGGCTTCTCTTATGGAAAGGGGGGCGGTAATAGTGAGGTCAATGAATTGGTCATGAAGGAGCGAGTCCATCACACTCTCCCTAAAAAGAGGGTCTTTCATGATGAAATGACCTAGTATGAAATTGTGGTCACAAGGAAGACGAACTTCCGTCGAAGCTCTCTCTGAACTAAGAGTTCCTTGTATGAAATTGGAATTTTGTTTTGCAAACGGTTCACATAGACACGAGTCCCTTCAAACTCTCCCTGAAAAGGGGCTAAGTGAACAAAGGATAGCATGCGAAAAGAACGAGCTCCCTCGAACTCTCCCTATACAAAGGGTCTCTCGCAAGAGAAATTTTTGAAATTGGTATTGAGTGACCAAAAGGTCGAAATTGGAGTTTGAAATTTTGAAAATTTGAAATTTTGAAAATTTGAAATTTTGAAATTTGAATTTTGATATTTGAAATTAGAAATTGGAAATTGATATTTGGAACTTGGATGACCCGAAAGTCAAAGTTGAAATTTGATTGATCCGAGGTCGAAATTGGAAATTGGAAATTGGGAATTTGGGACTTGATTGACCCGAAGGTCGAATTTGGAAATTTGAAGTCTGAAATTTGAAATTTGAATTTTGAATTTGGAAATTGAAAAATTGGAAATTTGTAACTTGAAATCTGAAATTTGAAATTTGAATTTGGAATTTGGAATTTGGAAATTGGAAAATTGGAAATTTGAAACTTGAAATCTGAAATTTGAAATTTGAAATTTGAATTTTGAATTTGGCAATTAGAAAATTGGGAAATTGAAAATTCAAACTTGATTGACCCGAAGATCAAAAGTGAAAATTGGATGACCCAAGGGTCGAAATTAAAAATTTGAAAATTGGGTGGCCCGAGGGCCGAAATATGAATACTGGTTTTTGAAAGTGTATAAACATTGGATTTTGAAAATATACCGGTTCGAGCGTTGGGTTTTGAAAGATATACCAGCTCGAGCTCTGAATTTTGAAAACATACCTTGTTTTTAAATTGAGACTTGAAATTTTGAAAGAGACCTATGCTCTTAAAGTATTTGGGAATCGTAATGAGAATGCTGGTCGGGGTCTCAGGATTATCCCTTATCCTGAATGGGTACTGAATTTGATGCAGAAGCCTGCCAATGAATACTGACACAAATGAATGTAGATATGAAAATGGTATAACTGAGTGCATATGCATGCGAAATGAGAGATTTGTTTATCTTGCCTGCATACAGGGTATTTGTAGATAAAAAAAAAAATTTAAAATGCCCCAGTGTAACTAGGAAAAGAGAATCTTGATTATTATTCGAAGAAAATTTTGGAGGAATTACAAAGGATAAGACATGTTTTAGGTATAGAATTTTTTCAAATGTCGAGCATTGATGGGATCTGGTAATTCCACTCCATCGGCATTGATGAGCCAATATGAGTTACAAGGTAATGCCTCCTTGACAACATAGGGACCTTCCCAATTGGGTGACCACTTGCCACTCGGACGGTGTTTGAGATAAGCCGTTAATCTGAGCACTAGATCATTGACTCAAAATTTTCTTTCAATGATAGATTTTGCATGTTGTCTGGCTATCCTCTGACAATATGATTGAGCATGCTCTGCTGCTTTGAGCCTTTTCTCATCTAGCAAATCAAGTTGTACTAGCCACTGTTGTTGATACTGATCAAGAGGCAACTCTAGAAGTGATGCGAATTTCAGAGCAGGTTTCTGAACATGTAGAGGCAATACTACTTCAGTTCCGTAGACAAGTTCTGACGGAGTAGCATTAGTTGGAGTTCGAATGGTGGTTCTATATGCCCACAACGCATCATGAATCTTTTCATGCCAGTCACGACCTGTTTTCAAGGTTCGCTCCAGGATTCGGATCAGAATCTTATTGGTGGCCTCTGCTTGACCATTCCCTTGAGGATAATAAGGAGCAAAAAAATGATGATGGATTCTAAACTTTGAGCAAAATGTCCTCATTCTCTCATTCTTGAAATGACTGCCATTATCTGATACAATATCATGCGGTATGCCGAAACGACATAAGATATTCTTGTGGATGAATGAGACTACATGTCGACCTTCTACTGTGCGTAGAGTGACTGCTTCTACCCATTTAGTAAAATATTCCGTTGCGGCAAGAAAATATTTGTGACCATTTGAAGCAGAAGAAGTAATGGAGCCTACGACATCAAAAGCCCACATGGAAAATGGCCATGGCGAGACGACAGATTGCAAGTATGTCATTGGTGCATGAATGGAAGGTGCATGCATCTGGCATTGAACGCACTTCTTCACAAAACGATAGCAATCTTGTTGCATGGTCCTCCAGTAATATCTTGCTCGGATGATTTGTTTGACAAGAGTTTGGTAGCCAAAATGACCACCGTAAATGCCTTCATGTACTTCCTGCACAACTTCTTTGGCCTCTTCTTCGTCCAAACACCTGGAATATTCAGAGCTAAATCCACGACGATAAAGGACGTCAGCAAGAATAAAATATCGAGCAGACATGCGTTGAATTGCTCGCTGCTCTTTCATTGAGAGTTCTGAAGGAAATTCGCCAGTTTTAACGAAATTCTTGATGTCATGATACCAGGGCTTCTTCTTTTGCTCAGCCTGGTTTATTTGCTCTATTGGGACGAAAGCAGGTTGATCAAGTCTGCCAATTTCAAAGGAGCGACAAGATTCTTCGCTCTTGAAAGACATGATGGATCCCAGATTGGCTAAACTGTCTGCAACTTGATTGAAGTCTCTCTTGATATGAAAAAGTTGGAATTCTTCGAATTTGTCAGCAAGAGCTGAGACAATCTTCTGATAAGGAAGTAATTTCTGATCCTTTACTTGCCATTTGGCTAGGACTTGATTGACGACGAGCAAAGAATCGCCATAAGCATGCACTCTTCTGACATTGAAGTCTTGTAGAATTTTCAGACCCTGTATCAAAGCTTCATACTCGGCCATATTGTGAGTGCACTGAAAATCCAGTTTGAGAGAAAAGGGGATCATCTCCTTCCTTGGTGTGATTAGCAGAATCCTGATTCCTATGCTTGTCATATTCTTGAAACCGTCGAAAAATAAATTCCAAATTGAGGATTGTTGAATATTGCAGATCCGCTCATCGGGGAAATCATCATCGGCTTTAACATCCTCTGCCAAAGGAAAATCTGCCAATTGATCTGCAATTGCTTGGCCTTTGATAGATTGCTGAGAGACATATTCCAAGTCGTATTGCATCAATATGACTTGCCATTTGGCAATCCGTCCACTGAGGAATGGTTGTTCGAGGATATACTTGAGAGGATTAAGTTTTGAGAGAATCTTGACTTCTGATGCCAGCAGATAGTGTCTCAATTTCTGACACATCCAAACCAAAGCTAGACATGTCTTCTCTATTTGAGAGAATTTCTTCTCATAATCAATGAAGATTTTGCTCACATAGTAAATGGCATGCTCTATCAGACTGCCTTCTTCGTATTGCGCCAAGAATCCGCCGCAAGCAACTTGATTAACTTAAATGTATAGCAGTAGGGGTTTCTCCAATTCTGGCGGTTTTAAAACAGGAGGGTTGAGCAAATATTTCTTTATGCATTCGAACGATTGCTGACACTCTGATTTCCATTTGAACTTCACTCCTTTTCTGAGCAAATGATTGAACGACTCACATCTCATGGCCAAATTGGATATGAATCGCCGAATTGATTGCATGCGTCCTTGAAGACTACGCAATTCTTTGAGATTGGTCGGGGGCGGTATGCCAATGATAGCCTTTGCCTTAGCGGGATCCACTTCTATCCCCTTTTTGCTGACTAGAAAGCCTAACAACTTGCCAGATTCGACTCCAAAAACACATTTTTGTGGATTGAGTCTTAGCTTGTAAAGAATGAGCCGCTTGAAAACTTAATTGAGAGCTTCGATGTGATCTTCCTCTTCTTTGGATTTTACCAGAATATCATTGACATATGCGTCCATGATTTTATGCATCTGATCATGAAAAATAATAGCCATAGCACGCTGATAGGTGGCCCCAGCATTTTTAAGCCCAAATGGCATGACTGTATAACAAAAAGTGCCCCAAGGAGTAGTGAAAGATGTCTTAGACTGATCGCGAGCGGCCAAGAAAGATGTCTTAGACTGATCGCGAGCGGCCAACTTGATCTGATTATATCCGGAATATTCGTCAATAAAAGAGAACATAGCATGACCTGTTGTGCTATCGATCAAAAGATCAATATTAGGAAGTGGATAATCATCCTTGGGAGTTGCTTTATTGAGATCTCTAAAGTTGATGCAAATTCGAACTTTGCCATTCTTCTTGGGAACGACGACAATATTTGCTAGCCAATCTGGATAGTCAATGGTTCGAATGAACCCTACTTTGAGTAGGTCTTTCAGACCTTCCTTAACTTGTTGTTCCACTCAGGGATCCATCTTTCTCAATTTCTGCTTAACTGGCTTGACATCTGGTTTTAGAACGAGCCGATGCTCAACCAATTTGGTATCCAGACCTGGCATATCTTCATACGTCCATGCAAACACTTCTTTATGTTGCTTGAGGAAATTGGTGAGTCTTTCTTTCTCTTCCGGACTCAAGCTGCTACCAATCTTGAGAATTTTAGGATTATCTTCTGATCCGATATTGATATCTTCAGTCGGATCTTGAACTAAGGATGATGGCTCATCTTGTTTCTTAATTGCTGCAAATTTCGGTAGTTCTTGAAGAGTTGAATCGAACTCTACGGGTTCTTCTGACTGTTTTATATTCTGACTGCTTTCTGCTCTCGTTTTAATCTGACGAATCATTGTTGGCTTCGAAAAGGCATTTGGGTTAAGAACGAGCTTCTTGATAGATCGGGAAGACATTCTGAAAATTGGAGAATAAATTGATTCAGGGAAATCGCCCATTATAAAACAAATTGTTTTTATTGAGGAAATAATTGGAAAGATAAAAGAGCAAAATAATGGTAATTTTGCAAAGATTTGATAATAAGAAGTATAGAGACAAAAGGCATCCAGACAGATAAAGAAAATTTGCAACTTTATTGAAAGATTGAATTGATCAAATGATGATAATGAAAATGAAATGTGATATCATCCCAACAAAAGAATAGAAATGAAAGGACAAGCAGATTCTTTTAATGTGTCCCCTTGACGAAAATAGTGCCCTTCTGAGATCTTCTGCCAGTGAAACCCAATCTGGCTCCCTTAGGGTAGAATTGATGGTTAGGCTTTTGAAAGAAATTTTGATTGGAAGAAAATATTTACTGAGAATTTTGGTAGACAGTTGAAAGAGTATCACATTACTAGGGATTGAGTCATCGCTGAGATTACGACAATTGCGTTGTCACTCCTTTGCAAAAAAATAGACAACTGAAAAATATGCCTTGTTACCTAGGCGAGGTCGTCAAACCAAGATAGAATGAAATTTAAAGGAATTTTATTGAAGAAAGGAAAACTATGATTTTATTAATAATAAATTTGACAAAGGGGAGGGGGTCGAACAATTTTCCACCACTCCTGATAATCAGAGGACACTCGAGGACCAAGAAAAATAGTGAGAGTGACAAAAGAATCCCAGCCATGTCTGACAGAATGATATGCTCTGGACCACTGATCTGAGGTGAGTTCGAACTCTGGCAAGATCCCTGATAATGGGCGAATCTCTATGCGCTTCTGTCTCTGAGAGAACTGCCTGACGCACCGCTCCGGATGGTAGTATGTACAGAAGAATGGACCAAGTAGCCTGAACCGTTTGTCGTATGCATAAGTATATCTGGGAGGTGATTCCTGACGATCAAAATAATCCCACACGACCTCTTCCTTCTGAAGGTTATCAATCAAGAACCGGTATCATGCAACTGGAAGAAGCTTTTCACCATTGTATCTGAATGAACTGGCTCGGGCTGGCACATGCTGGAGGAACCAAGATTGTAATGCATAGGTGCACCCTTCGACTAGAATTGATTCTCCGAGCGTGAAATGGGTTAACTCTCGGTACAGAAAAGTGAGTGCGTCCATGGCTATAGAGAGGCGGATGGTCTGTCGACTTCTCCACCTCGCAGAAGTTGAACTATCCTGATATCCATGTAATTTCATCCATCGAGAAAGAGAGCTAATCCCACAGTGCATAGGACCATCGCGTGTTGGATTCTTTCTCGAGCTGTTCGAGACAAGGAGCTGACCTCCGCAAATGTTCCATACTGTCTGTAGATTTCGAGCAGGTCCACATATTCGTTTCCATTCTCCCTCTATCAATGGCCAAGACGTGTGTCCTGTCATGCGAGCTAAGGCGTCTCGGAGATCTAGACCCTTGACATTGATCAAAAACTGTTTCTTCAATGGATCTCCAGGCTGACCGACCGGTTCAGGTAATCCCATAATCTGTGAGAATTCGTCCATCAATAAAGTCATCTCCCCCCACGGGAACCAAAATGTACTAGTGCTCGGATTCCATCTCCGCCAGTGCGTGGATCAAATTGCCGTTAAATGTCTGCTTTCCCACTGTGGATGCCAGTTCCAATCCACAATCGTCCAAATGGTCTGGAAATATACGAGAGAAGTTCTTGAGTCATGAATAATACTACCGGGGAAGAAAGGATCCGATGTTGAGGACTCGATGTTCAGGAAGACCTTGTCGCACCTCGTAGGAGATGTGACCCTCAAGAAAGACTGAATCAAGTTGACTGAATGCCATCAGACTGGAAAACATGGAGAATTAGAATAAGACTTGGAAAAATACAGGAATTTTGAAAAGAATGCAGGCACGATAAAAATGAAGCAGGAAATTCGAGATCCAGAAGAATGAAAGGATGGAAAATCACCTGGAATTTTGAGGAAAATAAAGGAGAATTTTAAAAATCGTCCAGGGTTTGAATAAAACAGGAATTTTAGACAGCATATGGAAACAGATGGAAAAATTGGAGATTTTTTAAAATCGTCCAGTATTTTAGAAAACTTATGGAAAAATGTAATAAAATAAACAGACATTCAATCACATCCTGTACAAACAAGTATGCACATACATCATTCCCTAAAAGCTGACTCCAGATGCACAAGTTTTGAAATAGCTGTAGGACTTTAATCCTAACTCTAAGGTTCAGATCATCTATGTCCAATCATGCTATGCCTATATACTCGAGTCGAGGCTCGATGTACGTGGCATAAAATCAATTTCTCTGGTTCTAGGTTCAAGTTTCCCAACATCCTTGAGCATCTGCCGATATACGTTGGACTATGGCCCTTGGTACGTGGCAGGGGGGTTTTCACCCAAATAGGTGGCCCAGTTGTGAGGCTTTGTCCCGAACTATGGTTCTGGAAGAAAGCCTAGCAACGTGAAGACCGGGTAAAAGTAGGTGGGGTGGTTTTTGAAAATATAAGCACATGCAAGCAAATCAGAAGGCTCTAAAACCTAAAAAAGTAGAGTTTTTTGAAAAATTTGAAGCAAACATTGTTTTCATACAATTCCTAGATTGAGGAGTGTTGTATTAGACCTAAGTCTATGTGAGCATGAATAATTCTCCTTAATATGGTCCTACCAAACCATGCTTAGTCTACATGCAATCCATGTCAACTAGGTTCAAGTCTAGGCTCCTAGATTCACATGATATCATTAAATAAAAGCTGACATTCCATGGAATACGATTTTGACAATTTGAACTAAGTTAAGCATATAATTGATCAGGCGAAGACAAGTCCCATCACGGTCGCCAAACTTGTTATCATCGCAAAATTTTTACTTTTGCGAGTCAAACTGACCTTTGAAAAAAAAATTGAAAATAACTTGCCTCCATTTTTAAAATGCGGGATAATTCTGAAGAATGGGACTCGCCTGTCGGTATGAGGTTCAACCGTTCCTGGCGCCTTTACCAGGGGTAATTGAACCAAGGATCAATTGTATGCTTAACTTTGCTCAACTTGTCTAAATCATATTCTATTTCCTAAATGCACAAAGAATCAGGCATGTGCCATGAATTTCTGAAAATGCAGGTTTGAAAACATGATGTTTGCTTTGCGATTTGAAATACTTGGAGAATTCTTGGAAAAGATAACACTTGGAAACTCATGAGCTTAGTGAGAGAATATTTCTGAAGAAATTGAAAATCGATTTTTGAAGAAATCTTGAAGTTTTGTGAAAATCGATTATGAGGAATTTCAAATAACTTTGAAAAACTTGATCTCTTTGAATTAGAACTTGGAAATTGAAGCTATAACTTGGAAAATCGAATTTTGAACTTTGAAAAATACTTGAAATATCATTTGAAAACTTAGAGTTTTGAGAAAATTGACTTTAGAATAAGACTTAGAACTTTTGAGAAAATTGATTTCTTTGAATTGAAATTGGAATTTGCAAATGAATGAAATGAATGAATATGGATTTGAAAGACTTGATTTTGAGGAATTGAGAAAATCCTTTTTGTATTTTTGAGAAATAAAGTGCATTTTGAAGTTAGCCTAAGAGTGTAGGCTGAATGTGGCTAATACGAAGATTACAAATCTAGGTATCATTTGTATTCTAACTATGGCCATAAATACAAATTTCACCAAGTTTGTCAACTCCATAAGAGCTTGTGCATGTGTCATTCGTGTAGACCATAGTGAATTTGTAATATGTGCATGGAATAATGCATTCATCAGATATTAAAATTTGCAGAATTAAACTATATGCAATGCAAATCCTAATCTAAGCTGAAATTGAAATTCTTATTCCAAAGTTTACATTTAATTTACATCACTAATTGAATTTAAATACATAAAAGTAAAGTCTTCAATGTCCCTGCAAAACTAGAAAACTGGTTAGTGAAGATATGTTGGCTTTTCTAGGTTTATCCAGCAATATCTGGAAATTGCTGGATTTTGCTAGATATAAGTCATTTTCCATATGATTCCCTTATATAAACTTAATAAAATATGAAATAATATGGAATACATATGAAAATGAAATTTGAAATTTTGAAATTGGGGTCAAAATGACCAAAATACCCCTGATAGCAAGACTATGGCCTTGAAATCAGGTTTTTTAGAAAGATATTTTGTAAAATGCAACTTTTGAAATGCAAATAAGGATAAATTGAACTAAGTATGATATGACATGATTAAAAGTATGAAAACTAAGGTTTTGAAATTTCGAAATTTATGTCAAATGACCAAAATGCCCCTGATAGCAAGACTATGGCCTTGAAATCAGGGTTTTCTGAAATAGATTTTGGTAAAACTTGGGATTTATGATGGAAATAAATATAAAATCAAACACGAAACATCCTAATATGATTTTAAACATGAACAAACCCTAAAAACATGAAATTACACACGAAAATCAAGAAATATCCCAAATATCATGATTTTGGCAGTGTTTTTGGATCTTTCAGGGACCCTGTTTTGCAATTTGATCAACTCAGACATCAAACGGATTCTAAAACTCATAAAAATTGATACATGCACTTGTTATGACCCTCAAATCAGATTGAAATCATAAAAATAATTTTGTTGACATTATTTTAATCCAAAAATTGCATTAACAACCTAAAATATGCTATTTTTAACCTATGTCACAAACCAGTTTCAGCGTTAGACCCGAATCAGGGGTCAATCCTCCATACAAATTTCTGAATTTTTACGTTGACAAACTAAGAAGAAAAACAGAGATTTCCCAATTTACCGATCGGAAAAAGCATCTTCGGTTAGGGAGAAACCCTTCCGGCAATCTGAACTAAAATATAACAAATCTAACAAGGGTTAAAACAGCTACTTAGGATTGAAAATACATAAATAAATAGCAAATTTAATAAAAAATTCTGAAATTTTAGCAGTGCATAGTAGACAGAAAAATAATAAAATTCCTTTTTTTACAGATCATGAATCGAATCTGTGGTTTGAGATCTATGGTCATTACAAGTCTGATTAGGGTTTTGGTAAACCCTAACGAGTTTTAAATTTAAAATCAGACTTTCTGTCAGAGTAAAAATACTAAACAGAGGCTACAAATTACCAAAATTTCATAGTAAATAGATCATCTCAACATGAATCCACAGCACTTTACGGATTTTAAATCGGATATAGGATTAGAAAAATATCATAACATGTTAACTCTTGAATTTAAATAACGATTTTAAAGATTTAAAATCACGGTTTAATGTCTGATTTTTCTGACAGAGTTCCTGAATCTCAAAGCCTCTGATTTTTTTACAGTAGTTCATTTACACATCCATGTATCACATAAAAAAAAATTAGAAATTAACAGTGAGTATTTCAATCCAAAATAACATGCTCTTTACTGTTCTAAACTAAAAACACACAGAAATTTGATAAAACCTCATAAATCATGCTTTAACTAATGAAAACAATAAAAAAAATACTAAACAGAAAAACGAAATTAATTTCTATGCTAAAACCCATGTAATAAACATAAATAAGTAAAAAAAAAACACAAGGAATCATTGGCTGAAATTTGATTTTATCTTAAAAAGCATGGATTTGACCCATTTAACGGGTAAATCACATGTTTTAATGGTTAAGAACATGAAAAACCACACTATAATCGATTCTAATGGATTAGAATCCCTGGAAAAACATTAAAACAGAGTTAGATCATCTTTTTGAACCTCTCTTGAGGTTCTTAGACTTGAATCCATGGTTAAATCCATGAAATAGAAGGCACCAATGGCTAAATTCATGTTTAAACTAATAAAAGCATTAAATAAAACCAAAAAAATTAAGAAAGTTTCTTACTTTGAGGTTGCAGCAATGGAGGAGGGGCTGGAGAGGAAAGAGAAGCTTCAAGAAGTGCTAAAGAGAGAGATGGGAAAATCGACCCCCCTTATGGCATCTATTTATAGAAAATTTTTTAGGTTTAAAAATTGACAATTTTGAAAATTTTGGACTCTAAAGGGGGGCGATTTTTGGGTGGAGTTACCTATATGCCCTTGACCTAAATTATCCTAATTAATCCCTAATTAACCCCTAGCTAAACCTAAGAATCCCCCAAATGTGGCGCCACTTGGCGTTTTTCCACATTTGGGTTTTCAAAGCTTTAAAAACCAAACTTAAAAAATGAGTTTTCAAAAATATATTTTGACTCTTCTAAACTTTTAAAACTAACCAAGACACTGACTAAGCCTAGACTAACCCCTATCTTTCTCAAATGTGGCACCACCTCGAGTGGGCCCTACTTGAGTTTTTTTAAAAAATGATTTTAAAACTTGAAATTGAGATAATTTTCAAAAGATTTTCAAAAGTAAACTTCAAATTCAAAGTTTTGAAATGGCATAGAGTTCCAACTGGGTTAGAACTCCTCTGGATGTGGCGCCAACTGAGTGGGCCCACACCAGTTTTTGAGAAATTTGAAATAAACACTGAAAATAACTCTAAAAAGAGGTTAAAACCAATTATTAAAATTCAAAATCTTTGAAAAATAGAGTTTCAAGCGAACTGGAACTCCGGGTTAGAGTCATGGATTTTTAGGACTCTGAGATTTTGGGTTTTAAAAGACAAATGAAGGAATTTTTGAAAAGATTTCATCGAAAATGGTGAAACGATTCAGAAAATACAGTCAGGGTTAGACTCCTAACTCGATGAGAACTCTGAAATAGAGTCCTGAATTAACCGGACTGTACAAAATGACCTAATTTTTTAAAACAAATGGAAATAAATGAAAATGGAATAAAAACAGACTTCAAAACAGACTCCTGACTGGACTAGGACTCCGGGACAGTGTTCTGATCGGACTGAAACTCTAGATTTTTTTTGGTATTTTTCTGAAAAACGGATGAAAGAACTTGTGAAAGTAGTGAAAACAATAACAAATATTGAAATAAGACAGAGTTCTAATTCAACTGAGACTCTGAGGGCAGAGTCTTGATTGAACTAGGACTCTCAGATTTTTGGATTTTCTGAGAAAACAAATGAGAGAATTTTGGAAAACAGTTAAAAACAGGATGAAATTGAAGTTTTGGTTCAGAGTCCTGATCTGATTAGGACTCTAAGAAAGAGTCCTGATTCGATCAGAACTCTAAGAAATTTTTGGTTTTCTGATAAGAAAATGATGAAATTTGGGCAAAGCTTTCGAAAATCAGTGAAAATGAAGTATGAAAACCAATTTTGGATAGAGTCCTGATTCGATCAGGACTCTGGGGTAGAGTCCTGATTTGATCAGGACTCTGGGATAAAACCTCAGAATTTTAAAATTCTGAGATAAAAGTGTAACAATTTTGATAGATGGAAAGAATTTTGAAAGATTTTCTTCAAAATTGAAATCAGGATCAGAGTCCTTATCCAACTAGGACTCTCTGAACAGAGTCCTGTTTTGACTAAAACTCTGAGTTTCTGACTCATTTTGACAGATTTTAAAAGATTTGATTGAAAATAGATAAAATAGTTGTAAAAGATTAGAGTCCTAATCCGACTAAAACTCTGAAAAAGAGTCCTGATCCGCCTGGACTCTTGAAGAAGAGTCCTGATCCAACTAGGACTCAGAAATTTTGGCCAAAACAGAAGATTTTGAAAGGTTTTCTTCAAAAACAGGTAAAAAAGGTAGTAAAAAGTAGAGTTTTGATCCGACTAGGACTCTGGAAAAAGAGTTCTGATCCAACTAGGACTCTAAGATTTTGGCTAAAACAGAGGAAATGGACAAGGGATATGACTATAACTGGTTTAAAATCAAAATGGAGTTTTGAAAATGTTTTAAAAAGATAAAAAGATGGAGTCCTGATCCAACTAGGACTCTAAAATTTTTGAGAAATTTGATAGATGAAGGAATCCAGAAGCGACACCACCTAGATGGGTCTCATATGAGAATTGAAATCAGTTGAAAATTGAGTTTAAAACGAATCCAGATTATTTTTTGAGAAAAACATTTCAAAATATAAGGTCCTGGGGGTTGTCAAATGACATGATGTTGATTGAAAACCCAGGTTTTAAAATTAATTTTGAAAGAGAAGTTTTAAAAACCCAAGTCTGGATTAAATATTTTGAAAACAAGAGTGTTGGATCTCAAAAATGAGATATAATGCCATGCAATGCAATGAAATGGTATGCCGAATGCATGCAATGATATGCAATGACACATGAAATATGTAAACACTGGATAAGAGTGAAAATTTGGGGTGTTTACACACATGCACTAGCTTCTAAGGAGTTAATAAACTCGATTGAGTTTGTATTTATGGCCATAGTTAGAATACAAACAAAATCCAGATTTATCTTCTTTTAAGCCACAAACAGCCTACACTCTTAGGCTATTTTAAAAAACCATTGCATATTTCAAAGTTTTCTAAATATTTTTCTCCTTTTAGAATTAAATGGATTAGATTTAATCCATATCTGTGGCCATAGTCAGGGATATGAGGCGAATCTATTTTGTTGAAATTCTATAAGGAACATAAACTTCCTTTTTCAAATAATTTCCTCAAAGTTCTTCAAAAAATATCTTCACAAATTGTATTCATGCATTATTTAGGTTAGAGTGCATCATGAAAATAAAAGTTTCATAGGGCCACACGCCCCTTCTTTTGATTCATTTCACAAATTCATTTCAAAAAATCAATTTTCTCAAAGTTATTTGAATTTTCTCAGAAATCAATTTTCTCAAAACATAGATTTCTTCATAAATTATTTTTCCTTTTCTTCAAAATTGTTTTCCAATGTGATTCACGATTTTTAAAGTATTCCTTTTTCCAAGTATTTTCCAATTACTCCAAGCAAACATCATGTTTTCAATATGCATTTTCTGAAATTCATAGCACATGTCTGATTCTTTGTGCATTTAGGAATAGAACATCAGTTTAGACAAGTTGAGCAAAACAAATCATAAGATTGATCCTAGGTTCAATTACCCATCGTTATGGCGCCAGGAATGGTTGAACCTCGTATCGACAGGCGAGTCCCATTCTTCAGAATTATCCTGCATTTTAAAATGGAGGTGAGTTATTTTTAAAATCTTTTTTAAACGTCAGTTTGACTTGTAAAAGTAAAATTTTGCAATGATAACAAGGATGAACCATCATCTTTGGTTCAAGATCCAACAAAAAATATCAACATTGGTTCAGAAGATGATCCACAAATCCTCAAAATTGGCCCAGGCCTAAGTGCAGATGAGAAAGAAAGACATGTTTTCTTAAGCAGCACTAAGAAGTTTATGTCGGGACTTACGAGGATCTGCCAGGATTGGATCCAAAATTGGTTGAGCATCGCCTCAAGTTGAAACCAGATTCTAGGCCAATCAAGCAGAAGCTAAGGAAATTGATCCTTGAGTCGTGCATCAAGTTAAGGAAGGTCTCGAAGATTTGCTAAAGGCAGGATTTATCCGTACCATTGATTACCCAGACTGGTTGGCGAATATCATGGCAGTTCCTAAAAAGAATGGCAAAGTTCAAATCTGCATAGATTTCAGAGATCTCAATAAGGCTACCCCAAAAGATGATTATCCGCTCCCCAATATTGATCTCTTGGTTTATAGCACGGCAGGCCATGCCATATTTTCTTTTATGGATGGATATTCAGGCTATAATCAAATAAATTGGCTGCTTGCGATCAATCAAAAACTTTTTTCACCACACCATGGAGAACCTTTTGCTATACAGTCATGTCGTTTGGGCTTAAAAATGTTGAGGCAACCTATCAGAGAGCAATGGCAATTATTTTTCATGATCAAATGCATAAGAACATGGATGTTTACGTAGATGACATCCTGGTAAAATCTAAAGAAGGAGAGAATCATCTCGATGCTCTTGCTTAAGTCTTTGAAAGACTCATTCTCTATTAACTAAGGCTTAACTGTCAGAAATGTGTCTTCGGAGTGGAGTCAGGTAAACCGCTTGACTTCATGATCAGTAAGAAAGGAATAGAGGTGGATCCTGCTAAAGCAAAAGCAATCATTGATATGCCACCTCCAACCAATCTCAAAGAGCTACAAAGCCTTCAGGGGCGCATTCAATCTATTTGATGGTTCATCTCCAATTTGGCAATGAGGTGTGAACCTTTTAATCATCTATTGAGAAAAGGAGTAAAATTTGAATAGGGACCAGAATGTCAGCTTCCATTTAAGCGAATCAAGCAGTATCTCCTTAATCCACCCGTTCTGAAGCCACTAGAATTGGGAAAGTCGCTCCTGATGTATATTTCAGTCAATTAAGTTACTTATGGTAGATTTCTGGTGAAATATGAAGAAGGTAGTCGAATAGAACATGCTATTTATTATGTGAGCAAAACTTTCATTGATTATGAAAAGAAATATTCTCAAATGGAAAAGACATGTCTAGCTTTAATATGGATGTGACAGAAATTGAAGCATTATTTGTTGGCATCGGAAGTCAAAATTCTGTCAAAGCTTAATCCTCTCAAATATATTCTTGAACAACCATTTCTCACTGGACAAATTGCTAAATGGCAAGTTCTTCTGATACAATATGACTTAGAGTATGTTTCTCAAAAGTCAATAAAAGGCCAAGCTATCACAGATCAATTGGTAGATTTTCCCCTGACAGAAGAGATCAAGGCGGAAGATGATTTTCCTGATGAGCGCATCTGCAATGTTCAATAGTTCCCAGTTTGGAATTTATTCTTCGATGGCTCTAAGAATATGTCTGGCACTGGGATCAGAATGTTGTTGATTACACCAAAAAAAGAAATGATCTCTTATTCTCTCAAGCTTGGTTTCTAATATACTTACAATATGGTCGAGTATGAAACTCTAATACAGGGCCTCAAAATTTTGCAAAACTTCAATGTCAAAAGACTATATGCCTTTGCTGATTCATTGTTTGTCATCAGTCAGGTTAACATTGAGCGTCAGGTAAAAGATCAGAAATTGATCCCTTACCAGAAAATTGCCTTATCTCTTGTGGACAGCTTCGAAGAGTTTCAACTCAATCATATCAAGAGGGAATACAACCAAATAGTCGATGGTTTGGCCAGCCTGGGCTCCATTTTATCCTTTAAAGATAGTGAATCATGTCGTTCTTTTAAAGTTGATAGGCTTGATCAACCTGCCTTTATTTTATCTATGCAAATAAATCAGGTTAAGCGAAAGGAGAAGCCTTGGTATCAAGATATCAAGAATTTTATTGAAACTAGTGATTTTCTGCCAGAAATGCCAAGAAGAGAACAACGAGCAATTGAGCGTATGTTTGCCAGATATTTCATTCTCGTTGATGTTCTCTATTGTCGTGGATTCAGTGCTGAGTATGCGAGATGCTTAGACAATGATGAAGCCATGAAAATTATTCAAGAAGCACATGAAGGTATTTATGGTGGTCATGTTGGTTACCAAACTCTTGTCAAGCAAATCATCCAGACAGGATATTATTGAAAAACTATGCAGCAGAACTGCTATCATTTTATGAAAAAATGCATCAAATGCCAAATGCATGCACCTTCCATTCATGCGTCGGCCACATATTTGCAATCAGTTGTATCTCCTTGGTCATTCTCTATGTGGGCTTTCGATGTGGTGGGTCCAATTACTCTCTCTGCTTTCAATAGCCATAAATATTTTCTTGTCGCTATAGAATATTTTACTAAATGGGTCAAAGTTGTCACACTGCGTACAGTAGAAGGCCACCATGTGGTTTCTTTCATTCACAAAAATATTCTTTGTCATTTCGGCATCTCACATGATATTGTGTCAGACAATGGTAGTCATTTTAAGAATGAGAGGATGAAAGCCTTTTGTTCAAAGTTCAGAATTTACCATCATTTTTCAGCTCCTTACTATCCTCAAGAAAATGGTCAGGCAGAAGCTACCAACAAAATTCTTATTCGTATTTTGGAAAGGATTGTAGAAACAGTCCATGATTGGCATGAGAAGATTCATGATGCACTTTGGGCATACCGAACTACCCGAACTACCATTCGGACTCCGACCAATGCCACTCCTTCAGAGCTCATTTATGGGACTGAGGTGGTTTTACCTCCCCACATTCAAAAACATGCTCTCAAATTTGCCTCACTTTTAGAATTGTCACTTGATCAGTATGAGCAACAGAGATTGGTACAACTTGATTTACTGGATGAAAGAAGGCTCAAGGCAGCCAAACATGCTCAATCTTATCGTCAAAGGATAGCCTGACAGTATGCTAAGTCAGTCATCAAAAGAAGATTTTGAGTTAATGACCTGGTTCTCAGATCAACAGCTTATCTCAAGCATCGCCCGCGTGGCAAATGGTCGCCGAATTGGGAAGGCCCTTACGTGGTTAAAGAAGCATTACCCTGTAATTTGTATTGTTTTATAAACGCATATGAGATGGAATTGTCAGATCCTATCAATGCCTTATATTTAAAGAAATTTTTCACCTAAGAGGTTTATTCTGCCCTTTATATTCTTCCAAGAGTTTTCTTCAATAAACAATGATCTCTTATCTCTGACCTTCTTCTTTTATACACTGGGGCATTTTTTATGAAAAATCATTTTTACTTCAAAATTTCTATATGCAGGTAAAATCCAAATAAAATTCTTCATCATTTGTTGCCAACTTCTTTTCTACCCATTCAGGATAAGGGGTAATCCTGAAAGCAGGCCACATACAACTAACTATGATGGTCTATTCAAATTATGAATTAAAAAAAAATCATCAAGAATCTTCAATTTTCCAAATTCAGCTTGCAAGTTGAATCCTTTTGCAAAACCCAGTCATCGCACTGATTATTTCTCAAAGTTTTTTATCATAGATCAAGCCCATTACCAAAATTCAGTTTTCACTGGTCAAAATTTCCAAAATCCAGTTTTCACTAGTCAAAATTATCAAAATATGGCTTTAACTTAGTTAAGATTATCAAAATCCAGTTTTCACTGGTCGGGATTATCAAAATCTAGCTTTAATCTAGTCGGAATTATCAAAATCCAGTTTTTACTGGTCGGGATTATCAAAATTCAGTTTTCACTGGTCGAGATTATCAAAATCTAGCTTTAACCTAGTGCGAATTATCAAAATCTAGTTTTTACTGGTCGGGATTATCAAAATCTTGCTTTAACCTAATCAGGATTATCAAAATCCAGTTTTTCACTCGTCGAGATATCAAAATCCAGTTTTCACTGATCGGGATTACCAAAATCTAGTTTTCACTGGTCGGAATTATCAAAATCCAGTTTTCACTGGTCGGGATTATCAAAATTCAGTTTTCACTGGTTGGGATTATCAAAATCAAACTTTAACCTAGTCGGAATTATCAAAATCTAGCTTTAACCTAGTCGGGATTATCAAAATTCAGTTTTCACTGGTCGGAATTACCAAAATCCAGTTTTTCACTGATGGGGATTATCAAAATCCAATTTTCACTGGTCGGGATTATCAAAATCCAGTTTTCACTGGTTGGGACTATAAGAATCCAGTTTTCACTGGTCGGGATTTCCAAAATCTAATTTCCACATTATTTCTTCCAAATTTTAGCCAAAGGTCCCATCAGATTCGATGTTGAGTAATTGTTTCATAAAGGATTTATGAACATTTTGCCAGTTTACTGAAATTAATTGTTGATTTCAACATTTTACTATACAAAAGAATCTCCTCATATTACCTCTAGTATCCTTTCCAAAAAGGTGAATCTTTTTTTGCGAAGAAGGATAAAATTCAAATATTTTCTCTATTGATCAACCAAAAGGATGTAAGAAATATCCTTTATATGATTAGCGAAGGAATATTCAGTGATGTTGAAAAGTCAGAAGTGAATTGATATTGATCATAGCTATGGTGTATTTTAAAAGACGATTCTTCTGGCAATAACGCAACAGAATTATCCTGGGTGATAAAAAGAATTCACTCAATCGCAATATCTCTTCAGTCATTCAAGTTGCCATTAACTATCTGCAAAAGGGATCTCTCAGCTATCGTCAAGTTGAAGACTGGTGGATGAGTTAGACCCCCGGGGTCAAAGGAGACTCAGATCATCTCCAAGTTGAATGTGTGTGTGACGTGCCCTTCTAAGAAAAATTTAAATCATCGCCAAGTTGAAGGTTGATGTGATAAACCTTCCAACAATCCCTAAAAGATATTTGATTTATGTCATCATAAAGATATTTCAATTAAAGAGACAACATCTTTAATATAGTTCTTGGGACCAAAGAAGACACGGATCATCTCCAAGTTGAAGGAGTGTGTGGCATACCCTTCCGGGGAAAATCATAACATAGCCAAGATGAAGGTTGATGTGATGAAATTCTCGACAGACCCCAACAAAAGAATTCAATTTTATGTCTCAAAAAGTGTAAAAAGTATACCTTAGATATCAAACTGCCAAAATTGCCAAGAATCATCTTTTCCTATGCAAAATTCTTTTATCAATGTCTTTTCACTACTTGCTTTTATGAAATTAAGAATACTTCTTCTCTCTTCATATCAAGAAAATGGATAGCTTCCTTAAAGAAAATCAACAGCATTAAAATTTGAATTTAACTCTTGAATCCATGGAGTTAACCTTGTTGGAGGAAATACTCTAGGTAAAAGAGGAAATATCTTTTGCACATACATGCACATTTTCAAGCATTTGAATCAACAATAATTTCATCTTATTGGCAAAATTTTCTAGCTATCTAAACATGAAATAAATACTCAATGTCTATTTTGATACAACCTAGCATTGTTTACCTCTTCAAAAAAGAGTTACCTTATTCATTTTCCCAATTGCTCTTACAACGTCATATTTCTTTCCCATTCAGGTAAGGGCTAAACCTGAACCTCATTTTTTGAGGTATTTTCGTCCCATCCAGGTCAAGGGCTAAACCTGAATTCTTCTCCATTTTAAAAGCTTATTTTGTTTCAGTCTGTGAGACATCTTCTATATTTTTCCCTTTTTTTAAAAGCTTTAGGGATTATATTTCTATATTTTCTGCAACCTCACTTTGTGAAGAACATTCCCCAAATCAATTTTCTTTTCTTCTAAATTTGGTGTGTTTGTCTTTGCCACTAAGCATGGCTTTCAACCGGCTTAGCAGCAAAGAGGGGCATCTGTAAACACCCCAAATATTCTAAAATTACTCTTTCTGACTCTGGGACCTACCTTCTAAGTCATTTATATTTCTTATAGCATTTTCATGGACTAATTTCAAAAAAAATAAAAAAAAGGCAGCATTTCAGAATGCTTTATAAAACTGGTTTTAGGTCAAATAAAAGAGGATTTTCAGAAAATTTTTGCAACCCCTTTTTTAAATTTTTAAAACTTAGAAGGGGCATTTTTGGAAAAAACATAACCACCCTCTCCTTTATAAACTCAAGTAAAGGAGAGGGAGGGAGGTCGATCTTTTCAAAGAAAAAGAAGAGCACGAGCCCCTCTTTCCCTCCTCTTTTCCCCTCTTCCTCTTCTTCTCTTTCCCCTTTCTCTCTTCTTATCCTTCTCTTTTCTTTTCTCACGACTGAAGGAGATCAATCCGGTAGCGGAGCAAAGGAGGAAGGCTCTGTCTCTTCTCAATTTAGTCAGATCCAAACCGATAAGCATCTTCTTCTCTCCTCTTCTTTTCTCTTCTCTTCCCTCTCCTATTCATCAATTTCTCTATAATTTTCTTTTGATATATCATTTCATTTCACAACACTTTTATTTGTTTCATTTCATTTCACGTCCGCACAATATCACATAGCATCAAATTGTATCTGTAGTAATCTATCTTTATCTGCTGGAATTCACTATGAAATCCTCTGATTTCATTGTAAGATCACCTACCGTAAAAGCACCTTAAAGGCATTTCGTCTGCTGAATTTGCATTGAGCTGGCGAGATCATCTGTCGGAGTCGTCAAATCAGCCGGAACTCCTTTGAACCACCGGCATTTCCTGTTCATCGGCAAAGCAAATTTGAACTGTTGTTCTGAAATCATCTCCTCTATTCTGCCGGAAGTCCATCCCTCTCGCATCGTCCTCATTCCTGAACCATCGTGAAATGCATCTTCACGGCACCTTATCCAGAATTCCTCTACATCAGTCGGAAGCTATGCCGTGAAAGCAAATTTGATCCAACGGATTTGCTGAACCTTCCCTTTTTGTCGTGAAAGCTACTTCACGACACCTAAGCCTCATTTTTGGCACCTGAGTTGCATTTTCACGGCAACTTCAATCTCTGCATTAAAATCCCATTTCACATCCACTTTACGGCTGAGGTTTGTTTTCATGCTTCGCGGCACCTGATTTTGATTTTTCATGGCTACATCGCATTTTAGGCATTCCATTTCACGACATATTCATTTCATCCTTTTTACAGTAGTTCATTTTAGGCATTTCATGACATTTGCATCTTAATAGCATTCTGCATCTGTCTCTCATTTTATGCATTTCACATCACATCCTGTTCATCCGTGAAACTCCTGTGCAATTCTCCTTTCTTAACTCTGCATTGCATCATCTCATTTGCATCACATATCACATTTTTCTTATTCAGCATCATCTGATTTTTATCTTTGCATTTCACTACAACATCATTTGATCTTCATCTCTGCAAAAAAAAAATATCGGTTTCCATTAGTGCATCATATTTTGCTTATTCAGCATCATATGATTTTCATCCCTGCATCCCCTGCGTATTTGGGATTTTGTATTTGCATCGAGATGGATAGTCCTTAGTGACTTAGTATCTTGATCATTCATAGCATTTTATCCAACATTGCAATTCCCATCTCCTCTGCATCTAAGTTTTCCTGTCATGATTTTTTTTCTTTCACGTTGTGTAAACACCCCAAATTTTCACCCTCATCCAGTGCTTACATTTCATATATCATTGCAATATCATTGCATGCATTTGATATGTCATTTCATTGCATTGCATGTCATTGCATCTCATTTTTGAGATCCAGAACTCTTGTTTTCAAAATATTAATCTAGATTCGAGTTTTTAAAACTCTTCTTTTGAAATCAATTTCAAAACCTTGGTTTTAAGTCGATATTCTTATCATTTGCCAAACCCCAGGATCTTATATTTCGAAATGTTTTCCTCATAAAACAATCTGGATTCATTTTAAACTCAATTTCAATTGATTTCAATTCTCAGATGAGGCCCATTTAGGTGGTGTCGCTTCTCGATCCCTTTATTTAACAAAAATCTCAAAAAATTTAGAGTCCTAGTTGGATCAGGACTTTGTATTTCCATCTTTTTGAACCTTTTCAAAACTTCATTCTGATTTTAAACCAGATGTAGTCATATCCCTTGCCCATTCACGTCATTTTTGTCCAAGATTTCAGAATTCCAGACCAATTAGGACTCTTTTTTCAGAATTCTAGTTAGATCAGGACTTTTTTTTCAGAGTCCTAGTCGGATCAAAACTCTACCTTTTACTACCCCTTTTACCTGTTTTTGAAAAAACCTACCAAAATCCTTTGTTTTTGGCCAAAATTCTAGAGTCCCAGTCGAATTAGGACTCTTTATCAGAGTCCTAATCGAATCAGGACTCTATCCTGATTCCATCCTTTATTCTTGTTCTTTACTTGATTTCAAAACCTTTTTATCTGATTTTCAAAATCTTCCATTTTAGCCAAAACTTAAGAGTTTTAGTCGGATTAGGACTCTTTCTCAGAGTTGCAGTCGGATCAGGACTCTATATTTCATCGTTATTCTTACCTGTTTTTAATCAAATCTTTCAAAATCTTTCAAAGAGAAGTCAAAAACTCAGAGTTTTAGTTGAACCAGGACTCTGTTTGAAGAGTCCTAGTTGGATTAGGACTCTGACCCTGATTTAAATTTTGAGAGAATCTTTCAAAAATCCTTCTATTTATCTCTTCAAGAATCAAAATTGTTATACCTTTATCATGGAATTTCAAAATTCTGGGATTTTTTCCCAGAGTCCTGATCGAATCAGCACTCTATCCAAAGTTTGTTTTCTCACTTCATTTTCACTGGTTTTCAAAAACTTTGTTTAAATCTCATCATTTGTTTCTCAGAAAATCCAAAATTCTGAGAGTCCTAGTCCAATTAGAATTATGTCCCCAGAGTCTCAATTGGATCAGAAGTCTGTTTGATTTCAATACTTGTCGTTATTTTTACTGTTTTTGCAAATTATTTCATTTGTTTTTCAGAAAATACCAAAAAAATCTAGAATTTTAGTCCGATCAGGACTCTATCCTAGAGTCCTAATCCAGTCAGGAGTCTGTTTTAAAGTTTGTTTTTGCTCCTGTTTTCATTCCCTTTCATTTGTATTTCAAAAAATTAGGTCATTTTATAGAGTCCAGTTAATTCAGAACTCTATTTGAGAGTTCTGATTGAGTTAGGATTCTAACCCTGACTACATTTTCTAACTTATTTTACCATTTTTGATAAAATCTTTCAAAAAATCCTTCATTTGGCTTTTAAAATCTAAAATTTCAGAGTCCTAATTGATTCAGGACTCTGTCCCAGAGTTTCAGTTCGTTTAGAACTCTATTTTCAAAACTTTGAATTTCAACTATTGATTTTAACCCCTTTACAAAGTCATTTTCAGTCTTTGTTTCAAGTTTTTCAAAACCTGATGTGGGGTCCACTCAGTTGGCGCCATATCTAGAGGAGTTCTGACCGAGTCAGGACTCTGTGTCCTTTCAAAACTTTCAATCTCAAAGTTTACTTTTGAATATATTTTAAAAAACCTCTTAATTTCAAGTTTTAAAATCGTTTTTTGAAAATTCAAGTAGGGCCCACTCTGGGTGGCGCCACATTTGTAAAAGTCAGGGTTAGACTAGGATTAGTCAGTGTCCTACCTAGGTTAGATGTCTAGGCGAGTCAAAATTTAATTTTAAAAAAACCTATTTTCACTCTAGTTTTTAACTTTTATTTTAAAGTTTTAAAAATTAAGTTTTTCTGAAAAAACCCAAATGGTGCCACATTTGGGGTCTTTAGGTCAATTAGATGTCTAATTAGGAGTCTTAGATTAGTTAGGGGCTTAATTAGGAAGGTCAAGAGTCAAATCTAATTAGGAAAAATCGCCCCCCACTAATTGTTTGAGATAGGTTTTTAAAAGGGACAAAGTTGGAATTAATTAGCCTTTTTTTTTAACCTAATTTTTTCTATTCAAAGAGGCTAGAGGGGAGGTCAACCCCTATTCCTTTTTTTGCTGTTTCTTGGAGCTTCTCTCTCCTCCCAGCTGCTTTCCCCATTGCTGCAATCATTCAAGGTAATTTTCTATCATATTTTTCATGTTTTTACTGATTTTTTTATGATTTTACATGAGATTTCACCATGGAAACATTTGTGTTCATGGATTCAACCATGATTTTTGATCAAGAACCCTAAAATCGACCCAAAAAGATGATCTAACTCATCTTGAGGGTGATTTCCAGGATTCTAATCCGTTAGAATCGATGAAAGGTATGTTTTCTACGTTCTTAACCAAGAAAACATGAGATTTATCTATTAAATAGATTAAATCCATGATTTCAAAGGTAAAAATTAATTTCAGACATGGATTCCGTGTTTTATTTTTATTTTTTAGCATATTAATGTTTATTACATGTGTTCCAGCATTGAAATCAATTTTATTTTACTGTTTAGATATTTTTATGGTTTCTTATTGATTAAATCATGTTTTTTTAGGGTTTCTTAGATTTTTGTATGTTTTAATCTTGAATCCATGGAAAGCATGTTAGTTTGTATTGAAATCTTCAATAACAATTTCTCATTTTTTTATATGTGATTCATGGATGTATCAGTAAGCTCATGTAAAAAACTCAGAGCTGTTGGGATTCGGAAACTCTGCTAAAAAAATACAAAGTCAAATCGGGATTTCTTTTGATTAAAATCATTGTTCAAATTCAAGCATAACTTGTAGATGTGTTATTTCTTTCATCCGATATTCGATTTGAGATCCATAAAGTGCAGTAGATTCATGTTAATGCCTAATATTTATTATAATTTTTCTGTATTTTTATATTTTTTTTTACTATTTTTCCTCTGTCAGAAAGTCAGATCCATATTTTTAAACTCGTTATGATTTACTAAAACCCTAATTCAAGTTGTGCTGATCATAGATCCTTAACCGTAGATCTGATTCATGATATATAAAAAAAGAAGTTGATTATTTATCTTCCTGTTATTCACTTCGAAAATCTCAAATTTTTTTGATGAGATCTGATATTTTTCCTTGTATTTGCAACCGGAAGTACCTGTTTTAATTAATTTTATATTTGTTAAATCCAAGTACAGATTATCGGAACGATATCTCCCCAACCGAAGTTGATTTTTCTAATCTGTAAATAGGAGATTCTTTGTTTTTTTGTATACTATTGCCTTGTAAAATTTCAGGAATTTCCATGGTGGATTGACCCCTTATTCGGTTCTGATATTGAAACTGGTACGTGGCCGTGGGTAAAAATAGCATATCTTAGGGTTTTAATGCAATTTTCGAATTGGAATAATATAAAAAATATATTTTTATAATTCCAATATAATTATATGGTGGTAATAAGTGCAGGTACTGATTTTTAAGAATTTTGGAACCCATTTGATTCTTGGATGAGCCAAATTGCAAAACCGGGTGCCCGTAGGATCCCAAAACACTGCCAAAATCATGATTTCTGTGACATTTTTAGTTTTTTATGCATAAGTACATGTTTTTAGGGTTTTTTCATGTTTAAAATCATGTTAGGACACTTCATGATCGATTTAGATACTATTTGATTTTATTTAAACCCTAAACCTCAAGTTTTTATCAAAATATTTTCTGAAAACCCTGATTTCAAGGCCATAGTCTTGCTATCAGAGGCATTTTGGTCATTTGACCTCATTTTCGAAATTCCTAACTTGGATTTTCTTATTTTCAATCATACCACATCACCTTATGTTTGATTTATTTTCATTTGAATTCCAAATCCTCATTTTTACAAAATATCTTTCTGAAAACCCTGGTTTCAAGGACATAGTCTTGCTATCAGGAGTATTTTGGTTATTTTGACCCCAATTTCGAATTTTCGAATCTCATTTTCATATTTCTTTTCATATTTCATTATGTTTATCTCAGAGAATCATGGAAAAAGGCTTATATCTAGCAAAATCCAGTAATTTCCAGATATTACTGGATAAACCTAGAAAAGCCAACATATCTTCACTAACAAGCTTTTCTAGTTTTGCAGGAACATTCAAGAAGAAGAATTTTCTTTATTTTCCTTTATTCAATTCAATATAAATATCAAATGTAATATTTGGAATAAGATTTACATTTTCTGCTTAGAATAGGATATATTGCATATAGTTTAATTCTGCAAATTTCAATATCTGATGAATGTATAATTCATGCATATTCTTTACAAATCAACTATGGTCTACACGAATGGCACATGCACTAGCTCTTAGGGAGTTGACAAACTCGGTGGAATTCGTATTCATGGCCATAGTCAGAATACGAATGAGACCCAGATTTGTGATCTTCGTATTAGCCACATTCACCTTACACTCTTAGGCTAACTTCAAAATACACTGTATTTCTCAAAAACATAAAAGGATTTTCTCAATTCCTTAGAAAATATCTTTCAATATCATATTCATTCAATTTGCAAATCCTAATTCCAATCCAGAGAAATCGATTTCCTCAAAATTTTCCAAGTCTTATTCAGAGATTGATTTTCTCAAAACTTTGAGCTTTCAAATGGTATTTCAAGTATTTTCAGAGTTCAAAATTTGATTTTCCAAGTTATATATTCAATTTCAAAGTTTGAATTCAGAGAAATCAAGTTTTCCAAAGTTACTTGAAATTCCTCAGAAATCGATTTTCCTAAAACACTTGAATTTTTCAGAAATCGATTTTCATTTTCCCCAGAAATATTCTTTCACCATGATTCACGATTTTCTAAGTGACATATTTTCCAAGAATTTCAAATCTCGGAAGCAAACATCATGTTTTCAAATCTGTATTTTCAGAAAATTCATAACACATGTCTGATTCTTTGTGCATTTAGGAAATAGAACACAATTTAGATAAGTTGAGCAGAGCAAAGCATTTGATTGATCCTTGGTTCAACTACCCCTGGTAAAGGCGCCAGGAACGGTTGAACCTCTTACTGACAGACGAGTCCCATTCCTTAGAATTTTCTCGCATTTTAAAAATGGAGGCGAGTTATTTTCAAAAACTTTTTCAAAGGTCAGTTTGACTTGCAAAAGTAAAATTTTGTGATGATAACAGGTTTGGCGACCGTGATGGGACTTGTCTTTGTCTGATCAATCTAATGCTCTACTTTGTCCAAGTTATCAAAATCGTGTTCTATGGAATGTCAGCTTTTACTTTCTGATATCATGTGAACCTATGAGCCTAGATTTGAACCCAGCTAACATGGATTGCATGTAGACTAGGCATGGTTTGGTAGGACCATATTGAGGAGAATTATTCATACTCACATAGACTTAGGTCTAATACAACGCTCCTTAATCTAGGATTTGTATGAAAACAATGTTTGTTTCTTTAAATTTTCAAAATATTTATCTCTTTAGGACTTAGAGCCTTCTGTTTGCTTGCATGTGCTCATGTTTTCAAAAACCACCCCACCTATCTTTACCCGGTCTTCACGTTGCTGGGCTTTCTTCCAGAACCATAGTTCGGGATAAAGTCTCACAACTGGGCCACCTATTTACGCTAACGCCCCCCTGTCACGTACCAAGGGCCATAGTCCAATGTATATCGGCAGGTGCTCAAGGATGTTGGAAAACTTGAACCTAGAATTGGAGAAATTGATATTATGCCATGTACATCGGGCCTTGGATTGAGTATATAGGCATAGCATGATTGGACACAGATGATCTGAACCTTAGTGTTAGGATTAAGGTCTTACAGCTATTTCAAAAATTGTGCATCTAGAGTACTCTTTTAGGGAATGTTGTATGTACATACTTGTTTGTGATTGAATGTTAGTTTCTTTTATTACATTTTCCATAAGTTTTCTAAAATACTGGATGATTTTCAAAAATCTCCAATTTTTCAATCTATTTCCATATACTGTCTAAAATTCCTGTTTTATTCAAACCTTGGATGATTTTTCAAATTCTCCTCTATTTTTTTCAAAACTCCATGTGATTTTTCATCCTTTTGTTCTTCTGGATCTCGAATTTTTAGCTTTATTTTTATCCTGCCTGCATTTTTTTCAAAATTCTTGTATTTTCCCAAGTCTTATTCCAGGTTTCTAGTTTGATGACATCCGGTCAACTTGATTCAGTCTTTCCTGAGGGTCACATCTCCTACGAGGTGCTACAAGGTCTTCCAGAACATCGAACTCTCAGCACCGGATCATTCATTCCCCGATGGTACTATTCATGGCTTAAGAACTTTTCTCGTATGTTTCCGGACCATTTGAGCGATTGTGGATTGGAATTGGCATCCGCAATAGGAAAGTAGACAACCAACGGCAATTTGATCCACGCACTGGCAGAGCGGTGAAACCCGAGCACTTATACCTTCTGGTTCCCATGAGGAGAAATGACTTTGTTGATGGACGAATTTTCAGAAATCATGGGATTGCCCGAGTCAGCCGGTCATCCAGGAGATCCTTTGGTGCAACAATTTTTTATCAATGTCAAGGGTCTGGATCCCCGAGATGCTTTAGCTCGCATGACAGGACGCAAGTCTTGGCCATTAATCGAGGAGAATGGAAATGAATACGTGAATCTGCTCGAAATCTACAGACAGTATGGGGCATTTATGAAAGTCAACTCGTTATCCCGAACAGCTCGAGAGAGAATCCAACATGCGACAGTCCTATGCACTGTGGGACTGGCTCTTCTCCCAGATAGACGGAATTACATGGATATCAGGATAGTTCAACTTCTGCGAAGGTGGGGAAGTCGACAGACCACAGCTGCCTCTCTATAGCCATGGTCGCACTCATTTTTCTATACCGAGGATTGACTCGTTCCACACTCGGAGAATCAATTCTAGTTGAAGAGTGTACCTATGCAATGCAATCTTGGTTCCTCCGGCATGTGCCAGCCCGAGCCAGTTCATTCTGATACAATGGTGAAAAACTTCTTTCAGTTGCACGATACCGGTTCTTGATCGATAACCTTCATAAGGAAGAAATTGTGTGGGACTACTTCGATCGTCAGGAATCACCTCCCAGATATACTTATGCATACGACAAGCGGTTCAGGCTACTTGGCTCATTCTTCTACACATATTACCATCCAGAGCGTTGTGTCAAGCAATTCTCTCAGAGACAGAAACACATAGAAATTCGCCTACTATCAGGGATCTTGCCAGAGTTCGATCTCATATCAGATCAGTGGTCTGGAGCATACCATTCTGCCAAACATGACTAGGATTCTTTTGTTACTCTCACTATTTTTCCTGGTCTTCGAGTGTTCAATGATTATCAGGAGTGGTGGAAAATTGTTTGTCCCCCTCCTTTATGTCAAGTTTATTATTAAATCATGTTTTCTTCAATAAAATTCCTTTCATTTTCATTCTATCATGGTTTGACGACCTCACCTAGATAACAAGGCGTATTTGTAGTTGTTTATTTTGCAAAGAATAGCAGCGTAATTGTCGTGACTCCAACGATGACTCAGTCCCTAGTAATGGGACATCTTTCAAATTGTCTACCAGATATCCAACAAATATTTTCTATTCAAAACCATTTTCAGCAGCTAATCCTCAGTTTTGCCTTGCAGAGAGCATTTGCATCCTTACATAGTTTAGACGAGGTCCGGAAGGAAAACCATGCCAGTCGAGCTTATCAGTTCCCCGTTGGCTTCAGTGCAAAAAATGGCCTCTTCACAATCCGCCAAAAATGGAAGTCAGCAAGCTAATGATGACATCAATCCATAGATGTATTCGTTATTTCAGAAAATGTTGAGTAAGTTATTGTCTGAGGAAACAGGGGTCAGCTCAGGAAAAACCCACAATAAGAAAAAGGTCAAAGACCGAACAGTGAAGAAGAATGTGAAGATCACCAAAAAGCAGAGTCGTCATGAAGAAACCTCTGATGAGGCAGAATTAGCAGGAGATACTGATGAGGAATATGAAACTCAACAAGCATTTAGAAGGTCAACTCAAAGGCAGGGGTCGGCTTATAAATCCAGAAATCAGTCTGTTGATGACCCTACTCAGTCACAGCTCCGAGACGTGATGAAGATGGTCAAGGACCTCCAAGCTCGTGATAAGGGCAAAAGGGTCTTTACAAGTGAAGATTTCTATGATGGACTGGATGGGGATGATGATCTAAAAAATCTTCCCAAGAAATTTATCAAGTTTGATGGTTCAGGTGACCCAAAGGCACACCTCGCCCTATTCTTCGCAGAATGTTCCAGGTTCAGGAGGAATAACCGAGCCTTATTTCTTTGTTTCCCTCGCAGTCTGGAGGGTATTGCAACGAAATGGTATTCGAAGCACATTAACCCTATAGAGCTGAAAGAGTTTGACAAAGTAGTCTATTTATTTATTGAGCGCTTCCTATTCAATGTTGAGGCACTCCCGACCCTCAGCCACCTCTACAGTCTGAAACAGAAGGAAAATGAGAAAGCCAGGGATTTTATTCATAGGTGGAGATCTGCTTGTAACAAGATGTGTGATCCGATATCAGAAGGACATGTATTATCTCTGATATTAAACAACTTCTCGCAACCCCTAAGGGGACTAATTTTCACCTCTCCATCAAAGACCTTCATAGAACTGACAGAACGAGCCGAATGACTTGAGTTGAGTATGGAAAATGGATCTTATGAAGTCTTCATGTTCACCAAGAACAGCAGTCAGCAGGAATCAAAGAAGAAAACCCATTTCACTTACTCTGCCAATAATAGTAGAAATCAGAATAAAGGAAATGTGAAAGATCACAGTTATGGGTCAGGAGGGTCAAACCTCAACAAAAATGATCATAAAAGAAAATTGATCCCTCAGTATGACAGATAGCCACAACAGACTCTTAAACAAGGGTCGAGACCTCAAGAAAAGCCAAAGCATGAAGGGTGGAGTTATAATCGCAAGTTTACCCTCTGGATTTATCCCTTGAAATAGTGCTAGAATATATGCTTGGCAGTGACATGATTAAGATTCCAAAGGTAGGCGATCCGCTAGTGGTTATGGGGAAAATGAAAGAGAGATTCTGTAAGTTCCACCGAACAGTGGGACATAATACCGAGAACTACTTCATTCTAAAGAATATTATTCAGGATTATATTGACAAAAACTTGTTGGTGGAAGGTGCCGAAGATGAGAAAATGGGAATACTAAATCAGCCTTTCCTTCAGCATTCAACCGTAGTGATATCTAATCACCCATTTCAGCCACAATATCACATCCAGCCATGCCCTAGCAGTGATATTGATATTCAACATTGGGTTTTAGTGTTACTTAAGACCCAGTCCAATTCTCAGAAGATGGACCTCGTTTTAGCTCTTAGTAAGCTGAAAGTCTCAAAAGAGCATGTTGGGGTATCTCCAGAAATGGCCAAAAGAATGTTGTGGTTCTTCAAAAGCTTTATTAAACTAGTATCTGAAAAAGATAAAGCATTAGAGAAGAAGGTGGATACAGTGCAAAGACCGATCACTGCCCTCTCCAACATCCCAATTCTTGAGTTGGCACGCGCCTCTCCCAAGCATCAGCAAGTCCTGGATGACTTATTGCGGAAAATCAAGGTCAAGCCAGGCACTACTCTCGAAGACATGGCCCAGATCGTTAATCAGACCATGACCAATGCTCCCATAACTTTCTCAGATGAGGATCTTCCCAAGCCTCACGCATTTCATAACAATGCTCTATACATTGTGGTGCAAACCTAGAGAATGATTGTACCCCACGTGCTCGTAGATGAAGGCAGTAGCCTCAACATTTGCCCCGAAGAGGAAGAATACACGCCGGATCCGATCACCATTTATGGATTTGATAATCACGGACAGACGACAAAGGGCAAGATTTTCCTGGAAATATTTATCAACTACTCTGTTCATACAGTGCTTTTCCACGTTGTCAATGTGCCGCCAACGTATAATCTTCTATTGGGGAGAACGTAGATTCACAATGCCAATGTCGTGCCATCCACTCTACACCAGTGTATTATGTAGTCTAAAGGCGGCATGATCACCACTGTTCTGAGGAAAGATCCAGAAGAGAGGCTGCCTCAGCCTATGATTCCCCGACCGACCTATATTGTTGATATTCCTAGCATCAGGGAGAGCGAAGAAGTTGTTTTAGTGAAAGTCTGGAAATGTCAAAACTAAAAGCAGTGCCAGAGGTGAAGCATACTACGATGATGGTATGATGGCAAGGGCTATATTTCTTTAAGATTGACGGTTGTCTCGATTACAACACTTTCAGGGACCATCCGCTTTTCGGGCAGTTCGTAAGAACCAAGAAAAGGTTTGACCTGTTACTGAAGCATGGTTATCAGCCTTTCAAAGGCTTGGGCAAGAGCGAAGATGCTGGCTAGATCCAGTGATCCCTGACCATCATCCGCGCAGAGCAGGATTGGGGTTCATGGGCAAAAGATCTCACAAAAATATTGTCTTTATTAAGGGGATTCATTAAAAGCTTCTACCATATGTCTTTCTCCTTTTCATTCATTTGATTTCTGCAGTTTGTAGGGACGATGTCCCATTTTGGTTCATTTTAAATGTCATCATTTCATTTTAAGTTTTCAATAAAGCTATAAATTTTCTCATCTATCTGGATGTCATCTTTCTCTTACTCCTCTGCAATTTGTCTTCAAAATTCGTTGTTCTTATCCTTTTTCATTTCATGCAATTTATGTCATAATGAATGAACTTTTCTAAAAGGCTATTCCTTTTTAAAAAAAAAATCAAAATGTCTTCCCAATCAATAAAGAGATTAGTCATCAATTCTTCAATCACATCGAAACCTGCAAAGATTTATCAGGTCAGGGCAAGAACAGATGACAGTAAGGTTGCAAAGCAGCCAGAAGAAGTGGCAGAATTTGACTCATTACTTCCAGAGTTGTCAGATTTTGTAGCAATTCAGAAACAAGATGAGTCATCAACCCTAGT
The DNA here is from genome assembly GCF_984573655.1 of Nuphar pumila. NCBI lineage: Eukaryota > Viridiplantae > Streptophyta > Magnoliopsida > Nymphaeales > Nymphaeaceae > Nuphar > Nuphar pumila. Next base: position 34,078,241 of record NC_143262.1, read on the forward strand.
TCAGGATCCAACTGAAGGCATCAATATTGGTTCAGAGCATAGTCCTAAAATTCTCAAGATCGGCACCAGTCTAAGCACAGATGAGAAGGGAAGGCTCATCAATTTTCTCAAGCAGTACCAAGAAGTGTTCGCATGGACTTATGAGGATATGCCAGGGTTAGATCCTAAATTGGTGGAACATCGCCTCGTTTTGAAGCCTAATGTGAAACTAGTTAAGCAGAAGTTGAGGAAAATGGATCCTCAAATCGAGCAGCAGGTCAAAGAGGGACTTGAGGACTTGCTCAAAGCTGGGTTCATTCGAGCAATAGATTATCTGAATTGGTTGGCAAATATCGTAGCAGTTCCCAAGAAGAATGGCAAAGTTTGAATCGGTATCGACTTTCATGATCTCAATAAAGCTACTCTAAAGGATGATTATCTGTTCCCAAACATCAACTTCCTAATTGACAGCACAGCGGGCCATGCCATGTTCTCCTTCATGGATGGATATTCTAGATATAATCAAATCAAATTGGCCGCTTGTGACCTATCCAAAACATCCTTCACCACACCATGGGGCACTTTGTATTATACAGTCATGCCGTTTGGGCTCAAGAATGTTGGAGCAACCTATCAGCGCGCAATGGATGCCATCTTTCATGATCAGATGCACAAGACCATGGATGCATATGTCAGATCCAAGGAAGAAGAAGACCACATTGATACTTTAAGTCAGATCTTCAAGCGACTCATTCTTTACAAGCTAAGACTCAATCCTCAGAAATGTGTCTTCGGAGTTGAATCAGGAAAATTGCTAGGTTTTTTGGTCAACAAAAAGGGGATAGAAGTGGATCTCGCTAAAGCAAAGGCCATCATTGACATGCCACCTCCAACTACTCTTAAAGAATTGTGTAGTCTTCAAGCACGTATGCAATCAATTCAGTGATTCATATCTAATCTTGCCATGAGATGTGAGCTTTTTAATCATCTACTTAGAAAAGAAGTAAAATTCAAATGGGGACCAGAATGTCAGCAATCGTTCGAACGCATCAAGAAGTATCTTCTTAACCCACCTGTTCTGAAGCCACCAGAATTGGGAAAGCCTCTTTTGCTGTATGTTTCAGTTAACCAAGCCGCTTGTGGCAGATTCTTGGCATAGTTCAAGGAAGGCAGTTAGATTGAGCACACCATCTACTATGTAAGTAAGACTTTTATTGACTATGAAAAGAAATACTCTAAGATAGAAAAGATATGTCTAGCACTGGTTTGGATGTGTCAGAAGTTGAGGCATTACTTGTTAGCATCAAAAGTAAAGATTCTCTCAAAACTTAATCCTCTCAAGTACATTCTCGAGCAACCATTTCTCAGTGGATGGATTGCCAAGTGGCAAGTACTTTTGATGCAGTATAACTTGAAATATGTTTCTCAGTAGTCAATTAAAGGTCAGGCTATCGCCGACCAGTTAGCTGATTTTCCTTTGACAAAAGATGTAAAAAATAGAGGATGATTTCTCTGATGAACGCATCCATAATATCCAATAGTCTCCAGTTTGGAATCTATTTTTCGATGGTTTCAAGAACATGGTCGGCATAGGAATTGAAATCTTGCTTATCAAACCAGAGAAAGAGATGATCCCTTTATCTCTGAAACTTGATTTTCAGTGCACTCATAATATTGCTGAGTATGAAGCTTTAATACAAGGTATGAGAATTTTGCAAGATTTCAATGTTAAGAGGGTGCACGCCTTCGGTGACTCATTGCTCGTCGTCAGCTAAGTCAAAGCCAAATGACAGGTAAAAGACTAGAAATTGTTTCCTTATCAAAAGAACGTTCTAGCCCTCATCAACAATTTTGATGAATTTCAATTTTTCCATATCAAAAGAGAGTTTAATCAAATAGCTCACGGTTTGGCTAGCCTAGGCTCCATTATGTCTTTCAAAAGCGGAGAATCCTGCCATTCTTTTGAAATCGACAAACTTGACCAACCTGCTTTCATTCCAATAATGCAAGTTAACTAGGCGGAACAGAAGAAGAAGCCTTGGTATCAAGATATTAAAAACTTTATTGAAACTGGTGAGCTTCCACCAGAATTGTCAAAGAGGGAGCAAAAAATGATTCAGCATATGTCTGCCTGTTATTTTATTCTTGCCAATGTTCTTTATCGTTGTGGGTTCAGTTTTGAGTATTCCAGGTGCTTAGATGAAGAAGAAGCCAAGGAAGTCGTGCGAGAAGCGCATGAAGGCATTTGCGGTGGTCATGTTGGCTACCAAACCCCTGTTAAGTAGATCATTCGAGCAGGATATTATTGGAAAACCATGCAGCAAGATTGCTATCGCTTTGTAAAGAAGTGTGTTCAATGTCAGGTGCATGCACCTTCCATTCATGCGCCAGCTACATACTTGAAATCAGTCGTGTCTCCATGACCATTCTCTATGTGGGTTTTCGATGTCGTAGGTCCCATCACTCCTTCCGCTTCCAATGGTCATAAATATTTTCTTGCTGCAACAGAGTATTTCACCAAGTGGGTTAAAGTCGTCACTTTGCGTATAGTGGAAGGTCGACATGTGGTCCCATTCATTCATAAAAATATTCTTTGTCGTTTCGGTATACCACACGACATTATGTCAAATAATGGTACTCATTTCAAGAATGAGAGAATCAAGATCTTTTATTCGAAATTCAGAATTCATCATCATTCTTCGACTCCTTATTATCCCCAAGAGAACGGTCAGGCAGAAACTACAAATAAAAGTTTGATCCGCATCTTGGAAAGAACCGTTGAGACGGGTTGTGATTGGCACAAGAAAATCCATGATGCACTCTGGGCATATCGAACCACCATTCGAACCCCGACCAATGCAACTCCTTCAGAACTTGTTTATGGGACCGAGGTAGTGTTACCTCTTCATGTTCAAAAACCCGCTCTTAAATTTGCATCTCTTCTAGAGCTACCACTTGACCAGTATCAACAACAGAGATTGGTACAACTGGATCTACTCGATGAAAAAAGACTCAAAGCAGCAGAACACGCCCAGTCTTATCGTTAGAGGATAGCAAGGCAATATGTCAAGTCAGTCGTCGAAAGAAGATTTCAAGTTAATGACCTGGTCCTTAGATCAACGGCTCATCTCAAGCATCGTTCACGTGGCAAATGGTCACCAAACTGGGAAGGACCCTACGTGGTGAAAGAAGCATTACCACGTAATTCGTATTGTCTGATTAATGCAGACGGGGTAGAATTACCCGATCCTATCAATGTTTGACATTTGAAGAAATTCTACACTTAGAAAAACTTCTATTCTATCCCCTGTATTCCTCAATGAATTTTCTCCAATAAATGATCAATTATTCTTTTATCAGAATACTCCTTTTCCTCCTAGAATGCACTGGGGCATTTTTGTTATAAAACTCATTTTCTTTTTTTATTCAAAATACCCTGTATGCAGTCTGGATCAAATAAAATCTTTCATTATTCGCATGCATTCGCATTTACTTGCATAATACCTACATTCATTTGCATTTGTTTGTATTCGCTTGCATCCATTTTGCGTCTGCATCAAGTTCTTATTCAGGATAAGGGATAAATCCTGAGACCAGTGGCATTTGTCCAAGTCATTGTGAGGGTGAAGATTGAAAATCCCCTATCACAATCAATTGATAACCTTTTTAAAATTCAGTGCTTGTACTGGTAATCTTTTTTAAATCCAGTGCTCGTACTAGTACTATTTTAAAGTCTGATACTCGTACTAGTTGAACTAATCCCAAATGTCATCTTTACACTTATCAACTTTTCTTTCCTTCAAATGTCAAATTGGTCTAGAAGATCCGAGTCTTGACTCAAATTTTCTTTCAAATTCAGTTCAAAATTGGTCTAGAAGATTCGAGTTCCGACTCAAATTTTCTTCGAAATCCAATTTGCTTAGCTTTCCTTTAAAGGTTTGAACTTCTACTCAAACTTTCCTACAAATTTAGCAATTGGTCTAGAAGATCCGAGTTCCGACCCAAATTCTCTCTCAAAATCCAATTCATCTAGCCTTTCCTTGAAGATTTGAATTCTGATTCGAAGCTTCTGACCGAACCTAGTTTTACACTAGTCTGGTTAAATCCAATTTTCAAATTGGTTCTTTTACAAAATCCCAACCTCGTCTTGGTTGCTTTACCAAATCTTGTATCTGTAATCTTCTAAAATCCAGTGCTCGTACTGGTAGTCTTTTAAAATTTAGTGTTTGTACTGGTAATCTTTTAAAAAATCAGTACTCGTACTGATAATCTTTCAAAATCCAGTGCTCGTACTGGTAATCTTTTAAAACCCAGTGCTCGTACTGGTAATCTTTTAAAATCCAGTACTCGTACTGGTAACCTTCTAAAACTCAGTACTCGTACTGGCAATATTTCAAAATCCAGTGCTCGTACTGGTAATCTTTTAAAATCTAGTGCTCGTACTGGTAATATTTTAAAATCCAGTGCTCGTACTGGTATTTTGTCAAAGTTCGGTCTTTATACTAGTCGCAACACAAATCTCACATTGGGGTTCAGACTCAATGTTAATCTTCAGATCTGCGAACCAAACAATCTTTGTCAGACCCTTGGGTCACTCTAGTCTATCAATCTGACCTTCAAGTCACCAATTTTGTCAAACCTCTGATCATCCATTTTGCCAAGCAAATCTTTGGGTATCAAAATCTATCAAAGCCAATTATCAATCTTTTCTCTTGCGAGGGACCCTTTTTCCAGGGAGAGTTCGAGTGAGCTCATTCTTTTCGCATGTTTTTATTATTCGTTCGTTGAACCCCTTTTTCTAGGAAGAGTTTGAAGGGACTCGCGCTTCACGAACAGTTTGCAAAATAATCTTTATTGTCATATAAGAAACTCTTTTTCTAGGGAGAGTTTTGATGGAAGCTCGTTCTCCTTGTAACCCTAAAAATCTTTTGTTAGGCCACCCTGTGATCGAGGACCTTTTTTCTAGGGAGAGTGTGATGGACTCGCTCCTCTATGATATCCTTCCAACCTTTGTTAGCGGCCCCCTTTCCATAAGAGAAGTCTAGAAATAGAGAGTTTTGACGAAAACTTTATTTCTCTTTGAAAGTTCGATTTGCAAACACCTCCTCTTCAGGGAAGAGAGAAGTATCTTTTTGTCACTCGTTCAGATAAGGGTCAAGCCTGAGTCTCTCCTTTGGGGAAAGGAGAGGAGAATCTAGCCACGGATGTGTCGTTTAGACCTCAAGCGATTTCTTTCACTAAGGATTCCGAGAATATTTTGCCAATTTGTCATAAAAAATAGTTGTTGATTCCAAAAATCTTTTGTCACACAAAAAAAAATTACCTCAAGTTACCTTCAGTATTACTTCCAAAAGAGCAAAGCTATTGCGAAGAAGGATTCAAAATCTAAATTTTTTCTATTGACTAACCAAAGGGTTAAAGAATAAATCCTTGATATGGCCAGCAAAGAAAATTCAATGTTGTCGCAAAGCCATAAGTTCATGGCATATTTTGGCCAGCTTAAATCCTTGATATTGATCGCAGTCAATGGCATATTTTTAAAGTTCATTCTTGAAAAATAAGGCAGTCAAAATATCCTGGGTGATACAAAAAAATCCATGTAATTTCCATATCTCCTCAATCGTTTAAGCTGCAATTAAATATCTGCAAAAGGGATCTCTCAATTGTCGTCAAGATAAAGACGAATTATACGAGTTAGACCCCCGGGGCCAAAGAAGATTTGAATCATCTCTAAGATGAAGGAGTTTGTGACGGATCCTTCTAGAGAAAGTTCAGATCACCGTCAAGATGAAGGCGACTACGATGAGCCTCCCGACAAACCCTAAAAGATATTTAATTTCAGCTATCATCAAGAGACCACCAGCCAATGAGCCAATATCGTCAATATAATCCCTGAGGCAAAGGAGGATCGAAACATCTCCAAGATGAAGGAGTTTGTGGCGTACCCTTCTAAAATAGAGAAAAAGGTAGGACATCTCCAAAATGAAGGATGATATAATGAATTCCCCAGACACCCAAAAGAGCTCCAATTCTGTCGAAAAAAAAAAGAGTACAGGTAGAAAGACCATTCTAAAAAAAGAATCCCAGGATATCAAACTGTCGAATATGCCAAGAATCTTCTTTAATTTTATGAAATTCTTTTATCAATATTCTTTCACCAATTGCTTTCACAATGAGAATTCTTTCTTTTCCGTTCATATCAAGGAAATTGATGGCTTCCTTGAAAGGAAGTCAATTGCAAGCAATTTGAATTCGAATCTTAATTCTACGGAGTTAACCAATTGGAGGTAATACTTCAGGTAGAAAAGAGGGAATATTTTTCATATAAGTATACTTATATTTCAATTATTTTTTAATCAACTGCAATTTTTATCTTATTGGCAATCTTTTCAAGTTATCCTGATATGAAGTAAGAACTTGATGTCTATTTTGATGTATCCAGACATTGTTGTTATCCCTTTTAGGATTGGATGACGGGAGTTGTCCAAGATCCTTCCCTTCTTGTTTTGATCTGAGTGCCTGGGCTCTTAGGTTCGCACACTTTTTTGTACCCCTCATTATCCCACCATAGACAGTTTTCTGTTTAGGTTAAGGGTTAAACCTGAATTTTCTATAAAAGGTCATCTGTTTTAAAAGTCATTCAGTCTTAGTAATTAGACGTCCATGATCAATCCCTTTTCAAGCTTTAGGGAACCCCCTTTCTTCCTTTTGCAAACCCCTCTCGGATTTATTGTGCAAAATTCGAAGGTCCCATCATGGTTTCTTCATTTGAGGATTTTGTTTATTATCCCCCTTTCAGGTTAAAGGTTAATCCTGAGCCTCGTTTTTTCATGAGGTATCGTCCCCTTTCAGGTTAAGGGTTAAGCCTGAGCCTCGTTTTTCCACGAGGTATCGCCCCCTTTCAGGTTAAGGGTTAAGCCTGAACATCATTTTTCCATGAGGTATCATCCCCTTTCAGGTTAAGGGTTAAGCCTGAGCCTCATTTTTCCATGAGGTATCGTCCCCTTTCAGGTTAAGGGTTAAGCTTGAACCTCATTTTTTCATGAGGTATCGTCCCCTTTCAGGTTAAAGGTTAAGACTAAGCCTCATTTTTTCATGAGGTATTGTCCCATCCAGGTTAAGGGCCAAGCCTGAGCCTCATTTTGGTGAGGTGAATCTTCTTCTTTATTCTCCATTTCATATCTGCCATTTTCCATCATCCGAGCCTATTCCTTCATACCCGGTCAAATTCTCCTAACTGAGGCATTTTATAGCTCAAATTTGGTGTGTTTTTCTTTACCACTAAGCTCGGCCTTCTACCGACTTAGTTGCAAAGAGGGGCATCTGTAAACACCTCCAATTTTTACCCTCATTCAGTGCTTACATTTCATATATCATTGCAATATCATTACATGCATTTGACATGTCATTTCATTGCATTGCATCTCATTATCGAGATCCAGAACTCTTGTTTACAAAATATTAATCCAGATTCAAGTTTTTAAAACTCTTCTTTCGAAATCAATTTCAAAACCTAGGTTTTAAGTCGATATTCTTACCATTTGCCAAACCCCAGGATCTTATATTTCGAAATGTTTTCCTTAGAAAACAATTTGGATTCATTTTAAACTCAATTTCAATTGATTTCAATTCACAGATGAGGCCCATTTAGGTGGTGTCGCTTCTGGATCCCTTTATTTATCAAAAATCTCAAAAAAATTAGAGTCCTAGTTGGATCAGGACTCTGTATTTCCATCTTTTTGAACCTTTTCAAAACTCCATTCTGATTTTAAACCAGATGTAGTCATATCTCTCGCCCATTCTCATCATTTTTGTCCAAGATTTCAGAATCCCAATCCAATCAGGACTTTTTTTCCAGAATCCTAGTTGGATCAGGACTCTTTTTCCAGAGTCCTAGTCGGATCAAAACTCTACCTTTTACTACCCTTTTTACCTGTTTTTGAGAAAACCTACCAAAATACTTTGTTTTTGGCCAAAATTCTAGAGTCCCAGTTGAATTAGGACTCTTTATCAGAGTCCTAATTGAATCAAGACTCTATCTTGATTTCATCCTTTATTCTTGTTCTTTACTTGATTTCAAAACCTTTTCATCTGATTTTCAAAATCTTCCATTTTAGCCAAAACTTTAGAGTTTTAGTCAGATTAGGACTCTTCCTCAGAGTTGCAGTCGGATCAGGACTCTATCTTTCATCGTTATTCTTACCTGTTTTTAATCAAATCTTTCAAAAACTTTCAAAGAGAAGTCAAAAACTCAGAGTTTTAGTTGAATCGGGACTTTGTTTGAAGAGTCCTAGTTGGATCAAGTCTCTGACCCTGATTTAAATTTTGAGAGAATCTTTCAAAAATCCTTCTATTTATCTCTTCAAGAATCAAAATTGTTATACCTTTATCATGGAATTTCAAAATTCTGGGATTTTTTCCCAGAGTCCTGATTGAATCAGGACTCTATCCAAAGTTTGTTTTCTCGCTTTATTTTCACTAGTTTTCAAAAACTTTGTTTAAATCTCATCATTTGTTTCTCAGAAAATCCGAAATTCTGAGAGTCCTAGTCCAATTAGAATTATGTCCCTAGAGTCCCAGTTGAATCAGAAGTCTGTTTGATTTCAATATTTGTCATTATTTTTACTGTTTTTGTAAGTTATTTCATTTGTTTTTCAGAAAATACCAAAAAAAAACTAGAATTTTAGTCCGATCAGGACTCTATCCTAGAGTCTTAATCCAATCAGGAGTCTGTTTTAAAGTTTGTTTTTGCTCCTGTTTTTATTCCCTTTCATTTGTCTTTCAAAAAATTAGGTCATTTTGCAGAGTCCAGTTAATTCAGAACTTTATTTCAGAGTTCTAATTGAGTTAGGATTCTAACCCTGACTGCATTTTTTGACTTATTTTACCATTTTTTATAAAATCTTTCAAAAACTCCTTCATTTGGCTTTTAAAATCTAAAATTTCAGAGTCCTAATTGATTCAGGACTCTGGCTCAGAGTTTCAGTTTGTTTAGAACTCTTTTTTCAAAACTTTGAATTTCAACTATTGATTTTAACCCCTTTTCAAAGTCATTTTCAGTCTTTGTTTCAAGTTTTTCAAAACCTGATGTGGGGTCCACTCAGTTGACGCCATATCCAGAGGAGTTCTGACCGAGTCAGGACTCTATGTCCTTTCAAAACTTTCAATCTCAAAGTCTACTTTTGAATATCGTTTGAAAAACCTCTCAATTTCAAGTTTTAAAATCATTTTTTGAAAATTCAAGAGGGGCCCACTCTGGGTGGTGCCACATTTGTAAAAGTCAGGGTTAGACTAGGATTAGTGAGTGTCCTACCAAGGTTAGATGTATAGGTGAGTCAAAATTTAATTTTAAAAGCCCCTATTTTCACTCCAATTTTTAACTTTGATTTTAAATTTTTAAAAATTAGGTTTTTCTGAAAAACCCAAATGGCGCCACATTTGGGGTCTTTAGGTCAATTAGAGGTCTAATTAGGAGTCTTAGGTTAGTTAGAGGCTTAATTAGGAAGGTCAAGAGTCAAATCCAATTAGGAAAAATCGCCCCCCACTAATTTTTTGAGATAGGTTTTTAAAAGGGACAAAGTTGGAATTAATTAACCTTTTTTTTAACCTAATTTTTTCTATTTAAAGAGGCTAGAAAGGAGGTCGACTCCTATTCTTTTTTTTGTTGTTTCTTGGAGCTTCTCTCTCCTCCTAGTTGCTTCCTCCGTGGCTGCAATCATTCAAGGTAATTTTGTATCATATTTTTCATGTTTTTACTGATTTTTTTATGATTTTACATGAGATTTCACCATGGAAACCATTGTGTTCATGGATTCAACCATGATTTTTTATCAAGAACCCTAAAATCAACCCAAGAAGATGATCTAACTCAGCTTGAGGGTGATTTCTAGAATTCTAATCCGTTAGAATCCATGAAAGGTATGTTTTCTACGTTCTTAACCAAGAAAACATGAGATTTATCTGTTAAATAGATTAAATCCATGATTTCAAAGGTAAAAATTAATTCCAGACATGGATTCCCTATTTTATTTTTATTTTTTAGCATATTATTGTTTATTACATGTGTTCCAACATTGAAATCAATTTTGTTTTACTGTTTAGATATTTTTATGGTTTTTTATTGATTAAATCATGTTTTTTTAGGGTTTCTTAGATTTCTGTATGTTTTAATCTTGAATCCATGGAAAGCATGTTAGTTTGTATTGAAATATTCATTAAAAATTTCAGATTTTTTTTATATGTGATTCACGGATGTATCAGTAAGCTCCTGTAAAAAAATCAAAGATTTTGGGATTAGGGAACTTTGCTAAAAAAATACAAAGTCAAATCGAGATTTCTGATGATTAAAATCGTTATTCAAATTCAAGCATAACTTGTAGATGTGTTATTTCTTTCATTCAATTTTTGATTTGAGATCCGTAAAATGCAGTAGATTTATGTTAATGCCTAATATTTACCATAATTTTTCTGTATTTTTATATCTTTGTTTTCTATTTTTCCTCTGTCAGAAAGTCAGATCCATATTTTAAAACTGGTTATGATTTACTAAAACCCTAATTTAACTTGTGTTGATCATAGATCCTTAACCGTAGATCCAATTCATGATCTGTAAAAAGGGAAGTTGATTATTTATCTGCATGTTATTCACTTCTGAAATCTCATAAATTTTTGATAAGATCTGTTATTTTTCTGTGTATTTAAAATCGAAAGTACCTATTTTAATCAGTTTTATATTCGTTAAATCCAGGTATAGATTGTCGGAATGATATCTCCCCAACCGGAGTTGATTTTCCAATATGTAAAAAGGAGATTCTTTGTTTTTTTCTCTACTATTGCTTTGTAAAATTTCAGGAATTTTCATGGTGTATTGACCTCTTATTCGGGTCTGACACTGAAACTGGTACGTGTCTGCGGGTAAAAATGGCATATTTTAGGGTTTTAATGCAATTTTCGAATTAGAATAATGGCAAAAATATATTTTTACAATTTAAATATAATTTTATGGTGGTAATAAGTGCAGGTGTCAATTTGTATGAATTTTGCAACCCATTTGATGCTTGGATGAGCCAAATTACAAAACAGGGTGCCCGCAGGAACATGATTTCTGTGATATTTTTAGTTTTTTATGCATAAGTACATGTTTTTAGGGTTTGTTCATGTTTAGAATCATGTTAGGAGACTTCATGGTCGATTTAGATACTATTTGATTTTATTTAAACACTAAACCCCAAGTTTTTACCAAAATACTTTCTTAAAACCCTGATTTCAAGGCCATAGTCATGCTATCAAGGGCATTTTGGTCATTTGACCTCATTTTCAAAATTCCTAACTTTGATTTTCTTATTTTCAACCATACCACATCACCTTATGTTTGATTTATTTTCATTTGAATTCCAAAACCTCATTTTTACAAAATATCTTTCTGAAAAACCCTGCTTTCAAGGACATAGTCTTGCTATCAAGAGTATTTTGGTCATTTTGACCCCAATTTCTAATTTTCAAACCTCATTTTCATATTTTATTATGTTTATCTCAAGAAATCATAAAAAAAGGCTTATATTTAGCAAAATCCAGTAATTTTCAGATATTGCTGGATAAACCTAAAAAAGCCAACATATCTTCACTAACAAGCTTTTTTAGTTTTGCAGAAATATTCAAGAAGAAGACTTTTCTTTATTTTTCTGTATTCAATTCAATGTAAATATCAAATGTAATATTTAGAATAAGATTTACATTTTCTGCTTAGAATAAGATGCATTGCATATAGTTTAATTCTGCAAATTTCAATATCTGATGAATGTATAATTCATGCATATTCTTTACAAATCCATTGTTGTTTACACGAATGGGACCCAGATTTGTGATATTCGTATTAGCCACATTCACCCTACACTCTTAGGCTAACTTCAAAATACATTGTATTTCTCAAAAACACAAAAGAATTTTATTAATTCCTTAGAAAATATCTTTCAAAATCATATTTATTCATTTCATTCAATTTGCAAATCCCAATTCCAATCCAGAGAAATCGATTTCCTTAAAATTTTCCAAATCTTATTCAGAAATTGATTTTCTCAAAACTCTGAGCTTTCAAATGGTATTTCAAGTATTTTCAGAGTTCAAAATTTGATTTTCCAAGTTATATATTCAATTTCAAAGTTTGAATTCAGAGAAATCAAGTTTTCAAAGTTACTTGAAATTCCTGAGAAATCGATTTTCCAAAAACACTTGAATTCTTCAGAAATCGATTTTCATTTTCCCCAGAAATATTCTTTCACCATGATTCACGATTTTCCAAGTGACATATTTTCCAAGAATTTTCCAAGCATTTCAAATCTCGGAAGCAAACATCATGTTTTCAAATCTGTATTTTCAGAAAATTCATAACACATGCTTGATTCTTTGTGCATTTAGGAAATAAAACACAATTTAGATAAGTTGAGCAGAGCAAAGCATTTGAATGATCCTTGGTTCAACTACCCCTGGTAAAGACACTAAGAACAGTTGAACCTCATATCGTCAGATGAGTCCCATTTTGTCAGAATTTTCCCGCATTTTAAAAACGGAGGCGAGTTATTTTCAAAAACTTTTTCAAATGTCAGTTTGACTTGCAAAAGTAAAATTTTGTGATGATAACACGTTGCATCTCATTATATCTGTGTGTTTCTGTTTGCATTAAACTACATCGCAGCATGTACATTGCATTTCAATTGTGATTTACATCCTAATTCATTAGCATCAGCATCTTCATCTCCTATGCATCTGCATTGAATAGTCCATCGGCATGTGCATTTCACCTTCTATTTGCATCCTCATTTGCATTTCTAATTTCTAATTTGCATCAACTACATTTATGTTGTAGCACCATCATCATTAGCATCTCTGCAACAAAAGTATAAAATACAACACTTCACTCACAGCACTTCACCCACAACACTTCCATTCCACTGTCTTCACTCTGCATTTGATATGTATTTGTATATGCTACACAACATCCATTCATGCATCTGAGAATGAATGTTTTTAGTACTTCAATTTTGAGAATGAATGATTACATCTAGTGCTTAAGTCCGTCAATAAATTCACTATTGCATTTATACCCAATTCTCATTTCGTATATTCTATATTCCTCCTTTTTGGTGTATCTCACATTTTAGCCTTGTATCTTCTTCACATTTTTTGTATTTTCCATTTCATAAGTTTCCTTTGCAAATTAGCCTTTTATATCTTATTCTTCTTTCATGATCTACATATTCATGTCATTACACTTAATTTCACAACATAATCTTTACTTTTCATTTAGTACATATTAATCGGCATCCATTTCCTGCATTTACTTTCTCGCAACTTTTACTTTACATTCTTGTATCTCGTATCAATATTGCTTTGTATCATCTTGTGTTTTGCAGGGAAGCGAGGAAGATACTAGTTTTTCTTTTGGATTAGAGAATTTCAATGTTCAGTTTAAATTTGGGGTTGTAATAATTTCATTTATTGAGAATTTTTATTTTCTGTTTAGATTAGAATGGATGAGCATGTAGTTGCATTTTAATTTTTAGTAATTGACTGTGGCATTTAATTTTATTTTTATTCTTTTTCAAAAAGGGCACTATGGTGCAACACGAATGGCACATGCACCATTCTAATAAAAGGTAAATAACCTTAAGTAAACGATTCACATTTTTTGCCATAGTCTGAATGCGAACAATACTTAGGGTTTTTATCTTTTATTGAATAAAATTTGACCTACACTTAAGGTAATTTTTTTTAAAAACATCATATTTTCTAAAATTAATTTCTTTTTTTCCTCTATCAGAATTTAAAATATAATCTAATATGAGATATATTTGTGGCCATAGTCATGAATGTATTAAAAAATAATTTTGTTTTAAATTCTATTAAAGTATAAAATCATATTTTAAAATAAAATCTTTTAAATTTCTTTATTAAATGCATTCATCATAAAATTACATCATATCATTATTTTCATTTTCAAATTATTTCAATTTCAAAACATTCCAAGTGATTTTCGAAATTCATTTTCAAAAACTTATTTTCAAAATAAATTTAAGTTTATTTTTGAAAACTAATTTAAATTCAATTTCATATTCAATTCCAATTTCAAATTCTAATTTCAATTCCAAATTTCAATTTCCAAATTCAATTCTAATTTCAAAGTTAAATTTCAATTTTCAAACTTTAAATTCAATTTCAAATCTCAATTTCAATATCAATTCTAATTTCAAATTCAATTTTTATTTCAATTTTCATTTTAAATTTCAAGTTTTCCTTTCAAATTTTACTTTAAAGAGTTTTCTAAAGTCATTTCAAAACATTTTTAAAAAAAATTCAAAGTGTATTTTCAACTCAATTTTGAAATTCACTTAGAATTATAATTTTGAAATATTTTCTAAGTATTTTCAAATCAAAATGATTTTAAAGCATACATCATATTTTAAATCTTCTTTTTTTAAAGTTCATAGCACAAGCATGATTCAATGTGCATTTAGGATTTTAGAATAATTTCTTAGTAAAATTTAGGCAAAGCAAAAGGCATTAATTTGATCCTTTGTTTGATTATCTCTGGTAAAGGCTCTAGGAACGATCGAACATCGTACTGACGAGCGAATCTAGTCTCTACATTTGTTCGCAAATTTTAAAACGGAGGCGAGTAATTTCAAATTCTTTTTCAAAAGGTCAAGTGAGACCTTACGAAAGTTTTTTTTTTCTTCCTCTAAAAAGGAACAAAAGAAAAAAAAATTGCAATGATCACATCTCTCCTCTTTTCTAATTTTTTTTCCTTTTTCTTTTTATTTTCTTTCAATTTCTCAAAATTGCCACCCATTTCTTCTCTTCTTTCTTGCAATTTCTTTTCAATATCATGAAATAGCAACGTAGATCTATTTTAATTCCATGTTAATTTTCATTTCTATGTTTTGATCCATTCAATTTGCTATTTACTTTGTGAATTTTTATTTTAGCCATTTAGAATTGAGATTTGATTTTCAATAGATCAAATCTCACATTCAAGAGGCAAAATCAATTTCAATTTATACCCCAATGTTTTCAATTTCATGTTTAGATGATTTATTTCTATTTTTACATCATTTTTATCATCATCCATGGTTTGAAATGATGGATCTCACATTTTGATCATTGGATCAATTCATTAATGAGATATTATTCTACTCAATCATTTTTAAATGATATTTTCAATTCTGGTCTATTTTTTTATCTTATCAATTTGCATATAATTAGGTGTCATTTTGATCTGATTTTTTTACTGAATTTTTATGCATATGTTTTCAAGATCCCCACCAAAAATCAGATCATTCTGAGTTGGTTTGATCCCTCATACAAAACAAGATTTGAACACTATCATTCGAGGTCATCCAGATTTTCCCTGAAATTAGATCAACTTGTTGGAGTGATTTCTCCCTAACCAAAGATGATTTTTCAAATATGTAAAAAGGGATGTCTTTAGAATTGATTCTAGTTTCTTTATGCCAATTTTAATCAATTTCTATGGTGTTTTCATACCCAATTTTGGTTAAAAACCACAACCCTATTATATTATATCACTTTTAGGGTCTGGTTTTTAGCCCATTTTGTTAGAGGTATATCTCCCTAATGAGAGATTATTTTTGAAATCTGTAAAATGTATTTTCTTTATCTGAATGTCTAGTTTATCTCAGTAAAATTTCATTTATTTCTATAGAGTATTTTTATTTCTTTTATATTTTAAGTCGAGACACTATTTGTTTGCAATCCCAGGCATTGCTCAGACCCAAGATCAACTTGTTGCATTCATATCTCCCTAATGGAAGATCATTTTCCAAACCTGTAAAAAATAGTTTTTTTCTTAAAATATCTAGTTTATGAATTTTAATTTTTATAAACTTTTATCAACTTTTTATTTGTCATTTAAATAAAAAATAAGAACTCTGTTGATCTTTCTTTCACAGGCTTTTACAGATTTTTGGTCAATTTGATTGGATTGGATCTCCCCAAAGGAAGATCATTTTATAGATATGTAAATTGGTGATTTCTCATTTGCATGTCTATTTTATCTCCATAAATGTTCAACAATTTCTATAAAGTTTTTATATCTGATTTTGATCAAAAGTTAGAACCTTGTCATTTTGCTTCATTAAGCATTTCTTGAATTTTATCTCAACTTGTTTAGATGTGTCCTCTATAATGAAAACTTATTTTCAACATTTGTAAAAAAGGTTTTCTTACATTTTAAGTCTAGTTCATCCGTATAAAATTTTATAAATTTCTATGGTCATTTGACCCTTCATTCATTGTATTTTTCAAAATTGATTTTACAAAAGGCATTATTTTGTTAAAATGAAGTTAAATTAGGCATTTTAACAACTTTAAATTCAATTCTCAAGTGCAATTCATGAATTAGAAATACTTTTTATCAACTTAGAATGTCTTAACTTCATTTAAAACAAATTTTGGAGTTTATTTGCTTTTTATTTCAATCATTTTCAATGTATTTTTATTAAAATCTCAATTTCAACATTAAATTCATTTTGAACTCAAGTTTTAAAATGGATTCAAATTCAAAGTTATTTTTCAATTTTATTCAATTTTAAATTCTATTTCAAATTTCTATTTTCAATTCCCAAATTTTGATTTTTATTCTCCTTTTCCATTTTCAAAATTCTAATTTTGATTTCACTTCTCATTTCAATTCCAAATATTGATTTTAATTTTCTATTCAAATTTCAAATTTTGATTTTTATTTCAATTTTAAAATCAATTTCAACTTTTCATTTTCAAATTTTAACTTCAAATTTTATTTCAATTTTCTATTTCTTTCAAATTTTGAATTTCATTTTCAAATTCAAATGTCAATTTCAATTTTTTTTTTTTAAATTTCAATTCTTGATTTTTATTTTAAATTTAATTTTGATTTTCCAATTCTAAATTCCAATTTCATTTCCAAAATTTCAATTTCAATTTCAATTTCAATTTCAATTTCTAATTTTCAAATTAATTTTCAAATTAATTTTCAAATTAATTTTCAAATTCAATTACATTTTCAATTTCATATTTCAATTCTTCAATTTTAATTTCCAAATTCAAATTCTAACTTCTGATTTTCAATTTCAAATTCAATTTCAAAATTTGATTTCTAAGTTCAACTCTCTATTCAAAATTAACTCCAATTTTGATTTTCAATCAATTTAGATTTCAAATTTTGAAACTTGACTTTGAATTCAATTCCAAAACTTTCAATTTCATTGTGTCATTTTCAATTCAAAATTCAATTTCAAATTCCATTTCAGAATCAAACTCAATTTTCAAATTCCAATTCAAAGTTCAAACTTCACTTTTCAATTCAAACTCAAATCCATTTCAGTTCCAAGTTCAAAGTTCAGATTCAATTACAATTTTTAACTTCCTTTACAAACTTTCAATTTCGATTTCAGAATCAATCTCAAGTTGTAATTTCAACATAATTCAAAGTGATTTTAGGTTGATTCCTAAATCATTTCAAGTCATTTCCAAATAACGTTTTTTCAAATATATCTTCAAAACCATTTTAAAATCACTTGGAAAATCTGATCTCTAAACCCTTTTCAGAAGCATACATATTTTTCAAGTTCGAAATCATAGCACAAGCATGATTCTTTGTGCATTTAGGACTTCGAATAATTTCTTAGAAAAATTTAGGCAAATCGAAGGCATAAATTTGATCATTGGTTTAATTACCTCTGGTAAAGGTGTCAGAAACGGTTGAACCTCGTACCGACAAGCGTGTCTTGTCTCCCCATTTTCCCGCATTTTTTTAAAAATGAAGGGGAGTAAATTTTCAAAATCTTTTTTCAAAGGTCAAGTGAGACCTTGTGAGAGTTTTCTCTTTCCCTAATAAGAAAAGGAAAATTTTTGCAACGATCACAGATTTGGCGACCGTGATGGGACTCGTCTTCGTCTGGTTGAATCTATGCCTTGCTTAAAATTGTCTAAGTTACTATTTTACAAATGTCAGCTTCATTTTTCATACAAACCTTAGTAATCTATACTCTGACCCAACTGACATAATGCATATAGGCTTAAGTACGATTTGGTATGACCAAATTGAGGAGATTTATTCATGCTCACTTAGACTTAGATCTAATACAACCCTCCTCAATCTAGGGATTGAATGCAAATAATGTATGCAAGTTTGTGCTTCTTTATGATTTTCAAAATTTTATCTCTTTAGGACTTTGCATTAGAGACATCTGATTTCTTGCATGTTGACCATATTTCTAAAAACATCCCCTATCTATATTATCCTGGTCTTCACGTTGCTGAGCTTTCTCCATGAACCGTAGTTTGGGGAAAAGCCTCATAACTAGGCCACTTATTTGGGCTAATAACCCCCCTACCACGTACTAAGGGCCCTAGTCGAAAGTATATCGGTAGGCACTCAAGGATGTCAGAGATATTTCTATGCCACGTACTTCAAGCTTCGGCTTGAGTATATCTGCATATCTTGATTGGATTCGGATGATTTAAACTTTAGAGTTAGGATCAGGGTCCTACAACTATTTTGTGTATTTAGAGTTAGCTTTTAGGGAGTGTTGTGTACACATCCTTATTTGTACAATTTTGATTCTATGATACTTGCGTACTTCTTGTATTTCCTTACCTTTTTTTTTTAGAACAAATTTTCTCAAACCCTAGGTATTTCTTTTAAAATTTCTCCTCTATTTTTCAAAACCCATGTGTATGTTTCCAATGTCTTCACTTCTTCAGATCAGTTTTCTCAGAAAAACCCTGAAAATCTTTTCTAAAATCTCCTTTATTTTCCAAAACTCCAGGTGTATATCTTCTTCTCCCTTTCTGGATCTCGATTTTCTTCTACCTTCTATTTTCTTCAAAGTCCTATATTTTATCATTCTGATCCTTATTATTCTCTTCTTCAATATTATTCAAATGGCATCCAGTTCACTCGATACCATCTTTCTCAAAGACCATATCTCACATGAGATAAGGCAGGGATTTTTAGATCATCGGGTCATTCATACCTGTCCCTTCTTCCCTCACTGGTATTACTCTTGGTTTGCCAAATTCTTGCGTATTTTTTGGACCACTTAGATGACTGTAGATTGGAGCTAGCATCGGCAGTTGGCAAGCATACCGTCAATGAAAATCTCATTCAAGCCTTGGCAGAACGATGGAATCCTCGTACCTGCACATTCTGGTTTCCATGGGGAGAAATGACTTTACTCATGGATGAGTTCAACGATGTTATGGGACTGCCAGAACCAGCTGGTCAGCCTGAGGATCCCGTAGAGCAGCAATTTTTGATTAATGTCAAAGGATTGGATGTTCATGATGCTTTGGCCAAAGCGACCAGACGTAGATCTTGGCCACTCATTGAGGCAGATGGAAGTCAGTTTGTTAACTTGTTTGAGCTTTATCGCCAATATGGGATGTATAAAGAAGTTGACACCCTATCAGGAGCAGCAATGGAAAGGATTCAGCGCGCCATGGTCCTATGCATAGTAGGGTTATCTTTCTTTCAATATGGCCAAAATTTTGTTGATATCCGAGTTGTCTAACTCTTGTAAAGATGGGGGAGTCAACAGACCCACCGTCTCTCGATTTCTATGGACGTCCTAGCTTTCCTCTACCATGGTTTAACTTGTTTCACCCTTGGTGAAACTATCTTGGTAGAAAGATGCATCTATGCCCTACAATCGTGGTTCCTGCAACACGTGTCATCCAAAGCCAATTCATTCAGGTTCAATGGTAAAACACCACAGTCAACCCCCCAATATCGAGCTTTAATTAAAAGTTTATATCAAGATGAGATCGTTTGGGACTTATTCAACCTGCAGGAAGCACTTCCTTGTTACACTTATGCATGTAGCAAGCGCTACAGATTACTTGGTTCATTCTTTTGTGTTGATTATTAGCATGAAAGGTGCATCAAACAGTTCTCGCAACGGCAGACTAATGTTAACACTCATTTTTTGATGAGTATTATGCCAGAGTTTGATTTACAGTCAGACCAGTGGTCTGAAGAATACCATGCGGCCAAATACACTTGGGACTCTTTTGTTACTCTTTCCATATTCCCTAAACTCAATGTATCTTCTGATTATCAAGAGTGGTGACAAACTATTTCTCAACCCTCTCTTTATCTTTGATTGGGCATCAATAAAATTACTTTGCTTTTAAACATTCTCTCAATTTTCAAAAACTGACAACTCTGTTTGAATAAACAAAATTTATATCAGCTGCATAACAACATAATGGTCACACTTTTGTGATGACCTCATCCTTGGTAATGGGGTATTCTTCCCAAATAAACAATTCAATCTTCATACTTCTTCATCATGGTTGATGACCTCGCCTAGGTAACAAGGCACATTTCAGTTGTTATGAAAATAATAATGCATAGGTCATAATTTGTGTGACGATCCAATCCCTAGTAATGAGATAATCTTCTTAAATTGTCAACCAAATCTCTAAATTCCTCCTTTACTCAAATCTTTCATTACTAAATCTCCTTCAAACAGTTTAACCTTTCTTTGTTCTGTAGAGAATTTTGGCATTTTTAAATGGTCCAAACAAGGTTGGGAAGAAGAACAGTTTCATCTCAGCGCAGTCTGAGCGGTGACGAAGGTATGAGTTTCCTGGTGTCAACAAAAGAGCAAAATCAGTCAGAGGACGATGGCATCAACCCGTCAATGTATAAGTTGTTTCAAAAGATGATGAACAAGATGTTGGCGGAATAGGCTAAGGAAGAAGCCAAGAAGGCTCCTACCAAAAAGAAAATCAAAGGCAAGTCGATCAAGAAGCATATCAAAATCACCAAAAAGAAAATTTAGATTGATAGCACTTTAGAGGAATCATATTCAGCGAAAGAAATCTCGGATGATGAGCAAGAAACACCTTTTCCAGTCTATCCCGAGCCTAAAAAGTATATCCCTGAACCAGAATTTTTCAGAAAACCAAAGGTGTAGCCAATTGAGGACCCTATCCAAAAGCAGTTGAAGAAAATGACCTGAATGGTCAAAGATTTACAAGTCAAAGACAAGGGTAAAAAGGTCTACACCAGTGAGGATTTTTACGATGGATTAGAAGGTGATGATCACCTGGGAGACCTCCCCAGAAAATTTATCAAATTTGATGGATCAGGCGATCCTAAGGTGAATCTAGAAATGTTCTTCGCTGAATGTGTCAGGTTCAGAAGGGACGACAGAGCTCTATTCATGTGCTTTCCTCGCAGTCTGGAGGGAACTGCGGTCAAATGGTATGCAGAGCATGTTAATCCTATCAAACTACGAGAGTTCGATAAAGTTATCAATATGTTTATCGAAAGATTCTTGTTCAACATAGAGGCTTTGTCCACTCTGAACCATCTGTGCAATTTAAAGCAGAAAGACAATGAGAAAGCTCATAATTTTATCCGTAGGTGGAGGTCTACCTGCAACAAGATGAGAAATCTGATCTCAGAAGAACATGCACTCTAAATCATTCTGAATAACTTTTCCCAACCATTGAGAAGTCTGATTTTCACATCCCCTTCCTGTTCTTTTATTGAGTTAACATAACGAGAAGAATGGCTCAAAATGGTGATGAAAAATAGGGTCTATGAAGACATCACTATTGCCAAAGGAAGTTAGGATGCCAAGAAGAAAGCTCACTTCACCTTTTCTACTGATTCCTCTAGCAAAGGCATAAAGAATGATCACGTCAATAATGCAGAAGGATTCAAGGGTCAAAAATGAAAGTTCTTCAAAGGCAATGACAAGCCTCTAAAGCCCAACCCGCAACAGAAGGACAAAGTTCAAGAAAAGCCTAAGCACAAGGATTGGGGTAACAATCGGAAATTCACACCTCTGAACCAACCCTTGGAAAAGGTCATGGACTACATGTTGAGCCAAGGAATGATCAAATTCCACAGAATCGCTGATCCCTCGGTGTTCATGGGCAAATTTATGGAACAATTTTATAAATTTCACATAACCATGGGACATGACACTAAGCATTGTTTTTTCCTCAAAAACATGGTTCAGGATTATATTGAAAAAAACCTTCTGATAGAGGCTAAGTAAGAAGAAAAGCCATCCATCTTAGCAACACCATTCCTAGACCATACACCTGCAGTGATTACCGAACAACTCTTCCAACTACAGGACCATATTCTGTCATGTTCCTAGGAAGACATCTTGTCCTAGCATCAGGTCTTGGTCCTCTAGTCTTAGCATACCGGGAGAAAATTAAACATTATTTCAGCCTTGAGCAAGGTGAATTCAGCAGTTGATCCCATTGGAGCATCAGCCAGTGTAGCCAAAAGAATCTCGGCCTTCCCTCAGAAGTTCATTAAAAAGCAAGAAACATGAGGAGAATGTGCGGACTTAGTTCAGAGGCTGATCACAACCCTGTCCAATGTATCCATTTTGGAATTGGCACGTGCTTTTGCCAAACACTAGAAAACTCTAGATGATTTACTAAGAAAAATCAAGGTGAAGCGCAACACCACTCTGGAGGACATGGCATAAATCGTCAATCAGGTGATGACCAATGCACCCATTACTTTCTCAGACGATGACTTGTCAAGATTGCACATGTTCCAAAATAATGCTTTGTACATTGTGGTGAGAACCAAAGGAATGATGGTTTCACACATACTTGTTGATGGGGGTAGTAGTCTCAATATGTGTCCGAAAATAACTGTGAAAGCATTGGGCCTGAAAGAAGAGGAATTCATGTCAGACCTGGTTACCATTTATGGCTTTGACAATCATGGCCAAACAACAAGAGGGAAGATCTTTTTGGAAGTCTTTATTAACTACATAGTTCATACCATCCTCTTTCACGTGGTTAATGTGCCACCCACAAACAATCTCTTGCTCGGGCGCACCTGGATCCATAATGCTAATGTCGTTCCTTCAACTCTGCATCAGTGTATCAAGTGGTCGAGAGGAGAAACAATCACTACTATCATGGGTGAAGACCCTGAAGAAAAGCTACCACAGTCGATGATCCCTCGTCCAACATTCACAGTTGATATTTCCAGCATCATGGAGAGTGATGAGATCAATCTCAGCGAGAGCCTGGAGAGGCTCAAGCTAAAAGAGGTGCAACCTACAAAAAATATTGCAGCGACGGTCCAATGGCAAGGATCGCAATTCTTCAAGTTGGGAGGATGTATCAACTATCACCTTTTCAAAGATCATCCCCTGTTTCCTAAGTTCTCTAAAGCTAAGAAGGGATTTGATCTCCTGCTCAAGCACGGTTATCAACCTTTCCGAGGAATGGGCAAAAATGAAGATGGCAGCGTGGAGCCAGTCATCTCTACTCGACACTCAACCAATGTGGGGTTGGGATTCACAGGTCAAGGATCCAACAAAAGAACCATATTGTTCAAGGGAGCAAAATGAGAAATGCCAAAGTTTTTCTACTTTCTTTCCTATTTTCAATCATCTTGTAGGGACATGTTAGTCCCAGTCTTTTACATCCTTCTATCAATCTTTGTAAATATTTTTCAGTCATTGTTATCAATTTTCTCATCAATGAAAGAATGATGTTTTCTTCATGTCTTGATGCCCCATTTCTCTTTATCTCTATGTCATACTCTTTGCTTTCAGATAAAATTGAGGTTTATGGTTTCTCCTAAAAAAACCCTCTTTTCAGTTTCAGGACTGTTAAAATATGTCTCCCAAGTCAATGAGAAGGCTCATTCTCAATCCAAGATTTTTTCCAAACAATTCAAAGCTAGCAAGAATCCATAAGATAAAGGCAAGAGCAGAAGTCAGCAAAGCAGCATAACAGATAGAAGAGCCAGCAGAGTTTGACTCAACCATTAAAGAATCGTCAGAGTTTGCTCATATTCAGAAGCAGAATGAACCATCATCCTTAGTCCAAGATTCGACAGAGGATATCAATATCGGCTCAGAAGATGATCCTAAGATCTTCAAAATTGGTTCTAGCCTGAATAAAGATGAGAAGGCAAAACTCATCCATTTTCTCAAACAGCACCAAGAAGTCTTTGCATGGACTTATGAGGATATGCCAAGATTGGATCCCAAGCTAGTTGAGCATCGACTCATGTTAAAACCAGATTCTAAGTCAATCGAACAAAAACTAAGGAAATTGGATCCCCGAATTGAGCAACAAGTCAATAAAGGACTTGAAGATTTATTAAAGGTAAGATTCATTCAGACCATTAACTATCCAGAGTGGCTGGCAAACATTGTGGTAGTTTCTAAGAAGAATGGCAAAGTCTGAATCTGCATTGATTTCATAGACCTTAATAAAGTCACTCCAAAGGTTGATTATCCACTCCTCAATATTGATCTCCTAATCGACAACACGGCAGGCCATGTCATGTTTTCCTTTTTTTTGGTATTATATGTTTCCATAAAGATGGGAAGACATGGTTGCTCTTTGATATAGGTTTCTAGTTAACCAGCACAAAGATAGCTTTTAAGGGTGATATACTGTCAGTATGGCACCCACAGGATCTACTTGTGGCATCGGCATAGCATTCATGTAATTAAAGGATGCCATGATACATGAATTTAATAGTATAGAAAGCATTGAAGGTAATACAAGGGGGGGCTTACTAGCATAATTTCAAATGTTTTCAAATGTGTATACAGAAATTCATTATAGTCCTTGCAAATTTATAAACATTGTCTAGTTCGAGTCTCCAAATGAGGGAAAGGATATTGTTAGTTTGTGGATTCACTTTGTTGATAACAAGTTTTAAC
Organism: Nuphar pumila; assembly: GCF_984573655.1. NCBI lineage: Eukaryota > Viridiplantae > Streptophyta > Magnoliopsida > Nymphaeales > Nymphaeaceae > Nuphar > Nuphar pumila. The sequence goes on from NC_143262.1 coordinate 34,102,954, forward strand.
GTTTGTTGTATGTCCTTTTTTGAATCAAATCTTTGTTTCAACAATTTTGATTTCATCTGTGTAATTATGCCTCATCAGATTCATCTCACACGTGAGATTTCATTGTATGATTATCCTCTGACCAAAGTCATTCTGACCTATCATTACACTTCCAACTTCTCATGTACAACCTTCATTTAACTCACAACACAGCATCTTATACCCAACATATACCACTGTTGCCTTCCCATCTTACCACAGCATAACCTTTCTATGTTACTCTGCAAAACTTCAATGCACCTTCACACTTAGCACTGTCCACTTACTGCATCTGCAGTTAGTTTCACATGCTGCCCACCATTTGCAGCATCCATATTCACACTTGTGGCATTTGCCTCACTGCACATAACCCCTATACTTCATTCTCATTTGTACACCATTGCATGCCATCTCTGTAACTTCCATTTACGCCATTGCCATATCCTTCACCCCAGTATCTACTACTCGTTCCTATAGTAACACCACCTTAGCACTCAGCAGCCAATGCCACCCTATGCCATCATCTTCCTGTTATTTCTTTCTCACCACCACACTCACTCCATTATGCACACATAAGAGTCGTACACTGTATATTGCCCATGACACTTCATCACCATCCCACTGCCACTTTACTTGCTGGAGCTCACTACACTCCACCACTTTGGCTACTTCCCAAAACGTCCTGCATTATTACCCACCCCCTTATCCCTGTAGCTATATCATTTCCATTCTTCCCTGTGTATCATCTCTCATGTCACCTGCTACACTGTTGTCATGGGTTCACATTAACATCTCACATGACACTCAACCACTATCACAGTTGTGTACATTTTCTTGTGTTTCGTCAACGCTCCCAACCATGCATTTTATCAGTCGAGCATCCACTTTTGCTTATGCACAGCCATATCTACATCTTCAGCCATGATCACTACAGTCACCTCCTGCAACATTTTCATCCAAGGCCCACCTGTCACTTCCTCGTTAGATGCCCCTTTGCACCTTAACTTGTTACTTAGCTACTGTTATGGATATCAATTTACAGAAAACTGATCCACTGCCTGTGGTTTGTAGGAATCGTTACCTCATCAATAAAATTGGTTGACATCTTGTTTTAATAGGTAACAAAGTTTGTTGAAAAACTCTGATCCATTTGTTCATAAGTCGGTTTATAGATAATGCATAAAACAGTTGATATGCTAACCCAATAATTTGTATCTAATTTGCTGAAAATATATGTATCTTGATTTAACATTTGATATATTATATGCACTTCCTCATATAGGATTTCCATTAGCTTAAACATGCATTTACCTTTAGTAACAATGAATATTCTTTTCATTAGTTTAGTGTATTATATATGCATTATCACACTCAATTGTCCATCAACTTAGGATGCTTCCCATGCATTTTAAGATATACATTATTCCCATTTAGCTTTTAGTTGTATGCATATGCATGTTAGTTTTCAATATGGCATTTCTTTTCCACATTGCTTGTGCTAACTCTATCTTTTTGCAGAAAATGTATGGAAAATGTTATTCCCCTTCTTAGCTTAGAAATTGTAATTTCAATTTCAATTCTAATGTTGTAATAGCTAGATATTAATGAGAACTTTATTTTCCAGCATTAGAATAGAATGTATGAGCATAAAATTATTTATTTCATGTCATTTTTCTCTCTTATTTCAAAAATCCATAAATGAGAACACGAATGACAGTACACCCTTCTAAAAAATGGGTGATTAAATCCTAAGTTGACGATTTACATTTATGGCCTTAGTCAAAATGTGAACAAAACTTAGGATTTTCATCTTTTATGGAATAACATTGGATCCACACTTGATCTCTTCTAAAAAATCATCATATTTTTAAATATTTTCTTCTTTTATCAGAGTTTAACCTAAAATTAACTCAAAATATATATCAATGGCCGAAGTCAGGATATAAATTAAGAGTTAATTTCATTTTAAACTCTATAAAGGCACCAAAATATGTTTTATTCTTTATTTGAATTTAAATATGATTATTATATGATACATTTTATGGCCTTAGTCAGAGATGTATTATATTTTCAATCTTATTTTAAAATCATTTAAAGAATGAAATATGTTTTTTGAATATCCAATTTTCAAAATTCTTTAATTCATTCATCCTTTAGGGTAGAATTACATCATATTTTCAAAATTCTTTTTCCAAAAAATCTAAGTGATTTTGAGATAATTTTTCAAATATCTTCTTTACTTCTCAAATCAATCTTCAATTCTTATTTATAGATTCAAATTCATCTTTCTATTCTCAATCCTGTTCTATTTCACAATGCAAACTTCAATTTCAAAGTCCAATTTAACTTTGAAATTACAAATTCACTTCTAGATTCAAAAATTCAATTTCCAACTCGTATCAAATTTCAAAGTTCAATTCAACTTTGAAATTCCAAATTCATTTTTAGAGATTCAATTTCAAATTCAAATTCAATTCCAGATTTTAAATTCAATAAAAAATTCAAGATTCATTTCAAGTTTTCAAATTCAATCTCAATTTCAAATTCCACTTTTAAAGTTCTATTTCAAAATCTAAATTCAATTTCAAATTTCAGATTCAATCTCAGTTTCAAGTTCCATTCTAATTTTCAAATTTTATTTCAATCTTTCATTTTCTATTGAGTCTTCCTTCTTCAAATCAAAGATAAATTCATTTCAAATCTCGGATCTCAGAAATAATTTAAATTTCAGATTTTCAAGTTATCTTTTCAAAATCTCAGATTCATTTTAAAATTCTAAATTTGCATTCAGATTGCAAGATTTCTAAGTCAAGTTCAAACTTTGTAAAACCATTCCTTTAAATATTTTCAAACTTATTTCAAAATCACTTGAAAAAATCCAGATTTTTTTGAAGTATTCTTCTCAAAAACATACATCTTTGCATTGGCATTGCACAAGCATGATTCTTTGTGCATCCTAGACTTAGAATAAATTCTTAGATAATATTAAGGCAAAGCAAAAAGGCATAAAATTGATCCTTGGTTTGATTACCCCCGGTAAGGCGCCAGGAACGGTTGAACCTCGTACCGACAAGCGAATCCCGTCTCTTCATCTTTTCCCGCAAATTTTCAAAATGAAGGCGAGTAATTTCAAAATTTAGGACAAGTAAGACCTTGCAAAAGAGTTCCTTTCTCTTCTTTCTTTCTCTCTTTTTCCCCTCAAAAGGAAAAAGAATGGGAAAGAGGAACGAGAGGAAAAAATTTGCATGATCACAGTTTTGGCGACCATGATGGGACTCGTCTTCGTGCGGTCGAATTTGTGCCTTTTGCTTGGCTTTGAAATTGTCTAAAGCCTTTATTCTTCAAATGTCAGCTTCATTTCCATGCAAACCTTAGGAGCCTAGACTCTGTCCTAGCTGACATCATTGCATATAGGATCTAAGTGTGGTTTGGTAGTGTTGAGAAACTCTGTTTTGATGTCACGTAATACGATACACTGTCTTATTTGATTTCATATGATATGATAATATATCTTCTTGAAAAAATGTTATATTATGACTGGATATGTTTTGCCATATATCTAACGAGTATTTGATGCAAGAATATCTCACTCAAAAAGGATGGAGACCTCCTGTTCAAGTACAACTATGGTGCAATCATACTCCTTGAAGAAAAAGCTTGTTGAGCCATGCATTTCTAAAGACCATCTAAAGAGATCGGCTACCTCAAGTTGAAGATTTTTTTTTCTTCTTTAGAGTCATATGTAACAGAACCTTCAGAAGCATGCATATTGCATATTACATACTCATTCATAAAAGCTATTTCATAAAAGTATACGATAGTTTCAAAAAGCTTCTTTTTTGAAAACCAATAATTGTACCTTCTTACAAACCTTTATGGAAAAGGTATTTTGACATGATATAATTCATGATTTCAAAAAGCAATAATTGTACCTTCTATCATATACAAGACAACTTGAAAAGTAATGATTTCAAAAGTAGGAAAAAGACAAAACATGAAATCGGCTATACAAAGAAAAATAAATATAATACTTGTTGAAAAGACTCTAGTTACCTCTTTAAAGAAATGATTTCAAATGTGTAGGAAAAAGACAAAACATGAAATCGGCTACACAAAGAAAAACAAATATAATACTTGTTGAAAAGACTCTAGTTACCTTTTTTAAAGAAATGATTTCAAATGTGTAGGAAAAAGACAAAACATGAAAATCGGCTACACAAAGAAAAACAAATATAATACTTGTTGAAAAGACTCTAGTTACCTTTTTACAAACCCATAGAATGTCGACTTACTTGAAGTCATCATTCTCTATGTATAGCATTAAATACCTCCTGTAAGAAATCCTTGTTAATATCCTTCTCAAAGAATGTAGACTTGTTTAAAGTCTTCTCTCTGTAGACATTGAAAAACACATCATAAAGAAAACTCTTGATATGACTATGTACAAATAAATATCTCAAAGCATTTATTATACTTACACTCATTTAAAGTAAAGAAGTACTTATGTACCACAAATCATTAATTAGGATAAAGACAAAACTACATGACAGCCTACAATCCAACGTTAAATGTACTATTGTAAGAAATAGACTTTTTACATAAAATATATATTACCTAAAATACTACGACTATTGTACCCTATATTTTACTTTTATGGAAAGAAAACTTTCTCGAATTTCTCTAAAGATGTTTTTTGAAATGACATGACATTTCACATCTCAAAAAGGCTACGATTTCAAAAAAAAAATATAATAACGACTACTTTTTTTTAAGCTATATAAACACACTCAAATAAACTATTCAGACAAGAAATGGACATGTGAGCTTACAACGAGAAAAATTCCTATTCAATATCTGAAAGAGAGCCTAGAAAAAAGAAAGAGAAAAGAAAGAGAAAAAGTCAAGAATAGCTCTTTGACAAAGAGTATCCTCTGAGTGAAAAGAACAGAACATTCCGAGAATCCTTCATTCGTGCATTCATATCATTCTGAAGGTTCTATAGGAAGTATTGTAACTTTCTGTTATTCACTGTATTCCTTCTTTGTTGAAAGAAGTAGACCTCTGAGAAAGAGGGTGTTGCCCTTCTCTATTGAGAGAAGAAGACCTCTGTGAAAGAGGGTGTTGTCCTTCTCTGTTGAGAGAAGAAGACCTCTGTGGAAGAGGGTGTGCCCCTTCTCTGTTGAGAGAAGAAGACCTCTGAGGAAGAGGGTGTTGTACTATTTATCCGGTGACTCGGATGTTATAGTGGAAAGCTCAAGTGGTTTGCTTGGGGACTAGATGTAGGTCAGGGTTTTGACCGAACCAGTATAAATTCTGTGTTTATGTGTTGTGCCTTTATTGCATTATATTTTTAATTTATCAATCTATATACAATTTCACTATTCACCCCCTCTCTAGTGGAATTTCATTTGGTATCAAAGCAAGTGTGCTGGTTTCGACATAACAAGTCTTCTAGCACAAATGGCATCTACCTCTTATGCTCGTGATATTGAAGGTCAACACGCATCTCGTCCTCCTTTCTTCAATGGCTCCAACTATGGATACTGGAAGTGCAGAATGGCTATATTTCTCAAATCCATAGATTTTGCTGTATGGAAAATTGTTGAGCATCCATACACATCTCCATCCGCAGACTATAACTTATGGTCTGATGAAGAAAAGAAAATGGCAAACCTAAATGCAAAGGCTATGAATGCCTTATATTGTGCCATTGATCAGAATGAATTCAATAGAATATCTATATGTGAATCTGCATATGATATTTGGCATTCTTTGGAGGTTATTCATGAAGAAACCAACAAAGTGAAAGAAGCCAAAATCTCATCTCTTGTCAGAAAATATGAATTGTTCAAAATGAACAAAGATGAACCCATCACAGAGATGTTCACCAAATTCACCAACATCACCAACGATCTGAAATCTCTGGGTGTAACCCACTCTCAGACAGAAAAGGTGAAGAAAATCTTGAGATCTCTCACAACTGATTGGGAGAAAAAGACTACTGCTATTGAAGAAGCTCAAGATTTGTCCAAGCTTACCCTGAATGATTTAATAGGCAATCTTATGGCCTATGAAGTCCACATGAAGGAAAGAAGGGAAGAGAAACAACCTTTAAAGAAAACTCTAGCCTTCCCAGCCCTATCTGAGGATGAGGACTCAGAAAAAGAAACTGAGATTGCGCTACTCACCAGAAAATTCCAGCGCTTTATGAGAAGGAACCGGCTTCCAAATAAGCACAAAGAAAGAAAAGACCCAAAGAAAGATTCTATGTGCTACCAGTGTAATAAGCCAGGTCACTTAAGACGTGACTGTCCTCTTCTCAAAAGAAAATCCAAGACTGAGGAACCAAAGAAAAGGTTCTTCAAGAAAAAGGCTCTGCATGCTCAATGGGATGATTCAGAACCATCCACAAGTGAAGAGTCAAATGATGATGAAGCAGAAACCGCCAACATGTTCTTCATGGCAGAAAGCTCTGTAAGTGAATCCCTTGATTTCTCCTTTGAAGAACTTCAAAATGCTTTTCAGGAACTTTTTGAAGAATCAAGGAAAACGATTCTAAAAAATAGACATTTAAAATCTGAGAATCTAGAGCTCACTCTGAAAAATGAAAAACTCAGTATTGAAAATTCTGAGTTACAAAAGAAAAATCTTCTTATTACTTCTGAAATCTCTTCTACTAGCTCAAAGACTAAAAATCTGCAAGTAGAAATTTCTGAATTAAAAAGTAAAACTGAGAACCTTATGAAAACGGTTTTCAAGTTTACTAAAGGAAAAGAGAACTTGGATAAACTCCTATCCTCTCAAAAAATCTCTTTCTACAAGAATGGTATTGGCTACTCTCATTTCAACAAGCCTTCTTGTATGAATCAAAAGACCACTTTTGTGAAAGGTTCTTCTGAACCTAAAAAGGAGTATTATAATTTTAACTTCTTGAACTCCTCTAAAGCTGTAGACAAACCCAAATCTAAATGGATATGGGTTCCAAAATCTAACAAAAAGGGACCCGACTGGGTACCAAAAAAAAGTTTTACTTAATGTTTTGCAGGCTCCAAACAAGAAGAACAGATGGATACTAGACAGTGGATGTTCAAAACACATGACTGGACATCCAGACCTTTTTGTTGTTCTTGATCATAAAGAAGGAGGAACCGTCACCTTTGGAGATAACAACAAAGGTTTGATAATTCGTATTGGTAATATTGGCAATATAGATAAACCTCTTATCAAAGACGTTCTCCTAGTTAAAGGCTTAAAACATAACCTTCTAAGTATTAGTCGAATGTGTGACACAGGTTATAATGTTAGTTTGAATCATGATGCTTGTCTTTTAGTAGACACCAACGAGAATATCATCTTAAAAGGTATAAGAAGAAATAATATATATGAACTATACCTAGAAAACATCACTGAACATTGCCTTATAGCTAATAATGACACTCAACATTTATGACACATGAGAATGGGTCATGTCAACTCCAAATACATGTCTAAATTAGCTAAAGATAAGTTAGTACGTGGGTTACCCAAAATATCTTTTAAAAAGGATTATTTTTGTGATGCATGTCAATTAGGAAAACTGTCAAAATCATCTTTCAAATCAAAAAATATCATTTCAAGTAAAAGACCTTTAGAGCTTCTCCACCTGGATCTTTTTGGTCCTTCTAGAGTAGTTAGTCTGAATCATAATAAATATGTTTTTGTCATTGTAGATGATTACTCACGATTTACTTGGGTAATATTTTTGAAAAACAAAAGTGATACGTTTTGTCAATTTGAAATTCTATGTAAAAAATTACAAAATGAAAAATCTTGTTCTATTGTTAAAATCCGTAGTGACCATGGAGGAGAATTTGAAAATGAACTGTTTGTAAATTTTTGTAACTTGCATGGTATTTCTCATAACTTTGCCTTTCCTAGAGCTGCACCTCAAAATGGTATAGTAGAAAGAAAGAATAGAACCCTTCAGGAATCTGCTAGAACTATGCTCCAACACAATAATCTTGCTAAATCTTTTTGGGTAGAAGCTGTTAATACTGCATGCTATATAACAAATAGAGTTCTCATTAGACCCTTATTAAATAAAACTCCCTATGAATTATTCTATGACAGGACTCCAAGAATAGACTATTTTAAAGTGTTTGGATGTAAATGCTTTATCCTAAACACAAAAGATAGCCTAGATAAATTTGATGCTAAATCTATTGAAGGCATATTTTTAGGATATTCAAGTCATAGTAAAGCATACAGAGTTTTCAATAAGAGTTCTAATGCTATTGAAGAATCTATGCATGTTAGTTTCTGTGAATCTATTGATCAATCTGTTCATAAGCAAACTAACGATGATGATGTTGAAAGTACAGATTTATTTTTAGATAACACAACTAAGTCTAATGAAGATGATCATCAAAGAACATTTGCCGAAATCAGAGATCATCCTCAAAAGCAGATTTTGGGAGACCTGACAAAGGGGGTTCAAACTAGAGCTCAGCTAGAACGGATTGCAAACATGGCATTCATTTCTCAACTTGAACCGAAGAAGATTGATGAAGCCATCATCGATGAGTTCTGGATGCTAGCCATGACTAAAGAACTGAATCAATTCCAAAGAAATGATGTTTGGGATCTTGTACCAAGACCAAAGGATCATCAGATTATTGGGACAAGATGGATCTTCAGAAACAAGCTAGATGAAACAAGTAATGTTATAAGAAACAAAGCAAGACTAGTAGCTCAAGTATACAACCAGGAGGAAGGTATTGATTTTGATGAAACATTTGCTCCTGTTGCTAGACTTGAATCTATTAGGATGTTTTTAGCATATGCAAGCTATATGGATTTTAAACTATATCAAATGGATGTTAAAAGTGCTTTTCTAAATGGTTTTATAAATGAAGAAGTTTATGTAAAACAACCTCCAGGATTTGAAAATGAACAATATCTTGATCATGTCTTCAAATTAAAACGTTTTTTATATGGTTTAAAACAAGCACCTCGTGCTTGGTATGACAGACTTAAAACTTTTTTAGTAAAAACTGGTTTTTCTATAGGCAAAACAGACTCTACTTTATTTGTAAAAATAGTGAATAATCATACCCTAATTGTTCAAATATATGTGGACGATATCATCTTTGGATCTATTAACAGCACTCTCTGTGAAGAATTTTCTAAGTCCATGCAGAAAGAATTTGAAATGAGTATGATGGGAGAACTCACCTACTTTCTTGGACTGCATATTATGCAAACCAAGGATGGAGTTTTCATCAATCAATCTAAATATGCTCGTGAACTTCTGAAGAGGTTCAACATGAACTCAACTGCTTCAAAAACCACTCTTATGAGCACAACCATTGTTTTGGACAAAGATGAAGATGGTAAGTCTGTTGATACAAAAGTATACCGAGGTATGATAGGATCACTTCTGTATTTAACTGCTAGCCGTCCAGATATTATGTTCAGTGTTTGCTTGTGTGCTAGATTTCAGTCAAATCCAAAAGAATCACATCTTAAAGCTGTAAAAAGAATAATGAGATATTTAAAAGACAAAGTTGATTTTGGATTATTCTATTCAAAATCCTCTACATTTGATCTAATCTCATACAGCGATGCTGACTTTGCTGGAAGTAAATCTGACAGAAAAAGCACAAGTGGAAAATGTCATATGCTAGGGCACTCACTAGTTTCATGGTTCAGTAAGAAACAAAATTGTGTATCCTTATCAACTACTGAAGCTGAATACATTGTTGCTAGCCTAGCTTGTACACAAGTTATCTGGATGAAACAAACTTTGAAAGATTTTGGTTTACATTTTAAAAATACAACTATTTTTTGTGATAATACTAGTGCTATAAACCTATCTAAAAATCCTATTTTACACTCACGAACTAAGCATATTCAAATAAGACATCACTTCTTAAGAGAACAAGTCTTAAACAACATAATTAAACTCGAATTTATACCCACTAATCAACAGTTAGCGGACATCTTTACTAAACCATTAAAACATGAAGACTTTACACGAATTCGAAGAGATTTAGGAATATGCAAACTAAGTGACTTATAATTAATCTCACCTACTAAGACTAAAACATCTTATGAGTTCTATTAAAATTTTATTTTATTCGGTTTCATTCTTATCAATTTCTCATATTTATGTTTTTAAAAGGTCAAACTATGTCTCTATATTCACGTATACTCTAAATACTTATAAAAACTCATTCATCATGACACATTCTTTATGTCTTTCAACTTGTCATCTTTCAAGTACACATCTATAATGACTCTTTGTCCTATTACCTTTCACTCATATCCATAAGAACTAATTATATTAAGTAAAAGCTAGCATGACATTGTTCACATCACTCATCTCATAACACCTCTTATCACTTTTTGTCTTCTAGTGAAAACCTCTCTTACGATAAGCTAGCCTATCTTCAAACATGATATTATATTCCTCACTTATTCTATTTTTCATATTCATGCAATATACTCTCTTTCATGAACTTTCCTCAAAAAATACACTTCACTAAAATCTTCATACCTTTTATATCAAATTCGAGTGATTATCCTTCTTATTTGTTTTACCACCTTTTAAGTTGTTATATTTCACGTAAATTTTTTTTTACTATATCATCTATTATATCATTGCTTAAGAACAATCAACTATTGTCCTTTCACTTTTCACACCCTTTATAAAAAAAATATTATAAAATCTCCTTTTTGACAACTTACACTTTTATTCTCTCTCTATCTCTAAGTTCATACGAAGTGACTCTCCATCCGTGACCATGACCTCCTCATATATTTTATGTCTCTCTCCAATCGAGATTCTTTAAAACCATGTCCTTTAGAAAAACTTCATTTCACATCTAACTCCACTTTATGTCATACATCTCATGTTTAACATCAAGTGATTATTGTCTTTTATAACTATTCACACTCCTTCCACGCATACCAAAAATATAGTATTCTTAAATAAGAAATTATTGCATTCTTCACGTATTTGGAATGCCTTCACATAAAATAAATTTTTGAAAATTTGTTTGTTTTATTAGGCCATTATTCACTCTATAACTTTTCTTACATGTTCTTCATGAAATCTTTAAAATCCTTGAAACATTCACTCTCTTGAGTTTATTAAGACACTCCATACTCAATACATGATATATCTCAAACTTCGACAAACTCTCCTATAGTAAACTTTTCTCTATATAGAAAAATTTCAAAACTATGTCCTTCTTAACATACAATACACTATCTTCCAACAACTGATTTGATTTGTCATTCACAAGCCTCTCTATTTCCAACTCACGCATTTCCTCTTTCAGCTAAAATCTAAAAATCCTTCACTTCCAATGTCATTCATTTCTTATCACCATTATTTTTCTCATTCTATTTAATAGATTGATTCATCTCTCATTCTCCACGAATATCTCTATTCTCTTACAAACTCCTACTCCTTCCAAGCTCTTCTCTCTTGCTCATTTTTTTTTTCTTCTAAGCTCTTGCAATGGCTTTCTCTTGCACATCCGACTTACTCCAAGCTTCGGAGTTGAGATTTCCGGATCTCATTCACAATTATCACTCCATAAAATCTTTGACAATCCTACCAGGCAGCTTGGTTCACCTTGAAGCCTTTCCAGCGTTTGACTTACAAACTTCTCTTTCTGAACTTATTCATGTTCTAGCCTCTCCAAAACAAATGCCCATCTATCCTCACCTTATCAAAATTTTCTACACCAACCTTTCTATCGACCATGATCACTCTTCTATCACTTCCATGGTACATGGAAAAATTTTCTCCTTCGACATATCTCAGTTAGGCAACATTTTGAATATTTCTTCTTACGGTATTGAGCTTCCCAACATTGTTCCTCTCGACCACTCTGTGTTTCAGAAAATCCTCCTCTCCACTCGCTCCACTCACTTCCCATGGCATGAGAGCAATCTCCAACCTCATGCTCTATTGTTGTCCAAAATTCTTTCCTCCAATCTTGTCCCCAAGTCGCCCTCTAGGGGATTTATTGCAAACGAAGTCTCCCTTCTTCTGTATGCCATCTTCTCTGCCTTTCCCATCAACTGGTCCAGTGTCATCTTCCACAATATGATCAACTTTCGTTCTTTTAAGTCTCTTCCCTTCGGCTATTTCATCACACTCATTCTTGAATTCTTCCAGATTCCTCTTGCAACAGATGTCGTCTACTACTCAAACAATATATTTGATGACTCCTCTCTCCATGAAGAAGAGTCCTCTCACCTAAACTCTGACGACGAAGGCCCTCAAGAAGCAGATCAAGCAGCAACTTCTGACCTTGACATCTTCTCAGCTCTTGTCAATGTCCAGAACACCCAGGATCTCCTTCTGAAGAATCAAGCCTCGATGCAGTAGACCCTTCAAACTCTCCAACACGATCAAGCCGACCGTACACATCAATCCTCTCCACCTTTGGAGTAAACTTATTTTTTGGACTGTAATAACTTTATTTTTTTTGGTCTGTAATAACTTTGCTAACTCTGATCCCTCCCTTTTTGTCCATGACAAATGGGGGGAAAAACTTGTCTCCATTATGGAGAAAAATACTCTCTTTAACATTTTTTCAATAATTTTATGATATTACTATTTCTATACATAATGTCTTTTTGACAGAGGGAGCATATTTTGTCATCATCAAAAAGGGGGAGAATGTTGAGAAACTCTGTTTTGATGTCACATAATATGATACACTATCTTATTTGATATCATATGATATGATAATATGTCTTCTTGAAAAAATGTTATATTATGACTGGATATGTTTTGCCATATATCTAACGAGTATTTGATGCAAGAATATCTCACTCAAAAAGGATGGAGACCTCCTGTTCAAGTACAACTATGGTGCAATCATACTCCTTGAAGAAAAAGCTTGTTGAGCCATGCATTTCTAAAGACCATCTAAAGAGATCGGCTACCTCAAGTTGAAGATTTTTTTTTCTTCTTTAGAGTCATGTATAACAGAACCTTCAGAAGCATGTATATTGCATATTACATACTCATTCATAAAAGTTATTTCATAAAAGTATACGATAGTTTCAAAAAGCTTTTTTTTTTAAACCAATAATTGTACCTTCTTACAAACCTTTATGGAAAAGGTATATTGACATGATATAATTCATGATTTCAAAAAGCAATAATTGTACCTTCTATCATATACAAGACAACTTGAAAAGTAATTATTTCAAAAGTAGGAAAAAGACAAAACATGAAATCGGCTACACAAAGAAAAAAAATACAATACTTGTTGAAAAGACTCTAGTTACCTCTTTAAAGAAATGATTTCAAATGTGTAGGAAAAAGACAAAACATGAAATCGGCTACACAAATAAAAACAAATATAATACTTGTTGAAAAGACTCTAGTTACCATTTTAAAGAAATGATTTCAAATGTGTAGGAAAAAGACAAAACATGAAAATCGGCTACACAAAGAAAAACAAATATAATACTTGTTGAAAAGACTCTAGTTACCTTTTTACAAACCCATAGAATGTCGACTTACTTGAAGTCATCATTCTCTGTGTATAGCATTAAATACCTCATGTAAGAAATCCTTGTTAATATCCTTCTCAAAGAATGTCGACTTGTTTAAAGTCTTCATTCTCTCTGTAGACATTGAAAAACACATCATAAAGAAAACTCTTGATATGACTATGTACAAATAAATATCTCAAAGCATTTATTGTACTTACACTCATTTAAAGTAAAGTACTTATGTACCACAAATCATTAATTAGGATAAAGACAAAACTACATGACAGCCTACAATCCAACGTTCAATGTACTATTGTAAGAAATAGACTTTTTACATAAAATATATATTACCTAAAATATTACAACGACTATTGTACCCTATATTTTACTTTTATGGAAAGAAAACTTTCTCGAATTTCTCTAAAGATGTCTTTTGAAATGACATGACATTTCACATCTCAAAAAGGCTACGATTTCAAAAAAAAAATATAATAACGACTACTTTTTTTTAAGCTATATAAACACACTCAAATAAACTATTCAGACAAGAAATGGACATGTGAGCTTACAACGAGAAAAATTCCTATTCAATATCTGAAAGAGAGCCTAGAAAAAAGAAAGAGAAAAGAAAGAGAAAAAGTCAAGAATAGCTCTTTGACAAAGAGTATCCTCTGAGTGAAAAGAACAGAACATTCCGAGAATCCTTCATTCGTGCATTCATATCATTCTGAAGGTTCTATAGGAAGTATTGTAACTTTCTGTTATTCACTGTATTCCTTCTTTGTTGAAAGAAGTAGACCTCTGAGAAAGAGGGTGTTGCCCTTCTCTATTGAGAGAAGAAGACCTCTGTGAAAGAGGGTGTTGTCCTTCTCTGTTGAGAGAAGAAGACCTCTAAGGAAGAGGGTGTTGTACTATTTATCCGGTGACTCGGATGTTATAGTGGAAAGCTCAAGTGGTTTGCTTGGGGACTGGATGTAGGTCAGGGTTTTGACCGAACCAGTATAAATTTTGTGTTTATGTGTTGTGCCTTTATTGCATTATATTTTTAATTTATCAATCTATATACAATTTCACTATTCACCCCCCCTCTAGTGGAATTTCAGGTAGGACCATATTGAGGAGATTATTCCATATTCACTTAGACTTAGGTCTGAAATACGACTCTCCTTAATTCTAGGGATTGAATGTAAACAATCTATGAAAGTGTATGTTTCTCTTCATTTAAATTTTACCTCTTTAGGACTTGCGTTAGAGCCATCTGATTTCTTGCATGTTAAACATGTTTTTGAAAACATCCCTACCTATATTGTCCCGGTCTTCACTTTGCTGGGTTGTCTCACTGAACCATAGTTCGGGAGAGAGCCTCACAACTGGACTACTTATTTGGGTTAGCGCCCCCCTACCACGTACCTAAGGGTCATAGTCCGAGGTATATCGGTAGGTGCTCAAGGATGTTGGAAAGCCATTACCTTAGAACCGGTGAAATATTTTATATGCCACGTACTTCGAGCTTTGGCTTGAGTATATCGGCATACCATAATTGGAATCAGATGATCTGAACCATAGATTTAGGATTAAGGTCCTATGAGCCATTTCAAATATTGCATTTAGAGTCAGCTTCTAGGGAGTGTTATTTTGTGCATCATTGCTTGTATAAATTGATTCTTTGTGGATATTATCTTGTAAATTCTTATTTACTTCACCTTTTCCAAAACCCTGGATGCTTATTTCACAAAAATTCTTTTATTTTCTCAATAATCCAGGATTGTATATTTCTCATTCTTTATTCTTTCATAATTTTTTAAACCCTGGACATTCTTTTAAATTTTCCTCTATCTTTTAAAAGGCCAGGTGTATTTTTTCCTTTTTCTCTTCTGACTTATTCAATTCTTTTGATCCTGCCTGCAATTTTTCAAAATATCCAAATCTTGCCATTTTGGGATGAAGGCGTAGTTGTTGTTGTTGTTGTTGTTATCCAAATCTTGCCATCTATTTTCAAACTTTTTCTTCTTATCTCTCAATACATCTTTCAAAACCTATTATTTGCAATAAAACCTCTTTGTCAAGAGATGTCTTTTTCAGCATTTGTTCATAATTGTTTATTCCTTCTCATAAAGAAACAATGTGATTGTCACAGTTCTTGTGGCAGCCCAATCCCTAGTAATGGGATATCTTTTGTTAATTCGATTTCTTCTTCTGTTAAAATTTTTTCCAAATTGTTTTCTAAAATATCCCATTTATATTCTACATAAAGTATTGACATTCCATTATGGTTGAGACAAAAGCAGGAAAAAGGACGGTGAGGTTGAGGAAATGAAATCTCCTCGATCATCCAGAGGACGTGTCCCAGAAGCAGAGGATGATGTTGATCTGGCCATGTACAAAGTATTCCAAAAAATGATGGCGAAAATGATGTCAGAACAGGCCGAAGCAGGATCGAAGAAAACATGCTCCAAAAACAAGATTAAGAGAAAGCCAGTGAAAAAGCATGTTAGAATCAACAAAAGAAGAATCCAACAGGACAACACTTCTGAGGGTACAGAATCGACAAAGGAGGATTCCGAGGAAGAGCAATTTGTATTCGTCCCAAGACATCTGCGATAGCCCAAGAAAGTGATAGAAGAGCCTGAATCCATAAACAAGCCTAGAGATGGGGCCCCGACAGAAGATTCAATCCAAGCACTGACTAAGATAGTCAAGGATCTACAAATTCGAGATAAGGGAAAGAAAGTATATACCCGGCAAGACTTTTACCTCGGTTTAGATGGGGACAGCAGCTTGGAAGACCTCCCCAGAAAATTCATTAAATTCGATGGATTCGGCAACCCAAAAGCTCATCTTGCAATGTTCTTCGCAGAGTGTGTCAGATTCAGTGAAGACAACCATGCTCTTTTCTTATATTTCCCTCGCAGTTTAGAAGGCATAACAGCTAAGTGGTATGCAGAGCACGTTAACCCCGTTGAGTTGTGAGATTTTGACAAGGTTGTTAATCTGTTTGTGGAACGATTCATGTTCAATACTGAGGCACTGCCAACCCTCAATCACTTATATAATCTAAAACAAGAAAGAAAAGGCCATAGATTTCATTCACAGATGGAGAGACACATGCAACAAAATGAGAACCCCCATCTCAGAAGAGCACACACTCCAAGTTATCCTGAACAACTTTTCTCAACCTCACAGGAGCCTTATTTCCACCTACCCATCAAAGTCGTTCATCAAACTTATTGAATGAGCTGAATGGATCGAGATGGGAATGGATAATGGAGTCTATGATGGCATCACCCTGACAAGGGGCAGTCAAGATACGAAGAAGAAAATCCATTTCACTCTTTCTGCTAGTTCCTCATCCGACAACAAGGGTAACAAGAATGATCATGGCAACAATTCAGAAGGGTTCAAAGGTAAAAGGGGGAAGTTTTTCAACAATAACAAACCTTCCCAATCCAATCTTCAGCAGCGGGAGAAAGATCAGGAAAAACCAAAGCGCAAGGTCTGGAGTCCCGATCGCGAGTTCACCCCTCTGGAGCAGACACTCGAGGAGGTTCTGGAATATTTGCTCACGAAAAATATGATCCGTTTGCCAAAAGTTGTCGATCCTCCAGCAAATATGGGCAAGTTCAAAGAACAGTTTTGCAAGTTTCACCGAGGAATAGGGCATGACACAGAGCACTGTTTTGTTCTCAAAAATATCATCCAGAACTGCATCGATAAGAACATTCTGATAGAGGATGAAGACGAAGAGCAACCCGCTGTCCTGACCGAGCTGTTCCCAGACCACTCAAGGAACTGATGACACCAGAGTTTTTCTGCTTTCCTCCTTTTTTTAAAAAAAAATAGTCGTCTTGTAGGGGCAAGTTGGCCCTAGTCTTCTGCGATCTTTTGGTCGCGTTCTTGTAGATATTCAAGTATTTGTTTTCAGTTTTTGCTTATCAATGAAATGTCAATTTCCTTCATATCTCTGGTATTCAATTCTTCTTTCTATTGCCATATTGGGGCATCTTTTATTGTTAAAATTATGTTTACACTTTGAAAATCTTCTTTGTCGTCAAATAACTATTCTTTTCAGGATGAGGGACAATCCCAACATCATCCATGAGAGAAATGAAATTACCTATGAGGGTTTTTCAAAATCATAAGGTTTTCTGCAAAATCTTCGTCATGATCATAAGAAGTTCAAAATTTTGGCTCAATCTTTTTCAAAATCAACCATCGCGTTGATCCTCCTTTTCCAAAACTTGTCTTGAACCATTGTCTTAAAAAATCAACCCTCATGATGATCTCTCTTCAAAATCTACCCTTGTGTTGATTCTTCTTCAAAGATCAGCTCTCATGTTGATCAACCTCGCAGTTGATCCTCTTTCTAAAAATGATTTTCTCATGAACATTCTCCCTTTAAAGATCCCACGTGCAGACAAGATCAAACAAATTCTTTTCCTCAATCAACTCTTTTCATTTGTCAATTTTTATCAGTCTTATCAATTTTTATTCATTTTTATCAATTTTGTCAATTTTAATGATTCTTCATTGATTTTATTAATTTTTTCTTGTCAATTCTTATTTTCAATTACCCTTTCAGGTTAAGGGATAAACCTGATGTCACTTTCTCATGAGGTATTTCTTTTTTCTATTTTCCCACTCATGTTAAGAGATAAACCTGAATTTCCCTTTCAGGTTAAGGGATAAACCTGAACCTTGTCCTTCGAGGTCCTTCTTTCTTCAGGATAAGGGATAATCCTGAAGTATTTCATCGTCTTCCAAGTATCCTTAGTTTTTCCACTAATTTTTACTAGATCTTTGTCAATTCTTTATTAATTCTTATTCTTTATCGATTTTATTGATTATTTGTCATTCTTTATCAATTCTTTCGATTCTTTACCAACTTTTTATCATTTTTTGTCAATTTTAATTCTATTTCTCATTCAGAATAAGGGATAATCTTGAGACCACTCATAGCAGCAACAATGCTACTTGTGAGAATTCTTTTACAAGACAATTTTCATCAATTTCCTCATTTTTTCTCCATTTTATCAATCTTCTATCAGTTTCTATCTCTTTTCATCAGTTCTTCTCAAATTTTATTCTGTCCCCATTCAGGATAAGGGGTTAATCCTGAAAATTGGACCGCATACAGCTAACTATGTTGGTCCATCAAAATCATAAATCATAAATCTTTCATTTTCCTTTTAAATTCAAGTCTCAGGTTATCTCTACACAAATCTTATTCTTCCCTTTTAGGTTAAGGGATAAACCTGAACCTCCTTCTAACGAGGTTTTTCTTTTCAGTCCCCATTCAGGATAAGGGCTTAATCCTGAAAATCAGACCGCATACAAACTATGATGGTCTACTTCAATCCACAAGTTGAACTCTTTTTTTAAATTGTGATCTTTAGGTTGAACCCCTATGGAACCAATAGTTTGTAGGTTGAACCTATGCTAAACCAGAGTGATTTGTAGGTTGAATTCCCGCAGATCCCAAATCCTTAGGTTGAACCCCTATGGAACCGATAGTTTGTAGGTTGAACCCCTGTTGAACCAGATCTTTAGGTTGAACTCCTACTGATCTGCGATCTCTAGGTTGAACTCCTACGGATCCACAATCCTTAGGTTGAACCCCTTTAGGACCATTCCTTCAGTCGATCTTTAGGTTGAACTCCTACTGATCCACGATCTTTAGGTTGAACTCCTACGGATCCGCAATTCTTAGGTTGAATCCCTTTAGGACCATTTAAATTCGATCTTTAGGTTGAACTCCTACTGATCTGCGATCTTTAGGTTGAACTCCTACGGATCCGTAGTCCTTAGGTTGAATCCCTTTAAGACCATTCCTTCAATCGATCTTTAGGTTGAACCCCTACTGATCCACGATCTTTAGGTTGAATTCCTACTGGTCCGCAATCCTTAGGTTTAACCCCTTTAGGACCATTCTAAGTCAATCTTTAGGTTGAACTCCTACTGATCTGCGATCTTTAGGTTGAACTCCTACTGATCCGCAGTCCTTAGGTTGAACCCCTTTAGGACCATTCCTTCAGTCGATCTTTAGGTTGAACCCCTACTGATCTGCGATCTTTAGGTTGAACTCCTACTGATCCGCAGTCCTTAGGTTGAACCCCTTTAGGACCATTCCTTCAGTCGATCTTTAGGTTGAACCCCTACTGATCTGCGATCTTTAGGTTGAACTCCTACTGATCTGCAATCCTTAGGTTGAACCCCTTTAGGACAACTCCTTCAATCGATCTTTAGGTTGAATTTCTATTGATCCGCAATCCTTAGGTTGAACCCCTTTAGGACCATTCCAAATCAATCTTTAAGTTGAATTCCTACTGATAAGACCCCTAGGTTGAACTCCTTTCTGGACCAATTTTCCTTCAAAAAATCGATCTTTAGGTTGAATTCCTACTAATCACGGTCCTTAGGTTGAATTCCTATTGAACCAAATTCATTCAACGTTTCAATTTTTAGGATGAATCCCTACTGATCTATATTATTTCATGGTTCTTAGGTCGAATTCCTATTAAACCGAATTCATTTTTTAAAAATTTCATTTTCTAGGTTGAATTCCTACTGATCTATATTCTGTTGTGGTTCTTAGGTTGAATTCCTATTTAAGCCAAAATCATTTTTCAAAAATTCAATCTGTAGGTTGAATTTCTACTGATCAACATTCTTTTGCGGTTCTTAGGTTGGATTCCTATTGAACCAAATTCATTCTTCAAAAAATCAATTTGTAGGTTGAATTCCAACTTATCTATATTCTTTTGCGGTTCTTAAGTTGAATTCCTATCAAATTCATTTCTTCAAAAATTCTATTTGTAGGTTGAATTCTTACTGATCCATATTCTTTCCCAGTTCTTAGGTTGAATTCCTATTGAACCAAACTTCATTTTTCAAAAAATTTCATCTTAGGTTGAATTCCTACTGATCTATATTCTTTTGCAGTTCTCAGGTTGAATTCCTATTGAACCAAATTCATTCTTCAAAAAAGTCAATCTATAAGTTGAATTCCTACTTATCTATATTCTTTTGCGGTTCTTAGGTTGAATTCCTATTAAACCAAATTCATTCTTCAAAAACTCCGTTTGTAGATTGAATTTCTACTGATCTGAGCTTCTTAGGTTGAATTCCTTTCGAACCAATGTCATTTTCAAAGATTTGGTTTGTAGGTTGAATTCCTACTTATCAAATATTCATTTGCGGTTCTCAAGTTGAATTCCTATGGAACCAAATTCATTTTTCAAAAATTCCATCTGTAGGTTGAATTTCTACCGATCTATATTCTTTTACGGTTCTTAGGTTGAACTCCTAATCGAACCAAATTCATTTTTCAAAAGGTAAATCTACAGGTTGAATTCCTACTGATCTATATTCTTTGGCGGTGCTTAGGTTGAATTCCTATTGAACCAAAATTCATTTTTCAAAATTTCAGTCTGTAGGTTAAATTCCTACTAATCAAATATTCTTTTGCGGTTCTCAGGTTGAATTCCTATTTGAACCAAATTCATTTTTTTCAAAAATTCCATCTGTAGATTGAATTCCTACTGATCTATATTCTTTTGTGGTTCTTAGGTTAAATTCCTATTAAATCAAATTCATTCTTCAAAAATTCAGTCTGTAGGATAAATTCTTACTGGTCAAAAAATTCTTTTGCAATTCTTAGGTTGAATTCCTATTAAATTAACTTCATTTTTCAAAAATTCAGTCTGTAGGATGAATCCCTACGGATCCAATATTCTTTATGGCTCTTAGGTTGAGTCCCTGTTGAGCCAATGTTGTCTGATAAAACCAATGTTTTCTTCCAAAATTCAGCTAAAGGTCCTATCAAAATCTATATTGAGTGATTATTTCACAAAGGATTTTCGAAAACTTTACCAATCTGCTAAAAATGTGTTGATTCCAATATTTTACTGCACAAAAGAATCACCTCGGATTACCTCTAGTATTCTTTTCAAAACGGTGAAGCTTTTTGCGAAAAAGGATAAAATTCAAATCTTCTCTTTGTTGATCAACCAAGAGGATGTAAGAAATATCCTTGGTATGATTAGCGAAAGAAATATTCAATGATGTTGAAAGGCTAGAAGTGAATCGATATTGATCATAGCTATAAAGCATGTTTGAAGACGACTTTCTGGCAATCAGGTAGTGAAAATATCCTGAGCGATAAAAAGAATCCACTCAATCCATGTCTCCTCATTCATTTAAGCTACAATTAAATATCCGCAAAGGGGATCTCTCAATTGTCGTCAAGATGAAGACGAATATGTGAGTTCGACCCCCGGAGCCAAAGAAGATTTGGATCATCTCCGAGATAAAGGAGTTTGTGATGAATCCTTCCAGGGAATGTTCAGATCACCGTTGAGATGAAGGCGACTGCGTTGAACCTCCCGACAAACCCTAAAAGATATTTGATTGCTGCTATCATCAAGAGATTTTTGACCAATAAGCCAATATCACCAGTATAATTCCTGAGAAAAAGAAGGATCAGAGCATCTCCAAGATGAAGGAGTTTGTGACGTACCCTTCCAAAAAAAATCAGGACATCTTTAAAATAAAAGATGATGCAATAACCTCAAGAAAGCTCAATGTCTCAAAAAGAGTGCCAAAAGAACACCAGAGAAAAGCCCCAGGATATCAAACTGTCAAAATTGCCAGAAATCATTTTTTCTTATGCAAAATTCTTTTATCAATATCTTTTCACTGCTTGCTTTTGTGAAATTAAGAGTATTTTTTCTCTATTCATATCAAGAAAATTGATAACTTTCTTGAAGAAACTCAACAGCATAAAAATTTGAATCTGACTCTGGAATTCAGAAAGTTAACCTCATTTTGGAGGAAATACTCTAGGTAAAAAAAGGGAATATCATTTGCACATACGTGCACACTTTCAAGCATTTAAATCAATTACAATTTCATCTTATTGGCAAAAATTTTTGGTTATCCAAAAATGAGATAAATGCTTAATATCTATTTTGATGCAACCTAGTGTTGTTTATATTTTTCAAAGAGCGTTGCCTCATTCTGGTGAGGTATTTCTCCCAGTCCCATCATGGTTTTCCCCAGCAAGGAATCCATGCTTTGTATATTCATTCAAAATAAGGATTGTACTTGAACCTCGTCTCACGAGGTATTTTTCAAAAATGTCTCATCCAAGTTAAGGGCTAAACCTGAGTCGTTTCAAAAAGTTGATCTTGTCTCACCCATAAGACTTGATCAAAATTCTGATTTTCCACCATTTTGGGACCTTTACCCAAAGTCCCATCACGATTTCCTCATTTCTGTTATTCAGTCATATCATTTTTGAGGATTTCGTCTCCCCAAAGCCATTCAGGATAAGGTGTTAAGCCTGAGGATGATAATTCTTCCACACCCAGTTCAGATCTGCTGACTGGGGCATTTTTCAAAATTTGGAGTGTTTTCTTTGCCACTAAGCTCGGCTTTCAACCGGCTTAGTAGCAGAGAGGGGCACCTGTGAACACCCCAAATTTTTCAAAATCTTATAAAAATTCCCTTTTTGCCCTTGACCTCCATTTTCTGAGTAAATTGAGTCATTTTTGCTCAAAATTCCAGTTTATTTCTCAAATTTACTAGAATCAAATCAATTTTTCTATATCTGACTCGATTTCGGATCTGGATCCATTATTAAAATCTAAATCTGAGCCCCGTTGTTCAATTTTCAAATTAAAATTAAAAAAATACCAAAAATAGTTTTTTGAATGGCTCAGACAGTCCATCCAGCATCCGTTTGGATTCATTGCTCTATATTTCTCAATTCAAGGTTCAAAACTCGAAAATTTCTTCAAATTCTGGATCTAAACCCGTTTTCTGAAGAATTCTTTTAGATAATAGCCTTGAATTCTCGAAAAAAACTTCTTTTGTAAATATTTTCAAATTTTACAAAATATTTCAAAAAACCTTTGTTTCCTGATAAGTTTTAGAGTTTTTATCTCAAAAACAGCAAAAAAAAATCTAGAAAATGCCAAGAAAAGAATAAAAAAATAGAAAGCACAAAAGAAATTATCGAAAATAGTTTAAAAACCCTTTTTTTGAAAAAAAAAATCTTTCTGAACCTTGTTTTTGAAAATTTGAAAAACCCCGCAACGGTCTGTCGTTGCCTCTCTCTCTCTCTCTCTCTCTCTCTCTCTCTCTCTCTCTCTCTCTCTCTCTCTCTCTCTCTCATTCACTCGATTCTGCTAGAGCTTCTCCATCGCTCTCCCTCGATCGATCGATCGATCTCTCACCATCTGATCCACCTCTGTTTTCCTCTCCCGTTCATCTTCAACGAACTCCCTCTCTCGATCATTCCTCCTCTTCCTATATAAACCAGCTGAAGGCTCCTTCCTCCGAACCGCTTCTTCACCCCACCAAGTTCTCGCATCTTTCTTTTTCCTTCCTCTATTTCATTTCCTTTTCTTCTCTGGCGTTCCCCTCTGGTTTCCCTCTCCCAGACCGAATGAAGGAAGCCTTCCCTTCGACTGATTCACGGTAAGAGCCATACACTTTACCTTCTTCATGTTCTGCGAATTACTTCCTTAGTCTTCCAAGTTGAGAGTTATTAATTCCCTTTTTCTTCTCCTTCTTTTTTTTGTTTTTTATAAATCCCTGAATTGTTCTTCTTCTTTTTTTATTATGAGAAAGCCTCCTTTTGTAATGCTGATTTGTGTATAGCAGAATCGGCCTACATATGGAAACATCATAGGAACACTGATGTTCCAACATTTTCTTTGCGAACTATTTTCGAATTTCTCGGGTTTATCTATATTCAGATTATTGTATACTACGTTCGACATTCAATTACAGTTCATTATTAGATCTTCATTTATATCATTTTCTATGCAACTGAATTTCCTTTACAATATTTTGCTTTGGCATTCCTTAATCCCTTGCAGTGTTGTTTCCATCTTCACGTCCTATTGCATTTCTAGTCTATGTTTGACCTCATGCATCGTATTTATCATATCTCGATAGTTTAGTTCGTCTCCATAATTTAAGTTTATCTCAGCAAGCCTTCATATGACTCATATGTTCCTTTTGTTTTCTCATAATTTGTTCCCCTGCAATCTCATTTAGCATCCACGAGCATCATTGCATATTTGTTATACCTGATCTAATTCACCAGGAAATCCTGTTGGATTTGCCGTGAATTCATAAATAGAGTGGATCCATCTCGTTGCCAAAATTCCATCACGCTGTTCGCATTGATTTCAAAATTTACTAAAGTTTGCCAAGCCGGTGTGGGTCTGAATAGCAGATGAGAGGTCATTCTGTGGTGAATATGATTTGTCTGAAAGCAAATCTGTTGAGAGTCCAAAGTGGTCGACCCTCTGCGTATCACAATCTTTGCTTCTGAGTCATTGAGTCATGTCCTATGTCTCATTTAGTTATTTTTCTGTCGTTGGCATTTCATTTTATCTGCCTCTGGTCAACATTATATTCTATCTTGTGTTTCTATTCTTTGGATTAATTTCACTTCATCTAATGACAGCTACTCAAGGCCTTTGTTGTCATTTCTGCATATTTCTACCTAACCCTGTTCTGGTTAATCCATTTCCTTCAACATCTCTCTCAATTTCTTTTACTTCATCACATTTTACATTCACCATATCATCTCTGATCACTCTGTGTTCACTGCATCATATATACAGTATCATCATCAAATTTTCAGCAATGTTCTTTTGGTTTTTACAGTTATTCAGTCCCTCATTTGTATTTAGCATCATATTTTCTTGTTAAAATGTTACACATCCATGCATCTGTGCTTTGAATTGTCTATACCACCTTAACGTTCTTTTTTTTTTTGGTATTATATGTTTCCATAAAGATGGGCAGACAGGGTTGCTCTTTGATATAGGTTTCTAGTTAACCAGCACAAAGATAGCTTTTAAGAGTGATATACTGTCAGTATGGCACCCACAGGATCTACTTGTGGCATCGACATAGCATTCATGTAATTAAAGGATGCCATGATACATGAATTTAATAGTATAGAAAGCATTGAAGGTAATACAGGAGGGGCTTACTAGCATATATTTAAAAAGTTTTCAAATGTGTATACAGAAATTCATTATAGTCCTTGAAAATTTATAAACACTGTCTAGTTCGAGTCTCCAAATGAAGGAAAAGATATTGTTAGTTTGCGGATTCACTTTGTTGATAACAAGTTTTAACATTTGTTGTATGTCCTTTTTTGAATCAAATCTTTGTTTCAACAATTTTGATTTCATCTGTGTAATTATGCCACATCAAATTCATCTCACAAGTGAGATTTCATTGTATGATCATCCTCTGACCAAAGTCATTCTGACCTATCATTACACTTCCAACTTCCCCTGTACAACCTTCATTTAACTCACAACACAGCATCTTATACCCATCATATACCACTGTTGCCTTCCCATCTTACCACAGCATAACCTTTCTATGTTATTTTTCAACACTTCAACGCACCTTCACACTTAGCACTGTCCACTTACTGCTGCAGTTACTTTCACATGTTGCCCACTATTTGCAGCATCCACATTCACACCTGTGGTATTTGCCTCACTGCACATAACCCCTATACTTCATTCTCATCTGTACACCATTGCATGGCATCTCTGTAACTTCCATTTACGCCACTTCCATATCCTTCACCCCAGTATCTACTACCAGTTCCTATATTAACACCATCTTAGCACT
Organism: Nuphar pumila; assembly: GCF_984573655.1. Classification (NCBI taxonomy): domain Eukaryota; kingdom Viridiplantae; phylum Streptophyta; class Magnoliopsida; order Nymphaeales; family Nymphaeaceae; genus Nuphar; species Nuphar pumila. The sequence goes on from NC_143262.1 coordinate 34,129,150, forward strand.
CAGCAGCCAATGCCACCCTATGCCATCATCTTCCTGTTATTTCTTTCTCACCACCACACTCACTCCATTATGCACACACAAGAGTCGTACATTGTATATTACCCATGACACTTCATCACCATCCCACTGCCACTTTACTTGTTGGAGCTCACTACACTCCACCACTTTGGCTACTTCCCAACACGTCCTGCAATATTACCCACCCCCTCATCTCTGTATCTATATCATTTCCATTCTTCCCTGCGTATCATCTCTCATGTCACTTGCTACACTGTTGTCATGGGTAAACATTAACATCTCACATGACACTCACCCACTATCACAACTGTGTACATTTTCCTGCGTTTCGTCAGCGCTCCCAACCATGCATTTTATCAGTCGAGCATCCACTTTTGCTTATGCACAGCCATATCTACATCTTCAGCCATGTTCACTATAGTCACCTCCTGCAACATTTTCATCCAAGGCCCACCTGCCACTTCCTCATTAGATGCCCCTTTGCACCTTAACTTGTTACTTAGCTACTGTTATGGATATCAATTTGCAGAAAACTGATCCACTGCCTGTGGTTTGTGGGAATCGTTACCTCATCAATAAAATTGGTTGACATCTTGTTTTAATAGGTAACAAAGTTTGTTGAAAAACTCTGATCCATTTGTTCATAAGTCGGTTTATAGATAATGCATAAAACAGTTGATATGCTAACCCAATAATTTGTATCTGATTTGCTGAAAATATATGTATCTTGATTTAACATTTGATATATTATATGCACTTCCTCATATAGGATTTCCATTAGCTTAAACATGCATTTACCTTTAGTAACAATGAATATTCTTTTCATTAGTTTAGTGTATTATATATGCATTATCACACTCAATTTTCCATCAACTTAGGATGCTTCCCATGCATTTCAAGATATACATTATTCCCATTTAGCTTTTAGTTGTATGCATATGCATGTTAGTTTTCAATATGGCATTTCTTTTCCACATTGCTTGTGCTAACTCTATCTTTTTGCAGAAAATGTATGGAAAATGTTATTCCCCTTCTTAGCTTAGAAATTGTAATTTCAATTTCAATTCTAATGTTGTAATAGCTAGATATTAATGAGAACTTTATTTTTCAGCATTAGAATAGAATGTATGAGCATAAAATTATTTATTTCATGTCATTTTTCTCTCTTATTTCAAAAATCCACAAATGAGAACACGAATGGCAGTACACCCTTCTAAAAAATGGGTGATTAAATCCTAAGTTGACGATTTACATTTATGGCCTTAGTCAAAATGTGAACAAAACTTAGGATTTTCATCTTTTATAGAATAACATTGGATCCACACTTGATCTCTTCTAAAAAATCATCATATTTTTAAATATTTTCTTCTTTTATCAGAGTTTAACCTAAAATTAACTCAAAATATATATCAATGGCCGAAGTCTGGATATAAATTGAGAGTTAATTTCATTTTAAACTTTATAAAGTCACCAAAATATGTTTTATTCTTTATTTGAATTTAAATATGATTATTATATGATACATTTTATGGCCTTAGTCAGAGATGTATTATATTTTCAATCTTATTTCAAAATCATCTAAAGAATGAAATATGTTTTTCGAATATCCAATTTTCAAAATTCTTTAATTCATTCATCATTTAGAGTAGAATTACATCATATTTTCAAAATTCTTTTTCCAAAAATCCAAGTGATTTTGAGATGATTCTTCAAATATCTTCTTCATTTCTCAAATCAATCTTCAATTCGTATTTATAGATTCAAATTCATCTTTCTATTCTCAATCATGTTCTATTTCACAATGCAAACTTCAATTTTAAAGTCCAATTTAACTTTGAAATTACAAATTCACTTCTAGATTCAAAAATTCAATTTTCAACTCGTATCAAATTTCAAAGTTCAATTCAACTTTGAAATTCCAAATTCATTTTTACAAATTCAAATTCAATTCCAGATTTTAAATTCAATCAAAAATTCAAGATTCATTTCAAATTTTCAAATTCAATCTCAATTTCAAATTCCACTTTTAAAGTTCTATTTCAAAATCTAAATTCAATTTCAAATTTCAGATTCAATCTCAATTTCAAGTTCCATTCTAATTTTCAAATTTTATTTCAATCTTTCATTTTCTATTGAGTTTGCCTTCTTCAAATCAAAGATAAATTCATTTCAAATCTCGGATCTCAAAAATAATTTAAATTTCGGAATTTCAAGTTATCTTTTCAAAATCTCAGATTCATTTTAAAATTCTAAATTTGCATTCAGATTGCAAGATTTCTAAGTCAAGTTCAAACTTTGTAAAACCATTCCTTTAAATATTTTCAAACTTATTTCAAAATCACCTGAAAAAATCCAGATTTTTTTGAAGTATTCTTCTCAAAAACATACATCTTTGCATTGACATTGCACAAGCATGATTCTTTGTGCATCCTAGACTTAGAATAAATTCTTAGATAATATTAAGGCAAAGCAAAAAGGCATAAAATTGATCCTTGGTTCGATTACCTCTGGTAAAGGCGCCAGGAACGGTTGAACCTCGTACCAGCGAGCAAATCCCGTCTCTCTATCTTTTCCCGCAAATTTTCAAAACGGAGGCGAGTAATTTCAAAATATTTTCAAAATTTAAGACAAGTGAGACCTTGCAAAAGAGTTTCTTTCTCTTATTTCTTTCTCTCTTTTTCCCCTCAAAAGGAAAAAGAATGGAAAAGAGGAACAAGAAAAAAAAATTGCATGATCACATCTTTCCAGGAAAAGTTCAGATCATCACTGAGTTGAAGGTTGATGTAATGAACCTCCCAACAAACCCTAAAAGACATTTGATCTATGTTATCATCAAAAGATTTTCAATCAAAGATACAATATCAACAATTTAATCCCTAGGGACAAGGAAGGCATTGATCATCTCTGAGTTGAAAGAGAATATGACATGCTCTTCTAGGGAATCTTTGAAATATCTCCAAGTTGAAGGTTGATAAGTCAAACTTTTCGCTAAACTCTAAGAGAGCTCAATTTTTATGTCTCAAAAGAGTGCAAAAGATCATCATGGGAAAACCCTAGATATCAAGCTGCCAAAATTGTCAAAAGTCATCCTTTCCTATGCAAAATTCTTTCATCAATGTCTTTTCATCATTTGCTTTTATGAAATTAAGAATACTTCTTTTTTCATATCAAGAAAATGGATAGCTTCCGTAAAGAAATCCAATAACAACTAATTTGAATTTGATTCTTGATTCTATGGAATTAACCTCGTTGGAGGAAATACTCTAGGTAAAAGAGAAAACATTTTTTGCACATACGTGCACATTTTCAACATTTGAATCAGCTACAGTTTTATCTTATTGACAACATTTTCTGGCTATCTCGACATGAAGTAAAAAACTTGATTTCTTTTTTATACATTCTGGAGACCCCATTTATCCTTCTTTAGGACTTGATAACAGGAGTTTTTAAGATCCTTCTCTTTTGTTTAGTCTGAGTACCCAGGCTCTCAGAGCTGCACATTTTCTTGCTTTCCCCACTGTCCCACCATAAATAGTTATTTTTAGGTTTGAGATGGAGCCTGGTTTCACAAAAGGTTACTTCAAAAGCTCATTTTATTCTCAGTCATGAAACGCCCCATTCTATATCCATTTTTCAAAGCTTTAGGGACCCCCATTTTCCCTATCTTTTGCAACCCCTTTCAGATTCTTTGTGCGAAATCTGAAAGTCCCATCATGGTTTCTTTATTCAAGAAATCTATATTCTTTCATCCCCGTACAGGTAAGGCTTAAGCCTTAGCCTCATTTTGACGAGGTATATCCTTTCATTCCCGTTCAAGTAAGGGTTAAACCTGAGCCTCATTCTGATGAGGTATATTTTTTCATTCTCATTGAGGTAAGGGTTAAACCTGAGCCTCATTCTGACGAGATATATTCTTTTATTCTTGTTCAGGTAAGGGTTAAACATGAGCCTCATTCTGATGAGGTATATTTTTCATCCTCGTTCAGGTAAGGGTTAAACTTGAGCCTCATTCTGAAGCGGTATTTTTTTTTCGTCCCCATCCAGGTAAGGGTTAAACCTGAGCCTCATTCTGATGAGATATATTTTGTGTCCATGTTCAGGTAAGGGTTAAACCTGAGCCTTATTCTGACAAGGTATATTTTTTTCCCATCCAGGTTAAAGGTTAAACTTGAGCCTCATTCTGACGAGGTATATTTTTGTCTCATCCAAGTTAAGTGTTAAACCTAAATTTCTGCCAAAAAGTCATTTCAAAAGCTTATTTTGTCTCAATCACAAGACCTATTTTCTATCAATCTCCCTTTTCAAGCTTTAGGAAATTTCATTTTCTTACCTTTTGCAACCTTACTTCGTGAGCATCATTTTCGCAAACAATTCTACCATGCACAGTCAGATTTTCCTAACTGGGGCATTTTATTTTTGAAATTTGGTGTAGTTTTCTTTGCCGCTAAGCTTGACTTTCAACCGGCTTAACAGCAAAGAGAGGCATCTGTAAACACCCCAAATTTTTTAGGTCCATTCTAGACTTCTCCTTTCACAGATGTCAAATCCCCTACAGTGCAGTATACAGTCTCACCCCTAGGTTTATCCTGGTTTAGAGGTTAGTTTATCCCGTTTTGCCAATAAAATTATTATTTTACCCCTAGGTCACCCTTAGACCTTTCGTCAGTTAGGCCTAGCGAAACTCATTTTTAAGCTCAAAACAGTTAGAATGTCTGTCATTTCTAGCTTCCATGGGCTCACAATGAGTGAATACTGATCATTTCTGACCATTTTAGCTAAAATTAGTTCATTTCTCACAAAATAAACTCATTTTAGCTTAAATTTTAGCCAAACTGTCTCTAAGCCAGCTAAATCTAGTAGATCCTATCCCCAAGAGTCTAATTTGAGTTCATCAAAAGTTTGAATGGTCCAGTTCTAGTTCAAAGACATTTTTCATAGTGACTTTCGTTTTAACTCATTTGAGCTCAATTTAGTCTAAATTGAGCTGGCCCTAGCTGGTTGAGCTAGTGTTCTAGCTCTTAATTTAGTTCATCTGAGTATAACTGGCTTCGGATTCAGTTCATTCTAATCCAGTCCAGCTCAAATTAGTTCAAACCAGTCTAGTACCGTGTTTCTACCCCTACACAGCAAAAATGAAAAAATATAAATTTCTTCAGGACACTATTTCTGACATTTTTTTAAAACTGAGACAAGTCCTAATTCAGAGTTGGATCAACTCCTTCAGTTGATATTTCATCAATATCTGTGATCCAATCCATTTCAATTCGAATATTGGATCCAATGTTGGATTTGATATCTAATTTCATCTTGGACCTGGATTTTCATTTGATTCATTTAGAAATTCATATAAAGAGTCCAATTCATTCAACCTAGAATATCCCATCAGATATCCAGGATCCATTTAATCATTTTGGATCTATTTCAGTCTGGATCCACCTTCTGATCCATTCAGGAGGTCAATTGAACGAATTTCTGAACTCAGATTCATCTAACATCTGAGATCCAATTTTACCTCTTAGATTATGATCTAGATCCAAGATCCAATTTCATTCTTTGAACTAGATCCAAGATCCAAAATCCTAATTTTCATTATGAAATTAGGGTTTTTCCAGATTCAATTATTCAGAAACTCATATTCAAGGTTTGATTCCCATTTTAAACCAAATTTCCTTTAAATCGAGATCCAAATCCAATCTTTTTCAAAAGTTCGAATCCAGATCCATTTCAAAACTCAATTTTTATCCTAATTTCAAAATCAATCTTTGGATTTCAAATTAAAATCCATCATTTTGCAAAAATCCTTTGAAAAATACCCTGGATTCAGTTCAAAATTCAATTTGGATTTCGAAATATCAAAATGAATCTAGATTGAGTTTCAAAATCCAATTTTTATTCAAAATCAATTTGGGGATTTCAATTTCAAAATCAAAATCCAATTTTTATCCCCAAATTCAAAAATAACCTTTGAATTTCAAAAATCCTTTGAAAATACTCTAGATCCAGTTCAAAATTCAGTTTGGATTTCGAAATATCAAAATGGATCCAGATCCAATTTTAAAATCCAATTTTTATTCAAAATCAATTTGGGGATTTTAAAATTAAAATCAAAATATAATTTTTTTCCCCAATTTCAAAAATAATCTTTGAATTTCATAATCCAAAAATAGTATTTTTTTAAAAAAATCTCAAAATTCAATCTGGATCCAGTTTTTGCCCAAATTGGATTTCATAAATCAAAATGGATTTTTAAATCCAATTATTTCCAAATTCCTCTTTTCATTTCTCATATTTTATTTCCCTTTTTATCTTAATTTCAAAATAAAAAAAGAAAAATATTATTTTTTTAAAGAGGGGTGCCACTTGGCATTTTCAAGATTCAAAATCAAAATTGTTTTTTAATGTGCCTTTAAAAACCCCTTTACTTTTAAAATCACACATGGGCATCACTTGCCAAATGATGCCATGTGTTAAATTTTCAAAAAAATAACTATTCTACCCATCTACAAAACCAAAAAATGATACACATGGGCACCTTCTTGCAAGAGGGTGCCATATGTCAAAATATCTCACAAAGGTCACTTTTGCCCATTCAACAAACAAGTATTGCCCACATGGGGTTGGCGCCAACCCCTCCCCATGTGAGCCCAATGCCACCTCAGCTTTAAGGGCTTAAAATATCTTAATTTTCCTATGCCCATAATGCCCCTATTTTCAAGTATAAATAGCCCCCATGAGGGGCGAGTTTTTCAAGAAGAAAAGTCCTCTCTCTCCCAAGTGCTCCTCCTCCTCCTCTTTGGCTCCTCCCTTAGTGGCTGAAGTGAAAAAGAAGAAAGGAGTCCTTCCAGCTCAAGGTAGGCCCTCTCTCTCCTCCTTTTTAATTTTTTTTCTTTTTTCTTTTTATTTTCTTTCATTTCTCAAAATCACCACCCCTTTCTTCTTTCTTGCAATTTCTTTTCAATATCATGTAATAGCAACGTAGATCTATCTTAATTTTATGTTAATTTTCATTTATATGTTTTAATCCATTCAATTTGCTATTTACTTTGTGCATTTTTATTTTAGCCATTTAGAATTGAGATTTGATTTTCAATATATCAAATCTCACATTCAAGAGGCAAAATCGATTTCAATTTATGTCCCAATGCTTTCAATTTCATGTTTAGATGATTTATTTCTGTTTTTACATCATTTTATCATCATCCAATGTTTGAAATGATGGATCTTACATTTTGATCATTGGATCAATTCATTAATGGGATATTATTCTACTCAATCATGTTTAGATGATATTTTCAATTCTAGTCCATTTTTTTATCTCATCAATTCACATATAATTAGATGTCATTTTGATCTAATTTTTTTACTGAATTTTCATGCATATGTTATCAAAATCCCCATCAAAAATCAGATCATTCTGAGTTAGTTTGATCCCTCAAACAAAACGATATTTGAACCCTATCATTCTAGGTCATCCAGATTTTCCCTGAAATTAGATCAACTTGTTAGAGTAATTTCTCCCTAACCAAAGATTATTTTTAAAATCTTTAAAAAGGGATGCCTCTAAAATTAATTCTCGTTTCTTTATGCTAATTTTCATCAATTTTTATGGTGTTTTCATACCCAATTTTGGTTAAAAACCACAACCCTATTATACTGTATCACTTTTAGGGTCTGGTTTTTAGCCCATTTTGTTAGAGTTATATCTCTTTAATGGGAGTTCATTTTTGAAATCTGTAAAACAGCTTTTCTTTATCTGAATGTCTAGTTCATCTCAGTAAAATTTCATCTATTTCTATGGAGTATTTTTATTTCTTTTACATTTTAAATTGACACACTATCTGTTTGCAATCCCAAGCATTGCTCAGACCTAAGATCAACTTGTTGCATTCATATCTCCCTAATAGAAGATTATTTTTCAAATCTGTAAAAAAGAGTTTTTTTTTTAAATGTCTAGTTTCTGAATTCTAATTTTCATAAACTTTCATTAACTTTTTATTTGTTATTTGAATAAAAATTCAAAACTCTGTTGATTTTTCTTTCACAGGCTTTTACAGATTTTTGGTCAATTTGATTGGATTGGATCTCCCTAAAGGAAGATCATTTTCTAGATCCGTAAATTGATGATTTTTTATTTACATGTCTATTTTATCTTCATAAATGTTCAACAATTTCTATGAAGTTTTTATATCTGATTTTGATAAAAAATCAGAACCTTGTCATTTTGCTTCATTAAGCATTTCTTGAATTTTATCTCAACTTGTTTAGATGTGTCCTCTCCAATGAAAACTCATTTTCAAAACTTGTAAAAAGAGTTTTCTTATATTTTAAGTCTAGTTTATCCGTATAAAATTTTATAAATTTCTACGTTCATTTGACCCTTCATTCATTGTATTTTCCAAAACTGATTTTACAAAAGGCATTATTTTGTTAAAATGAAGTTAAATTAGGCATTTTAACAACTTTAAATTGAATTTTCAAGTACAATTCATGAATTTCATGAATTAAAAATATTTTTTATCAACTTATAATGTCTTGACTTCATTTTAAACAAATTTTGGAGTTTATTTGCTTTTTATTTTAATCATTTTCAATGTATTTTCATTAAAATCTCAATTTCAAGGTTAAATTCATTTTGAATTCAAGTATTAAAATGGATTTATATGTTTTAAACCCCAATTTTGAAAATATAAAACTCCAAAAACATATTTTTAAATACTTTTGCAAAGGCCATGCATCATTTGCATTTTATTTTGATTTTTCTTTTAGTTTTTGGGCATAAAAAAGGCTAAATTATAGATTTTCTTCAATTTTTCAATAATTAAAGAAAATTCATAAATGCTTATATTTATTTCTAACATGTTTGCTCATTTTGCAGGATTTTTTACTTTTTTATTATTATTGTAATTCATTCAAGGGTTGTAATAATATCATTAATGAGAATTTTATTTTATGCTTAGTTTAGAATGAATGAGCATATAAATCAATTCCATGTTAATTTCTTGCATTTTATTTTTCTTTTATTTTTAATACACTATGAAAAACACGAATGGCATGTGCATCATTTAATAAAGGATAAATAAAACTAAGTAAAATTTATATTTTTGGCCCTAGTCGAAATATGAATAATACTTAGAGTTATTATTCTTTATTAAATAAAAATTTGACCTACACTTTTAGGTCATTTTTTAAAAATCATCATATTTTCAAAAATTCATTTTCTTCTTTTATATGAGTTCAAAATAAAGATTAATTTGAAATATATTTGTGTCCCTAGTCATGAATATATTAAAAATTAATTTTGTTTTAATTCTATAAAGGCACAAAATCTTTTTCTTTATTAGAATTTTAAATAAAGATTAATTTCAAGTATATTTGTGGCCCTAGTCATGAATATATAAAAATTAATCTTGTTTTAATTCTATAAAGTATGAAATTTTCCTTAAAATTTAAATGATTTTCAACAAAATAGCATATTCATCATTTAAGATAGAATTACATCATTTTTTTATTATTCAAGTTATTTTCAAATTTTCAAGTAATTTTTGAAATAGTTTTCATTTCTAAATTCAAAACCATTTTTCAATTTTCATTATCAAATTCAAAGTTATTTTTCGATTTCATTTTCACTTTCATTCAATTTTAAATCCTATTTCAAATTTCTATTTTCAATTTCCAAATTTTGATTTTTATTCTCCTTTTCCATTTCAAAATTCCAATTTTGATTTCACTTCTCATTTCAATTCCAAATATTAATTTCAATTTCCTATTCAAATTTCAAATTTTGATTTTTATTTTAATTTTAAAATCAATTTCAACTTTCCATTTTTAAATTTTCAAATTTCAACTTTGAATTTCATTTTAATTTCAAATATTATTTTTAATTTTCTATTTCTTTCAAATTTTAAATTCTAAATTTCGAATTTCATTTTCAAATTCAAATGTCAATTTCAAATTTTCTATTTTTTAAATTTCACATCTTGATTTTTATTTCAAATTAAATTTCAAATTTCATTTTGAATTTCCAATTCTAAATTCCAATTCCAATTCCAATTTCATTTCCAAAATTTCAAATTCAATTTCTAATTTTTAAATTAATTTTCAAATTCAATTACATTTTTAATTTCATATTTCAATTCTTCAATTTTAAATTCAAAGTTCAATTTTATTTTCTAAATTCAAATTTTAACTTCTGATTTCAATTTCAATTTCAATTCTAAATTCCAAATTGAATTTCAAAATTGGATTTCTAAGTTCAACACTCTATTCAAAATTAACTCCAATTTCAATTTTCAATCAATTCAGATTTCAAATTTTGAAACTTGACTTTGAATTCAATTTCAAAACTTTTAATTTCATTTTGTCATTTTTAATTCAAAATTCAATTTCAAATTCCGTTTCAGAATCAAACTCAATTTTCAAATTCCAATTCAAAGTTCAAACTTCAATTTTCAATTCAAACTCAAATCCATTTCAGTTCTAAGTTCAAAGTTCATATTCAATTACAATTTTCAACTTCCTTTACAAACTTTCAATTTTGATTTCAGAATCAATCTCAAATTGTAATTTCAAAATATTTCTAAGTGATTTTAGGTTGATTCCTAAATCATTTTAAGTTATTACCAAATAACTTTTTTTCAAATATATCTTTAAAACCATTTCAAAATCACTTGTAAAAATCAGATCTCTGAAACCCTTTTCAGAAGCATACATATTTTTCAAGTTCAAAATCATAGCACAAGCATGATTCTCTGTGCATTTAGGACTTAGAATAATTTTTTAGGCAAAGCAAAGGCATAAATTCGATTCTTGGTTCAATTACCTCTGATAAAGGCGTCAGGAACGATTGAACCTCGCATCGACGAGCGAGTCTCATCTCTCCATTTTCTCACATTTTTTAAAAAATAGAGGCGAGTAAATTTTTAAATTTTTTTCCAAAGGTCAAGTGAGACCTTGCGAGAGTTTTCCCTTTCCCTAAAAAGAAAAGGAAAATTCTTGTGACGATCACATTAGGTAACCCTTAAGGGTTAAAAATATATCCTATTAGAAAAATGTAGGAAGTAGCATAACCCACAAACCTTAGGGGCTGCTATAGCTCTTCAGGCACCTTGGGCATAGGTATAGCTTCTCAGGCTCTTCGGCTAACTACCAATGGGCATATTGGGCTCTCTGGCATGCAACCAATGAGCAAAGTTGCAGCGATTGAAAGTCCATAGTCTGGATTGATTTAAAATATGTTATTGTACAATAGTTCATATGCCCGACCAAGGAAGCTATTTCCAAAATAATTGATTAGTGTAGAGTATGGCATTGAAAATGTCAACTCTAGGAGTATGAATGATTACAAGAAAGGTAAGAAAAAAAGCTAAAAAGAAATAATAAAATATGTAAACATATGTGCTAGTCAGAAAACTAAACTCAGACTAGGAGCTTAGAGCTCACTATCATTGTAACAGTCGTGTCTTATATTTGTAAATGAAATCTTTCTGAGTTTTATACTCACCTCCGCTTGGTTATAACTATAGGATTGGGAAGCGCAGTGAACATGAGGACTTGACTCATGGACTTGGATTCAACTACCGGTGATCTAAAGTACTCTGGAGTACTTCATTTTATTTATGTATTTTCTATTATAAGCATGTATTTGAACCTTTAAGTTAATGAATATGGATGGTTTGGCATGTGATGCTGGATGAATGTTTTTTATAGTGATATTGAGACCTTGTTATATATAAAAGAAAGTTATGGCTGGGTAGGTTGTTTTGGTAGTTTTTCTCTCAAAATTAACGTCTACAAGCCCGGACTCGAGAGGCCCTGGTTCGGGTCATTACGGGTTATTATAAAAAAAATGATTAATCTATATGTAGATAATATGGATTATAACATGAATCTCTTTAACTATTATTTGGTTAGAAGAATGTTGTGAAGAGTGGAGCTTTTAGTCAAAGTGTTGATAATATGGTTCATGTGCGAGACCTTCGCCACTTCAGTCGGATTCAAGCCTCATGATCAGTAATAATGTTCATGTTACCTATAATTTTCTTTATTTCCTTAATGCAGATTAGTTATGCATATTGGTTGGAGTTTGTACACCATATTGCCAGATGAGGTAGTATCTGAGTTAGAATAGAAACAGATATTGTTGGATCTGAGTTGAAATTGGATAATCGAATGTGGTTAGGATTTTAAAGAAAGTGAGGTTAACCCAACCCTTTTTACCTTTTTCCACATGTTACTTATTTTTGGCAGATTTGGTACCACAAGGACTCAGATGATAATCGAATCTGGACTTGACCGCGAGATTTGTGTTAGATCAGGATCTAAAATCGATCACTCTTCAAAAGTTTGATAGACTGTTTGGGTGGTTCTAACCATATCTGAACCATTTTCATCCTTTATTGGGGGTTCACCAAATTGGCATGGGAACAGTGGCCTTTCTCGCACACACGTCTTCCAGCTAATATATAAAAGGATGGGAATTGGGATTAGGTCAAAGGGAGCCTCATCTTTGGCCGAACCGATAACCATACAAATTCCATGTTTTATTCAACATTGTTCACTGATTTTCACTAAATAAATCAAGAAAATGAAAATATATTTGTAAGAAGAAAAAGTAAAAATGCATAAAAAGTAGCCACCCATATTTTCATGAAAGATAGCCGATAAAAATGTAAATATCATGATAAAATCACAATATTTATGTTTTAATAAAAATGTTCACAATATATCGAAATTGTCACAATATTTTGTCATTTAAAACAACAATCACCCAAAATGACTTTGTTTTACAATGTGTAAAATATCACTAATATCTATCATAGAGCTTGCAATCAGCTTTGACTAAACCGCAAAGGGTTCCCCATGATTTATGGAGAAGATCCTTTGTTTGGACTAACATACATATGAATGTATTCAGTGGTCTAAATGCCTCCCAATGGTTGCCACGGGTTCTTCCCTAGGACACAATGTCAGCAGTTATAAAGCCATTCGAGTGACACAAGCATTTAATACTTTAAACTACCCTCACCTACCCAGTCCTACTCCTCCAGACTTGTCCTATTTGGAATCTCGACACTGGGATGGGTGTTTATGCATTTGGTGTTCCTGAGGCAAAATCTTGGTCAAACACCCATGGCGGTCTTGTTTGGAATCTCAGCATTGGGATGGGTGTTTATGCAATGGGAAGTGAGGCCCTTTCTCATTTGTATTTACACTGAAGGATGGATTTGGCAGCTACCACCTCATTTGCCACTTCGGACTTGTATCCAGAGCAATATAGTCAATTTATCAAAGGTGTCTCTGACAATTATGGATTCGGGAAAGAATCAATGCATGAAAAAATTATATTTTTGACAGAGATTTTAGAAGACTTTGTATTCCAAATCTGGAAAAGGCTTCAACTACAAAGTTGGGGGACTAGGTCTGGGCTTTCCATAATGTCCAAGAACATCAAAATCCGACTAGTATCTAGGGAGATACGATAAAATCTTCAAAGGTGTCAATGACAACTCTAGATTCAGGAAACTCGTTTTGACAAAATACATATTTTTTTTTTAACATAAGTGTGTGTGTTCAAGTGTTGCATCTCACATAAGTGCTATGAACTGAATGTAAGGAATAACACACAAATCTAATCCACCGAATCCATATGCAACTCAACACACATGCATTGTGGAACTCGGTTTCATGTTTACACAAGGAATGAAGAATACATTACAAAAATGAAAATACAAATAAACAATGGAAGAAATCTCACTTTCAATGACTTCTAAAATGATAAAGATTTTCTCTTGCTTGGGCATGTAGGGTGGAGTCCCACGTGGTACCCAGCCCTACACACTAGCAAGATGGAGATGGATGAAAGAGGGTGTACGGACGGCTAGAGGGATAGCCCCACGATTTTGGGAGAGAGGAGGGAGAGAGAGAAAGAAGATGAGAGAATGACTTTCTCTCTCTTCTCAAAGGTTAAATATGCTAGGGTTTTAAGTGAGTGACTGAGATTAAAAGTTAGAAATAAATGGCTAGGATGTATGTCACACCCTTCTAGGTGGTGGCATACTTGTAATATTTTAGTTTTACTTTTCCTGCACCAATAGGCTTATTTCGTTTGAATTTCTCTAGAAACCTTTCAAAAACGCCACCGCCCAGCTGGTCAACCCTTGACTAGCTGATCCACCAAGGCCCCACACGTTCGGAAAGGTGGTCGACCAAGGGCTTGGGTCGCCTCCTCCCTAGTCGGACCTACGACCAACCTAAATAATAAATATTATTAGAATTTATTTATACACTCAATTTCAACCAAAATTTTAAGACAAGTTTTTGTTTAAATTTTTAATTGCAACTAAATTCTCAAAGCATATTTTTAGATTTTCATCACTTGCGAAAATTGCTCCCGTTAAGACCCATATTCTATCGATATACACTTTCCAGTAATTCACATGAAATAACGAGATTTTTTCTCTCGTTTGGGTCTCAAATTCAAGGATTGACTAATCTAATATATTGTGAATTTAATTTAAGGTTCTAAAAAATTAATGTATTATAGATTGCCTTCAATCATGTCGTACATCTTACTTACGTGATTTAGGGTCTCGTATATCCATACTTATATACATATACATATGTATAATGCATAACTATATGCAAAAACCTCATAATTAACACAAGCCATTTACTATCATTGAATCACATCATGCATTGCCTTTTCTCAGAAAAATCTTAGGTCTTACACCTTTTCTTTATTTCAATCCAAATATATATACATATATGTATTTATATATAAGTTATTTATTTTTAGAGTTGTAAATAATAGAATTTGAAGCAGCTCAACTTCGTCATTAATATTGAATATACCTATTGCAGTTGTTATTATGAAATTCCATGCAATTTTTTTTATTAAATAGAGTATTATAAAAAATTGTGATTGATATTTTGTTGTGTTAAACATTTTTCATAATGTGAAAGTGTCTCATTGAATATAAGCACATCCTCAAATATTATTATGTTATAAATCTTGATCTTCTTTTATTTTTGTTTTTTTTATAGAAATGGCTTCTTCTAATGTAGACAAAGATACCTATTGCACTAAAGGGAAGACTAGTTCATCAATAAATGAGCAAGAGTGCATGAAAAATTTAGAAAGTAGTTGCATATCAACTATTGGCATATAATTTGATGACAAAGATAGTGCATAGAAATTTTATAATGTGTATGCAAAAAATCAAGGATTTAGTGTTAGGAGACAGAGCTTTTATAAGAATAGACAAGGTGTCATGACACGAAAAAAATTCACATGCAGTAAAAAAGGTTATGCAGTTAAGGAAAAAGATGGCAATAGAAGCAAAGTCAGACTAGAAACAAGGTGTGGTTGCACTGCAAAATTAGTGATTAAAAAAGAAAACAATGATAAATTTGTTGTATCTAACTTTCAGCCTATCCATAACCATGCACTTGGTACTCCAAGCAAAGTCACAAGTCTAAGATCTCATCGAAATATAGGAAAGCCTCATAAACTTTTTGCAGATATAGCAGATAGTCTAGTATAGCACCTAAGGCAGCTATAAGATATTTGGGAAAAGAAGTTGGAGGAAGCAGAAATTTGTCTTTTTTGCCTATGGATTACAAGAAATATTTAAAAACAAAACGGTCCATTAATCCTAAAATTAATGATGTTGGAGCTATCATGCATTATCTTAGTGATAAAGCAACAAATGACCCATTATTTTTTAATTCAACACAATTGGATTGTGATGGTATGATTACAAACTTTTCCTGAACTGATGCAAACTCAAGATCAGACTTTGAGTGTTTTGGTGGCGTCATCTGTTTTGATACTACATCTAATGTGAATAATGTATACAAACCATTTGTAGTTTTTTTGGTGTAAATCATCACAAACAAACAGTTGTGTTTGGTGTTGCAGTAATGTATGATCAGTGTGTTGAATGTTTTGAGTGGGTATTTCAAACATTTCAAAAAGCTATGAGAGGGCGATGCCCAAAAGTGATATTAAGAGATGAAGATCAAGCTATTGCAAGTGCAATAAGAAAAGTATGTCCAACTACACATCATAGGTTATGTGTATGACATATTTATTAAATTGCAGCTAAACACTTGAGTCACATATACTTCAACCAGCCTGGTTTTAAGCAAGATTTTGGTAAATGTATTTTTTTTATGTGATAATGATGCAAGTTTTTTACATGCATGACAAACAATGTTAGTGAAGTATAATCTTTTAGACAACGATTGGTTGGCGAAGACTTTTAGAAACAAAGCATGATCATTTTTGTGCTTATATGATTTCAACATAAAGAAGTGAAAGCATGAATGCTATATTGAAAAAGGTTTTGACTTCAAGCATTGATCTCTTGCATTTTCTTCAACGGTATGATACATTGGTCGAAGAAAGGAGGTTTGTTGAATTACAAGAAGACATCAAAGCAAATCAAACTATGCCAGTCATGTTATATGGTAACTTGGTCAAGGAAGCTGCAATGCTTGACACCCCTATTGTTTTTTAATGGATGACAAAGGAGGTAGGTTATAGTATGGATTATAATTTTACTTCCAATAGAATAGAAGGAACAATTCATAGATATGCAATAACTGCTTTTAGGGTGTGAAAGAAAACCTTCTTTGTTTTGACTCATTTACAAATTCAATAACTTGCACATGTAAGAAATTTGAATTTTATGGTATTTTATGATCTCATGCTATAAAGATACTTAATTTTGTGGGCATTAAGTACATTCCTGAACAATACATTCTCAAAAGATGAACAAAAAATGCCAAAAGTAAAATAGTTCCATTTCACTTTAGCAGGTCAGATGGTGATGGTGAAAAAGCTGGAATTGCTACTCGATATAGTTTTCTTACTCATTCTTTCATAAAAATTGCATCAAGGGCTTCAGAGAGTAAGGAAACATATCAATATGTTGAAAAGCAACAATTGATGATCATAAATATGGTAGAGTAAATGTTAAAAAACAAGAAGAATCAACTGCATCAAAGTGCTAAAATTGGTGTCTCTAGTCAAGTGATGGATGATGAAGATGTGGATGATATCGAGGTTCTTACTCCTTTGTCTTCTAAACAATCATTTACTTTCAAAGATGTTATCTATGACAACTCCCACGTGCATGTGTTTGGGTATGAAAGGTTAAAACCAGTAAAGGTTGGTGGTGTCAAGAAGACAAATACTTGTAATAAGGGTACCCGCAGGCACAAAAGTGTACTTGAGAAAGGAAAGAAAAAGAAAAAATTGTTGTAGAATGTGACATTTGATACCACAAAAGAGCAATTATTAACCAATTCTCAAGTAAGTTTGAATTTAGGTGATTGTGAGTTAGATGAACACTTATTTTCCTTATATACTTGATTAACCTTTTTATTTTTTTGTAAACTTGCTTGATAGGAAACAATGATGCCATTTGGTGATACACCTTTTCACCCAATAGGTGTTTCTCATGCAGATAGCCAAAGGTATGGATATAATAATTTCATGACTTGCCTTATTAATGTTATTCTAGAGAATATGCTATAAATTGTGTTATTATATTGCTATACATTTCCTTATTATTGTTATTCTAGAGAATATGCTTCAACCATAATTGGAACAAGTAGACACACACCAAGTTACCATGCTCATGATGGTCACACTCCCTCAAATGCTTTCTTCCAATGTCCTCATAGTGCATCAACTTTTACATAATTAATGGTGCACAACTATATCATTATTTTTTTTAAATAATGGTTGAAATTATCGATTTGAGTATTAATTTTATGCATTATTTACAGATACAAGTTCATGGACATCAAAAGCAATGATCAAGTTTGTATATTCTTTCATTTTGTGATGCAATCTGTTTCCTTCTCTTTATGTACGTGTAAAACATGGCAGAGTCAGAAGAAGTGATTCCTATTTAACTTGAGTTGCAGCTACGCTTAAAGATGTCTCCCAATTTATTTATCAAGTTAATTCTGTATAGGGGACTCACATCTATTTTGGTGTAATTTATTTTGTTGTTTTAATCAAGTTGGGGATCAGATGTTTTTGGAAAGAAACAACAATTTGAAGACATTTATATTGTAAATAAAATTTTGATATTGAAGTCATTTTCATAAATGAAATTTAGGGAACAAATCCCAGCATTATTCATAAAAATTGATGTTGTTACTTGGATGGGTTATCATTTGTACATGATTTCATTGCCAAGAAAATAGATGGTCAACTTTGGAAATGTACATGTTACTCGAATTTTGGTTTCCTTGTTCACTTGATTCTTGTACTATATACATGCTCAAGGTGTTGGTTTGCAGGGATATTACAGGTTTAACCGGTGCATTGGCAAACTCAAATTTGTTTTACGCCAATAAATTGCTAAAGATACCTTGATATTATGGTAGATGCTAATGTCAGAGACAATAGAATTGTCACAGGCAGTGTTGTGAAAAGCGTTGAGGCATAGCGAGGATTAAAGCGTAAACCTCAAAAAAAATTGAAAACTTTAAAAAAATTACAAAAAAATATCTAAAAATACAAATAAATAAAGAAATGCTTTATTGATGAAGTAACAACCAATAAGAAATATAAAATCTCAAATAAGTACTAAAAAATATGAGATTAACATATAAAAGTAACTAAGAAACTGATTACATAACTGAAAAACTAATTATATAATTGAAAAATATAGTGTCCTATAAAGCAACAACCAATAAGCAGTAGAAAATCTCAAATAAGTACTAAAAAGTATGAGATTAACCTATAAAAGTTAAAATATATGAGATTAACATATAAAAAGTAAAAAAACTAATTAAATATAACTTATAAAAGTAACTAAGAAACTGATTACATAACTGGGAAAACTTTAACTGATTATATAACTGAAAAATTCTAACTGAAACTGATTACATAACTGGGAAAATTCTTTTTCTTAAATATAATATATAATAATATAAAAGTAACTAAGAAACTGATTACATAACTGGAAAATTCTTCTTCTTCTTCCTTTTTTTTCCCGCCTAACACTGGCTCTTTGAGGCACAGAGGGCCATGCCTCAAGGCGTGTTTTTGATAACACTGGTCACATGTTTTGATTTTCATGCCCCTGAAATCATTCAAGTTAGCATTCTCTCTAATGGTTATTGATAAGTGTTAGATTGTTGCTTTTGCTGCATTAAACAGATAATTGACATGCTTCTATTCAAGGGGATGGACATGCAAAGCAACTTCATCACGTGATTGGTCAGTATGATAGATTGGCTTGTGTTTTGAATTCCTCTTTGTAATAAGTTGTCTTATTTCAGTTTAAATTACGGGAATCTAGATTTTCTTTTGATGGTAGGATGCTTTGAGAAGGAACTCAATCCAAGCTATGCTCTGTAAAATTTTAATATGAAAAATAGAAGCAAGATGGGTTTCTTTTGTGCAAAGTCTGCAAGAGCAGACAACCGTCCTCTTTTGAACAACTCTTCAAGCATAGTTACTACAGATAGAAATGTCTGGCAAAAGGGATAAGGTAATTTGAACCATCTGATATAACTTAGTCTATATTCTATAATAATCCAAAGTTTATAGATACAAAAAATGGTGAAGCTAATGCAACTATGCATGGCCTGCCCAACAAGAACATGTTATTTAATGTTCATCAACTTGGCTATGATTGTTCTAAACTACCGCTAAATCTATGCTTTATCTACAACGGTGTATGTTGAGACGGATCAACATGGTGTAGAGAGATCCAATGTTTCACCTCACATGGACTGATCAACATGTAGCTTATCTTCCTTTGCCTTCATGTTGCAACTTTTGATTTCTTTCATAATTTGGGCAACCCAAGGTTCTTACAATGTAGCTTGCTATCTTTTGCAGGACATGTGAAATAGAAAAACAATCAACAAAACCTGGGTACAATAAAATCTTCTAATCTGTGTGCTGAAATTGTTGTCATGTGAAATTCATATACTATTTGTATAAATAACAAGAGACAAAGCAATTGAGGGCTGGTGTGGTAGCTGATGACCTTAAAGCTGCAAGAGAGGAGGTGGAAGCTATAAAAGTGGACCTAGCAGCTGCTAAAGCTGAGAACGTCCTTCTACGTGTAACTGTGAGTGACAAAGAGAAGCTACTTTTGCTTTCAGAGTTCTTGTTGGCACAAAAACATATTCTAGCCGCAAAAGACAATAGGCTTCGCACGTTGCGAGCATGCTTGCATGCACTGTAGCATCCCCAAGCATCACAGCCTTTAGATGACATGGCACCATTTGATTCTTGATTTATAAATAAAATTGTAATATTTGTGTAAATATAGTATTATGATGTTTTGTAACAAGCTGATTTTGGCTGATTTTGAATGTAACAAGATGTATTAGAATATGTTCTAAAATTGATATGCAACAGGTTAATTTGTAACAATCACTTAATATATTTGATGTAACAGGTTGATTTGCAAAAGTGGTTGAATTTAACTTTGGTTTGTTGAAGTATGTAAATCTAATTGAGTTTGAATGTAACAAGTTGTATTGGAATATGTTCTGAAATTGATATGTAATTAATACCTAATAGGTTGTATCTAATTAAGTTTGTTGAAGTATGTGTGTTGAAGAATGTGCATTGCTCAGTCAGATTATTTTTAGATTCAGATCATAATGTGCATTTTGCTCAGTCTGAGTGTAGTTGCCTAGGTTCAGATCAGAATGTGCATTTTGCTCAGTCAAATTAATACATTTAGTATTTTTATGTATTATATTTTTTACAACCAATTATTTTAAAAAAAATATGTAGGTGGAAATAGTGGCAGTTTACAAACTGCCATTGTTTGTCTGATGTTGAGCAGTCAACAGTGGCAGTTTGTAAGAGCTGCTATAGGGTACCTACATTCTTGGGTTTATCCAAGTTTCTGATTCATCTGAATATGATGATTGTTCATAAAGCATCAAAGCATAACATGATAGATACGTCCAAAGTCCCAGTTGTGTCTGTTTTTCATTCACTCCCACACATATTGCCTTAGTTCTAGACCTTCGGAAAATATATGCTCTGATTTTGCACCAATTAGTGTAGTGTTAGCCTTGAAATTAAAAAATTGTATTTGAAATAACGCAGTATACTATGTTCAAAAGGTGCCTACTTTTCTCTCGTAAAAAAGAGGAAGAATGGAGACTGCGTACAAATTATGATGCACAATTAATAAGGTTTTTTTTTCACTTTCGTCCCAAAAGAGGAGAAAAAACACCCTTTACCCTAAGATATATCATCTAGAACTTGGATTTTGGCAAGGCAGTGGTGGTGCATGATGCACAATCTACCAGAACATGATAAGAAAGAGAAAGAAAACCTCTTTCTCTCATATAACTTTCAAGTCTTTTCATGTAAAACCAAACCATACAAGTGTTGGAAAAAAAAAACTAAACTGGCTTTCCCACAAGTGTGAATTGATGGAGGCAATACAACGATGACAGTGGAAGAAAGGTAAACCAACAACGGAAACAAAAGAAGCACACAAAGATTTACGCGGTTCCCTCTCAAACTGAGGTACATCTACGGTGACCGATAGGTTAACACCTTTCACTATCTTCAAACAGAGTTACAGAGTGGCCAAAAGGCATAAGCCTTACAAACACACAAAGGTGTAACAAAATGAACCTTTAAGTTGTATAGCGATTTGTTTCAATATTCGTTGAATAACGATTTGTTTCAGTACTCACTGAATAGCGATTTGTTTCAGTACTCGCTAGATAGTGATTTGTGATAAGGCGTTTCAGGCGCATTGTAAGTTGTGCAAGACATGTAGTCTTCCTCATCAAATGCAGGTCTCATCCTCTATTTAAGGGATGGATGAGAGAGAGAAAGAGAGAGCTGAAAAAGCAGGAAAGAATATGAGAAACACTTTTAGGGCACCAAAAGGGTGTGAAGAGAACAAAGGCAAGAAGTGTTGTTACACTTCTTTCAGGACAACTTCGTGAGGCTGGTTCTTCAGAACTTTCATTCTTTGTTCTTCAGTGAGGTATAACTTCTTTTTAGTTGTGAGGACTTCTACAAATTGCTATCCAGCGAATACTCCAAAACGTCCTCGAGAAGATCAAGCGTCGTGCTTGGGAATCCTGTCATGATAGTGAATGTGCATCGAACTACTGATGATGCCATAAATGATCAGTTATTAGGCGATCTATTTCTAAGATAGATGGGTCTCATAAGGAGAAAAACCCAACAATTCTCCCCCTTCCCGACTTATGTGGAGGCTTTGACCATCCCTGCTAGAGACTGATACTTCTTAAGCTTGTCTATGGGCAATGCCTTAGTCAACATATTTGATGTATTATCATCAGTGTGAACTTTCTCAAGTTGTAACAATTTGTCATTCAAGACATCTTGAATCCAGTGGTATCGAACATCAATATGTTTTGATATTAAATGAAATGAGGAATTCTTACTCAAGTGAATCACACTCTGGCTATCACAGTGAAGAACATACCTTTCTTGCTTTAAGCCCAACTCTTGCAAGAATTTTTTCAACCACAATAATTCCTTGCTTCTATAATGGCGATGAACTCAGCTTCTGTGGTGGAGAGAGCTAAACATTTCTGTAATTTTGACTGCCATGCAACTGCTCCCCCTGCAAAAGTAATCAAATACCCAGAAGTAGATTTTCTACTATCGACATCACCAACCATATCAGAATCTGTGAACCCATCGAGAATAGGATGACCATTTCCAAAACGCAGACTCATCTTCGAAGTGTCCTGAAGATACCTTAGAATCCATTTCACTGTTGCCCAATGTTCTTTTTTTGGATTTGATAGAAATCGACTAACAACTCCAACAACATGAGCTATGTCTGGTCGAGTACAAACCATAGCATACATCAAAGAACCTACTGCCGAGCATAGAGAATTTTCTGCATCTCGATTTCTTCTTCATCATTTGCAGGACATTGACTTAAGCTAAGTTTGAAATGCCCTATAAGAGGACAATTAATAGGCTTTGCTTTATCCATGTTGAACATCTCAAGAACCTTTTTTATATAATTCTCTTGAGATAACAAGATCAACTCATGTGATCTGTCACAAACGATTCTCATCCCAAGAATCTGCTTTGTTGGACCTAAATCCTTCACGACAAAGGTCTCACTCAGCTCCATCTTCAGCTAGCTTATCCTGCTGATGTCTTGGCCCACAATCAGCATATTATCCACATAAAGCAAGAGAATTATAAAGTTACCATCTGGAAATTTCATTACAAACACACAATGGTCTGTGGAGGTTCTTGAATATTCATGCTCAGTCATAAAAGAATCAAACTTCTTATACCACTGCTTTAGTGCTTGCTTAAATCCATACAAGCTCTTCTTCATCTTGTAGACAAGGAGTTGTGCTTGCTTAAATCCATACAAGCTCTTCTTCAGCTTGCAGACAAGGTGTTCTTTGCTCTTGTCAATGAAGCCTTCAGGTTGCTCCATATAAATTTCTTCTTCCAAGTCACCATGCAGAAATGCAGTCTTTACATCAAGCTACTCAACTTCTAAGTTCATGTTTGCTGCTATACTGAGCACAGTTCGAATGGAGGACATCTTCACAACTGGTGAGAAGATCTCATCAAAGTTAACTGCCTTTTTTTGACCAAAATCTTTCACGACAAGTCGTGCCTTGAATCTAGGTTGAGAGTTTTTCCCATCAGTCTTCTGTCTGAAGACCCACTTGTTCTTTAACACCTTCTTCCCTTTAGGTGGTTTTACCATATCAAATGTGTGATTCTCATGTAATGAATTCATTTCCTCTTTTATTGCCTTAAACCACTCAGATTTGTTTTCATTCTCCAAAACTTCTTGAAAAGTTTCTGGCTCACCTTGATCTGTAATCAACACATACTCATTTGATAAGTATTTACTAGATGGTTGTTTTTCTCTAGTAGACTTCTTTATCAGAGTCTGAGGAAGTGACTCTTAGGGTGTTGGCTCCCCCTCAATTTCTATCTTGGCACTTCCTTCCTCTGCATCATTATGAGGATGTGGCATCTACTCCACGAAATCATGAACAATCGGTGCATCAAGGAGATCTAAATCAACAAGATCTCTTGTATTGGACTCTGATGGCTCAAACTTACCAATGTCTTCAATGGTCTGATCTTCCAAGAAGACAACATCTCGACTTCTGACCACCTTCTTATCAACAGGGTCATACAGTCTGTAACCAAATTTTTTATGACCATAGCCAAGAAATATGCACTACTTGGCCTTTAGATCAAGTTTGGACCTCTCTTTCTTTGGAACATGAACAAATGCTCTAGAGCCGAACACTCTTAAGTGACTATAGGAAGCTTCTTTCTATGTCTATAATTTCTTTAGAACATCTCCCTTCAAGAGAATAGAAGGAGACAAGTTGATAAGATCAATTGTTGTCCTTATTGCCTCACCCCAAAAAGATCTTAGCAACTTAGAGTGTGATAGCAAACATCTGACTCTCTTAAGAATGGTGTGATTCATTCTCTCAGCAACCCCATTCTGTTGAGGTGTCATCCTTACGGTCCTTTCATGCTTGATGCCATGATTGATGCAATACTGATCAAATGACCTAATGTATTCACCACCATTATTTAAGCGAACACATTTCAACTATCTGCCAGTTTCTCTTTCAACCATGGCCTGAAAATGCTTGAATACATCTAGAACTTGGTCTTTAGTTCTTAGTGTATAAGCCCATACTTTTCTAGAGTGATCATCAATGAAAGTTACAAAATACAATGCACTACCAAGTGTCTTGACCTTTAAAGGTCCACACACATCAGAATGTACAAGATCTAGAGCATGAGATTTTCTAGATGCAATGCTTCTATGGAAAAAAACTCTATTCTGTTTATCATGAAAGTAATGAACACATGGTTTTAAAGATGTACCTTCAGCCCCTGCTAGAAGCTCTTTCTTGACCAAGATTGGCAGCCTCTTCTCGCTCATATGCCCGAGCCTTTTATGCCATAATTCTGTGGACGAGTCAGTCTCCACAGCATTCACAACATTCTTGAAGATCTTCGCTTGCAAAGTGTAAAGGGAACATGTCTTTGTTCCTATCGCTACCACCAAGGAGCCTTTGGTTAGCTTCTACCTTTCGTCACTGAAGGTGTTGTTGTAGCCTTCATCATCCAACTTTCTGGTAGAGATCCGATTTAGTTGGATGTCTGGTACATGCCTAACATCTTTGAGCAACAATTTGTAGTCAACATTTGTTTCTAAGCAAATGTCGCCTATGCCAACAATCTTTGACATATCTTCATTTCTCATTCGGACATTCCTGAAATCACCTTGCGAATAGGAAGTGAAGAAATCAACCCGCGAGGTAACATGAAATGAAGCTCCAGAATCAATTACCCAATCAGTCTCTTTACCGACCAAATTGATGCTAGTACCATCACAGATAATCATGAGCTTTCCATCTGTGACTGTTGTTGTGACACTTTGCTTTTCTTCTGAGCTTTTCTCTTTGTTCTGCTCCTTGAACTTGAGCTTCCTACACTCCCGCTTCATGTGCCCTTTCTTGTGGCAATAATAACACTCAACGTCTTTCTTTGAACTCGAGTATGAGTGACCTCTGAATTTGTCACGATAGTGCGGAGTCTTGCTCTTACTCATTCTTCTTCCTCGATTTTCAATCACAAGTGCCTTAGAGAGGGAAGGACCTGATAATTTTCTCATAGTTTCTTCATTCAACAGACTGCTGGTAACTTAGCTCATCATTACCATTTCACTAGGTGCAGAGTTACTAACTGTGACCACCAAGGTTTATCAACTCTCATGAAGGGAACTAAAGAGCAACAAGGCTTGTAACTCATCATCAAAAGCGGTTTTTATTGTGGTCAACTGATTCACAATGCTTTTGATCTCATTCAAATGCTCTGCAATAGAGCTGGCCTCTTTATATTTGAGGTTCACAAGCTTTCGAAATAGAAAGACCTTATTTACTGTCGTCTTTCTGTCATAAAGGCTTTCTAGTTTGGTTCAAAGATCATGCATTGAAGTTTCTGTGGATACATGATGAAAGACACTATCATCAATCCATTGCCGAATGAAACTGGCAACTTTCCTGTCTAGCTTTCTCTATTCGTCATCTTTCATCTCTTCTAGCTTGCCGCTATCACCCTCTATAGGTCCATCCAAATCTTTACAAACCAAAAGGTCTTCCATTTTTGTTTTTCAGGTCATCTAGTTTGTCTCATTCAAACTGATCATACAACCGACGTTGTTCTCTATGACTTCACATACAAATATAACGAACTGAGACTAGAGGAACCAAAGCTCTGATACCATATGTTGAAAAAAAAAATAAACTAAACTGGCTTTCCTACAAGTGTGAATCGATGAAGGCAATGCAATAATGACAGTTGAAGAAAGGTAAACCAACAATGGAAATAAAAGCACACAAAGATTTACGTGGTTCTCTCTCAAACTAAGGTATGTCCACGATGACCGATAGGTCAGTACCTTCCACTATCTTCAAACAGAGTTACAGAGTGGCCGAAAGGCATAAGCCTTACAAACACACAACGGTGTAATAAAATGAACAAAGACGATATACCTCACTGAAGAACAAAGAACAAAAATTCTAAAGAACCAACCTCACGAAGCTGTCCTGAAAGAAGTGTAACAACACTTCTTGCCTTTGTTCTCTTCACACCCTTTCGGTGCCCTAAAAGTGTTTCTCACACTCTTTCCTGCTTTTTCAGCTCTCTCTTTCTCTCTCTCATCCATCCCTTAAATAGAGAACGAGGCTTGCGTTTAATGAGGAAGACTAAACGTCTTGCACAACTTACAATGCACCTGAAACGCCTTATCACAAATCGCTATCCAACATGTAAAACCCGCATTTAAAAAAAAAATTATCGGACCCGGGCCAGATCAGGTCCGGACCCGACCCGAGCCCATCGTCGTTAGGGTTTTAAAACCCGACACAAGAGAAAGGGTTTTGAGAAAAACCCTTTCCTCTGTGCGCCGCACCCCCCCCCCCCCCTTTTCAACCCGATAAGGATGGAAATCGGGGTTTCCCGATTTCACGCCTCCTCCCCCGAGGTCTTTAAGAGCACCAGTGGAGGACAAGAGGAAGCACACCTCCCCCTTGCGTCTCCTTCTTCCCTGCGCACGCCTCCAGTGTCGCCGCTGCTGCAACCCCCACCAATGTCGATCGACGATGCCAGCCATCGTCGTCGGCCTCTTCCCAGGTACGTCGTCTCCTCCCTCTTCTCCCCCTCACCCCCCTCTCTGTCACCTCGCCGGGAGGCCGACAGGCGGCGCACGACCCTGTTATCGTCGCAAAATTTTTCCCTGTTTTCCCTTCCTTGCGGAAGAGAGAGGAAAATGCTTTCGTGATTCAAACTTGACCGGATTTTGGAAATTGTTTTGAAATACTCGCCTTCGTTTTGAAAATTGCGGGAAAATCCATGGGATGGGGCTCGACCTGTCGGTACGAGGTTCGACCGTTCCTGCCGCCTTTAACAAGGGTAATCGAACCAAGGACCAAAACTATGCTTGACTTCGTTAAATTATCAAAATCGTGTTATATCCTAAATGCACAGAGAATTCAGGCATGTGCTATGAGATTTTGGAAAATGGAAGTAGGAAAAACATGATGTATGCTTGGAAAATATTTGGAGTTGAAAGATATTTCTCAGGGAAAAGGTGAAAGTCAATTTCTCAGGAAACTCAAATGAAAGGGGTTTTGAAATCACGAGAAAGTTCATAAAGGTGTGGGAAAATCATGAATGGATGAAAATCCTGAGAAAATGGAAAGAATTCTTGAGAAAAGGGTAAACCTTTGAAGGGAAAATGCTTGTCAGGAAAAGCTTCAAGTTTTGAAAGCTTTCTTTGGAAAATGGTTGAAATTCATTGGGAAATTCTTTGGAGAAGGAGAATTGAAACTTGGGAAACTGAAATCCTGAGAATCTTAGCCTTGAAACACTTGGAAATCGATTTTGATCTTTGAAAAAGGTGAGAGACTTCTTTTGAAAATCTTGAGAAAATAACCTTTTCCATGGAAAACTGTGGAAAAACTTGACTTGGGAATACCAATTTTGAAAAATTCTTAGAGTTTCTTGAGAAATCGATTTCTTGAGAATGAAATTTTCTTAAGAAAATCATGAGAAAACCAATGATTTCATGATGCAAATGATATGAGTGAATGAATGCACTTTAAAAAGATTTTCTGAGAAATTTGTTGGAAAAATGTGTATTAAGTCAAAATAAATCCTTCACATATTCTGACTGTGGCCATGAATATGTTCAGAGCTTAATTGATTTAATGCACAATACTTTGCAAAATTGGAAATATGATGTGCATTTTAAGATAGCCTAAGAGTGTAGGCTCAATGTGACTGGTAGAGAGATGATGGATTTGGGTCTCGTCCATATTCCGACTAGGGCCGTAAATATGGACTCCACCGAGTTCATTAACTCCCTAAGAGTTGGTGCACGTGCCATTTGTGTACATCCATAATGCTTTTGAAATAAAATGCATGAATCACATAAACAGGATATTGCAAGAATTTAAACTATATGATATGCATCCTAGTCTAAGCAGAAAATTAAATCTCTTATTCCAAAATTTACATTATTACATCACTAAATAAATGAAAGAAAAGAAATTGCAGACTTCATCTTCCTCTTTTGGATGTCCCTGCCAAACTTGAAATAGGGTTAGTTCAAATATGTGGGTTTTTCCAAGATTTTCCAATAATATTCTGAAATTATTGGACTTAGTTGGATATAAACCCTATTTTCATGCTTTCTTGATATTTGAAATAATGTAAATGCAAGAAATTCAGTAGAAAATAGTTTGAAATTCGAAATTATGGTCAAAATGACCAAAATACCCCTAATATTGAAGTTACACCTTTAAAATCAGGGTTTTTTGAAGGAAATTTTGGTAAAATTGAGATTTTGAAATTCAAATTGAAACAAATGATGATGAAATGCATGATGAGACATGATGACATGTTGATAAACACATTAGGACTGTAAACTCAGAATTTTGACATGCTACTATTTGTCAAAAATAACGAATTTCACTTGATTTTCGCTTGGATCAGGGTCTCGTGGGGCCCTATTTTGATGATATGGCTAAACCGAGCCTCAAATGAATTCCAAATCACACCAAATTCGGTATGAAGTATATACCTATTATGATAAACAGCCTAGAATGCTCAAACTCATTAAATGACATGGTTTAGATACTAAAATTTAAAGAAAATCCTAAAAAGGGCGAATTTCGCCTACGGACCCGAAACAAATGCAACACTTAATGCAGTAATATGAGAATTCCACCATATAGACATCTGAGATTTTTCAGACTGCTAAATGACATGAAAATAAGCAATTTTGTCTTTTACAGCCCCAGGATTTGAACTACGGTGAGTTCGGTAACAAGAATTTGGTTCTGACGGAGGCAAAATCAACTCGATCCGATGTAAAATTGCATAACAAATAAAATCCTACCATAAAATTTTTTGATATTTAACTGAGAAACTAACGACACACACAGAAACAACTTTCATGTTTATGATTTTGGCATTTGATCAACAGGAACAGAGATAAAAATACGACTTTTCATGCCTAAATCAACAGAGCAGACGAATATGACAAAACAGAAGACTGACAAGAAAAATCTAACACAGATATTAATACTATTCTAAAAATCATAAACTTTTAGATGCAATCAAAGAACATCCCGAACATGACATTCACTTTTTACAAATTTGTATTTAGAGCAATATCCAAAGAGAACCCATTGACTTAAGTTGATCCAAAGTCTTAGAGGCCCAAATCAGGCTCTGACACGTGTCCCAAACTCTCAGATTTTTGTCAGATGTCAAAAAAAATCATAAAACTCTGGTAAAATCATATTAAAAACTAGACATCATCTCGAGTTCAAAACATTTTTTGGATAAAAAATAAGACCTCATATGAGAGAGATCGCGATTTTACAAGTCAAAAATGACTTTTCAAAATGTGTCCCGTGTAACAAAACCCGACCTACCATTTCGAACATTTACTATAGTAAATAAATTCAAATCATTCCGAATTTTTGGAAGATTGTTAGGGACACCTAATACCGCGTATTGTAATTTTTTTGGCATTTTTAAAGAAAATTAAATACATGAAATGATGAGTGGACTGACTGACAAAAACAGAGAATCACTGAAATAACACGGGATACATGAAACATCAAATAAATTCCTAAACGATGCTATTTTAATGAAATAAGACATAAATCTACCTTATTTTAATGCATGAATGTGACAAAATGCTAAAATTTGAATCAAGAAAGCATGAAAAACTCGTTTGCTATATGTCATTTTACGAGAATAGCTCGATCCATCCTTCGGATGAGCCCTTTTCTCAAAACGACAATACGAATTTAATAAAAATATTACTATAATGAAATCAATAGGGATATAAGTGCACCTTGTGTTTTCCCGCAGCTTTGGAACTCCCGAAATGAGTGGGTATGAATGGCTTCTCTCGTCCTTCGATCCGAGCTTCGGAAGGTTCACGAAATTCGATCCACACACTTAGATCGAGTTGGAATTGATGCGAGCAAGCTTGGTGCTTCAATGCACCCTCTCAACTGAGCCCAAAGGGGGCGTGAACTCAGAAATCAAAATCGTGTTCTGAAGAAGATTTAAGTTGAAATGCAAAATCAAAAGGAGCTCTCCTAGGTTGGGCGTGGGGCCTTGTATTTAAAGAAATTTTTGGAAAATTTTGAAATTCAAAAAGGCTTAATCTGAGCCCTCTATGTGGCGCCATCTCAGAGGGTGTTGTCTTGGAGTTTGAAATTCAAATTCTGCTTTATTCTGGAAGGAGGAGAGACTGCCATGTGGCGCCATCTCAGAGCATCCACATTGACATGTGTCAGAAGGAAAGACAGAGGATTCAGATGGTGCCACCTCAGAGAGAGTTTGAAATTTAAATTTCTGCTTTTTCTAGAAGAAAGGAGAGACTGACATGTGGCGCCACCTCAGGGTGGCTCCACATTGACATGTGTCAGGAGGCAGGAGCTGAAGAAGCAGAAGATGCCACCTTAGAGGGGAGTTGTTCCTACTTTTTCTGATGCAGGGAGGTCTGGCCATGTGGCACCACCTCATGGTGGCTCCTACAATGCCATGTGGTAGGAGGGAGGAACAAGGAACATGTGGTGCCATCTTAGGCCAGATAGAAAAGGTAAGGTTCGGGATTTGCGCCACCTCAGCCTGGATTTGAATTTTTTTGAATGGTTGCTTTTTCTGAAGAAGGCCAGGGGTGGCACGTGTCTTCTACTTTTTCTGAAGGAAGCTTGGAGTGCATGTGTCACTTGCTTTTCTGAGAAAAGCAGAAGGTGACGTGTCAGTCTGCTTTTCCTGAGAAAATGAGAGAGTGACATGTGTCACTTGCAGAAGACATAATTCAAATGGCGCCACCTCAGGGGAGACAAACTCTACTTTTTCTGAACAGGACAACACATGACACGTGGCATCTCAGGGTGACCTTGGAATGACACATGGCACAGGGTGAAGATGGTGGACACTGACACGTGGCATGGAATGAAGAGAATATCTAATGACATGTGGCGCCACCCCTAGGTGAACCCCACACTGACACATGGCAAGAAAATGGGAGGAGAGAGAAAAAGACCCAGTGGTGCCAATCCAGGGACAAGGCTCCTATATTTTTGGGTTTTTTTAAATTCAGGTTTTTCAAAAAAAAAGCCTATGTGACACCACCTCAGTGTGGGTCCCACATTGCTTCTTTATTGAAATAAAGACAAGACAGTAAAACCTCTTTTTTTTGGAATTTTCATAAAATCTGGACTAATTGGCAAAACAGAAATTTTGAAAAGAGATGGCCCTTGTAGGGTGATTTTGTAAAAGAAAGATATTTGAAATTGTTTGAAAAAAGGGCAAAATCTGAGATGAAATTTATTGAAAATTATCCAGATTGTTTTCCTTATAAAATATTTTGAAATTCAGAGTTCTGGGGGTAAAATGGGAAGAATTGATAATTTTGAAGACCCAGGGTTTTGAAATTGATTTTAAAAAGAGTTGAAATTCAAATCTGGATTGAAAATTTTGAAATCGAGAGTTCTGGACCTCGAAATGACATGCAGTGCAGTGCAGTGATATGAAATGTTCATGCAATGCTATGCAAT
The DNA here is from genome assembly GCF_984573655.1 of Nuphar pumila. Taxonomy (NCBI): domain Eukaryota; kingdom Viridiplantae; phylum Streptophyta; class Magnoliopsida; order Nymphaeales; family Nymphaeaceae; genus Nuphar; species Nuphar pumila. The sequence continues at coordinate 34,161,328 of NC_143262.1, forward strand.
GACATGTCTTATGAAATGTAATCCTGAATCGGGCTTTGGAGATTCGTGTCTCCTGTCAGGAGTAGAATTTTGAACATCTGAGCTAAATTTAGAGAAATTTTGAGAGTTTCAGATGAAATTTAGACTTCTGTAAGTTCCGGGCTCAGAAAATGACCATTTTGCCCTTCGGTGATTTCCGGGGAGGTGAATGATGATGCTGGGTGGAAATGTCGGGGAGGTGAGTGAAAATTTGGGGTGTTTATAGACCCCAGCCGCGCCTCCCACCTCCCCTGTGCCCATCGGAGGCCCAACAAGTGGACTATGGGCCCCTGTCGTCCCCTTTTTTCTCCATGGGGGGGTCGCCGGAGTGCCGGCAGGGGGCCAATGGCCCCTGCGACACCCCCTCGCCCTGATCTCTCTCTCTCTCTCTCTCTCTCTCTCTCTCTCTCTCTCTCTCTCTCTCTCTCTCTCTTCGGCAGGGGTTTGTCCCCCTGCCATCGTCCTTTCGCCAGACGGCAGGGGCTCGGCCCCTGCCGATTCGCTGTCGTCGGCAGGGGCTCGACCCCTGCCGATTCGTTGTCGTCGGCAGGGGTGCGACCCCCTGCCGATTCGCTGTCGTCGGCAGGGGTGCGACCCCCTGTCATTTCAGTGCTGTCGGCAGAGGTGCAACCCCTGCCGCTTCAGTGTTGTCGGTAGGGGCTAGCCCCCTGCCAATTCGTTGCTATCGGCAGGGGCTAGCCCCCTGCCGCTTCGCTGTCGTCGGCAGGGGTACGACCCTTGCCGCTTCAGTGCTGTCGGCAGGGGCACGACCCCTTCCCCTTCAGTGTTGTTGGCAGAGGTGCGACCCCTGCCACTTCACTGCTGTCGAGGTGCGACCCCTGCCGCTTCAGTGCTGTCGGCAGAGGCTAGCCCCTGCCGTTTCACTGTCGTCGGCAGGAGTGCGACCCTTGTCGCTTCAGTGCTGTCGGCAGGGGTGCGACCCCTACCGCTTCAATGCTGTCTGCAGGGGCTCGCCCCCTGCCGCCTCGCTATGTTTGACAATGGCTCTTTCTCTGTCGCTCTGTTGTCGTCGGCAGTCGGGGGATCAATCTGTGCCGCCTAATTTTACCCTTGCCCTCGTCGCACCATTAATTATATTAGCATAATTGAATATTTCACACTCTTGCAGATTTACGCAACGAGTCCAGTTCGCACTTCGCGGCCCGACCCTCATATCATCCACACCCGTAGACGTACGCAGTTGCACGACATCCCGAGATAGGGTAAAGTCGCACAAAGGGCAATAAATGAACCTGTTTAAGTTGAAATAATTAAGATGCCCATGCTAGACATGCTTAGAGTTATATTGCTTCTGCATTGCGTATTTTCTTGTTTGCATGCTCATGGGTCGAGGTACAATTTTATTCTTCGATCATTATTTTGCATAGTTGCTTATGAGTTTGAGGTGTGGTTTCGTACTTCGTGCAATACCTATGCCCTTGTTTGCTTGCATATATTTTTGCCTGCATGTTTCTTTTGAGTGAGGCACGACTTTGTGTCTCATGTATTACTTATGACCTTATGTGTTTGCCTATCTAAGTGGTCAAGTTATGGTTTTGGTACCTCGTGTGTTACTTATGTGCTTTTCGCTCGATGTGCGGCATCGCAAGTCGAGAGTTGCTTGTCGTCATGTTATAACCTGCATATGCTCACACTCATGGTAAATATGTACTTACATAAATGTAGTCTTGTGCCTATCATGTTATCACTTGTTTTCAAAACACTAGAAGTTGTACTTTAAAAGAGGGTTTCCTCCTGCGAACCCAGTGCTCTTCAAATGACACAGCTTTTGCAAAGTTAAGTTTTAATCCTCGCAGGATTTCGAAGTCACATATAGGCCCTCCCAGGTCCACACACTTGGGAGAAATATTTTATAACCCCGATTCGAATAACCCCGATTCGAATAACTCCGATCAGGGGCATGAGCCTATGAATGAGTGGGGTTCTGTTGAAGGACCCATTCTTTATTTATCAATCTAGTGTCACATGTCGATACTAAGATAAATTTTGGATGCAAGATTGATACTGTTGTGCCATGCGTGAATGACTTAATGTGGTATTATGACTTTTAATGATGAATCGTGTCACTCCTTTATTCTTTGGATCATTATGAAGTTGTGTGCTGGGTGTTCCTTTTGAGAAGCCCACACACCTCCCTGGTTCAGTATAGCGTACTTTTAGACATGCACAACATGTTAAGTACTTTGTTGATCGGATGAGAGATCCGAGATGACCTTGCATCATGAAATATGAAAAATGTTGTTGAAGTGAATTCAAGACTTATCTTGCCAGGCTGTGTTGTATTAATTCTTTTGCAGATAATATCTGTTGGGGTTTCTTTTGGTGGAACCATTTCCCTTTCATCGTAGTCGTACTTTTGACAAGTACAACCACACTTTTTGACAAGTACGTCTTCTTACGTTGTGATGATTGGATGAGTAGGTTGTGACAATCTCGATGAGTGCAAATAACAAAATGTTGTGATCACCTAAATAAGTGATGTTTTCGCCTTCACCGGTAAGATACTCGAGTTGGTCGAAAGACCAGAGTATGTAGAATGGGTCTTCAGTTATCTACCCCTGATGTAATCATTCGAATCGCTGACTCCTGCCAGGAGAAAGGACATGAAGGTACAAAACTTCGATGGACAGGCCATTAATGGCAGTTACGAGCAAAAGACTCAGCTTCCCCAGTCATTGGAGTTAGGGGAATGAGACTACCATAATTATCCTAGGTAGTAGCTCTTCATGTTTGGGATGCATCCATTGTTTATGTTGCTTTGAGGATTTCTCTCTTGGTCACCGACCGTCCCCTTAGGTGTGGACTCAGTCAGCTATCCTGGTTAGCATAAAATATATAGCATAATAAACCCCCGAATCAGTCTAGGCTGTTTCTAGAGTCGTGCCTTGTGCGTACCCACTTGGCCAGTTAATATCGAAACATAATTTAAATCCGATCACACAATTTTTTGAGTTATGCGCGTATGAAAGTTATGAAATTGTGTGTGTGGTTGATGAAGCATTGTACTTTGCTAGTTAAATTTCTTATGCAGTTCTTTGCTTGTACTAGTTAGCCTACTTGTGCCAGTAAAATGCTTGTAATAATTTTAGCATTGTGCTCATGATAGTTGCTCCGTGAATCTGGTAGAATTAAATTGCTATATAATTGTCTGTCTACTTGACATATTAAATTATTTTGCTTAATTATGTTCAATATTGTCCAGTATGTGCACCTACCAGTTTTTAGTGAAACTGACCCATTTTATGGGCAGATGATGTATAGGTGATACATTCTGCGATGACACGATGGCGCGATGAGTTCAAGATAGAGCTCTTTCCCTGACATTTCGCTCCTGAGGACATGTTGGTAAATTTGGTATAAAGTATATTTCAAATTTCTCTTTTTATAAAACCTTGAGTTACTAAAACTGTTTTAGTAAACTTCTTCTTGGTTTCAACAAACAAATTCTAAATCATTGAAATTGCATTTTAAAACCCTTTGATTTCAATAGTTGTGCAAAATTCGGTAAAGGAAAGTTTACGCTGTAATGCGCTCAAGGTCCATCGACTTGTTGTTTTAAAAATATCATTTTCTGCTGAAGTACTATTTAGACTCTGATAATTGTATGATTTCAAAGCTTCCTAAACTATTCTAAAAGTTTCAAGTCCTGGATTTTTGGGGCGTTACACAACGAGTACTGAAACAAATCGCTATCCAGCCAATACTGAAACAAATCGCTATCCAGCGAGTATTGAAACAAATCTCTATCAAGCTTAAAGCATTAACCACAAATCGTCATCGACAAATCGTTGATCCTCAAAACTCTGAACAACTGAATCGTCATTCACCTATGAAGACTTCTACAAATTGTCATCCATCAAATACTCCAAAACGTCCTCAAGAAGATCAAACGTCATACTTAAAAATCCTGCCGCGATAATGAATGTGCATCGAACTAATGATGATGCCATAAATGATCAGTTATTAGGCGATCTATTTTCAAGATAGATGGTTCTCATAAGGAGGGAAACCCAACAACAAGAGCTACACTAAAGTCAAACAATTCAGTCCAATATTACTTGCTGATTTCACATACATCACTGTAAGGAATGTTTATAGTCAGAATGTGCATATTATCTGCGATAAGAGAAAGTGCTGCTTCCAGCATATGTTTTGCATTGTGCTGATGTGCAAATTCAAAGTTGATACTGCACTGACATTGTTGAGTTTTGATGTGATGAATTTCTCGCAGACAACCTTGAGATGCATCACTTGATACTTCTCAGCAACTATTGATGGATCTGCAGAGAACATAGTAAAAGAAAAGGAAAATTTTATGTGAGTTTTAAATTCATAGGAATATCATGAACCTTCACTGATCGCAGGGATAAAGGCAGACATGCCAATTTTTTAAAACTGTCGGACTAAGAACCGCCTGCCGACAATAAATTTAATAACGACAATCGGTTCAGTAAATAACTGTGATGACGACAATCGTCTGGATTCATAAGAAAGAAACCGGGGCAGCTTAGGGTTCATGCAGGGGGAATTAAATGGCGTAAGAAGGGAGGATGGAATGTATATGGTATGCAGAAGTGGCGGTTTTGCTTATGTGCTTGAGATTTTTATGCATCTCATTGTGACTAACATATTATTTTGTTCAGTAAAAGTTTTTTTCTTGTTTTTTTGTTTGAGCATGTGAACCGTGAAGGTGTGTGATGTGTGTGGTTGGTTGACTAGGCTGTTTTTTTTTTTTTGAATGTTCTGTTATGACCCATCCTTGGCATATAAGCAGGTGTCTATGTAAACAAACTCGGATTTGAATTTGGATTATGATTGTCCATCATCGGATTTGAAATCAGATTCGAATTTGGATGATGATTTTCCATGCTCGGATTCACATATGACTAAATCCATGTCTTTATGCAGATTTCGGTTTGGATTCGGGTATGATTATAGCTGTTGGATTCGGGTATGATTATAGCTGTTGGATTCGGATTTGGTTTAAGTTTTTTCATATTAGTAATTGAATCCAACTCCGATTAGGCCACATCCAATTAGTCAGATTTGGTATTGGCCACATCTGATCCGAATCCGATCCGTTTACATCCCTATTTAGCCTATTACAAAAGCCTTGATGATGTCTGGAATTGGTTATGTGTTGGACAGAATAAGTATCTGCATTACCCCTTCAGATCGAACCACTGTCGGGTTGGGACGCCAATCGTGGAAGGGAAGGTACGTAAAAGGAATGAAAAACAGAGGGGAACAAATGAATGAACAAAACCCGAAGCTCCGCATCGCAATTATTCACCCTGACCTTGGCATAGGTCTCTCTCTCTCTCTCTTGTTTCATCTCTTTTTGACTATAATTGCTTCACCCATTTATTGATGACACCTTTTGTGTTGTGAAGTTGTCTATTTCTGGTTTTGAGTTTAAATATCTGTATTGTCTATACAAACATGCACCCAACCACACAAAAAGAAAGGGGTAAAAGAGAGGGAAAGTTCAACCCTAGTTATTTAAGAAATGTAAAGGTGGAAAAAATGCTCTCTGTTTGATCTTTCCTGAGCTTATTATGAGCAAATTGCTGATTGTTTATGCGACACTAGTTAATCAGACTCTGCTGGAAGTTTTGATGTGCAGTTGAATTTAGGCATTGCTCTGCCAATTTGCTGTATTTTTCTGTACAACTTGTTTGTTGGTGTAACCCATGTGCGGGTGGTAACTGAATGCAGCTTTATGAGTTCAAATGTCGGTAAAGAGCCATTGGAACTACAATGGTGGCCTTTTGGCTGCTTGGGCTTTGGTGAAAGATCTTGATGGGAACAATTTGAATTTTGTCTATTTTTTACTTCGTACTTATAATGTTGGTCTTTTAGCTGTTCGGGCTTCTGGTGTAAAGATATTGATGTGAATATTTTGAATTTTGTCTATTGTTTAATTCATGCCTTTTATTTTTTCCCGTTTGGTTTGTTTGAATTATGGTGGTGCTTTATGAACATTTGGCTGTATGGTGATTGTTTTGTTTTCCCTTTTCTTTCTTCTCTCTTGTATGTGCAGGTGGAGCTGAAAGGTTAATTGTCGATGCTGCAGTTGAGCTTGCAGCTCATGGCCACAAGGTGCATGTTTTCACTGCACACCATGACAAGAACCGTTGTTTTGAAGAGACTCTTGGTGGTAGGTCTTTCATGTTGGTATTTTATCACTATGGAATCTTTTCTCCTCAATTAGACCATTGGAATTTGTGGACTCTTGTTTTCCACGATAAAATTATTCAACTTAATAGTAACAGAATTGAAAGATCAAAATATTTCGTTCAACGAATTCTTGGCATTTGTTTGGTGTGGACAAAAAATGTGCAGTTAGATCTCTCATTTGGAATAATCATGGTTGAGAAGTATATATGTCATCCCATGTCAGAAGTAATGGTTGGATGACTTGGAAAGGCTTTCTTTTGGCTATTACATATGCGTTATACATCTTACAAGGGATAAAATAATGTGAAACAACAGCCTGGACATAAATATGTCAGTTTCATTTTGTCAATGCAGTTGCATGTTTGAATCTTTTGCACTCTAAGTTGTCTGAGAACTGCTGCTTTCCCACCAAGGGTCATAACTACTTGAATACTTGACAACAATAGTTTTAACTCAAATGTAAATAAATAGGCCACAAGGGCTCCACTCATCTGGTAGGGGCAACTTGTGAATGTCACCAAGTTGACAGGACGTCACATGTTCGAAACCCACTGGTGGCGTCCCTTGCTGCAAGGTCGAAGCTGGGCGTACTCCCAGTGGGCAGGGGGGACCTCAAGGGTTTTACCAACCGGAGGCCAGCCAATGTGCGATCGATGATGGTGGGGGGTTCCCTTGGATTATCCCAAAATAAATAAATAAATATATAATCACATATGTTAGTCTCAGCTCAATGAGGCAATTTCTTAGGTCATTATGAGATTTTCTCTTTGGAAAATCTCAGAGATTAAAAAATAAATAATAACAAATATGCTTTAGTAGTAACTCTTATAAATCTATACAAGAGGTAAAATAGTTTTAAAAATCTAAAAATTATAGCATTCACATTTAATAAAAAAATGTGGTGATAATAATGTTATGCTGTATTAAAAATATGAGCAATTTACATTACCTGGACATTGATATGAGCTTCGGTGTAAGACAGATTTGAAGCGGTAGCTTTGGACTTTGAAAAGTTAGATGATCAAACACAACTACATATATCTATATATATGTATGTATTAGAGAGAGAGAGAGAGAGAGAGAGAGAGAGAGAGAGAGAGAGAGAGAGAGAGAGAGAGAGAGAGAGAGAGAGCATGATTAAAAAGAAAGATGATAAGTTGTAAGAAGAGTAACACCGAAGAGCCTTTTTGGTGTCAGAAGTATACTTGGAAAAGAGAAAAAGTATTGAACACTTGAGTGCCTATACACTACACATGTACGGTTGTACACTTTACATGCAATATAAAATGTGTCCAACAGCATCTGACACTTTTCAAGTTTTAAAATAGCCTTGTTTAACACATGTCAAAGAGTGTCAGTGTTGGATATGGCCTGTCATGTATTTGCTTGATCTGTTTGCAAGTAACATAGCGACATATATGCAAAGAGATGCACACATATGCATATTCCACATTTTTTATGTGGTTTTGCAATACCTAAGTGTGTCTTCTTTTGTGACTAATAGGCCTGTTGATCTACTATGAATATGTGCCATTCTTGGATCTAAATCCGGGGCCAACCAAACCAGTTGACCTCCGTTTTCCTTTTGCTCTATCAAAGTAGGGTTGGGTAAAGGGGGCTGGAGTGTGGGGGTGTGGTGTATGGTATTTCCCAATGTACAATTTAAGAGTGTTTTTTCTCTCAAGCATTCTTATGTCTCAAGTGTACCCTCTTTCACGGAATGGCTAAACCAAGGTTGTCAAACTAGGAAGCAGAAGCGAGAAACAAAGCATTCTAAAATTTATAGGAAGCGGGAAGTGAAGTATCAATTTGAAAGAGAAATAAGAATAAAAAATGAAGCAATATGGTAACTGAATAGGAATCGAACAAGAACCAAATAAAAACTAAAATAAAATTGATTACTTATATTTCATGATTTTTCAGTAAAAGAGTTAAATTTTTATTAAAATCTAACAATGATGGTTACCAATTTAGAGAAAGTACATGGGAAGTAAGTGAAAGTGTGAGGGAAAATACATGAAAAACATGAAAAAAAAACGTGATAAAAACATATAGGAAGCAAAGACCATGCGTGTGGGAAGCATAGAAGAAGCGTGGGGAATCAAGATTCCCATGAAGTTTTGGAAGCGAGTAGTATTGCGCTTCCGAAGCGAGTTTACAGGAAGCATGCTTCCCACCTACCTAAGAAATTTCCGGTAACTTTGGGCTAAACTGCACTAGTACTATGGTTACTGAAAGCTTCTACCTATATTGAGAAACTCGTTTTCTAAAAGCTGTTTGGAAGCTTGAGGCTAAGCCCTTATAAAACTTTCTTATAACAGCACCACCACCATAGTTGACCTGTTTTAATTGGATAGGAATAAATCTTAAATGGCAATACATTTTCTATAATTTCTTAAAAAGTAAATGTTTTCATTTTTATTAAACTCATAATTTTTTAGATTATTCATTTAAAATCCAAGGCACAACTGTTCAAAGCTTTCTGCTCATTATAAAAACATGTATGCTATTATATACTATTTTGTACGTAATCCATAAGTTTGTTATGCTAATCTTCATCTATTTTTTGCTACTTACTAGTTATTATGATATTAATAATGATATTGATAAATAATGAATTTTGTTTAGATATGTTACACCATATTTATTTTTATATTTGATATATGTATAATAAACTAATGCTATAATTATGTGTAAAATAGAGGAATTTACCTATAGGTACGCCTAACTTATGGCCAAATTACGTTTAACCGCCTACTTTTTAGAAATTTTCAAATAGGTGCCTATCTTTTCAACAAATTGCTCATATGACCAACTTAAGTTACTTTTTCTATCACTTCACTCTAGTTGACTCTTTAAGATGACACTTTAACCATTTCTTTTCTTTAAATAATTGGATGCCACTTTTTGTAGTTGTAGTAGAGACTATACAATTAAGGTCAAATAAGTAACTTTAGCAAGAAAAATCGAGATAGGTAATCATTTGAGAAATTTCTTGAAAAAGCTAGATGCTTATCTTAAAAGTTTTGAAACATAGGTGGTTAAATGTAATTTTTCCATAAGTGAGGTGCCTACATGTAAATTCCTTAAAAGAATAATAAGTCACTTCTTGCCTTCTACTTCACATGTACTTATAGACCCCTAGTTTCTCACTTGTGCTTCTTGATTCTGCTTTCCTCTTTGGCAACCTTGATTAGTACACAATGTGGAATTGCTTGGAATTCATTATCTGATTCTTTTATTTAAGATTATTGCAAGATTTCATCCTTGGAGGTAACATGTCAATCTTCAATAACATATTGTGGTGGTATGGTGTACTAGGATGTAATATGAACTTGCTCAAGGTTCTTCGTATCGTGCCGTATTGAACGATACGACATGATAAGTATCCTTACTTTTTGACTTAATGATACAATACACACTCATATCGCGATATGAGTGTGTATCGTACCCGTATTGGGTTTATCGTACGATACATCCCTGTATCGACCTGTATGGGTCTGGTGTACTTAAAAAGACCCGAAGCTTGTACTTTTTCATTTTGGGTTTAAAAGCCTTCTTAAGGACCGACTTCTACACACGTGTAGAGGCTTTTGGAAGGGAACCCATGCATCCTAGGTTTTGTGAGATCGATTTCAAGGCCAATTCGTGTGCAAGGGAGAGGGCTTTTGCGATTTTTTCAAGTAAGAGTGCATTTCCACCCATTTTTCCACGAAAATGGGTTAAGGTAAAAAATCCCTATTCTTTGCTTGTTATTGAGTGTTTTTGGGGGAAGATGACATCAAAAGATTCGGCATGACAATGATGCACTCAAGTAACGAGTGAAAATCGATTAAGAATCAAATGCAACTATTGCCAAATAGTTTTTCGGTGGTATCTCTCGATTGAAGCATCATTTAGCCGGGAAACATCATAATGTGCAAGCATGTATATCAAGGAAATTGTCGGATGCCGTAAAATGGTAATGACAACAATTACTTGATGATCTGAGAGAAAAAAGACAAGAAAAAGAGATAAAAAGGCAAAAATGAGGTATGCGGAGTCCTGGGAGGATGTTTATTACGAAGATGAGCTCCCTACTTCTGATCTTACCGCCCATAGTATAGGATCAGAAGTAGAAAGTTTGCAGTGAAAGGAAAAGGTGTGGATGGTGCCGGTAGTAGTGCCGCGAGCACAAAAAGAAGAGAAGCAGGAGGGAGTTCTTCGAGAGGAGGACCTGGAGCTAAAGCTAGAGGTTCTATTAGGAGCTTTTTCCTCCTAAGACTGCCCCTGGGGTGCGGTTCGGCATTTGTACTGCTATGACTCCTCAACATTTAGTCGGGCATGTAGATGTCACGGTTGGGAGATGGTTCTATGATGCCTGCATTTCTTTCAATGCGACAAATTCCTTTCATTTTCAGGTCATGGTAGATGTCATAACCAGAATCGGGCCTGGATACAAGATGCCTTCATATCATGCTTTAAGAGAAAAAAATTTAGATGCTACTGTGAATAAAGTGAAGGCTTATTGTAATGAGATGAGACAGTCATGGAGAGAGATTAGGTGTAGCATCATGGTAGATGGGTGGACAGATAGAAAGTCGAGGACCTTGATAAATTTTCTTGTCTATTGCCTCAAAGGAACCATGTTTTTAAAATCAATTGATTTGTCTGGTACGCCAAAGACAAGAGATGTATATTGTTCAGGGTTTTTGACCAGGTTATCGATGAGGTTCAACCTCATGGCAAAAAGTTTTGGGTTATTCTTTTGGACCTCGTGTGCTGCCCATTGCATAGACCTCATGCTTGAGGACATTGGAAACATGGATGAGGTACATCAAACAGTTGAATGCTACCAATAAATTACTAAATTTATTTACAACCATGCATGGATTTTGAGCCTAATGAGAAAGTACACTAGTGGTGTTGAGTTGATTCTTAGCGCAGTTACTAGATTTGCTACAAATTTTTTGACAGTACAAAGTTTAGTAAAGAATAAAGCTGCACTAAAAAAAATGTTTCATCAAATGAGCGGAATGTATATCCCCGTAGACAAAAAAGAAAGCCTAAAGAAATTGTAAATATTGTATTCAAAAGTGAATCCTGGTATTCATGCATGAAGTTATTGAGAATAATTATACTTTTGGTGAAGGTGCTTCGATTGGTTAACAGTGAAGACAAACAACTATGAGTTATCTCTATGAGGCCATGGATAAGGCAAAAGAGGCCATTAGAGATAATTTGAAGGGGAAGAAAAAATTTTACATACCTATATGGAACATCATTGATCATAAGTGGACTGAGCAATTTCATCAACCTCTTTATGCTGCAACATACTATTTAAATCTTGCATTTAGATACTTCTTTACTTTTAAAATAGATAGAGAAGTCAATAAGGGACGTTTGGATTGCATCGAAAGGCTGAACCCTAATTATAGTATTCAAGATAAGGAAATGAAAACTTATGATAATGCATTGTATGATATGAGGAGGCATGTAGCAGTGTGAAACCGTGCCACAATGTTTCAGGTAATTTATTTTGTCTATTTCAATTTTAATTTCAAATTGTTATTTAGTTATGATGTTTTGTATGACTGTATATCTGTTATAGTCTTATAATTGATTTCTCATTTTCTTGTTTTTTTTTAAGACTTGTAGTGGGCCAGGTTTGGAAATGATGTTCCAAATCTGAGAGCTTTTGTCGTTTGCATTGTAAGTTAAACATATAGTGCAAGTGGATGCAAGAGAAACTGGAGTGTCTTCGAGCAAATCCATACCAAAAGAAAAAACAGATTGGAGCACAAAAGGCTTCATGACCTCGTCTACATTTGCTACAACATACGACTAAGGTAGAGGTATATAAAGTTGTAAAGTTTATTTGTCATTTTTATTCAAAACTTAAAGAATTTTAATTTTTCATATCTTTTTAGGTAAATCGAAAAGTTATAAGCAAGGAGGCACAAAGAGCAGTTTGATCCCATCTGAGCTAAAAAAGAAGCAGAGGCTCTTTTGAATAAAGAGGACATTCAATGGATTAATATGGAAGGAGCACAAGAGGTAGATGGTGAAGACCCCACGTATCTTGGGAACAATGTGGATGTCGAAAAAGGAGAAGAAGAAGAAGATAATGAAGATGATTATGATTAATGATGTATCATGTATTCATGTTTTATTAGAAAACTTGTTCTTGTGAGATGTTTTTGTTGATGTAATATGAAAGTATGACTCTTGTGGTATGTAATAGGACATAAATGCTTCATAATGTGATTTTATTTATGTAGTTTATGCAATTCATCATTATTTCATGTGATATGATTTTTTTAGAATTTTTATTTATTTTTCTTTTTTTTTTTAATATTTTTTGAATTTTTTATTAAAAATTTATGATACAGTACAGTGTTACTATTGGGTCGACCGACACTACTTACAACCTTGAACTAGCTAAAGTTATTATACATCTGTTTATAAGATAGTGGGCTTGAACGAAACATGAAGAAATCAGTGTACATCTTAGTGATCATCATGAGGTTCAAGTTTAGAATGACACAAAAAGTGAATGGATTTTTTAGTGCTTGTATGTTGCTTCTGGTTTAGATTGAAATGGAGGTTCATTGGCATTGGTGAATGTGACTAGAAGCTACCTTTTTTATGTCTATCATTGATGGGTTTTATGACATAAATTACTTTGTTTTGGTTGATCCAGGATATTTTCCAGTTACAGTATATGGTTCTTTCCTGCCTCGACATTTGTTCTACCATTTCCATGCGATATGTGCATATCTTCGCTGCATAGTTGTTGCTTTGTGTGTGCTGCTTTTTTGGCCTGCCTTTGACATTATATTGGTAGATCAAGTTTCGGCTGTGATTCCTATCTTGAGAGTTAAAAGACCGGCCAAGGTATATAATCATTCGTTTGTCTCCATAGTCAAGCATTTGGAATTGGAGAATCATTTTTGTTATTTCTCTGCCTCAGATTGTATTCTATTGCCATTTTCCGGATTCGTTGCTGGCACAGCATTCAACTCTTGCGAGAAGAATTTATCGAAAGCCAATTGACATGCTTGAAGAAGCAACTACTGGTCTCCTTCTGCCTGATTTTCTTCACTAAATGTTTTTTTTCAAAAGCAAATATATATGCTTGGAATCTCTCTCCCTTTAACTGAATGGTTTGATCCTCAGGAATGGCTGATCTGATTTTGGTCAACAGCAATTTTACTGCATCCACTTTTGCAAATACATTCAAATCTCTTCATGCTAAGGGCATTCGCCCAGCTGTGCTTTATCCAGCAGTCAATGTGGAGCAGTTTAGTGGGCCCCACTCATATAGGTAGCTGGTACTTTATAGCCTATGTCGTTAGAGTTTGAGCATGAGTTGGAAGCTATAGGAGAGTCAGAAACCAATTTCTACAAAACATCGTGATTAAATCTTGCATAGTTTGTTTGTTTCTTTTTTGTCAACTTTCTGTTTTTTTTTTCAGGATAAATTTTCTTTCCATAAACCGCTTTGAAAGAAAAAAGAACATTGAGTTAGCAATTTCAGCATTTTCAATCCTTAGCTCCTCTGAAAACTTTCATGCTCAGGCATCCTTGACTATTGCAGGTAATTTTTATTCTATGGTTACCACTGAATTCAGTTCTTTGCTGGGGTTTTGATTCCTATAGTTGATGATTTCATGACAAAAACCTAAGACATCCAATCAACAAAGGAAAAAATTAGAAAAGTGCTAGTGTTATAAAGGTTGTGAACCTGTGATGACAGATGAATAATTGCATGTGGATGGTCTTGGCTTTCATGCTGGCATTGAGCGGCTACATTTGCTTTCCAGCTTCAAATCATTCATACCTTCCAAAGGAATCTGGTTGTCATTAAAAAGAGAAAGATAACCATGTGTTAGTAGGAACAATTTAGAATGTGATTCAGTGAAGGTTATTATTTTAGACTAAGAACTTTTGGATGTAGATGCTTTGTGCTTACTCACAAAATGATAAGTTATTTCCAAGAGCGATCCCATGTGTATTTTTAGGGTACAGAGAAAGTAAAAAAGGATTTAGGTGCTATGATATTAAAAATAACAAATTATATTTCTAGAAATGTTACCTTTTTAGAACAAGAAAATAGATATGTTACTAATACATCAAAAACTGAAAATAAGTATAAGGTTTTGGAAATAGGTTATGAAAACAATGACATATCAGATATGGATATTGAAAACCCGATTTGCAATGAATCTCAACCTAACATCCAGTATAATGAATCCCAGGATCACCCAAAAGTCATTCAATATCAAAGAAGAAAAGATAATGAAGGGTTGAATGCCTTTGAAACATATTCAAATATAGAAGGACAAGAAACTACAACCATTAGGCACTCAAAAAGATACATAGAGCTCCGGATAGGTTTGTGCCATATGAATCTTTTGAACCTCATTACCGAGCTTGTTTAGCAAGAATCTTCTCGTATTTTGAACTTGCTATATATAATTAAGAAAAAAAATTATCCTGAATAGAAACATGCTATGAATGAAGAAATTAGAGAATTGGAAAAATCCAAAACTTAAGAATTATCAAACATACCAATCAATTAGAAAACAATAGGCTATAAATGGGTCTTTAAAGTTAAAACTAAAAGTGATGGAACCCTAGAAAAACATAAAGCTAGGTTAGTAGTCAATGGATACTCTCAAGAATATGAGATTGACTACGAGAGAACCTTTGCTCCCGTAGCCAGGATGACCATTGTTCGAATTCTCATAGTTGTGGCTTCTATTAGGAAATAACCAATCAAATGGACGTTAAAAATGCATTTTTAAATGGAGAATTAAAGGAAGTATGTATAAATTCACCCCTTGGATATGAGGTTCCTAAGGGAAAAATTATTCATCTAAGAAAAACTTTATATGGTCTTAAACAAGCACCAAAGGTCTGGTATGATCGCTTTAGTTCTGTTATGATTAAACTTAGATATATTTCTTGTTACATTGACACTGCTTTGTTTGTTAAGAATTTTGCTGCAGGTATTGTTATCCTACTACTTTATGTTGATGATATGATGATAATTGTAATAGATAAGCAGGGAGTAAATTAAATTAAATTTATTCTTAAGCAAAATTTTGAAATGATTGACCTTGGCTTTCTCAGGTTTTTCTTAGGGGTTGAGGTTGCATATTCTCCTATAGGATATTTGTTGACCCACTCCAAGTTTGCAGTTGAAATTATTAACCGATTTGGAATCACTGACGACAAAAGAGTGGACACACCTGAAGTAATAAATTCAAAGATGAAAATTTATAATGAAACTCCACTGAATGATCCCACTCCATATCGGCAGATGATTGTGGCACTAACATACTTGACTATTACCAGACCAGACATATTACATGCATTTCACACGACCAATCGATTTCAGCACTCTCCTACCACTATGCACATGAGTGTTGTTATGCGTATTGTCAGATATCTGAAAAATTCTACCTCTAAAGGATTATTCTTATCTTTCTCTTCTCCTCTTGATTTAATTACATACTCTTATTTTGATTAGGGAAAAGACCCTAATGACAAACACTCAACTATTATTTTCTGTGTTTTTTTAGGAGATTCTTTGGTATCATGGAAGTATAAAAAACAACAAAAAGTATCTCTATCCTTTACAAAAGCCGAGCATCGAGCCATGACAACTACCAAATCTAAAATTGTATGATTGAGGTGTTTTCTCGAGGATATAGGAGTGATTGTGATAGAGTCATCGCAGTTATGCTGTGATAATAAGAGTACCATCTACATTGCTAGAAATCATATATTTCATGAGTGCACTAAACATATTGAGATGGGCTGTCGTTATGTTAGAGAAGAACTTAAAAAAACTATAAAAAAATATATCTAAAATTATAAATAAATAAAAAATGCTTTATTGATGAAGCAACAACCAACAAGAAATAAAAAATCTCAAATAAATACTGAAAAAATATGAGATTAATATGTAAAAGTAACATTAATTAAACAACTTGATCTACATAAGTATCTAAGAAATAAAATATGAGCATTTATTCAATAAAAAATTAACATTAATAACCAAATGCATATTAGCATTAACAACGTCATGTCATCATTATAAAATGCATATTGGCATTAACAACCAAATGTTAATATATTTATCCAAAACTCTTCAAAATGAGAGCGATAACATTCACAAGTGCAAATGAAAGACCCCAAAAAATATATAAATGCCCATAGCCCTATGATATGAATTAGGGCCTAGGCTCTTCTTGTATCTCGTCATCATCAATATCTAAGTTTTCAATGTCATCATCTGAGAAATCCATATAAATAGGTTCTCCTTCATCCTCATTCTCTAACTCTTTATCATCTGTACTTTCTTCCTCTACATCCTCGGTCACTTCTTTTGCTTCTTTTTTTTCTTCAATAAAAAATCATGTATTAAATACCTATGTTATCTAATTAAAAAAATACATTTATATTCATAGCAAGGTAAAAGAAATATAGCTTTACCTGGATCTCTTAAAGACCTTTCTTTCTTATAACTACTTTGTGAATTATGAGGTGAAGTGACTTTTTCAATAGACACATGCTCAATGACATTTATGTCGAAGTTCGGGTCAAACCATGAATCCTCCAATCAATTGGGATCACTAGGCAACATTAGATCTTCCTTCTCCACAATCCACTCATCGTCTAAGTCTATATGATCTAGACATATAGGGTCTTTGGTAGCCTTCCTCATATTTCTCTCTTAATTTCATATTGGACGTGACAAAAACCAATGCATTCATCTTCTCTTGGTCAAGTCTATTCTTCTATTTTTTATGCACCTATAATTCCAATTCATTGATAATCAATTATAAAATAATTAAACTTATACAAATGTATTTCAAAAATAAAATATAAAGTCACAAACCAATGAGAAAGTACTCTAATTCCTCTCACAGCCCGATGCACTACACGTCAAACTTGGAATTCAAATTGCAAAATTCATCAATTTAAGATTCTCGTGCTAAAATGAACTCCACCAATCAGTTGTATTCAAATAAAAAAATAAAAAAATGATAAAAACATTAAGAATGTCACAATTAACAAAAAAATAATAAAACATAAACAAAATATTAACAAATAACAACATAATTGCAAACTTACCAAGATTTTTTAATTTTCTTGTTATAACGACTGTCTCTCCACCAAACCTCTTTACCTTTTTAAATGCATTTATTTGTGTTATAATTTTCAACTAATCATTTGTATCAAAAATTAATTTTTCAACACAATCATAAAAGTCACTCGTAACTTCTCCATCCGAGATGAAGTTGTCAAAATAATGAAATTGAGGATTTAAATAATAGGCAACTGCATGCAAAGGCTTATGAAGTTACAAGTCCCATCGTCTATCAATGATGCCCTAAATAAGTTTATATTTTCTTTCAACATTGTCAAGGTTTAAAGCAATTTCCTCCTTTGCTCTATCCATTGTCTCATACAAAAATCCTATAGCAGACTCATTCACATTCACTAATCACAATACTTTCACGAGAGGCAATGTAGCTTTAATTGCATATGATATGACAACCAAAAACTTATGATCATTAAGAATAATATAAGAAATGCTCTTAGCATAAGATTTCTTATAGTAATTAGATGCTCTAAAATTTGAAGACAAGAATATTGACTTCAACTCTTTCTTGTAATATCCAATACTATGAAGTGTGAGATATGTTGTGGCAAAACGAGTGACAGTTAAACGTAGAAGTTTTTTTTTCTTTATGAACTTTCTCATCAAATTTAATATTCATTCATTACTATAGATATGTCTTGTAATTTTTTTTTACCTTTTTCACTGTATCTTTAAAAATTGATGTATTTTCAATATCTTCTAATATCATATCCATGCAATGCACCGCACGTGGTGTCCAAAAACATGTTTTTTCTGCTGTTAACATATTCCCAGCTGCCACATAATTTGATGTATTATCTGTAATGAATTGCACCACATTCCCTTCACCAACTTCTTTAGCAACTTACACAAATTTGCAACAGCTTTTTCATGTCACTGTTATCAACAGACTTCAAAAATATTCTCAGATGAGCTGTTAACAAGAAAATTAATTAAGTTTCTTCCTTTTCCATTTGTCCAACCATCTGTCATAATATTTCTGTTGAAGTAGGCTCCCATAGAAACACACGAAAATAACTTCATATTAGGTTTAATCTCTACTTAAATAGAGATTAACCATATGTGTCAAATTACAAAAACAACCCACAGTATATAAGAGAATTGTTGAGAGTAGGTGGTTTAAAGTTAAACCTTCTTAGTTTGGAGGTTATTTGAAAAGTTTATTAAATATTGGACTTGGATGTAATTTATTATTTTGGACTCTCTCTATTTAACATAGAGAGAGCCCTAATGTCGATTAATTGAGTTTTCTCTTCATGTGCTGCCGTCTCTCTCTCTCTCTCTCTTCCTCCCTTCCTCCTCTCTCTCTCTCTAACCAGGGTTCGGTACAACATCCTACATCATTCTACATGGTATCAGAGCATCGATCGTGGGATCTTACTCGATCGTGATCAAACTGTTGCCGAGTTTCTCCCTGCACCAACGAAGAATTTTTTTTTTCTTCTTCAGGTTAGCTGCTTGTGTTTTCTGTGTAAGATCTGATAACAGATCTGGGATTTGACCAAGGTCATGGCCCAGATCTGTCATCAGATCTAAGGAACAGGATGCGTGCCTCTAGTTTCCTGTTTTTTTTCTCCGTGATTCTCTGTTGCCGTGATTCCCTGTTGTGATTACTATTGCTGTGATTCCTGTTGCCGTGATTTCCTGCAATCTTCTTGTCGAGATTTGTTTATTTCTTGTCGTGACTTCCTGCTATTTGGGAGAAACAGCAATTGCACTTGTTGTGCTGTGCTGGTGATTAAGATATGACTGTCGAGCTCTATATGTCTGGGAACAACCTCTGGTATGATTTAATTTATGCATATACAGAGTTGTGTTGGTCGTGACTTCCTGATGTGCTGAAGAAAAATTATATTTTGGAACTATTATTCATGTGTATGGGCTGCTGTTCACTACTGTCGTGGAAACTGTGTTGAGAAAGTAACTTTGTTGTGGGCTGCGGTTTCTTATTGTCGTGGTTTTGTGTGTGTGAACAACTGCTGGTTGTCGTGTGAATGTAACGCACGCTATCCCCTGTATTGGTTGAAGTCTCTCCAGTTTTTTTTTTGCTGAAATAGAAGTATATCTTCAGTATGGCTGAAAGTTCGAAATGTGATTCCAAATTGGAACATGTTGGAGAGTATAAGGCATTTGCCAATCCCTTTTCGTATGGATCTTTTGTAAGGTTGAATGAAACTAACTATGCCAGGTGGTCCAGAACGTTCATGATGTCAGTATCTGGACATCGTAGAAAGCATATCTTGCTGGAAGAAGAACCCATTGAAAAATTGGGAAAATATGCTACCTGGGATGAAGATAATGAGATAGTTATGTCATGGATCATGAATAGTGTTGAAACCCATATTGCAGATGGTTTAATTTATTATAATACAGCCAAGCAGATGTGGGACAATCTTAGAGATACGTATTCACAAGAGACTAATGTGAGTCGTATCCTGCAAGTCGAACAAGAGATATATAATTTACAGCAGGGAGATCAGACCCTGACCCAGTATTATGCATCAGTAAAAGCTGCGTTTGAAAGACTCAATGCTCACAGGCCTCTTTGTTGCTCGAAGCAGAAAGATCATCAAGAACAGACTATGGTTGCTCGGTTTCTTACAGGTTTATCTTCATAATTTTCTGTTGCAAAAGTCCAAATGTTGACTGGATCAGATGTACCTACTCTTGCTGATGCATATAATCGCCTGAGTAGACTTGCGATATCTCTTCCACAATCACAGCCTGTGACCCAGTCATCTGCTCTAGTTGTCTCCTCTGGTTATGGGCGTGGAAATATTCAGAATATCAGAGGACGAGGTCGTGGACGAGGTATGGGAGGCAGAAGAAAGCTTCAATGCACATTCTGTGGAAAATCTGGACATTTAGAAGATCGGTGCTGGGATAAACATGGCCGGCCAACCTCTTCCTCATCAAATTCTTATGCTCCTAAAGCAAATGTTACTACTCTTGCGGCAACAAAGGTACAGGAAAATATCTCTGCTAGTGACAGTAGTATCACCCTCAGTCGTGCTGAATATGATGAGCTGATAGCCCTTCGTTCTGTTAGTTCCACCCCTCCTGTAGCTGGTGTTGCCTATTCAACAGGAAATCATCTACATCCAACTAACAGTAAGTGGATTATTGACTCCGGTGCATCCAGACATTTGTGTGGAAATTCTCTTGTTTTTTCAGATCTAAAGGATATTAATGCTCATCGAGGAGTCTCATTAGCCGATGGGAGTTCCTCCCCTGTTGTTGGTCAGGGAAATATTTCTATATCCTCCTCATTACAGTTGCAAAATGTTCTTCATGCTCCAAACTTTTCTCTAAGTTTACTCTCTGTTAGTTGCCTTATAAAAGAACAAAACTGTAGAGTAATATTTGATCCGATGGGTTGTCATTTTCAGGATTTGCTGACGGGGAAGAAGATTGGTGGAGGCTATGAAGCAAATGGAGTTTACTACCTACATCATCCAATGGGTAATGTTCATGCTGCCGTGGAACATTCATCCAGTCCTGTTCAGTGGCATAGTCGTGTGGGCCATCCTTCATTGTCAAAGCTTTGTTCAGTCTTTCCTCAAATTCCTTCCACCACATCATTTCAGTGTGAAGCTTGTCAACTGGGCAAGCATCATCGAAGCTCGTTCCCTTCAAGTCAGAGTCAGTCTAGTAATAAAGTTTTTGAACTTCTTCATGCAGATGTATGGGGTCCTAGTAAGATTCCTACTAGGACTCAGTGTCGTTACTATTTTGTTATTGTTGATGATTTTTCTAAGTTGTCATGGGTGTTTTTAATAAAGGAACGATTTGAAGTTCCACGTATTATTCAATCCTTAATTCTTGAAATAAAAACTCAGTTTGAATCTATTGTCAAGATTGTTCGCACTGATAATGCTCTCGAGTTTAAATCAAAAGGTCTGTTACAATTTTACCAAGATAATGACATCCAACCCCAAATTTCCTGTGCCTATTCTTCTCAACAAAATGGGGTGGCTGAGCAAAAACATCGGCACTTGCTTGATGTTGCCAGGACTATTATGATTCAATCCAATGTTCCTGCGTTATACTGGGGTGATGCGATTACCACTGCTTGCTATCTGATCAACCACATGCCTTCGTCTTCTGTGGGTGATCAAATTCCATTTCATATCCTAAAACCTAATGCCCCACTCTTTTCTTTTTCACCCAAAATATTTGGATGTGTTTGTTTTGTACACAAACTTGGCCCTGACCGTGATAAATTAGCTGCTCAAGCTACAAAATACATATTTATAGGTTATCCCAAAAATCAAAAGGGATATCGATGTTATGATCCTATTTCTCGCCGAGAGTATGTCAGTGCAGATGTATCTTTCTTGGAATCCACTCCATATTACTCCAGTACCAGTTCCCCACTGCAGGTTGATCCAGCTGAGTCTTTTCCATTACCTATACCTCCTTTTCCGTTGGAATCTGTGCCCTCATTACCGAACCAAACTTCATCCGCTTCCAGATTTAATAATCCTCCATTGGTATATGTGCGTAGAGCTCCATCTCCGCAAGAGCCTTCATCTTCTTCTTCCCCTGAGGTAAGTTCTACTGACAATAGTGATCTTCATGATGATGATAACAGGCCTATTGCTCTACGAAAGGGGATACGACAATGTACCTTATATCCCATATCTCATTTTGTCTCCGATGTCAGAATTGGAAATCAGATGAAGTCTTTCATTTCAGCCTTATCTGCTGAAACTATTCCACTGAACTATCGGCAGGCAGAACTTGATAATCGATTGAAACTGGCTATGCAAGAAGAAATGGATGCTTTAGTATCTCAGCATACATGGGATCTAGTTGATTCCCCAGCAGATGCTGACATTGTTGGATGTAAATGGGTATATACAATAAAGTACAAATCTGATGGTTCTATTGAAAGGTACAAGGCCAGATTAGTAGCAAAAGGGTATACTCAGACATATGGAATTGATTTCTTTGAAACCTTTTCTCCTGTTGCACGGATGGGTACGATTCGTCTTGTTCTCTCAGTAGCTGTTCAACATGGTTGGAGTTTGTACCAATTAGATGTGAAGAATGCGTTTCTATATGGGGATCTATCTGAGACTGTTTACATGCAACAACCTCCAGGATTCGAGGTTGAGGGGGAGTGTCAGAAAGTGTGTAGATTGAGAAAGGCGATTTATGGTTTGAAACAGAGTCCTCGCGCATGGTTTCAAAAGTTGTTTGAAGTGATGTCATGCTTTGGCTTTAATAGGTCAGCAGCCGATCATACACTATTTATCAAGAAAACTAGCTCTGACATAGTTGTTATGGTGGTATATGTGGATGACATTATTCTTACAGGAGATGATGTGAAAGCCATTGAAGCCACAAAGGCTCATCTTCAAAAACATTTTGTTACAAAAGACCTTGGTTCACTGAGGTATTTTCTGGGTATAGAAGTTGCCAGGAGCCGTGAAGGGATGGTTTTGTCTCAACGGAAATATGTTCTTGACTTATTAAAGGAAACAGGAATGTTGGGAGCCAAACCAGCAAATATTCCCATGGACCATAAAGTTCAGTTGTTTGAAGAAGCGTAAAAAACGGTTGATAGCAAAAGCTATCGCTCCCTAGTAGGGAAGCTACTGTATGTGACTGTGACCAGACCGGATATTGCTTTAGCAGTAAGCAAGGTTAGCCAGTTTATGGACAAACCAACTGAGGTACACTGGAATGCAGCTATTATGATTCTCAGATATCTAAAATCTTCTCCTGGAAAGGGGTTATTGTTCAGGAAAGGTGGAACTCTGGAGATAGTGGCCTATTCTGATGCTGACTATGCAGGATCTGTAGTGGATAAAAAATCTACCACAGGATTCTGTGTGTTTTCTGGGAGACAACTTGATCTCGTGGAGAAGTAAGAAACAAAATGTGGTTTCTAGGTCAAGTGCAGAATCAGAATATCGGGCTATGGCCCAAACAACTGCTGAAATGATGTGGGTTCGTACTGTTCTTCATGATCTTCAGGTGAAGGTTTCATCTCCTATGACCATGATGTGTGATAACAAGGCTGCAACATATATAGCAAACAATCCTGTCTTTCATGAGAGAACAAAGCACATTGAGGTTGATTGTCACTATGTAAGAGATATGGTTTAAGCTGGACATATCAATACCAAATATCTTAAGTCAGAAGATCAAGTTGCAAATATGTTTACAAAACCCCTTGCTAGACCAAATTTCTCAAAATGTTGTGACAAGCTGAACATGATTGATATTTATGCTCCAGCTTGAGGGGGAGTGTTGAGAGTAGGTGGTTTAAAGTTAAACCTTCTTAGTTTGGAGGTTATTTGAAAAGTTTATTAAATATTGGACTTGGATGTAATTTATTATTTTGGACTCTCTCTATTTAACATAGAGAGAGCCCTAATGTCGATTAATTGAGTTTTCTCTTCATGTGCTGCCGTCTCTCTCTCTCTTCCTCCCTTCCTCCTCTCTCTCTCTCTCTAACCAGGGTTCGGTACAACATCCTACATCATTCTACAAGAATAACGTATAAGGAGACAATAATATAAAAACCCCAAAAGGCCCTTATAAACACGAGCCCTTATAAACACTTCTCAACACTCCAAGCTGGAGCAAAGATATCAATCATGCTCAGCTTGTCACAACAATGAGAAAAACTAGCACTCGCCAGAGCCTTCGTGAAGACATCAGCTACTTGATCTTCAGAAGATATATGATCTGTGCAAATATAACCAGTCTGAATCAAGTCACGTACATAGTGACAATCAACTTCAATATGTTTAGTCCTTTCATGAAATACTGGATTATTGGCAATATATGTAGCAACCCTATTGTCACACACCATCGACATAGGTAGAGATACTTTCACCTGAAGATCGGCTAGAAGTGATTTTACCCATATCATCTCAGCTGCGGTTTGAGCCATAGCTCGATATTCAGATTCAGCACTTGACCTGGCTACAACAGTTTGTTTCTTACTTCTCCAGGTAATTAGATTTCCTCCCACAAAAACACAAAATCCAGTTGTTGACTTTCTATCTTCAATTGACCCCGCATAATCTGCGTCAGTGTAAGCAACAACATCAAAGGATGCATTTTGTTTAAACAACAGTCCTTTACCAGGAGATGACTTTAAGTACCTAAGAACCATCATAGTTGCATCCCAATGAACTTTAGTGGGTTTATCCATGAATTGACTAATTTTACTCACTGCTAATGAAATGTCAGGTCTAGTAACAGTGACATATAACAACTTACCCACCAAGGATCTAAAACTGACACTATCCACATATTCAGACTCCTCATCAAACAAATGAGTTTTGGGATCCATAGGAATGTTAGCTGGCTTCCCTCCTAGCATTCCAGTCTCTTTTAATAAATCCAAAACATACTTCCTTTGCGACAAAACTAAGCCCTCTTTGTTTCTTGCCACCTCGATACCCAAGAAATATCTGAGAGGACCAAGATCTTTAGTAACAAAATGTTTCTGAAGATGAGCCTTTGTTGCATAAATATCTTGGGCACTGCTCCCTGTCAATATGATATCATCGACATATACCACCATAACAACAATTCCAGCACTAGTTTTCTTAATAAACAAGGAATGGTCTGAGGCTGATCTGACAAAGCCAAAAACCGACATTACCTCGAATAATTTGTGAAACCATGCTCGAGGACTCTACTTCAGGGCATAAATAGCCTTCTTCAACTTGCACACCTTCTGACACTCCCCCTGAACCTCAAAGCCTGGAGGTTGCTGCATGTATACTGTTTCGTGCAAATCCCCGTACAAAAAAACATTCTTTACATCCAACTGACATAAGTGTCATCCATAGTGCACAACGATTGAAAGAACAAGACGAATAGTGCCAAGACGAGCAACTGGGGAAAAAGTTTCAAAGAAGTCGACACCATAAGTCTAAGTATAGCCTTTGGCAACCAATCGGGCTTTGTAACGTTCAATGGATCCATCTGAGTTATATTTAATAGTATAGACCCATTTGCAGCCAACAATATCTGCATCAACAGGTGGATCAACCAAGTCCCATGTGCCCTGAGAGCGAAGGGCATCCATCTCATCTCGCATAGCCTGCAACCATTTAGGGTCGAGAAGAGCCTGATTGTGATGGAGCGGAACAGAGGAGACAGACAAAGCATAAATGAAATTCTTCATGGATGCACCGAGATTAACTTCTGAGACAAATTGAGAAATGGGATGAAGGGTGCACTGTCTCTTTCCCTTGCGCAGAGCAATAGGAAGATCATCATCAAGAACAAGAACTTCAGTATGTTCAGGGATACTCACCTCAGGAGAAGTAGATAATGGAGGCATTGAGGTAGGTGGCGACCTGTGAGAGTAGGCGATAGGAGGGTTTTGGTAACGAGACACAACAGAGGATGGAGCCAAAGACTGAGAGGGAAAAGACTCTAACGGAAAAGGAGGGACCGGAAGAGGAAGGATATCGCCCTGGCTCTCCTGTAGCCTTGGAGTAGTACTTGAAAAATAGGGAATAGTCTCAAAGAAGGTAACATCCACACTGACATATTCTGTATGGGATGTAGGGTCATAGCAATGATATCCTTTTTTATTCTTAGGATATCCAAGGAAAACATATTTAATAGACTGCGAAGCAAGTTTATCTCGATTAGAACCCAACTTATGCACAAAGCACACACATCCAAAAACTTTAGGAGAGATCGAAAAAAGCGGAACCTCTCGACGAAGAATTTGAATGGGAATCTGATCTTCTATCGAGGTTGAGGGCATGCGATTTATAAGAAAGCCAGCAGTTAAAACATCACCCCAGTATGATGCAGGCATATTGGATTGAATCATTAAGCAACGAGCAACATTCAAGATTTGTCTATGTTTTCTCTCAGCCACACCATTTTGCTGGGATGTATGAGGACAGGTAAATTGAGGTTGAATCTCATTTGCAAAATAGAATTGAAATAAATCTTTGGATTTGAACTGAGAAGCATTATCAGTGCGAACAACTTTAACACACACATCAAATTGAGTCTTTATTTCAACAATTAAAGATTTGAGAATAACAAGAACTTGAGACCGATCTTTTAACAGGAACACCCTCGATAACCTTGAGAAATCATCAACAATAACCAAATAATAACGACACTGAGACCTACTAGGAATCCTACTTGGACCCCACACATCAACATGAAGAAGATCAAACAATCTTTGACTCGACGGACTCTGACTGGAGGGAAAAGAACTCCGGTGATGTTTTCCCAATTGACATGTTTCATATTGAAAAGAAATTGAAGAGGATATATGAGGAATGACACGACGAAGTTTTGACACGGGAAGGTGACCCAGACGATGTTGCCACAACAAAGGGCTTGAGGATGATGCCACAACAGAATAGACTGAACCCACTGGTTGATGTAGATAATAAACGCCACCTTCCTCACAGCCACCACCAATCCTCTTCCCCGTCAGCAAGTCCTGAAATATGCAACACATGGGATCAAAAATCACCCTACAGTTCAGCTCGTTCAGCTCTTTAGTCATTCGACTGACAAATAATAAATTTTGTGGAAAAGAAGGGGCATGAAGAACATTTGACAATTGAAGAGTAGGGGAAATAGACATGTTTCCCTGCCCTACAATTGGGGAAGAACTGCCATAAGCAAGGACTACCCTCTTTTGATCAGAAACAGGCTTTAAACTTAAAAAATTACACGAATTTCCACACAAGTGTCTAGATGCCCCGGAATCAATAATCCACCTACCACCTGGACTAGGTAGGCCATCACCTGCAGAGCACGCAACATCAGCTACTGGAGAGCTCGAAGTAGATGGCCATAAGGCTAGAAGCTCATCATATTCAGTCTTGCTAAGAGTCACTGAATCATTGGTAAAATTTATGTTGGAATAATCTGTATCTAATTTGACCACTTGAGCCTTGGGAGCAGTTTTAGCCATTGAAGGAGGAGGCCTGCCGTATTTGTCAAAACATCTATCTTCTAAATGACCAAATCTGCCACAGAAGGAGCACTGAAACTTGCCCCTGCCTCCAGTACCATGACCACGACCCCTTCCTCTGAAATTCGGGACAATTCCTCGACCACGACCAAATGAAACAGATAGAGCAGAGGGCTGGGTTTCTGATTGAGAATTAGGAAGAGACATAGCAAGCCTGCTCAGCCGATTATATGCATCAGCAAGTGTAGGAACATCTGATCCTGTCAACATCTAAACTTTAGCCACTGAATACTCTGATGATAGCCCAGTAAGAAATCGAGCCACCATGGTCTGCTCCTGATGAATCTTCTGTTGGTTGCAGCACAAAGGTCTATGAGCATTCAACCTCTCAAATGCAACCTTTACTGATGCGTAGTATTGTGCCAATGTTTGATCCCCTTGCTGCAGTTGATAGATTTCCTGTTCTACTTGAAGAATACAACTCACGTTCGTTTCTTGTGAGTACGTATCCCTCAAGTTATCCCACATCTGTTTGGCGGAAGAATAATAAATAAGACCATCAGCAATATGTGGCTGCACACTATTCATAATCCAGGACATAACTATATCATTGTCCTCTTCCCACGTTGCGTATTTTCCAACTTTTTCTTTAGGTTCAGACTCCAACAAAATATGCTTCCTGCGATGACCTGAAACTGACATCATAAATGTTCGAGACCATCTTGCATAGTTAGTCTCATCTAATTTTACTGATGTACCATACGAAAACGGATTTGTGAAGGCTTTATAATCTGCCAAAGCCTCTGTTTTCTGTTCCCCTTTTTGTGATTTAGCCATTATAGCAATAGTTAAAATATCACAGCAGTCACTTGACCTTCACACGATCTGAGATCAGATTTCAGATAAGATATAACAAAATTTTTTTTGCTATAAGCAGATGTCACAAAAAAAAACTGATGCACTAATAAAGACCGATGAACAGATTAGGCAGACGCAACTTTCAATGATAGGGTACTAACAAGAGATTAGGCATAGGCAGATGCAATCCAAACTGTCTTTAAAAAAAATTTTCCACAACACAGCTCTTACTGTCCACACGAATTGATCCACCAACTGATTCATAATCCAAACTATACTATCCAGGGCAACCTTGCCTAGATGAGTCCAATATTTTTTTTTAAATAAAACTGATCTGGTACATACCACAATCACGCAGAACTTACTCCACCAACCTCAATGATCGTGACTATTCGACATCAACAGGAAGAACGATCGTGACTTTTCGACATCAACATCAATGATCAGATCTGATCCAGATCTCTGTCACGACACCATATCTATTTTAATGGTGCTTCGTCTAACAGAGACCCAACATCAGATCTGATTCTTCTGTGAGGGACATCCTCCACCCAATCGATGATGTAGAAGGCTAGGGCACAAGCCTAATCGACGTTGAAGTCGTTAATAGGCTTCAGACGTCAATAGGCTTCAATAGGGATCAGATCTGCTACTGCCGAAGAAGATGGGCATACGTCAATAGGCTTCAAACGAGAAGGACCTCACCATGCTCTGATACCATGTTGAAGTCGACTCCCATAGAAACACACGAAAATAACTTACTTCATATTAGGTTTAATCTCTACTTAAATAGAGATTAACCATCTGTGTCAAATTACAAAAAAGACCCACAATATATAAGAGAATAACGTATAAGGAGACAATAATATAAAAACCCCAAAAGGCTCTTATAAACACGAGCCCTTATAAACACTTCTCAACAATTTCAACCAAATTTTGGCTATTCATTTTTTAACTCTTTTAAAATTTCATGAGTACAATCTACCTTATCCTTTAAAATCCATGTCCTGATCTCGTGGTAAGAAGGTGGTTTGAACGCTCGGCCATAATTTGAAATAACTTCTACCATTGGATCAAATTATGGACTGTTGTAAAGATTAAATGATAAGGCATTGGAATAAAAAAGTCTACCAATGGCACAACATACACTTTTTCTCTCATCTCTTTTGAAAATAGTGTTTATTGTAGTTTGTCGTGCTTATTTGTTTACATAGAGGTCCATGAAACCAGTTGTACTTGTTTTTGCAACACTACATGATTCATTAGCTTCTTTGTTCACATTATCGTCTGTTGATGATCCAAAATAAACACTCATTCCAATTTCTAACTTGTTTTATTCTTTCTCTTGTTTCTTTTGCTTCTGATCCCTTAGATGGTTCTGAAAAAACCTTTTCATGGTGTAACCGCTTCACACAAGTTACACCATGTTTTGTACCAGCTAAGTGATGTTTTAGCTTGTTGATGCCTCTTTTAGTATCTTTATGACAGTAATTGCAAATTACATGTCCTATGAGTTTGGGATCTTTAGTGGGATTTGAAATTTTAGCTCCATGATCCCATCCTACATCTCTTCCCATTGTTCAACTGCAAAAATGCATATAAAAAAATATATATTAACAAAGGAATTTATAAAAACTTAAAGAGTAAGAAAAAAACTGAAACAATGATTTATATAATCCAGTGAATTCAAATTCATATTCAATAAGAATCAACATATATTACACATGAATTCCAATTAAACATCCACCAAGAATTGCATGTTGAAACAAATTATATAACTGAAACTGATTATATAATTGAGAAATTAATTATATAAAAACAAATTATATAGTTAAAAAAACTACAGAACACATAGATTTACACATAGAAACTGTAGAATGAGATGGGGTTGTACAACCACCTGTGAGTGTAGAGAGAGAGAGAGAGAGAGAGAGAGAGAGAGAGAGAGAGAGAGAGACGGCTGCACAATAGAACTCGTTAATTGAGATTAGGGCTTCTCTCTATATTAAATAGCGAGAGGCAAAACAGAAAAATTACATCTAAGTCCTTATGAAAATAATATTTCAGAAAACCTCTAATATAGGAGAACTTAACAAAAAACCACCTATTCTCAATACTCCCCCTCAAGCTGGAGCATAGATATCTATCATGCTCAGCTTGTCACAACATCTGGAGAAATTTGGCCTAGCAAGAGGCTTTGTAAACATATCTGCAACTTGGTCTTCAGACTTTAGGTATTTTGTAGTGATATGACCAGCTTGAATCATATCTCTTACATAGTGGCAATCAACCTCAATGTGCTTTGTTCTCTCATGAAAGACAGGATTGTTTGCTATATATGTTGCCGCTTTGTTATCGCACATCATGGTCATTGGAGAGGAAACCTTCACCTGGAGATCATTAAGAACAGTGCGAACCCATATCAATTCAGTAGCTGTTTGGGCCATAGCCCGATATTCTGATTCTGCACTCGACCTGGAAACCACATTTTGTTTCTTACTTCTCCATGAGATCAAGTTGTCTCCCAAAAACACACAGAATCCTATGGTAGACTTTCTATCTACTACAGATCCAGCATAGTCAGCATCAGAATAGGCTACTATCTCCAGAGTTCCACCTTTCCTGAACAGTAACCCCTTTTCAGGAGAGGATTTTAGATATCTGAGAATCATTATGGCTGCATTCCAGTGTACCTCAGTTGGTTTGCCCATGAACTGGCTAACTTTGCTTACTGCTAAAGCAATATCTGGTCTGGTCACAATTACATATAATAACTTCCCTACTAGGGAGCGATAGCTTTTGCTATCAACAGGTTTTGACCCTTCTTCAAACAACTGAACTTTATGGTCCATGGGAATATTTGCTGGTTTAGCTCCCAACATGCCCGTTTCCTTTAATAAGTCAAGAACATACTTCCGCTGAGACAAAACCATCCCTTCATGGCTTCTAGCAACTTCTATACCCAGAAAATACCTGAGTGAACCAAGGTCTTTTGTAACAAAGTGTTTATGAAGATGAGCCTTTGTGGCTTCAATAGCTTTCACATCATCTCCTGTAAGAATGATGTCATCCACATATACCACCATAACAACTATGCCAGAGCTAGTTTTCTTTATAAAAAGTGTATGATCTGCTGTCGATCTATTAAAGCCAAAGCTTGACATCACTTCAAACAACTTTTGAAACCATGCACGAGGACTTTGTTTCAAGCCATAAATCGCCTTTCTCAATCTACACACCTTCTGACACTCCCCCTCAATCTCAAAACCTGGAGGTTGTTGCATGTAAACGGTCTCAGATAGATCCCCATAAAGAAATGCATTTTTCACATCTAATTGACACAAGCTCCAACCATGCTGAACAACTACTGAGAGAACAAGACGGATGGTACCCATCCGTGCCACAGGAGAAAAAGTTTCAAAGAAGTCAATTCCATATGTCTGAGTATACCCTTTCGCGACTAATCTGGCCTTGTACCTGTCAATAGAACCATCAGATTTGTACTTTATTGTATATACCCATTTACATCTAACAATGTCAGCATCTGCTGGGGAATCAACTAGATCCCAGGTATGCTGAGAGACCAAAGCTGTCATTTCTTCTTGCATAGCCAGCTTCCAGCGATTATCGAGTGTTGCCTAGTGATAGTTCAGAGGAATGGTTTCAGCAGACAAGGCTGAAATAAACGACTTCATTTGATGTCCAATTCTGGCATGGGAGACATAATGAGATATGGGATATAAGGTGCATTGTCTTGTCCCCTTTCGTAGAGCAATAGGCCTGCTATCATCATCCTGAAGATCACTATTGTCTGTAGAACTTACCTCAGGAGAAGAAGAAGATGAAGGCTCTTGCGGACATGGAGCTCTACGCACATATACCAATGGCGGATTATTAAATCTGGAAGAGGATAAAGTTTGGTCCGGTAAGGAGGGCACAGATTCCAAAGGAAAAGGAGGGATAGGTAATGGAAAAGATTCAGCTGGATCAACCTGCAGCGGGGAACCAAAACTAGAGTAATATGAAGAAGATTCCAAGAAAGATACATCCGCACTGACATACTCTCGGCGAGAAATATGATCATAACATCGATAGCCCTTTTGATTTTTTGGATAACCGATAAATATGCATTTTGTAGCTTGAGCGGCTAATTTATCACGGTCCGGGCCAAGTTTGTGTACAAAACAAACACATCCAAATATTTTTGGTGAGAAAGAAAAAAGTGGGGCATCAGGTTTTAGGATATGTAATGGAATTTGATCACCCACAAAAGACGAAGGCATGCGGTTGATCAGATAGCAAGCAGTGGTAATCGCATCACCCCAGTATAACGCAGGAACATTTGATTGAATCATAATGGTTCGGGCAACATCAAAGAGGTGCCGATGTTTTCGCTCAGCCACCCCATTTTGTTGAGATGAATAGGCACAAGAAGTTTGGGGTTGGATGCCATGATCTTGGTAAAATTGTAACAGACCTTTTGATTTAAACTCGAGAGCATTATCAGTGCGAACAATCTTGACAATAGATTCAAACTAAGTTTTTATTTCAAGAATTAGGGATTTGATAAGACTTGGAACTTTAGATCGTTCTTTTATTAAAAATACCCAGGATAACTTAGAGAAATCATCAACAATAACAAGATAATAACGACACTGAGTCCTAGTAGGAATCTTACTAGGACCCCATACATCTGCATGAAGAAGTTCAAAAACTTTATTACTAGACTGACTCTGACTCGAAGGGAACGAGCTTCGATGATGCTTGCCCAACTGACATGCTTCACACTGAAATGATGTGGTGGAAGGAATCTGAGGAAAGACCGACCGAAGCTTTGACAATGAAGGATGGCCAAGACGACGATGCCACTGAACAGGACTGAATGAATGTTCCACTGCAGCATGAACAGAACCCATTGGATGATGTAGGTAGTAAAGTCCATTTTCTTCATAGCCTCCACCAATCTTCTTCCCCCGTCAGCAAATCCTGAAAATGACAACCCATTGGATCAAATATTACTCTACAATTTTGTTCTTTAATAAGGCAACTAACAGAAAGTAAACTTTGAGGAAAGTTTGGAGCATGAAGAGCATTTTTCAACTGTAATGAGGAGGATATAGAAATATTTCCCTGACCAACAACCGGGGAGGAGCTCCCATCGGCTAATGAGACTCCAAGTTGAGCCTTAATGACCTTTAGATATGAGAAAACACGTGAATTTCCACACAAATGTCTGGATGCACCAGAGTCAATAACCCACTTACTATCATTCGGATGGAGATGATTTCCGGTTGAAAAGGCAACCCCAGCTATAGGAGTGGGGGAACTCAAAGGTCGAAGAGCAATCAACTCATCATATTCCGCACGACTAAGGGTGATACTACTTTCATTTGCAGTGATAGTCTCTGGTGCATTTGTTGCCTCAATAGTAGTAACATTTGCTTTAGGGTTATATGACTTTGATGAAGAAGAGTTTGGCCGACCATGCTTATCCCAACAACGATCTTCTAAATGTCCAGATTTTCCACAGAATGTACATTGAAGCTTTCCTCTGCCTCCCATACCACGTCCATGTCCTCGTCCTCTGATATTCTGAATATTTCCACGCCCATAACTAGATGGGACAACAAGAGCAGATGACTGAGTCACAGGCTGAGATTGTGGCTGAGAGATCGCAAGTCTACTCAGACGATTGTAAGCATCAGCAAGAGTGAGAACATCTGAACCAGTCAACATTTGAACTTTTGCAACAGAGAAATCTGAAGAAAGACCTGTAAGAAAACGAGCAACCATGGTTTGTTCTTGATGATCCTTTTGCTTCGAGCAACAAAGAGGCCTGTGAGCATTAAGTCTTTCAAACGCAGCTTTGACAGAGGCATAGTACTGGGCCAAGGTCTGATCTCCCTGTTGCAAGTTATATATTTCCTGTTCAACTTGCAGGATACGACTCACATTCGTTTCTTGTGAGTATGTATCACGAAGATTGTCCCACATTAGTTTGGCTGTATTATAGTAAATCAATCCATCGGCAATATGGGGTTCGACACTATTCATGATCCATGACATAACTATGTCATTATCTTCATCCCAAGTGACATATTTTCCCAATTTCTCAGTGGGTTCGCCTTCCAACAAAATATGTTTTCGACGATGTCCAGATACCGATATCATAAAAGTTCTGGACCACCTGGCATAGTTGGTTTCATTCAACCTTACGGAAGAGCCATATGAGAATGGGTTGGCAAAAGCCTTATACTCCCCAATATGTTCCAGTTTGGAATCACATTTCGAATTTTCAGCCATACTGGAAAAAAAACAGAATACCTCACTTGAACAGCAAGTGTTCAAGAAGAATTTTTTTTTTCTTCAACTCAGCAGGAAACCACACCTGTTGTTTCCATAGCAAACAGCAGCCCACACACGAAATAAAATTCAGTCCAGTAGGAAATCACACCTGCTACTTTCCACGACACAAAAACTTAAGCTACCATGTTTCCAAAAAAAAACTCGACACAGCAGCCACATTCTGAAATAAACCAATCCACTGAAACAACTAAATTTCAGTTGGTGTTGATAGCACAGAAATCATGAACATTGAAAGGCCCAAACACATCACGATAAATGAGAGACTGCAGTTGCAAACCAAAGTATTCACTACACTTGCTGTTCTCCAACATATAAGGCACGACATCCAGTAAGTATCACAAGTAATCAGCACAAAAAAGGAAGTTGAATTCACGGCAGAATTCTGATAACACGCAATCAGCATAGGCGAGAACTCAGCAATCACGGCAACACAGAAAAAATAATTTCTGCTGCTCCCAAACAGCAGGAACACACCTCGACAAGAACTCAGCAATCACGACAACACAAAAAAAAATCTGTAACAGCAGGAACACACCTCGACAACTCATGAAAAAAAAATCACGTCATAGTAGAAACAAGTCTCGGCAACACTCGGTCGTAGTGGATCTTCTCCTTAGATCTGACGACAGATCTGGGTAACATCCCAGATCTGTGATCAGATCTTCCCCAGTCAACCCCACCGAACCTGATTTTAAAAAGCCGTAGGGTTGTTGCTCCTCGTTGATGAAAAATAAAAACCTGTTGATGAAAATCACGCTCCCACGATCGAATGCTCTGATACCATGTAGAATGAGATGGGGTTGTACATCCACCTGTGAGTGTAGAGAGAGAGAGAGAGAGAGAGAGAGAGAGAGAGAGACGGCTGCACAATAGAACTCGTTAATTGAGATTAGGGCTTTTCTCTATATTAAATAGAGAGAGGCAAAACAGAAAAATTACATCTAAGTCCTTATGAAAATAATATTTCAGAAAACCTCTAATATAGGAGAACTTAACCAAAAACCACCTATTCTCAACAGAAACAAATAGGATTGACAACAAAATATAACATCCTAACGTGTATGTATCTGTTTTTCTCACAAATACACATAAATTTATATAATTAATTAAATATAATATATATATATATATTATATATATATATATAACTAAAGAAACTGATTATATGACTTAGAAATTGATTATATAGATGTCAAAAACTACACATCATAACATGATTGACAGTAAAATATAACGTTCTAACGTGTATGTATATCTGTTTTTCACACAAATACACACAGATTTATATAATTAATTAAATATATAACATATATATAACTGAGAAATTGATTATATAATTGAGAAACTAATTATATGACTTAGAAACAGATTATAAGCATAATAGGATTGATAGAAAAAACAGATTATATAATATATATGTAATATACACCTGTCCAAACACAAAATATATACGTATATAACTGAAAAACAAAAACTATATATGAAAAGAAGAAGGAAAAGAAGAAGAAGAAGAAGAAAAATAAAGAGAGTGGTAGGCGAGAGCTTAGAAGATGAAATCAAATAACAGGAATAAAAAGAAAAGGTAAGGGGAAAGAAAAAAAGGAAAAAAAGGAAAAAAATGCGTACCTTGGGTTGATTTTTCTTCTTCTTCTTCCTTTCGGCCTTCCTTTTAGCAAAGAGAGACACAAGAGCAGGGAGAGACGAGAGACGGGAGATCTGGGAGAGTGAGAGACCAGGGAGACGAGAGAGCAAAAGAGCAAAGAGAGATGAGAGCAAGGAGAGATGGGAGATCGAGAGACCAGGGAGACGAGAGAGCAAAAGAGCAGGGAGAGAGTGAGAGAAAAGGGAGAGATGAGAGATCTGTGAGAGTGAGAGACTAGGGAGAGATGAGAGCAGACAAAGACGAGAGACAAGAGCAGAGAGAGAGACGAGAGATGTGGGAGAGCGAGAGAGCGAGACTAAGGGGTCGGGGCCTGATAATTAGCTCCAATTTTTTGTAGCCCCCATTTGACCCATTAATTAAAGGGGCGCACCTCACCCTAAGGCACACCTTGTACGCCTCAGGGCATATACGCTTTTTTGTTGCGCCTTAAGGCACAAAGGCCCTCGCCTTGAGGCGAGGCACACTTTTTGTGCCTTGAAGCACATTTTTAACAACACTTCTCATGATTGAGGCAAGCCTTGACTACGTAGAACATGTTGGGGATATTAACTGGATATGGTTCAACTAGCATTACTCTTTGTATGCGGACACACTATTTTTTTAGAAATTGCAACACTTTGTTCAAAACTTGGGGATGCTTAAGAAGTTCAAAGAAGCATCAAACCTATCAGTTAGTAAGGCGAAAACAGTATTTTTGGCCTTCAACTTATCCCCTGAACAAGTGCGCCAAGTCGAGAGGTGGAGTCGGTGGAATCTGGTCCCCTTCCTTGTTTCATGCCTGGGCCTCCCACTATTCAAAGTGACACTATGGAAGTCAATGTGTATATGGTTGGTTTGTGAATTTCAAAAGTGGTCTGAATTGTCAATGGCTGGTCAAGTAATGCTCATTCATGCAGTGTTCTTAGCATTTCTTATGTATTGGATGCTAAGTTTCCATGTTCAAGCTGCAGTTCTTAATGAGCTGAAAGCTATATGCGAAGTTTTCTTTTTGGAATGATGTGGAGTAGTAGAACCACATTCACCTTATGAGCTGGAACAAAGTGTGGACTAGGCCTAAGAGCACTGGGTGGGGTGAAAAAGAATGTAGCAATCCCTAACAAGGATTGTTTCTTCAACACTCACAAAGAGGATTTACGAAACAAAGGCATTCACACAAAAGAGCTCATACTCATACACAATACCCAAAAAAGGGTATACATAAAATGAAGAACAAGATTTCATAAACTTGGGAGAGAACTCCCACAAGAACAAAGAACAAAGAATGTCTTTACAAGGAGAAACAACCCCATATTTATAGAAGAAGGGGAGAGGAGCCTCAAGGGAGTCGTTGGACTCCCAACGACTCCCTTGGAGCTGCACCTTTTTGACTTGGTCAAAAAGGTGAATCCTAAAGGTGTCCTAAAATTGGGTTTTAAGTGAGTTTGGGTTTAAACTAGAGCTAAACTAGAACTAAACTAACTAAAAGAAAGAAAAATATTACAAGGGATTACATGAGTTGTCTATGAGATTACATATGAGATATGAGCTGTCTATGAGATTACATATTTTAACACTCTCCCTCAAACTTATTGTTGGATAACCGAAAGTTTGCCTAAGAGAAAGTGAAATCTAGGAGCAGCAAGTGGCTTGGTGAAGAAATCGGCCAACTGGTATTCTGAAGCAACATAGGGAAGATTGATGCTGCCGCGCAGGAATTCCTCCCAAACATAATGACAATTCATTTTTATATGCTTGGTACGTTCGTGGAACGTTCGATTGCTTGCAATGTAGATAGAGCTCTTGTTGTCACAACACATGTCGGATGCTTCTGAACTTTAAACTCCCATGTCGGAACGCAGTTGTCGAAGCCAGACTACTTCCATAGTTGTAGTAGCCATTGCTTTGTATTTAGTCTCTGTTGATGAAAGGGATACTTTCTGTTGCTTCTTACATCTCCATGAGATCAACGATTCTCCCAAGAAGACACAAAAACCTATCGTTGAATGACGATCATTCGAATCGTCTCCCCAATCTGCATCAGTATAAGCAAGAAGCTTGAGATTAGAAGAAGCAGACAAAAATAGACCACGAGATATAAAATTTTTAATGTATCTGATAATTCGCAAAACTGCTCCCATATGGACAGAGGTTGGAGCATGTTGAAATTGACTGGCTGTATGGACAACATGTGCAATGTCAGGTCTTGTAATGGAAAGGTATGACAAAGCCCCGACGAGTTGTCTACACGGAGTTGGGTTTTCAAGAGGTTCTCCATCATCACTCTTCATCTTGACATTTACAACTTTTGGAGTGTCCACGTGTCTTTTATCTGAAATGTCTGACCTGATAATAATATCCCAAGCAAACTTAGATTGTGTTAGCAAATATCCTCTAGAAGAATAAACAACTTTTATACCAAGAAAGTACTTTAAGAAACCCAAATCATTCATTTCAAAGTGAGTTTTGAGAATTTTTTTAATATTGCACACCCCTGTTTGT